>NC_134418.1:69859347-70520736 GCF_030867145.1 Opisthocomus hoazin
TGTGTAAATTTAAACTACCTTTTCATAAGTTGGCATGAAGTTTTTGAAGTGATTAATGTTCTTTGATTCTAGTCCAAAGTCTTTTATGTTAAAATATCACTAATTGTTCATTTAGAATGTGCAGACAGGTTATTCAATTTTTTAACTGTAGTCTTAGAAATACATGGGATTTTTTTTTTACATCTAGATATTAAAAATGAAATTTTAAGTGCTAGATATTTTAACTAAGAGAGGTTACACATTATTATTCACATATTTTCTTTTTAGACATCTGAGTCAATTCTGAACTACTGCATTTGTGGCATAAGTCTGACAAGAAGATATTCCTTAGAGTTCAGTTTATGAAAATTACTATTTTGCAACAAGAGATAAACTTTGGTTATGGCACAGACTTAAAACAAAATCCCCAATTGCTTATTTTTCATTTAGAGCACGTACAAATGCAGAGTACTCATGGCTGTGGTGGTAGAAGAATCTATAGAGTTATTGCGCATGGTTTAGCCTCAAAGATTTTTCTTATTCAGTGAATATGAAAAAGAAATGAGCATACAGGATTGCCATTGTGGTACCCTTTTCTGCACATTAATATTTACAATATATCTTGATAAGGGTTATAACTTTTCTAGAAAACACAAATTTGTTCATTTCATGGTAAATCTTTTTGCTACACGTGCCGCTCATAAATTCATAGCTATTATGGTAATCTAGCAACCATGAAAATATAGCAATTAATTATTTGTTTTGTTAATTTCTGTCAGGATATTTGTAAGAGCAGCATAAGATGTATTGGTGTACTAGCATTATGTGATCCTATTTTTTCATATCATTAATTGACTGTTGTATCAATATACAACTGACTAGATATTACCTCTCACCTATTAACAGCTGAATAAGAATACTGAGTTGATATTAAAAATTATAAGATTCCTTGTTTTTACATCGTACTCTCATATGGGCGATAAATTGTGCTTAAACAAAACACAAAGCAGATAGTAGACATCCCAGCTTTTCAGGAGACCTTGTGGGATGATAAAAGTACAGTAAATCATAAATGTTTAGTTTAATCAAATTTGTCCTTCATATCACTTTAAAAAGAAAGTAATTATCCTTTAAGCAATAAAAATTTCCTCTTCAGTAGAGATAAATAAGCACAGATGTAAATGGTTGCTTTTGCATTTAGCACACTCATCCAGAAAAGAAGTAGTCACTGAAAAATACTGTCCACCACCTAAAGTGAGAAAGCTTTTTCTAGTCAGGGAGTGTGGATGCCATATGGAATAAGTATAACATGGTAGGAGGATATTCATCAGTTCTATATATCCTGTAAAGCCCAGAAAATCAATGTATTGGACAAATCCGTATCTTTACACTCTTCTGAAAACACCTATATTGGAAAATAATTGGCTGGGCCTACAAGATAGGTATTTATATCAGGTATATGTACTTTTCACCACTCATTATGGTCAAAAAAATCTTTTTCTAGGATTAATGCCTTCCCCAATTTCTTATGACTTTGCTAAAAAAAATCACGCTGTATGTTTTATCCCAGGGTACTCATATTTATTTCTTCAGGGTACTCATATTTATTTCTTCAATGCATGAGAAAATTTGAAATAAACAAAGTAATCTATTGTTAAGATCAACAAAATATTATCACTTCTGATTTTCAATTCTACAATAAAAATTTACACTTTCATGATTGTAAGAGACATAACTTCATAAGTGAGGCAGGGAAATATTTTTCCATTTATTATCTGATGCCTAGAATGCCTAGATTTCTAAATAAAATGAAAAAGAAATTTTTTATTTCAAGTGAAAGAGAGCTTGCATTTTTATGCTGCATGCCTCTTCAACGCTGGTATATAAAGCTCTGAGCTTTTGTAAGCTAGAATCCAAGCTTTTACCAACGAAGTTTAAAGACGATGAAGACAGGTTTCTCATAACAAAAAGCTATACAAACAAAATTTCACATCTGGATTTTTGACACGTACCTGTTGGGTTCATTAGAAAAAGACTTGAGAGAGAAAAAGTCCAGCACCAAGAACTGTTCTTATGAAAACTGGAGTTAATCTTGGAAATAAACTTCATTCCTTCTACAAGGTTAAAAGATGTTCCAGCAAGAAAGAACAGCTTTTCTTTGCCTTCCTTCCAAGAATACACTCAACAAATAGGCTACTATTAAACTCCTTTTAAAATGCCAATATGGAAAAATTAATTTATTACCTAGGAAAAAAAAGGACAGAAAAAAGGAAATTTAAACTCAAAGGAAACCGCAAAGACAATCTAGTAGAATTATTTTCAGATGTTCTTGTGACCCTGGTAACATAGAAAATCTACAGAAAAACCTGAGAAAATCAGAAAAAAATGCAGGAAAAATAAGCCATGTTCTTTGCTCGGGTGCCTGGATGTGGTGGGATGAATTAATGCCACTTAATTGAAGCCATTGCCTTTGTCCATAGCACACCGCAGGGAGTAGTTTTAGAGTACATGTGGTACTAGAGTACCTTACTGCCAAATAAATTGTGAACTTTGGTCCTAGATATTCATGTGTATAATCTTTTCAGGCCAATAATGCTGTGAAATATCTAGCTCAATCTACGGTGCTTTTTTTCCCCTCTTATTTTGGTAATACGGCTACCACAAAATAAGTGTTAATTTGGTATCATTGGTGGCTATTTTTTAAAAAAATGGAGGAAGAGAACTTTAAAAACCAGGGTTTTGAACTTTGTATTGAAACTGCTATGAAAACTGACAAAAGAGACAAAGTACTGACAAAAGAATATAAAATATTGACTATCCTGACTACTAAAGCTTATAGTTACTGTACCGCAATGTTACCAAGCAGTGATCTTTTTGTTAGATTACACTGCTGAAATGGCTGTAAATAGTTACTGCAGTGGAGTATTTAATTTTTTTTAATTGATTCAAGTAATAGTGTCATGTAGCAATGCAGACATTTCATCTAACTACTGTATTCCCTGTATTTTAAATGGGAAGCTACTGAACCTGTGCCTTCTAATTCCTTTAAGTAAAAATTATTCTTCTTTGAGTATTTCAAATCTAAGAGAGGACTAGAGATAAAATCCTGGAATAGCAAGTAATGAACAAATTAAAGAACACATTTCAGAAATATTAAATCTGTAGAAACATTAGTTTTGTACAGGATTTCTGAATTCGATAATAAGAAAAGCACAACTATGAGAATGTTTTTCTATGGTACAACACTTAAAATACATAGGATTCTCTATTGTGGGTGAGTCATTGTAGTTTTCTCATTTTAAAGTCAAAGATACATATTTTAAATTTGCTAGCAGATGTTGAAGACAGACATCAATGGAGTAAAAAATACAAAATCAACCACAAAAACTTCAGGCACACAGACTGGATCTGTTTTAAGATTGGGATTAAACTCTGTAAATGCAGGCAAAAGTCACTAGTTACAGTTGTACTAAGAACTCCAGTTAAAAGAAGCAATGCCACGCTTGCTAACACAGTGTAGGTCTGCAGCCTTGAGCCTGACACATAGCATTTAGTGTATTCTGCTCCTTTGCCCCCAAAGTGGATGGTTCTTCATATTTATACTAACAGCATGCATAAAAATCTAATTATACATAACTGAGACAGCTGCCCCATCCGTGTTTTCTTCTTAATCTACAACTGCAATCATTGCATTTATGAAGATGCTAAAATTTTGCAGCAGAGCAATCTATCTAGTTATAAATGGATTGCATGCTCTGAAAGAATATAAGCTATTCAGCCTGTTGCTTGACCTGCAGTAGCATTATCCACATAAATGAGAAAAGGGACCCAACTGGGTCTCACTATTTCTAACATTTATTTTTAACATTTTCCTCTTACGGTTCAAACCATAGAAAGGACAGTAGCTAAGACTGAATCTAACATTTTCAGTCACGGAAGTGGACCTTGCATTCAAGCACAACCTTAAGTATCATTGTAAGCAACTTTGCAACCATGAGTTTGGAAGGGGACAAATCTTGAGTCCTACCCCATAATCTTAGCATGCATCTGCCCTGGTTTTCATGTAACCTGGAAGTACTGGAAATGGCCAGAGATATTCCGAGTTTGACCCTTCCTAGCAAGCTAAATGCCTGAAGAACAGAGATGGAAAGAACAACGGATTTGAAAAGTACAAGATAACAAATGGCGGGGTGGGGAGTGGGGGGAATGGGAAGTCAAATACCAGAATAGAGCAGATATCCTAGTTACAAAACAAAGGTAGTGAAATTACATAATTCAGATCTCTGAACCAGCTTTGTAGGTGGCTCCAGAGACAGCAATAGCGGGTAAGCATAACTTAACTTCGGTTGTTATGACATTAATAAATTTTAATAAACTATAGTTGAGAAAGGGGAAGCGGGGTAGAGAGCAAGGCATGGGGGAAGGAAGAATTATAAACCCTTCTTTTGCCTTGTTTTCCTATCAAAGCTCTCTGATCAGAATACCATTATAAAATTTGAGATGACAAATGTTCCTCTTTCTAGCCAAAGCAGAGTTCTTGGAAATAAAGTATTTGGTTTTCACGGAATTCTGGTTTCCATGAAATTTCAATTTTTTTGTTGGTCTGGGTGACTAATGGCAGGAGTAGAAAGGACATTAAGGAACAGTTAGGAGCAATCAGTGGTCTTTAGAAAGCCTGGCTGGAATGGTACAGATTTGATGGACCAATACTGACTGCGACATATAGAACCCCTTGGTAGCCAGATATATACAGATATACATATATATACACACACACAAACAAAAAAATCGATAAATGTGCATTTGCATATGCACATTGTTTTCAGGTAAGAATTTTTTTACTGCTTCTTCACTTCTATCTATTTGGTGGTGCTGCATGGTGGAATACTCTAAAAGCAACAGTAAAAAATCTGGTGGAAAAAAGAAAAAGAAAATGCATTCTCATGAACCATCCAGCAGTGGAGAAAAGTAATTGTTCTAGAAAAAGGTTAAAAGAAAGGGTCAATAAATGCTGGATGGATTTTTTCCAGACTAAAGGGAAGCTTCTGAAGTTTCATTATCCTTTGTTGAATCATTGTAAACTACAACCACCAGCCTTTGGATACCCAGATTTGTACTGTAACTATAGCTGGATTTTATGCATGCTGTAATTTGTTCTTTTATCATCCAGCCAAGACAAATAATCAAGAGGATCATAAACCCAAAGAGTATCTGCCTTTATCATAGAGTTCAGCAAGCTGACAGGCAAGACTTGGGGATTATTTTTAGACACCAAAGCCATAAATATTTAAATTTGGTGGATTTATAATTTTAAAAGAAAAGGCCATTAGAAACTATGCTGTTAAAGAGATTGGTTTTCTTTTTCTTTGCTTTATAGAGCTTGATTTCATTACATAGTCTACTGATCTATTTTACATCTGAATGTTTTTTCAATAAAAACATCTGGAAAATGTAGCTATAATTCATTAAAATCTATATGTGTATTTCCCCAAGAGTCCTTTGAAAGAAATCTCAAGAAATCTGTTCTGTTTTTCTGTTGAGCATGCATGCCAGCTTATTCTGTATTAAACTAACACTTTCTGTTAGAATGTGGTGCTAAATAATCAAAGAACATTTTTTCAAATTTTTTTATTTTTTTTTTTACTTCTTTATGGTTAACTTCTGGGTTCTTGAAATTTTAATCAAGTTTAGAAAATTTGAATTACTGATATGCACATTTCTTCATCTAAATTTATTTCAGTTTGGTATTTATTACTCATTCAGTATTCTTTATTACATTTAGTCATCAGTTTTTATTCTACTACTATCTTTAGCTCTTATATCCCATTGCCACAGAGAAGACGCTGCTCAGGTGCAGCGTAACGCAGCACATAGTTTTGAAACACAGCAGCAACAAATCCTTCAGTTAGAGCCAGGGACTACGAGAAGTCTTTTGTTTGTGAGGCTTTACTGTATTGCACTGCACAAACTAGTGCACTGCTGTACTCTAGGCTCCTCGGAGGTTGTAGAAAGCGGACTTCAGAGCCAAAAAAAAAGGTCACAGTTGTCTTTGAAATCAGGATTTCAGGACAAATGAGATAAGACTTCTGAACTCCAGCTTGAGACTTCATTAGATCCTACAAAATAGCAACCACAAAAAAACCCAGAGAACCTAACCAAAATTTAAAAATAACTGAGTCATCTATTCTGAGTGCTATCTGTTGCAGGCGGAACTCCTACCGTCCTGTGTATGTCATCTCAGAATAACAATACTTTATTTGAGCACTTCTAAAATCTTTAAAATACAGAACATCTTCAACAACTATACAGTGATATAATTTCAATTGCTATTGATACTTAAAATGATTAAAGTGTATTCCAGTACAGTGCTAGCCTATCTAAAGGAACCACTTCTGAGACTAATAGAAACAGCTGCCATTTTGGTATCTAAAGAAGATTTGTCCCATAAAATATCTTCAGTTAAATACCAGCTGCCTGAGGCTGACACAAGGCTGACACTAAATCTTGCTTGTATATATTCAGTAATCTGCCTTACGTCCCTCCACTCAACATAAATATGACAGTAACCATCAGCACTGCCCCAAGAGAAGAGACTTTGTCTCCTCCAGAACAGCTCCAAGAAATGCTTTTGCATAAATTAAATAGACATAATTATCAGGAAAATTGCTGTACTTTATGCAGAAATTTCTCAGCCATTGATAGAAAACCATTAAATGTACAGCTGCCCCACTTAGGGACAGAGGTCTGCTTTTTCTGATAAGTGGTCCTTCAATGGGTTACTGTTAGGCAGAATCTGATAATGAAAAAATGCACACTTAAAACTTAACACCTAAACCCCAGATGTTGTGGAGGTTTGTGGTCCTTACAGTTACTATTGACAATGACCTTTAACTTCGCTATCCCATATTTTTCTCTTTCGATTTAGTGAACTGATCACTTCTCTACTGCATCAGAGGAGTGTTTGCTCAGAACCAATATACTTCCTCATCTTTCCAGATTGTTGTAATACTACAGATGCAAACACAAACACATTACTTTGAAGAATTTCTCATTCTTAGCAACCTCTTTATCAAGAAGATGAATAATTATCTTCTGCTCTTAGAAAAAGCCTACATTACTGTCTGTACATGCATAACATACATGCCTGGATGTTCCTCAGAATTTCTAAGGAGTCTAGATATATATAAATACATCTGGCATATACAGTATTGTACACTTGATTATACAACTTCAGAGCACCTCACAATGTTTACATGCAAGGAAGTCGTCTCGAGAGCTGATACAGATGAAGAACTGGGAAACAAGAGGAAAAACCTGATTTGGCCAACAACCTAGTTTAGGCAAAGGTAATCAAAATACAGTTTACATCCCAGTGTTGCATTTTAGTTACTGAGCCATCATCCTTTGAAAGATTTTTAATTGTCCTCTTCTTTGCACATCTTAATAGGTACAGACAGAATAAAAAAAAAAAACCACCTATGATTCTTTTTTTCTGTTTACCACCTTTCCTTTCAAAAATTAAAACAGAATATTTCAGTACAAGATGTCAGACTTTTCTGATTCTTAGAACTGCTGACAGAAGAAAAAACCTCTGCTGTTAGTAGAAACTGTCACTTAAAATATGACTAGCCATTACGGAAATGTATAAACCTTTGTCTCTGCACTGTCATAATGAACAGGGAAACAGCTAAAGCCATTGACCTCGGACTAAATTAACAAGGTGCAAGCCAAGCTGTCCTGATTCTGAAAATTTGCAACGGCTCGAAGCAACACATAAAAATCAACTCTGCACCAGCAATGCACTTTTAGTACTTGGCATATCAGAGAGGAACCGGCATGCTTTCGGATACTTACTTGTCCCTGCACAGCCTCTTTGTTTCTCATGTTTTCAAAGGCTGTGCCCGCTCATCTGTGTGCAGCTGCTATAGCCTGAGTTGTTCCAGATTGAGGTTCAACTTTTGCACTTCTGCTTACAGTCCGTAGTGCTAGTGTGAGGCAGTTCCCTCAAAATGGATGCAGATTACACAGGAGTGCGTAAGTGGAGCTGATAGAAGAATATGAACTGAAAAAAAAAAATCTATAACTGCAGAAAGGAGAAAACACAATCTAGTGGCTGCGAAAATATGTCAGCTATAAACACATTAGAATAAAATTAACTTTGAAACCTTGACAAAAATAAATAGGGAACAAGTTCACAAATTATCTCAGCGATTCCAAACACATTAACTGTGGGATCATTTTATCTAGGTGAGTAGGAAATTATTTTAGAAAATATATTGGTGTTTTTTTTTTTTTTTAAGAAACAATGCATCATTCAGGCACTGATTTTGAAAAAGAATACAGTTTAAGGCAAAACCATTACAAGATTATGTAAAATTAACACTGCTCACAATAACTGGTTTTTTAATTAAAAGTCTAGTAGCTCAAGAGCTGCTGTGCCGCAAACAAAGGCTTGTTCCTGTTAAGAAGGGTCTTTCACGGAGTCCTCAGTTTCTGTTTTTTCTAAAGCAGTATGTGCACACAATCTGGTCACTGTTGGTGCAAACATCTCTTCCTCCGCAGCTTCTGTCACATAAAGCTGTAATTCTGTATGTTATCCAAGACATATATTTATGCATAATTTTGAAATTTCATCCTTTCTTTTCTTCTTACTTTAAAGACTTTCCCGGTTGTCTTTGTAATCTCTTTTAACTGTGGTATTTACTAATACTAACTTTAGTTCTCTCAAATAATGCAGGACAGCTTTTTTGCTAATGAAGTTTACTACAGATTACCAAAACTAAGAGATAATTCTATTGATTTAAATGAGTTCTCAATTAAGCTTTCAGTCATGTAAAATCTTTAATGCATTTAGGATCCTTTTGAAGGTCTCCTCCTACGTATATGTTACATGGGTTTGTATGTATGTAAACAGAAGGCACTCATCAGTTTTCAGCTGTCATGACTTGGATAAAATCCCTGTACCAGCTATTTCAGTTTTAGTTACTTTGAGAGCACAGATTGCAAGCCCTGAAAAAAATCACAGAACATTTTTAGAGTTTTCATAAAGTGGATTAGTAGGAGACATGAAATCATCAAAGATACCTCAATGGATCCTATTGGTGACTCCTGCTGACATCAAAACAGACTCTAAAGTAAGAAAACTCTTGGTTAACACCTTCCAAGAAAAATATTTAAAAGTGTCAAGTGTCAAACAACCAGTAAAGACACACTACCTCCTGCTTAAATCTTTAACACAATCACACTTTTTTCTAGCTAGCAGAATGCAGCCTGGGTCAAATCATAGAATCATAGAATCATAGAAAGTTTTGGGTCGGAAGGGACCCCTAGAGGTCATCTAGTCCAACCTCCCCGCAGCGAGCAGGGACACCACTAACTAGATCAGGTTGCTCAGAGCCCTGTCCAACCTGGTCTTGAATGTTTCCAGGGATGGGGCCTCCACTACCTCTCTGGGCAACCCGTTCCAGTGTTTCACAACCCTCATTGTAAAGAATTTCTTCCTTATATCCAGCCTAAAACTACCCTGTTTTAGTTTAAAACCATTACCCCTCGTCCTGTCACTGCTGCCTCTACTAAAAAGATTGTCCCCATCTTTCCTATAGGCTCCCTTTAAGTACTGAAAGGCTGCAATCAGGTCTCCCCGCAGCCTTCTCTTCTCCAGGCTGAACAAGCCCAGCTCTCTCAGCCTGTCCTCATAGGAGAGGTGCTCCAGCCCTCGGATCATTTTTGTAGCCCTCCTGATAATCTCCAAGAAAAGCCAGCACCTCCTGTCCAGGACTAAGACTGGTGCTGGAATGATAAAGGAAGCGTGCCCTATTAACTAACACTATGCAGATACAGCAAAGGCTTCCCTTATCAGAGTAATACAAGCCTTTCAGCAGCAATAAATCCAATTTCCATATGTCATGGGTTAACCTGAGTAGGCAGCTAAGCACTGCACAGACGTATCCATAAATAGATCTGGTATCATGAAATCAGCTTTTGAAATAATATATATAAAATGTTGAGACAGAACAGATCAAAACTGGGTAGGCAAGAAAGTAATTTTAAAAAACACCCTTATATAAATATAAAAGATTTTGTTAGAAGAAACGTATGCTTTCGGAGTTAAAAACTACTAGCAATGTATCAGCAAATGAGTTAAGCAGAATCAGGGGAACATGACATCCCTAATTGCAGATAAACCTGTAGTGTATTTTCTCTAGGTATTTGGAAAATAGTCAAACTGGAATTTAAAGAGTTCCAAAGATCAAAAAAGGTAGTTACTTGATTCCTAAGAAACTGAACAAGAATAGAATAGCAAAACATAAAAATATCAGGTGGTATAGTTAAAATAGTAACTGTCTTTGAGCATGAGTTTTATAAAAGTATGTATTCTTATTTTATCAGAAGGATAAGACAAGATGTACGAAAGGAAACAAGCTAATATAATTCACTGGGACTTTCAAATGCCTTTTGACAGGGTCCTTGAACAAAAGGTTTTAAAGAAAGTATTAATAAACACACAATGACAAGTAAGATGGATCACAAACCTGTTAGCAAAAAAGAATGACAAATAGCAGTGTGAAAAAGAAAACCCAGGATTTTGTACCAGAGCTGAAGACTGAACTAGTATGCTTCAAGTTTTTTAAGACATGAATAAACGAGAGACTAAATTTACTAATACAGATTATTAGCTGATTAGGTAGGAAAAACAACACCCAGCATTTTTAACCATTCCAAAAAGACTTAATTCAGCAACATGGTGGACAGGACAATCAACTCAATTTAACTTAGAAAAGAAAAGCCTGTAACGTATAAAACAAAAATGGTTTTGCAATAACTGATAGCTCAAGTATCACAAATTTTGAAGGAGGCAATTAAAAGCTGTATGGATCTAGAGCCACATTTCAAAATGGATTATCAAGGATGATCCACTATCCTGTGAGCTGGAAATACAAGCTTCCTATATTATGCACTTTATCAGTAAAAGTTCTTCAGAAGCAGCAGAGGAAAAAGAAACAGCCTTTAAAATACACCACATTAAGAAAGCTAGGAGTTTGAATTTAAAATTCTGGTTAGCCTGTGCTAACTGTGTCTCTCCTTGTCAGGGCTGTGAACTCTTATTTATTCTACATTAATGTGGCTATGTGTTCTGATGTACTGAATCTTGGAATGCTTGATGTGTCAGACTGTCTTGAAACAAGACTAGCATAGATCAAAATAAGCAATAGGATACTCTGTTGTTTATCTAAACACTCCTGGGTGTCCTGATTTTGGCTGGGATAGAGAGGTTCAACAAAGGCAAATGCAGGGTCCTGCACATGGGGAGGAACAACCCCATGCATCAGTACAGGCTTGGGGCGGACCTGCTGGAGAGCAGCTCTGCGGAGAGGGACCTGGGTGTCCTGGTGGACGACAGGTTAACCATGAGCCAGCAGTGTGCCCTGGCTGCCAAGAAGGCCAATGGCATTCTGGGGTGCATTAGGAAGAGTGTGGCCAGCAGGTCGAGGGAGGTTCTCCTTCCCCTCTACACTGCCCTAGGGAGGCCTCATCTGGAGTACTCTGTCCAGTTCTGGGCTCCCCACTTCAAGAAAGATGAGGAGCTACTGGAGAGAATCCAGCGGAAAGCTACAAGGATGGTGAGGGGACTGGAGCATCTCTCCTACGAGGAGAGGCTGAGGGAGCTGGGCTTGTACAACCTGAAGAAGAGAAGGTTGAGAGGGGACCTAATATATACTTATAAATATCTGCAGGGTGGGTGTCAGGAGGATGGGGCCAAGCTCTTTTCAGTAGTGCCCAGCGACAGGACAAGGGGCAATGGGCACAAACTGAAGCACAGGAAGTTCCGTCTGAACATAAGGAAGAATTTTTTCCCTCTGAGGGTAATGGAGCACTGGAACAGGCTGCCCAGGGAGGTTGTGGAGTCTCCTCTCTGGAGATATTCAAGTTTACCTGCCTGGACGAGGTCCTGTGCAGCCTGCTGTAGGTGACCCTGCTTCGGCAGGAGGGTTGGACTAGATGACCCACAGAGGTCCCTTCCAACCCCTACCATTCTGTGATTCTGTAATTTTCTTCCCAGTAGCTGCTGTGTTTTGGAGTTAGTATGAAAAGAATGTTGCTAACACTGAAGTTTTTAGCTGTTGTTAAGAAATCGAGTACTTTCTCCGGTGTCTCGTATTCAGCTAACGAGCAGATGTGCAGGAGCTGGGAGAGAGCACAGCCAGGCAGCTAACCAAGCTGGCCAGTGGAAATATTCCACACCATATGCTGAGTTTATAAGTGGGGGTCAGCTGTTGGACAAGAATCCATTTTTTTATCTTTTCTTTCCCACGAGTTCAAATTCTTTCTTGTCTGGGAGTTTGAACTTTTCTGGGAGTTCAGTCTTTTTCAGGAGTTTCATGAGTTCTGGGTTCCACAATCACTGTTCAGAGGCTGGCTGCACATCAGTCATCAGATGGTGAGAAAAAATTGTATCGTGTATAGCTTGTTTTGTGTTGTTATTATTAGTATTAATATTTTCCTTGGTTGCCTTATTAAACTGTCTTTATCTCAACCCAAGAATTTCCCCTTTTGTCCATTCCTCCTCCCCATTGCACCTGGCGGGGGGAACGAAAGGGTGGGCGAGCGGCTGGCTAGTGTTTTGTTGCCGGTTGCTGGGTTAAACCACAACAATGGATTTGTGTCTTTGTTTATTTCCTCCACTCATCTTTAATATCCTCTAAAAACACTGGAGCAAATGTAATTAAAATTGTATGAAAACAGGATGATGTTACAGAATGAGAGCTGGAAACTGCAGCTGTAACAATATTGTAATTCACAGTCCTCTATCCAGATTTCCCCTCCTGACCTACCTTGAATACCAAGGGTTCAAGAAAAAAATAAGAAAGTTAGCTAATGGATTTCTTGGCACAGCACATTTGTTTTTCCAGGGTAGCATAATTTTACATTCACATTTCACTAAGAAGTTTTGCCCTCAGGGTTCAATTCTAATTAATTAAATGTTGAAAAAAGGCCAGGTGACTTTCAACCGCCTCAACTGCAACTTGAATTTAATCCTTTAAAAGCAGGTAAAAACACCAAGCCTAAAATATATTTGCTCTACCAGGAGAATATAAATTCAGTACGGTAACCCCCAGCCCAAATAACCCTGGAAGCATAGCATAAAATTTGAGTCTTACTGCAATTATGGGCTTGTGTAAGCAGTCTTAACTTTTTCAAATTATTTTTAATCTTCCCCTTTAGAAGCATAACAAATTCCAGGACAACAAGTTTTGAGATTTGGTTTTCTGTGAAGATTTTCATCCATAACAAAAGAATTCATAAAGTACAATGAGAATTCAGTTAAACAGGTGTAGTTCTTTCCATTCTTCAATTATAAAATAATAATATAAAAGATTTCCACCACTTCATTCCTAGCATATATTCTTCTTTCTCACAAGAAATGGCAAAAATAAAATTTTTTCTTCTCAGAAGACTGTGCTATGGCAGCATTCTTAGCAGGTGCTCATAGGTTGTTATAGGAGCTACTGGCAGCAATTATTGATATATGAAACAATGATTACAAAATAGATCTTGCCAGAAAACTTCATTCCACAGAAGACTTTGATGTTTGGAACACTTTTCTGCATAAAGGAGGGTGCAAAGCGGCTCCAGAGATATTAAAAAAAAAAAGAAATTCCTTGTATTTCAGATACAGGCTAGCTAATACGTAGTAATGAGGATCCTATGGGAGTGTTGGGTGAACGTCAGATTCTGGAGAATCGTTCAGTGAAGGTAGATATTAGCATAAACATGAGAAAACAGTGAAATGTCAGTGAGATTTGATGTCCTTTTTCCTCAAACTCTTCCGGCACAGATCTCTAAAGCACTACCAAGTAAGCTCATCCCATAAACTGTTGAACTTAACCACCAGCTTTGACCTCTGCTGGCAAGATGGTTTGGGGACAAGAATATCCATAGCATTTTAATTCAGTACGTCTTTACACAGAGGCCAGCCTTTTGTCACCAAATACATTAGACAAGTTCAGCTTCAAGTTCAGAAACTTACTGTTCAGTTACCAGAGAAAATAAATATGTTTTCTATAGTATTTTTGTATAGTTTGTCTTTCATGCTTAAATGTTCCATATACTCCTGCTTCATCTGGTGGGATCCAGTCCCCTTCATGCGTCAAGTATGCGTCAAGGCATACTTAATTCTCCAGAGAAGCACGTCAACTCTCATGTGCTTGGGGGAAGCAGGAGTTGTTGTGCTGTGCTATACATGGACTCATCTCCTTCCGGGGTGTTTTCGTTAAGAGCATTCCATCTCTGAAATGCCACTAAGCTGCTTACCTGTGAAAAAATCAAGGTGTGCTATGACCCAAAATCAGGGGTCTCACAAATAGAGTTAACTACTTTATAATATATCTGCATACAGCAGAGAAAGGGACGGGATTCTGTGACCTATAAGGCCTATCCAGTCCTACACTCTTTGTTTCTGTTGTTCAAAGGGAATAATGTAGCAGACTCTTCATTCTCTATACAATTCTAAACACTTACCTGCAGGAATGTTCCTTTTTGCAGTCACATTCCTTTCGCATTTCTGCATAATGCATCCAAGAAAGATTTCTGTTTACAATGAATTTGCTTTTACTGTTGCTCAAAGTCACAGTTGCTGAAAGTATACTTTAATTCACATTTTGAAATCTGTGAATCTGACAGAAGCAGCCTGGGCATTTGACCCTGCTTAAATGCGTAACATAGTTCAGTAAATAGTACTTTATATCACTTCATATCTCCTTTAAACTAGACATTGCTTTTTATTGATAGAGTCAATGGGACAAAATAATCCCCGAAAGATGAGACTGCCCAGAAATAGCAAAATGGAAACAGTTTGGTGGAAAGAACATTCTGGCTTTTGTAAAGTACATTAATTTATATATTTGCTGTGAAAATATACGTTTTCCCATGTTCTATTAATGATAAAACCCCAAAATTCCTATAAAAGAAATAAATACAACCCCAAATATAATCCCTACTATTTGAATGTTATTAAACCACACACATAAATTGTCTACTACACGACAAGTACTCAAAGAGGTAAAAAACCCTACCAGGACAAGCTGCAGACACATGTGATATCACAGCTACTTCAGTTGTCATATATAGTCACAAATATAAACAGATTACTAGTAAATACACATCTATCGGGACCCCAGTAAAATTAATAATTGCTCAAGACCACCTCTGTTTCCAAGCTTGCTTTTTTTTTTTCTCTCTACAAACAATTCCAAATTCTGTGGGCACTTTACATGCAACGTTCACAACTTCTGCTCTCCAGAAGCACCTTCCCCGAAGTACTGTTTGTGTCGCTTCATAAAATCAGAATGTAATAGTGTCACCGAAAATCCGGGAATAAACCTCGTAACACCAATGTAGTGTTAAAAGGCAGGCATTATTTATTGCGGCGCCGGATGCACGGGGGATAATTCCACCAAGCGTGCATACCCCATACCTTTTCCGTATAGTTTATATAGATCAAAATATACATATTTATTAGGTTACATAACTTATCCCTTTCATAGTAAAATTAGTTCATTTTCATACACTCCTCCCACCCGTGCTTGCGCAGTGCCTCCTAGTGGTGGTCGTCGGGGGTCTCAGGATGAAGGCTCATCCTCTTCATCACAGTGTCCGCTGGTTGACCCCAGCTTCTGCACATGCGCAGTCCTCTTCTGGCTCTTGTCCCGTAGCTAGGTCACTGTAACTATGTCGCTGTAGCTAGGTCGCCTTGACTGGCTCTAGGCGACCGCTAACATTTCAGGTGGGAAACTTTTGTTTCAGTTAATTTAGACAATAGATAAAAACCACAAACACACCTGCAACCATAGTAATGCTATTCCTACTAAAAATTCCTTCACTACTATTGTTTAACATTGACAATTACCTGGAAACCAAACTCTCTGTTGCTGGACCTAACGTCCAGATGGGCAGGGGCTATACAAGGGACATAACTAGCAACATGGTTTATGTTTATGGTTAACAGATTTCATCCCCTTGATTACAATAGAGATGACACCTGGAGCACCAGACCACATTTCAGCTTGCTGATATCTGCCTGGTCATTTAGGCAGTAACATCCAAAAAGGAGCCCAAACCAGGAGAGGTCAAAGGAGCAAAGGTCAATTCACAAACTCCTGCACCCAGGTAGATGCAGCCTGCTGTTAGGTCTGGTTACCTAATACCTGAGGACTTCACAAGCAGCAATAAATACACATCTGGGCAATAACCTGGATAGCAGCATTCTGCCCCATTTGACCTTTGGAAGGTGAATATAAGCTTTAATCTAAGTAAATTTACAATGTAAACACCAACATGGTTGTATTTGTTCCCAACTACTCCACACAACTCTTAGTTCAACTTAGTGATTTCTCAAGTTAAGAAGTTTTGTTAAAAAAAAAAAATTCTATTGACATTTTTTGTTCTTCATTTCAGAATGCTGATTACATATAAACCAGAAAGTATCAGTGAAGGCTTACTTTGTCATAATCCTGAGCAGAATGAGAAAAATAAATATGCTAAAAATCTCATGGGCCTATGACTGACAACTCCACTCCTCAGACATAGCAGTTCTTTCAGGCAGAAAAGATAGTTTCCCAAGAGTAAGGCCAAGACAACAGAATTAATTCCCTTATTACAGATGAGACAGTACAGACCATATTCCAAGTACAAGGCTCATTCCCTTGAATTGCCGCCTCCTCCGTAATGCAGACCACAGATACATAAATCGCATCATCTGCCAAAGGAAACCAGCAAGAAAAAAAACTACCAAAACAAGACACTTCATTGTGCTTTTCTTCTGTGGTAAAGGAAAAAACATAAAAATAATAAAAAGCTTTGTGTTGGCTGTTAGCCCTACTAGTAAATGACTACTAAAATATACCATTTTGTTATAGAATATGACAAGGAACAAAATAAAAATAAGAATAATAAGAAATAGAAGATGGGTGAACACAGTTTCCATGATTTTGATCCAGTTTCTAGATCAAAGAGAAGTGATTAAAAAATCTTTGATGTTTTCAGTTTTTATTTTTGTGGTCCAGCCTTTCAGGAGCAATAAAAATAAAACTTCAGTCAGAGTTAAGGCTTACATGGTAATGAAAATTTTATGCATAACTGGAGTGTTCTTTACCAGTGAGCTTCCCTCAAAATTGGAGGAATCACATTGCCTGTGACAAATACATTACCTCGTGCCTCTAACTGTGAGCTATAAGACTGTATCCCAAAATGCATTCATGTAATCTATGTGCAGTTTCGATTGAGGTGTATCTGAATTATGTAAATTTTGTCAGGGTCCTTTTGTTAGTAGTTAATGCACAGGCTAAAATATCTGACTCAAAATCCTCTGTGAGCAGTGATGTTAATTTTTAGAGAGAGAGAGAGTATCTAGTTTTGCCATGAAAAGAATAATGATCAGAGATATCCATTTGGGCAAAACTGGCATAAAAACATACCACGTTCAAGGACAAAATCACTTCACAGAACAGGTAACCCTTAGAGTAAACCTTCTTGATTTCCTATCAGGCTTGTAAGGGAAAGGTATGTTTGTAACATGTCTGGTTTAAAGTAGCTAGAATAACTGTACTTTACTGAGGATTAATCTTTCATTCTTTTTTAATGTTTATCAGGTTCACAACTGTAACATTTGAAGGCTTTTTAACAGAGGAAATATTGCCATTAACAATTAGAGTTTAAAATTATTTCTCTATGTGAGGATTTTTTTTTCTAACAGATAACGTAGAAAAACTGGAAAAAAGGTTTTTGCATAACAACTTCAATTATTTCTATAACTAAATTACAATCCTCCTCTTCTCTTCGGTGCTAAGACTTCTAAAAAAAATCAGTCAGCGAACGGTTTTCCAAAAGGGTCAGTAGAAGAAGCAGCTAGAAGAGGCAGGAGAGACAGTTTGCTTCCTGCTTATGCTATATGCCCTTTTTTTATTTCTGCCAATCAAGAACACAGCCTTGCAGCAGGTCTTCTAAAAATCACCAGATGAAATTTAGTAGGATGACTTTGTTTGGGCTCGTCCACGCAGAGGGCTGGTTGATCACCTGTACAGTATGCATTCTCCTAAGCAGGTGGCAAAAGCCGTTAGTGTCTGCTTCCCTTCAGTAGCAAGTCCACTGGCTTGTGCCTACAACTGCCCCATAAACAAACCATCATCTGTCACCTCTGAATTCACACTGCATTCTAGCCTTAAAAACTCATTGTTTTCAAAGACTTCCTAGGGATTACTAAAGTTGTCAAGTAATAAAAAAAATTTAAATGTTTTTGCGTATAAAAGCAGAAGGATAGTTTTAAAAGACCTATGGCAGTTAGGTACTCACCTGTCCAGAATTAGACTAAGAGATTAATTAGCAGGTTTTGGATGAATCTTATTTCCCGTCTCTTGAGCAAGGAGTTACAAAGAATGAATAGAAGCTTATAAATCACAGCTGTGCAAATGCATGTGACAATTTTTTTAAATCTACCTATATCAACAACACTTACATACTTGGTATCTGCAAAAACATCACAGCAGCTACTTGGCTAAGAAAAAGCCACAACAACCTAGGCAAGTATCAGTTTGAATTTAACTCATTGGAAATAGCAGCCCAGGAAGGGCCCAAAAAGCAAGGGCAAGAGAGTCAGGTTAGAGTAAAATAGATAACTGGGGAAATAACTGCAAATTGCAGCTGAATTATCTGTATATGTAATGTATATAGACATACAGGGGAATTAGATCTATAAAACACATGCACTTAATTTCCATACATAATATATACATTAACATACAGAAATACAGAGAAAGCATACGTAGAAAAATACACATGGCTATGTGTATAGAAATAATACGCATAGAAATATCATTTATCTAGAAAATTGATACAGAAATACATATAAAAAATACAAATGTCATGTCTAGAATTTGTAAATATATATAAAATCGTATTTCTATATATAAAGAAACCATACACAGAAATCAGAAAGCTATGTGATGAAAAAGGAAATAATGCAGAACTGAAATCTGACAAGGAGACATCATCAGATCATGGGGGAGAAGAACAAAAAGTAATTTAAAAAAGACGTCACTGCTTCAGTATCTCAGATCAAAGTTAATCTGGAAAGATGGAGAGGTTTCCAGATGAAGGAACAAGGTACCTTTGACTTGGTTTGTTACTTCTATTATTTTTCATCAGTCAGTTTTTCTTATTCTCTTCCTTTCCTTTTTCACTTCTGATATAACAAATAACATAATTTTCTTTCCTCTTCTATTTTTTTCTCTGTATTTGTAGTACATAATTTGATATCTAAACATAGTCATCACACTTCAATTTTTTTAATTCTTTCTACTTAGATCTTTGGGTAAAAAAAAAAAGGTTATCTTTTTTGCATTTTGTGAAATGTCTGAAGCTGAACAGATATCATAGTTTGCTTCTCATTAAGAAGCCAAGCACCAGCCCTTATGAATTTAATGTCACTCAGAGCACTTCTGGGTCATAAGAAGAACTTATAAAATTTATTATCATTTACCTGACTCCTTTGACTCTCTCTTCTGTTTTGTACAGCATAGCTATTTTTGTAATAAATGTGGATGATCAAATTTCTTTTTTTTTGTTCTAGATTTTCTTCTTCTTCTTACTCATGAAGTATCCTTTTTCTAGAATCTACAACTTCTCTGTGAAGAAATGAACCAAAAATTTCCGTAATCTTTATCTCCACAAGCTGTACTTTTCTACTTTTCATTATTATTGCCTTACTTCAGTGGCTTTTCTAATTATTTGAGCAGCCTGACAGCAGTGTGTATAGTCAGATATCTTTTTCTTTTAAGAACACCATGCAAGGTTGTGGGTTTTGCACAAATATTTTTTCATTAAAGTACATCAACAAGAAGCTACTGCTTGCAAAAGTTACTGCTCAAAATATTCCAGTGCTTTGCAATCAAAAGTACCTGGCATCATTTGTGCTTCAGAGCCAAAAAGTCAAAACATTCATTGTAAGCCGCTAATAGAGGCTGCTGGTATTTTGTAGATACAGCTGCTTTACCTGGATTTTGAACTTTTTTCTTGTAATAGCTTAGCTAGATATTCAAGGGAATATAAAGAAAAAGTAATGACACATTCAAACTTACTGAAAACTGTGGGTTTTCTCAGTATTGTGTTGGTAAACAATTTCAGATGATTCTTTCAATAGTCCACCGCTTGCGAGGGTCAGATAAACTCTTTCAGTCCTCCCCCAGGCTGTTCTTTCCATGATGCCTACTGCAAAAAGACCATTGGTAATAGACTGTGAGCGCTGAAAAAAAGTAGAAGCAGAGCAAGAGAGCAAACATCACTCTTGGAGAAGTGGAGGCAGGAGGGCAATGGGTGACCATGTATGGGGGAAGAGAAGGAGGCACAAAGTGGGACTACCACACAGGGATACATGACAGGAGGCTGGAAAGCAAGGAGGGTGAAAGCAGAAGGCCAAGGCCCTCATCTGAAAGGAGGGAAGAAAACTTGAAACCGTGCTATGAAAAAGGGAAAGAGAAGAAAGGCACATGTCCATCTGTCACGGCATATAACCAACTCATTACCAATGATACTGCTCATTCATACCAATTGTACCTAAAAAGAACCCAAACCCAAACCTAAAAATCAGCAATGAAGCTTGTGTTCATCTCAGTTAAATCATACCAGGGTTCAATTTTCTTCATTTTACTCACCCTGTCAACATTTTCTGCTGGTCACAAAATATACTTGGAGGCTGTAAAACTGTACAGTGTCAAATCTTTTGTGAGCTTAGGGCACTACTTGGTTGTACTCCAATTAATTTATAGCACACCTAGGTGTTGTTCAGATCATTCAGGAACAAAAGTACAATTTTTTTTCACATCAAAATGCAAACCTATCAAGTTCTAAGGAGACAGAAACTCATGTTTTTGGCCAGCACTACTGAAAGCCAGTTTTAAACATGATTGTAACCTACTTTAGCAGGGGGTTGAACTAGATGATCTCCAGAGGTCCGTTCCAACCTCTACCATTCTGCGATTCTGTGATTGTATTGTCTTTCCCAGACAGTCTGTACTTCTTCTGAAGCCAAGGCATAGCTATATGACTTCAATGGGACCACAGCAGACCTGCATTTAACTTCTATTTTAAAGCACAATTACAAGTCTGAGACTCACTAAGTACTTGCTTAAACTGGGAAGGCATAGGACAAATATTACTTTTCATTTTGTTTCAGCTTTAAGCATATAATTTTTACACTCAGTCCTTCAAGAACTCAATTCCTTTAAATAGCTACAGCATTAAAGACTAGGTATCTTTCTTCTAAGATCGCATAACTTTGAAATTCATTGGGGTTTTTTTAATGCAGGATTACTACAGCCATGATCATAGTAATTTTGTCTTTGACAGGTTGCTCTCAGTATCATTTAATGGTTACTATAGTAACAGAGTTCTGCAATCATCAATTGTGAATGCATGTTCTATCTAAATAAATTAAAATATCATCTGAGTTATGTCTTTACACATGCATAATTAAGAGCTAATCACAATAATTTTAAAAGGATCTCTGCATTACTGAATTTTTAATTTTGTAATAGTATTGATATTTAAGTATGTCTTTAACTGAAGTCTGAAAATATGTTGCTAGCAGTTGTTTTTGTTGCCTCAGTTTGAACAGGCAGTTTGAACTAAGTTTTGCTTACTGGGAGGAAGATGAACCTCTAAAAATGACTAAGTTTTGGTTAGGGCTCAATTCAGTTGCACTGCATAAACATTACATTGGGGGTCAGATTCCATTCCTGCTTAAGAGAGGGAAGTGTAGCCCCTGATTGTGGTGGGAGCAAAATTAGTTCCCCGTTCTTGCTTCCCTATCACACATATTCAAACCACAAAGTGAAGTTTACTACTAGACCTACAAGGTGCATTAGCTGCAAGAATATTTGTTGCTTGCAAATAGAGAGGCTTTATCCATCTTCGAGCTGCAAATAACCAGGGTTTCATTTTCCCAGGATGATAGTCACTGAGAAAAACTTTAAAGAGTCGAGTCGATGACTTTTGATACTACTTTTACTACTCCATAACTTATTTTCTTAATAAGCCACCTGCATCCTGCTTTAAATAGAGCGGAAGAGTAGAGCAAAATTTTGTGTATTGTGTCCCAAGCAGTAGAGTCATCAGCGTATTTTTTGGTTTATCACAGATTTGTTGCAAAAGTTAAGGAAAAGTGTATCACCCAGCTCTGAATATCAAGTTTAAGGCTAAATGTGTTAAGACATAGTAAACAACATCTTTCCATATTTATTATGGAATTTTTTATTGTAAGCATAAAAATCAAGCTCCACATGATACTTCCAAGATGTCTACTGTTTAGAAATTTTAAATTGCAAGTTCATTTTGTTATTTTCACAGAAATTTCAATGGGTTTTTTCAAGACTTTTTTCCCTTTGACACCAAATGGGTTACTTTACTTCATAAGTGTTCCAAGCAGCGGATCAAAGAGAACAGTTATGAGTGAACTACATGTTGATATTTTTGCAGCAATGTTACTGGCCAGGAGTGACGCACTTGTTAAAGGTTATAAATAGCACAAAAACCTGTTTAAATTATAACATTGTTTAATTTACCTTAACTTTCCTGATATAGCCAATTATCGGAATAAGTCTGTATGACAAATAAGGGGAAGAAAGGTAATACAGGATATATTACTATGCAAAATCGAAGACTTAAGTTTGTAATGTCATTAATTGTGAAACAGCTGTAATAGCTGCTGTATTCTTTAATAAGCAATAGGTGATAACACTGCAATATTTGCCTCATACATTTTAAAATATTTTAAGTTATTGCTAATGTCTTAGCCCGTAAGATAACAAATTTTATAATAGCCAAGAAATTATCAAATTTTGATGTTATATTTTAAAGTTTTGCCTTTTAAAAGGTAAAACTATTGTGTCCAACTCTCAAGCCTGTATCTGAAATTTTATTACAACTCCTATTTGTGACTGCATGATCTTACTCATTTAATGTGCTGGAATCTATGCAAAGCTCCATAGGGTTAAAAATGCGCTCTTCTTTTTAAGCTTTCAAAGATATATTCCTATATGTGATAGGCAGAATGAAGTTTCTTTAATGTCTGTATTTTCTCAGTTCATCACTTGTGGCCATCTAAACATTTTTCATACCTAGCAGGATAAATGTCAGTGCTGAAAAATATTAGTGTGGTCTTGTGCCTTAAGTAAACAACATTACTGCAGATAAACTCTAGTAGATTATCACTTAGTAAGACATTACTTTGTATAGGTAGAAAAAGTATTTTATTTGAATATTTAATTCTCTATTGTGTCTTACTTAGAGAAAAATAGAATTTCTATGTTGTCCGTCTGTCTCTCTGATAACTACTGCACTAGACACTGAAAACAGAATAACAAAACCCAAAGTTAGCAACTGTGGTGTGTTCCAAAGATGCAAGTCTATGTTACATACAACACAAGCTAACTTTAACCATCCTAGCCTGGATACTAAAAGGAATATAGATGTGGCACCAGAGCCTTCAAAGTGACCTCCACAAATATGTTCAGCTAAAGTGCTCATCACCTACACCAATCCTGAAAATAAGCTATAATTTTAAATTTGATCCCCTTTTAAACCAGAGCTTTCTGTTTTATGTATGCTGTATTGATGTCTGCCCATTGCAACAGAATATTACATATTGAGAGAGAAAACTACATTGAGAGAGGTGCAATTAAATCATCCTCAAACATTTTATCTTCAAGTAAAATACATTGATTTGTTTTCTTGCTCTGTGACACATTGTGAATGTTGGGATAATACACACAACAGGATAAGCACAGTTATTAGCAGTGCTGCTTATCCATACATGCTGTTACAGAGATAATAGGCTTTTGATCGATTTAGAGACATTTGGTTGCTGAAGAACTCTTTGCCCTGTTTGCTGCTAAAAAGCAATGACTGTTCAAAGCACCACTGGAGAATACTGTTGAGCTGAGCGCATGACTAATACCCAGCGGCTATTGACACAACTCTTCCTTTCAGAAAGATGCACGGTTGTTAAGAAAATAGTCCAGCATTACAATAAATTCCCCTTACACATTTATTGCTATTGTTACCCTTTGCTGCTTGCAATTCAACCTAAGAAATGACTATGAGTGATAGTTAAGGAAACGCCAAGCCTTCTGTTTTCAGTCAGGTGAGTTTAGTCAAACAGAGAAAACATGAAATCTTTACACAGGGACAGAAGACATCAAGCCAGAATGTAAATTTTAAAATGTTGTAAAATAATCATCCAAATAATATTTCTTAAGAGGACACAGCAGCACCTATTAATCTTCAAGTCCTTAAATCAGCTTCTAGCCCACAAAAACAGTTGATAGCAAACAGTCACTGCTGTATTATACATAATTGCTGCCATACCGGTAATGTTTTACCTGGAGTCTTGCAATGTAAAGACTTCATTGCAATTAAGACACATGAGTGTCAGAGCAATTCACCCAAAGAAATACTGTTCCGTAAGTAATTGATTTGCCACTGCAATCTTAACCCTCCACATCTGCAGATTCATTATAGTGCCCCCATGTCTTTTTTACTGTGTTGAAAACCTTTCTGCTAGCTTTGATTACTAGCTTTATTCCCCGTGAATAAAAATGTAGAAGCATTTAACAGTTCAGATTTTTATTCATTATCTTCCATCAACTTTCAATTCCACTTCCTTGAAGTTCCACTTGATACTAAAATTAAGTAATCACCACAGATCAAGAGAACATTAGAAAAAAAAAAAAAAAAAGAAAACCCACAGGATCAGCCAGGCTCTTTCTTGCGCATTTATTTAATCTATCCTTTTTTTTTTTTTTTGTCATATCTGTTTTGGAATAAATTTTCATTGACCTAAATCTATATCTCAAGCGCACACGGTTTGGCTTCAGTTAAACATTGCAGCAAGAACCATGACAAAGAGATACTATGGTCTACGTAGTCTCCTGTCCTAGTGATTTAAACTAACTTTCAATTTTACCCTCTTTTGCTATTATTTACTTCTTATTTACTTAAAATACAGGAATACTCACAACATTTAGGGCAAAAGTGTCTTCTGTGATCAACACGGCAGATCCATGGGAATCCCAAACATGGAACCAGAGTAGAACACGTAACAGAATCCTGCAATGCTGATAAGAGATACTCAATGCATGTCTGGAGAAGTTTGCCTTGGGGAAATAATGGAAGCCCTATGATAACATCTATATCCATTTCTGCAAGCCTCATTATCTATTCTAATACAAGTAGTGATTACTTCTTCTGCTGAGTGAATGTAATTGTCTTATAGATAAACCTTTATTTAAAAATATTTTCAATGTGATCATATTTTAACTTTATAAACCTGTTTTTTTCAGTATTGAATGGAAGTCTCAGAATACCTTTCACAGAAATTAGATTGCCTATTTCTATAATGTAAATTAACTAGCGAACAGGAAATAAAAAATTAAATATTGTGTTGCACACATAAGCCAGAGAATGAAGATAGCGCTCATCAGGCAAATTTGAAAGTTATGGAAAATGAACACTGATCCTTACTATGCTTTCACTACTTCCAACCCAATAAAGCTTCTGTAAGTTGAGTCAGGGGCTTTTTCAGGTTTTGTTTTTCATTTGAAAGTCCACACGATTTCTGAACCACCAGTTTTTCACAATATTATCCTTTTCAGCTATGAGGTCTTCATGTTATTAACATCTTTTTCCCTGTTCCCCTCCTGCCTGTCACGTTGACACATTGACTCTTATCTTAACATAGCTCTAATACTGCCATAAATGTTACTAAAGCAGAACTTTTGCATACACATTGAACTTTCTTTTCTATGCAGTTTCCTGTATTAACCCATATAAAAAATGCTGTATAATCAGTCTTAAAGACTTTGAGGTAGCAGGAACTAAGTCACATTACACATTTGTAGAGTTTGTGTGTTGGATTTGTAACAACTAAAGGTATGACACTGCTGTAAAGGAAATGTCAAATACCTTTCAAATCATACTAATGATAATACTGAGCAGCGTTTCTAGTTGAGGTAAAATTTGTGGAACCTTTCCTTGGTGCCATCAATACTTTGTTAAGCTTTCTGGTTTGAACTGGAAGATAATAATCTTATCATACAGATCAATACCATGCCTTCAACTGAAATAAAAAATTAATTTCCAACATTTTTATCTTAGAGATACTGCATATCTTACAAAAGGGTTCAGCAATAAGCAATAAAAAAATATTTGGAATAAGAAGAGTCTAAAGAATATTAGAAAATATTTTGGATAGGCACTGATATAAGGGGGAAATCAAGATACAAAGTAATTATTGACATCAGATACAAAGTAATTATTGATATCTAAAGGTTGATTCTGGCACTTCTTCAAAGAGTAAGAGACAAAACCAAACCCTTAGACCTTTCCAATGGCTTCTTTCTCTTCTTCAATTTTACAGAAAGACTATTTGGCAAGCTCAGTGAAAGCCATATTAAATTTTTGCTGATGTCAAGATTTTTTTTTTTTTTTACATCTGGAACTGAAATAGTCCACAGATGTAACATCTGAGTCTTAAACATAGAAGCTGTTCATGTGCACAGTCAGATAAGCAGGTCTTGACACTGTTTGGGGGGTTTGGGGCATTTGTTGAATTAGATTATGTTCATACTTGGCTGAGTCTTTAAGTCATGGAAGATAACCCACTATCCCACAGTACATTGTCATATGGTCATATTTACCATCAACTACCATATTGTATATGACAGACTGAGTCTAAGTGGGCAGACCAATCAGTGGCCCATCAAAGATGAATTTAAGAAACGCTGGGTCAAATACCACCTGTAAGCTACAAGAACAGCCTAGATGCTCTTCTGCTCCATCTTCCAAGACCTTTCTTCACAGATTCCCAGACATCATCAGGCTTGGTGTATACTTCTGTCCATTCCTTGAACAGATAATTTATTGCTTGTAGTGTACATGAGGATGAGCACATAGACAGTAAATGTATGTAGGTCAGTAGGCAGGACCATAGGTGAGGACATCAAGAGACCTTGCATAATCATTCTACAATGGCCAAGTGTCCCAGAAAGTGTACAGCTCAAAAAGATTTCCATAACGGAAACAGAACTTGTAAAAAAAAAATGCCACCAGAAGTGCTTTTTTTCCCTAGGCAACATTTCACCAACAAACACAACACTGCGAGTCTTGTGAGTGCTACCGGAATGTCCTTGGATTGTATGCATCTGAGGCTCCATCACGCTGAGGCTGAATTTAAGTAGGAGTAAAGGGAAAGACAGACAAAAAAGCATGTGTCCTTCTCAACTGTAACAGTATCACGTTACCAAAAAAAGCATTTTCCTCACCCTCTTCTTGGCGTGGTTCTGGTAAGGCTGCAGGATAAGGCATCCAAGTGGTGGGAGATTTATAAAGTTTGCTATCATCTTATAAGTCACATATGTATGTTTTGTTAATAATATAAAAGTATAATTACATCTTTTCAATGTTGAAAGGAAATATTTGCCCAAGTAGTAAAAACCAATTATGAGTGCTGATTTTTATTCTGACACCACCTATTGTGGATAAATTCAGAACATTTGGCTGGAGCAAGTTTTGTGTCCTCTGAGAAAACACTAAAAATTTCCTCCTATTAACTAATCATCATTTAATTAAGAAGCAATTAATTAAACAGCATACATTTTCATAGAGAATATGCAGCCTTAGAATTCTCTGTGAGTTGTCAAAAACTTACAAACTTTTTGAACCCGATAGCCTGGTAAGTGCAGTAAACAAGTTTAGCATCTAAAATAGACAATTGAGTTGTAAAGTCATTTAAATATTTGTCATTTAGAAAGTTTCCTGAACAGCATTGTTAAGTGAAAAATTAAGATTATTTTACATTAACAAAAAAAGGCATTACTGACAAAATTGTACAGACTTTGTGCAGATAGTGGCAAGGACAGGCATCCTGAAATATTATCTGATGAAAATACAAAAACAGTAGCCATATGGTATTTCATATGATCATACTTTGACGTTTCATCACAGTGAGAGTTCAAGTAATTGTCATTGTTTCCATGGATCCACATATCTATCTGTGTTTACTGTTGCATTAATAATGTACAAAAATAAGGTGCTTCTTCCAAGTCATTTACTTAAACATCAGTTTAATATGAACTCCTGTTGAATACAGATCATCCAAAGGGGTCTGCAATAGTAAAAAAATCGTAGCAGCAGAGGAAAAACAAAGACAAAGTTTCCTATTACTTCCTTGAAATCTCTTTCTTTTAATGTACAGAATATCATTGTGTTATCCTAGGTGGGAGATAGCATCTTATTTTTAATACAACCCAAACTTATTTTGTGATAGTCCATTTTTTCTGAAATGGTAGAAAAAAATTCAAAATAATTCAAAAGAATTTTATTATATATGCTTTAAAACAAGTGCCTGCCTCAAACACATAACAAGTATTTTCATGTCATTTTTTAACTAGAGGGTTCTTTTCCTTCCCATGAAATAAATTTACAGTTATTAACTACATTAGTAAGTAAATTGGTGACCACTGTGTATTAAATGCCTTGCCAAAGCAAATATCCGTTATACAGCAGGACGGCTATGACTTGGTCGCCATCACAGAAACGTGGTGGGACAACTCGCATGACTGGCATGCTGTCATAGATGGCTACAGACTCTTTAGGAAAGACAGGCCAACAAGGAGAGGTGGGGGAGTTGCTCTATATGTGAGGGAGCAACTGGAATGCATTGAGCTTGGCCTGGGGGCAGATGAGGAACGAGCTGAGAGCTTGTGGGTTAGAATTAAGGGACAGGCTCCTAAGGGTGATATTACGGTGGGTGTGTACTACAGGCCACCTGACCAGGAGGAGGAAATTGATGAGGCCTTCTACAGGCAGCTATAAGCAGCCTCACAGTCACAGGCCCTGGTTCTCATGGGGGACTTCAACCACCCTGACATCAGCTGGGAAGACCATACAGCTAGACAGGCACAATCCAGGAGGTTCCTACAGAGCATCGATGATAACTTTCTGATGCAAGTGGTGGAGGAACCAACAAGGAAAGGCGCACTGCTGGACCGTGTATTAACAAACAAGGAGGGACTGGTGGAGGATGTGAAGGTCGGAGGCAGACTCGGCTGCAGTGACCATGAAATGGTCGAGTTCAGGATCCTGTGTGGAGGAAGCAGGGCGATAAGCAGGATCAAAACCTTGGACCTCAGGAGGGCTAACTTTGGCCTCTTCAAGGAGTTACTGGGAGGAATCCCGTGGGCCAGGGCTCTCGAAGGCAGGGGGGTCCAAGAGTGCTGGTCGCTCTTCAAATGTCACTTCCTCCATGCTCAGGAGCGGTGCATCCCCCTGAGAAAGAAATGGAGCAAAGGAGGCAGGAGACCTGCATGGTTAAACAAGGAGCTTCTAGCGGAGATCAGGTGGAAGACAAAGGTCCATGGAATGTGGAAAGAGGGGCAGGCCACTTGGGAAGAGTACAGGAATGTGGTCAGAGTGCACAGGGATGAGACGAGGAAGGCCAAAGCCCACCTGGAATTGAAGCTGGCAAGGGATGTCAAAAACAACAAGAAGGGCTTCTTCAACTACATCAGCAGCAAAAGGAAGGCTAGGGACAACGTGGGGCCGCTGCTGAATGAGGCGGGTGTCCTGGTGACGGAGGATGCGGAGAAGGGAGAGCTAATGAATGCCTTCTTTGCTTCAGTCTTCAGTGCCAAGACAGGCCCTCAGGAATCCCAGGCCCCGGAGGTAAGAGAAGAAGCCTACAGAGAGGACGACTTTCCCTTGGTCGAGGAGGACTGTGTGAGGGATTGCTTAAGCGATCTGAACATCCACAAATCCATGGGCCCCGATGGAATGCACCCACGAGTGCTGAGGGAGCTGGCGGATGTCATTGCTGAGCCACTCTCCATCATCTTTGAGAGGTCCTGGAGGACAGGAGAGGTGCCCGAGGACTGGAGAAAGGCCAATGTCACGCCAATCTTCAAAAAGGGCAAGAAGGAGGACCCAGGGAACTACAGGCCGGTCAGCCTCACCTCCATCCCGGGAAAGGTGATGGAGCAGCTTATCCTGGAGGCCATCATCAAGCAAGTGGAGGAAAAGAAGGTTGTTAGGAGTAGTCAGCATGGATTCACCAAGGGGAAATCATGCCTGACCAATCTGATAGCTTTCTACTATGACATGACTGGCTGGGTAGACGAAGGGAGAGCCGTGGATGTTGTCTACCTCGACTTCAGCAAGGCTTTCGACACAGTCTCCCATAATATCCTCCTAGGGAAGCTCAGGAAGTATGGGCTGGATGAGTGGTCGGTGAAGTGGATTGAGAACTGGCTGAATGGCAGAACTCAGAGGGTTGTCGTCAGCGGCGCTGAGTCTAGTTGGAGGCTGGTAACAAGTGGTGTCCCTCAGGGGTCAGTACTGGGCCCAGTCTTGTTTAACTTCTTCATCAACGACCTGGATGAAGAGTTAGAATGTACCCTCAGCAAGTTTGCTGACGACACCAGACTGGGAGGTGTGGTAGGCACACCAGAAGGCTGTGCTGCCATTCAGCATGACCTGGATAGGCTGGAAAGTTGGGCAGAGAGGAACCTGATGAGGTTCAACAAAGGCAAATGCAGGGTCCTGCACATGGGGAGGAACAACCCCATGCATCAGTACAGGCTTGGGGCGGACCCGCTGGAGAGCAGCTCTGCGGAGAGGGACCTGAGTGTCCTGGTGGATGACAGGTTAACCATGAGCCAGCAGTGTGCCCTGGCTGCCAAGAAGGCCAATGGCATTCTGGGATGCATCAAGAAGAGTGTGGCCAGCAGGTCGAGGGAGGTTCTCCTTCCCCTCTACACTGCCCTAGGGAGGCCTCATCTGGAGTACTCTGTCCAGTTCTGGGCTCCCCACTTCAAGAAAGATGAGGAGCTACTGGAGAGAGTCCAGCGGAAAGCTACAAGGATGGTAAGGGGACTGGAGCATCTCTCCTACGAGGAGAGGCTGAGGGAGCTGGGCTTGTACAACCTGAAGAAGAGAAGGTTGAGAGGGGACCTAGTATATACTTACAAATAACTGCAGGTTGGGTGTCAGGAGGATGGGGCAAGCTCTTTTCAGTAGTGCCCAGTGACAGGACAAGGGGCAATGGGCACAAACTGAGGCACAGGAAGTTCCGTCTGAACATGAGGAAGAATTTCTTCCCTCTGAGGGTGACGGAGCACTGGAACAGGCTGCCCAGGGAGGTTGTGGAGTCTCCTTCTCTGGAGATATTCAAGACCCGCCTGGAGAAGGTCCTGTGCAGCCTGCTGTAGGTGACCCTGCTTCGGCAAGAGGGTTGGACTAGGTGACCCACAGAGGTCCCTTCCAACCCCTACGATTCTGTGATTCTGTGATCCCCACAGATCTGTCAGCAGTTATTTTTAAATCCAGGAAATCGTGTTCTAGTAAACTAGAAGCTAGTAAATTCATGACATCTGACTACACAATTTATTTTGCAGTGCTCTGGCTTTTGAGGAACCTAATTGTCAGGGTAAATATTATCACATGATTTTCTCAACAAATTGCTTTGCCATCCAAAAAGATGCAAATTTTTATCTCTTCGTGAGGTCAGGAAGTTTCCTTTGGACCTGAGTATGTCATGACACAAAAAAGTACCCTCCCTTTGCCTCCTTACTTGGACATATACAAAACTGTAAATATTTTAACAAGCTGGTTTTTAGACCAACAAATATAAATTACTAGAATGAAAATTAACGGAAGAAAGAAGAAAACACAGTGAACTATACTATTTCCTAAGCTGTGGTGTTCAATACCAAAAGTAATTTTTTTCAGAGGTGATGACACAAAAAAAAGGGGGGGGAGGAGAAACACCATGCTCTGACACAGGAGATATGCTATTGCACTTTTTATAATACCATATCACACCTTAAACTTCCATCCTTCAATTCTATTTCCTTTAGCTCTATTTTATGACATCAGTTTGCTGAAATTAGAATCCCGTTTTCCTTGGACTCTCTGATCAACAGAAATTATTACCTGTGAATTAGCAGACCATTACTACAGCCTGAAAATTATTATTAAAAATAGTTAAGTAATACTAAAACCACTAAAACTATCTATTACCCAGCAAAAATACTAGCTAGAACTGGATGAAAAAAAAAAATAATTTCATGAAGAAATGGGTTACCCTGAGTCATATCTTAATCCATATAGATCTTGTTACCTTCAGGAAACAAAGCACAAAATGTGGGAATGTACAGGAAGCAGAACATCAAGATCAAAATCTTAAGGCTTTCCTTTCCCATAATTTTGTTTTTTACATCTTCAGGGTGAAGAGGGGCTTTGACAACTCCGAGCAAGCATATGTGTGATTCAGTTTTTGTTACAAACTTTTTTGTTGTGAGCATGAATTATACATCAGTAATAATATTCAGAGAGAGTTAGCAAAGTAAACAGATAAAATCAATTCATCTTTATTTTTACTATTTAAAATTAACTACTGTATTTGAAGAAATATTACCTGTTAATATAGGCTATGTACAAGAAAGCATCGTCAGAAGTTTAGCCTTGCTCTGCTATTCTTTTGCTTTTGTCGATGTCCATGCACACCACCTGCATTTCTCTTTGATTTCAGAAATCAGCTGAACTGCAGCCTGCTTGGTTTCATACAGGTTTAAACAAAATAATGACTCCCTGCTGAGAAGCAGCATGACATGAAGCTCCAGTATCAACTCTGACCCGCGCTGCAGAAGCCTTGGCAAATCTGTAGAAGTGGGATGCAACTGGCAGAGTAATTGAGAGGTTTACAAGCTCAATTGCTTTTGCTTGAGGGCAGGGTGTATTCAACTAAAGATGAATTGATAACATGCACTTGAAAAGTACAGTGAAGGAGTCAGATTTTAAAAGGCATTGTGCTGAAAACACATATTTCTTTCATGATTTTAGTTGCAAATCAACAGTCTGAATATTTAACAGGTCCATTTCTTTGCACCACATTGTAGTAATTCTACTCATCAATTAAAGACCCTGACTGAGAAATTCACTCGGGGGAACAGAAAGTAAAATCTCAAAGACGGAATGAAGTCAGATTAGGGCAAAAAGAAAACAGATTCCTAAAGGCATAGTCTTCCCATTGAAAAACAAAAGAACTTCTGAGGAGCATCAACATTTCACTCCAAAAATGCTTCTTTACTGCTATTTCAAAATACTCTATGTAATTTCTTCTTGTGGAGTGAGATTTACTCCACCACCTCATACTTACTTGCTAAATAATGCACAAAATTTTCCTCTCCCTAATCCTTCAAATTCCAACCATTTCAAAACCATCTCTATTTTATTTCTAGCATTTCGTTTATGAGAAATACAGGCACTCAATACGCATTTGTACCACATTTAATTCAATTCAAGTAATTCAGTAATTCAAGTAGTAATTTTAATGCTGAGTCATGAGATATACTAGTCAGTTTTAGACAACTCAAATGCCCACTTTCGTGTCATTTCCAACCATTTCATCACTCATTGCAAAGCATTAGAAGAAATAACGACAATTTCCAATTGACAGGGACTGTGCCTGAGGGCTTTTATGTGGGCTTGACTTCATTGACATTAGCTTCTCCGTCAGGCGCAGAGAGAATAAACACAGTGCGACCAACAGATTCTTTTTTAAGAATTATAACTGTAACAACTGCTTTGTTATGGTGAATAAACTAGTCCAACATTAAATTTGTCATTAGGTCTGTACTATAACTCACCACTACATAGACATGTATTCACAGAATTTAGGGCGAGACATTCATTTCTCATGCATAATCGCAGTAAGTAGTGAAGCTAAATGAATCAATATATTATAGCTCGAAGAAGCTTCAAGAAGTCTTCCTAAAGACACATAGCAGTGGACATCTGGCAAAAGGTTTATTAAAAATTCAGTCACATCAGACAGTGAATTCTGGGTATCATTAGGGAATATGAATGAGAGACAGAGAGAGAGACAAGAATTAACAGAGTCAAAATATTGCTGAGAATTCAGAAGGTCCACCTAAATGCCCTTCTCAATACCCCACAGCAGCTGCAACCAGCATCAGTTTTGTTTCACTAATCTCCCCTTTTCTGCTCTTCTACTGGCCAGAAAGCCTAGGGGAAGCTTTCGCATATGCAGAGAAACTACCTGTTTGTGGAGGCAGTAGTGAATAAAGGAAAGATCTTTTGATACCTTCTAATATTTATCCTGTGCAATTTAATGTGATGAGTGATTAAACATTACATCTGTTGAAGTCATTTATTTGCATGGATGAAAGTTCTGTGGCCCCATAATTCCAGTTTAATTTGTGCTAAGAATTCTTACATTCATTGCTTTCTCTGCTATGCAGCTGAGCAGCCAATCCAAATACAGTTTATGTTTTATAATGCAAATTAAAAAAGCTACTTTACAGATGTTTTTATTCCTCTGTTCAACTCCATCAAGTTGCTTCCAGAAGGTGATAATCCAGAGCAAAGTTTTACAGATTGATAATTCTACTGTTTGCTGCAACCTAGTGTGAGATATATAGAAACAGAAGAATACAGTGGAAATCAAGAAAAGCACTGTCAACAATTAGCCAAGTCTGCACTACACACTATCTTTTACAGTTCAAAAGAGCAGTAAGGTGAAATTAGTGAAATTTATTATAGGTAATTTGTTTGTTATAGGCAGTCCATTTAAGTACAAAAAAATTATTTTCTGTTTCTTCCAACTTTAAAAAGTGTCAAAACTCTTTCTGTCTATGTTTTAGTGAAACATAGGTAACAGCAAAGAAGCTCAAACTGACTTATCCTCTCTGTAAGCCATCTCCTTGTTAAACTGACAAAACAGTGCTCTGTGTCAACTCTAAATTTTATTATTACAGATGGCGTTCTGACCTGTTGATTGTGGGCTCTTACAATCTGTTCTAGTATTATTTTTCTGTTGTCAGAATATTCCCAAAATACTGGAGGTTCAAGACAAAAATAATACCTTAAACCCGCAGTGAACAGGTTTCAGCATCACTTATTTCCAGAAGCCCAAGGTGAATTTGACTGGAATTTTCTTATCCTGTTTTGAGAAAATGCGTTACTACAATTCATTCTTTTCCAATCCTCAAAAAAATAACCTTTTTTTTTTCTCCAATAAATCAGACAAAGAAAGGAGTGGAAAACCAGATAAAAGGAAACCATTTAACTCATTTACATGTATTCACCCGTACAAGCTTCCACTATGCTCCTATACAAACATTGAATGTATGTGAACATTGTTCTGTAGCTGCAAGAACTGTAATAAGCTACAGTTTTCTATATGAAACAAGAAGTTGGGGCACAACTTTTTTCATTTGTTGTTTGTTTGGAAGCTTATTAAAACATGAGAGAAGATTAGTTTTCTGGGTGTTACAGACTGAAGCATGCAATTAAAAAAGGTTACCTTCTATAAAAGGTTCAGGAAGAAGGAACATAAAAGAAGCTAATTGATTTGAAGAATATTGTCCATATTCTCCTGGGTATTTTACATTGGTGCCTAAGACCCACAGAATTTAGAGTGAGAACTAGATATTTAAATATCCCTGAGAAATGAGGTTGAAGTGCCTTCTTCCTTCCATGTTTCTTATGAATAATGTCATCATTTACTGAGCAATTGTCTATATTTTCCTTGAATTTAAAAACGCCCACTTTGCATTTTTAAATAAGAACAGCAGAGATCTCACCTCCTTCTTTTGTTCTTTTTTTAGACCAGTATCTCCAACGATTTTTAGTTCTCCACTATAGAAAGCAGCAAGTGCCGTTCCAATACATACTACTTCTTAAACTTGAATGGTGGGTGAATAACTTGCCTTCACTGTTAATCGCTTGGGGCACATTTCTAAAGAGATGGTCCAGCTATTTACTGACCCAGTCCTCAGGATCTACATGCTAGACCCTTACCTTTTCACACTGCTTAGGACATGATTGTCCATGGATAACTCTGGCTCCTGAAATAACACGGGAATCCCTGAGAGTACTTGTTGGCCTGTCTTTAGGCCAACTACTCCTCCTTCCCCCAGGACAGCGTGGCTGCTTGTGCTTTCCCAGGGAGCCTCCCAGCCACCACCAGGACCTGGAGTAAGACACCATCTTCCTTCTGCTCTTACTTGCTCATGACTGGAAACTAGCTGGCAGAACTGAAAAGATGAGGATGCTGGAAACGGAAAGGTGGTATTGCAGAAATACAGAAAAATTATTCTATCATCTGACCTGTCCTATTCTAAAGCAGGTTAAGTCAGCACCTGCCTTAAGGTGAAACAAAGATATTTATCTAGGTTGAACATAAAGACCTTGTGTCCACAAAGTTCTATAATTTCTGAAATTTATTATTATTTTCTTCTTTCAAGAGTCCTACACACCTGGACTTAGGCAAAGCCTTAACTTCACAGTAATAGTTTTCATGTCCTTGAGACACATATACACAGAGTACAGTTTTATAAAGATCTTATAGTTTTCTTAGCAGCAAAACAATACCTTTTTTCTTCATCACATCAGTAAATATGTTATTTAGGGTGTATTTCTTGGTGTAAAACTCATGTGGCCTTGCTCACATCGATCAAAACATAAAACACACCATCATTTAATTTGCAATATCTACAGACAAATGATATCATTTTCTGACTTACTATTTTTATTAGAAAAAAAAATCATCCTTTTATATTATAGTCAAGTAAGCATATACTGGTGCACCACATTCCAGTTTTGGCACTGCACCACTAATATAGTACCTATGGAACATATTCTCAAAACCAACTCTCTAAAAATAGATGACAACCGGAAAAAATCATCATCAAGAAGAGGAGTTAACTAAGATAGGACTGCTAGAGGGTGTGACGCTTCTGTGCTTTATGTTTATGCTACGAGATTTCCAGCATAACACTGGAGGCTTGGCTTATGCAAAGGACCACTGTTCTTTACAAGTTAACATCATTCAGAAAAGAATTCTACTATATTTACTGGTCATATACTACATACTTTTCTGACAGTTATTTCAAACTTTCTTTTGAAGTATCAAAGGAACACTACAGGTTGGACACTAATGTACTTGAAAATTGAGAAAAATCAATACACCTAGACCAAGAAATGCCATCCTGTGCACCAGAAGTTGAGACTTATTGCCAGTAAGGTGTTTGAAATATTCAAAAAGTACTATACTTTCACATATTAATTTAAGTTTAAAGATCTGCTTAACTTCATTTCTATATGAGCGTATCTTCTAACTGCAGTCTGGGAACTCTGGCAGAAAATCTGCATTCTAGGGTCAAAGTAAGGTGAAACTGAACAGATCTGAGTATTTTACAGTTCTGTAAGCACACTCATTTTCTAAATTTCCTGAAGTGTAAGTACACACTGACGGTGCTACTAAAATTGCCCCCAGTGCATGAAGACTGCTACAGGTACTTAGCTTTACAATTTTAACACTTCACTGATAGCAAGAAGACAAAAAATGTAATTCAGTTAAGCATCAAGTCAATTGTTCTAAAAATATGTATACTAGAATTTATAAAAAATCATCTACAAATGTGTAATTGATATCCTACATAGATGTAATGAATTGTATTCTGCAGATCAGAGATAGGACGATAAACACCTTATTTTACTTTGCCTTACAATACGCCATTCACAAAGAAATATTGTAAAAAGCAAGAATATATACCAGGCCTAAAAGTCTGCCTTGTGAAAAAAAAATTATGTCAACAGAAGAAGAAAGCTTTTATTTCATATCCTCAATGAGGTAGCTCCAATATTTTTAAAGATATTGGAATTTACTGCATAGAAAAACATAATATAATTAAACAACATAAATTAAATTATTCGAATAGCATAACTGAAGCTGAGCCTATTAGACTCAAACCACAATATAATAAATTTTAAGGAAATACTTTTTTTTTTCTAAGAAGAATGCACGTGTCTAATCGTAAGTGGTGATCAAAGCTACAGAGTGAGAAGATTCTATAGATATTTACTTTGAGTAAATCTCACAAGAAAATATTATGTTGGAAGACTTGAATGTATAGAATTCAGTGAACTCAGACATTTTGTTAGTTTTCAAATAGGTCAGCGCTACAATAGATGTAAAAATTAAAATCAGCACATCCCACCCTCCAAAAAAGATAAATTTGCATTGATCCACACAAAAAAATAGTTTTAAGACTGTGGAGGAAGAAAAATCTGTTCTACTACCTTCCCAATTCTATCCAATGGCCACAGCAGAAGAAGGCTGGCTATTGCAGCCTGGCATATAATGAACCGGCTCTACTGGCTATGGCCATTGTTGCATTTCTATTTTTCCTAGACTTTGCAACACTAAATTGTACGAAACTTGGGATGCTAATTTTGTGGAATGCAGCTGTGCAGTACCAGTATCCATGGCTTTAGTTTCCATATTTTGAAGGCTGTGTGTTATTTTAACGTTCTTCTCAAGCTTAGATACGACCATTGTTTCACTGGAGCTTGGAACAAAACAAAGCTATAATATTATTCTCTGAAGTCTTTGGAGAAGTTTGAGTCTCAGTATCTCTCTGGTAGCTTTAATGAGCTACAACACAACTGTGACAGGTTCACCTGCCTTGATCAGAATCAGGGCTTCTTACCCCTGGTCTGGCACCAACCATCGTGCCCCATGCTCTCAGGCACCATGACCCCAGTCAGAAACTTTCCCCCAGTGGTAGAAAGGTGGGACCCCTCAGTTGACAGGCTGGGTCCTAGCCAATGACCTGCCTCAGCTGAGAGAAATTTCTAGACTTCTGACCATAAATGACCACAGGTCAGATCTGACCAGGCTATAAAATAGGCACCCTGCCAGAAACGCCCAGCAAAATGGTTCCCAGGAGCAGCTGGCCTGTGGTTGGGTACTCACTCCATGGAATGAGACATCTCCCATGGAAACCTCTTGGGACTGAGTGCCCTCTCCCTTTTGGTGCGTGATTATCTCTTCTGGACATCCTTGAGTGAGTCCTCGCCTCGGTTTGGGTCAAGTGATCTAGGCTGCTGGGTACCCTTGAGTGAGAGTTTCACTGTTGTGAGCGAATGTGTTTCAAGGTCCAGTGAGCCTTGGGCCACCATTCTTGCGTGTTGCTGTGTAGTGATAGACTTGTTAAATGTTGTCAGAGTGTCATCCTAGTTACCTCCCACCTTATTTCATTAGTTTTGGTTGTTTAAAGTTTGTTTGGGCAGATCTAGCCACATATATCACATAGTATTAGTTCCTAACTGACATCCTGAACCTATAAATAAGCTGTGTCTGCCAAAGCGTTTGTAATCCGAGATCTCCATTCAGCTCAACTGCTCTATTTTGATACTATTAAACAGATTTTTGAATCATACTTTTGGTTAGTCTCACACTTCTGTGACAACAACCCTAAACACATATCCTCACAACTCTTAGTTCACAGGGTAGCAATGAAAACCAGAAGTTGATTTAAAGGTTGTTTATTAAAGATACTAGGAGATTAATCAATGATCCATAAATGTGTAGGACATGAGTCTAGTGAGTAGACCCAAAATACATTAAAGTCAGAGTTCTTAACAATATCCATGGAGTTGAGTTCTAATAGCTGATTAATGAAAACAAATCAACTATTAGCAAGCTAAATAATTTAGCACTAAACAGAAAAGAAACAAAGATATGGAACTTTGCAATTGATGTAAGACCCCTGTAGTAATAATCTGACAAACTCGCACAAAATTGTAAATTTTTATCTTTTATGAAACCATATTAAGTTCATCAAAGCAAAGATTGTTGAATGAGTTAAAAATCTAGATGAGTTTTAAGTAAACATCTCAAAGCAATATTCTTAGTTTAAAAATTAATCAAAAGGGACAGTAATAAAGAGAATTTGGTCACAGACCATCACTTGAACAGAGCTGTGCGTAAGAAGAGTTGAAGTAAGAAAGTCCATTGTTATGAAGGATATGCTAAATTTCCCTAATGCTGTATGCACAAATGTTAGGATGCGCAAGGAATGGCATGCACTTTTCCGATTAGGAATATAGAAAAAAAGCTACATAGATTTCCATTTACAAGTAGCATCTAGAGTAAGATTACTAGAGAAGGGGGCAGGAGAGAAATAGTAAGAATTCTCATCATTGACAGGAAAGCTTCTTAAATACATACCTGCTGCTCTTTAATAGATTGAATCTCAGAGTTCTTGAATTCAATATTATGTCTTTACCTTTAAGGGGCACTGGAGACATCAAATGTGGTTTTTAATTACTTACTCTAGAGCTTATAAAAAGTTTGTTTTCTGATGGCTGCTCTTTTCAACATAGCATGCAGGCAGAACATAATTAGCTGACTACATTTTATCACTATCACAAAAAAGCACATGCTCTAGTCTTCAAGTAATGTTTAAATTCCCAAACCACTTCAATTTATATGAAGTTTAAATATAAATTTATTTTATTTTTATTGGTTTTTCCAATCCCTCTTGCCTCCTAACCTCACAGGACTCCTACCTGGTGTTTTAAAATAAGTTCTGCAATTTTGAAGATTTTTTTTTTATACTAACCATTTATTAACTTGGAATATTTATATGAAATTAACAGGAATTTTTTTTTGCTGTAGCATTTGCATGCCATCTGTGCCATCATTAATTTGCATTAGTTTTAGAAACATGATACAACTTCTTACTTGCTACCATGAATTTTGTGTTTGAATGCTACAGATAAATTAGGGCTTAAGTGACAACTGTTTAGATGCATCGTGGTTAGTATATTATAGCTTTTATCTGCTGCAGATTGCACTGAGAGTACCCAGTCCAAGCATGAAGAGTCTAAATATAATTTACGCAGCATGAGCCAGAAGACACTTTTCTGTACCAGTATCGATTGTTACTCCACGCAAAAAATTGTGCTCATATGCAGCACAATCCTACCCTTGATCTCTGCACTCTCATGAGACAAAAGTAGTACCTTAATTACAAGAAACATAAAGCAATTGTAAAATAGAATAATAAGAGTAATAGCAGCAAGTACAAAAGATTATTAGTCTTGGAAAGGGTTTTCATGACTGAACCTAAGCACTGGCCTTGACATGATCTTCTGTGCCACACGGTTGTGTCAAGACAGGTTGAGAGCAGACCCTTTGGATTTTTCAGAGAACTTTACTAGACAAGCTGAAGAAGGAGAGATTTAAAATTCTCTTAGAAGTCAGTGTTCCTAGAAATAGAGTTTTGTGCTGTATCAAGCAAGCTAAAAAAAAAAAAAATTGCTTTACCTCTTGAGATAGAAGCCAGACTTTGATGGGAAATCGCATGAATTTATATGTCCACTTACATTCAAGCCTTTTTTGAAATAATTGCTCTTTTCAGTGTTACAATTTTTGCTTCAACCACTTGCTGAGAATGCTCTCATCAAAGGCAGTGCTAAATTTCTTCTTCAAAATTGCAATGAAAAGGTTCAGCCTGTTCCAGGTACACATTCTTCACTACCATTTACCTTCATTCTCTATTTGGTTCTGCTCTGGTGAAAGAACAGGGTCAAAAATTAGTATTCTGAATACACAGTAGTAATGAAAATATCCCTCTTAGTTGAAAGGATGACTGGCGGTTATCCCTGGAAACAGACACCAGAAAACAAAGTGTAATAAAATTTGCACTTCGGCCACTAAAGACCAGATAAATGCTACAACTACTTAAGAGGCCATTTTAAATGAAACTAGCATGCTAAGCACAACCTTAACTCTTACCACTCTTTTCAGAAAATGTAATTGAGTGACTAGATAGAGATTTGTGGATTTATGTCACTTGTCGGCTAACCTCTGGCACACTCCATTAGAAGGCAACAACTGCCTTAAGAAGAGGGTTGCATAGATTGCCTGCCTCTTGTAATCACTCATTCCCCAGATGATGAAATTTAGTTTTCCTTTAAAGTTTTGACAAACAACTCTTATTACTTGCTTAACCTAACAATTGCATTTTTAGAAATGTATTCTCTCCTCAACATGCCCTTTTCCCTAGAGCCATTCTATTTCAGAATGTTCAGAAAAAATCTAGTATTAAAAATATTACTCTCCAGCAATAAACTGTGAGATTCAATGATTCACCTGTTATGCCCCTTTTTACTCCTAGACCAGTGTAGTTGCTGTGTGCAAAGATGAAATAGATCATTACCCAAATCTTTTGAAAATGGTCTTTGAAGAAGTCTATTTAAAGAAGTCATTGCTTTTTAAGGAAGCAATGGATTATTGATGCAAAAGCCAATTGTGAATTTCTTGCTCTGAGTGAAGCCTTACCTCTTGAGTCTCATTGATTTCATGGCTGCCTACAATTTCACAAGCACTTCAGTCAAGGAGGTATAGAAAATAAGCAAATAAAAGCGTGCTTCGCTGAATGCATTTATCTCTGGGAAACACACAGGACATCATCAACACGCAAATACATTATCTGCTTCCTCTAGTAACACGTGAGAAAAAAAAAATAGAAACAGCAGGAAGACATGTTTTCTTAGCAAAAAAACTGTGTGCTCTATGCACCCAGGACACATAACCCAATTAAACAAACCTAGAGAAAGGAGAACAAGCACTGCATGGAAAATAATTTTTTTAAAATTGAATTTTCTTAAAAAATTAAAAGTAATTTTTAAAACCACACTACACCACACTGACCAGTTTTGCTTCCTGACTAGAAGTCAAAGCCCAAACTATCTGAACTTAGATGTTGCTGCTTGCAATTCACAGAGAAGAATCCCTCAAAAAACACAGGAAGAGGGGTACAGTTTCTCCAGAGCTGTATTCTGCTCAGGCTTCAACAGACCATATGAGTTAACAGAAGGGCCTGTTGTGATCAACAGAAAAATGTAAGTTTGTCAAATTGTAGCTAAACCAAAATGTTTGAGCAGCAGATTCTAGTTAACGTTAATTTTAAAACTGCATTTGCCGCTCTCAGCCTAGTTTCTTACTTATTACATTCAGGACTTGAATCCTGGCTCAGATTTTGCTAACTCTGGAAGTACAGGGATTTTATATATAGCTGTTCTTCCTCTAATAATGAGTTTTCTATGTTTAATCATCTGCACTATACCAGAATTTATGTATGAAAACTGACAATTTACATCTGGTCATTTTGCCCAAATCTTCCTTCAGCTATTACCATCCTGGTACACAATATTTCTGTAAATACATTGAAATACGGTAGATATTCAGACAAAGTTACTCAGTGATCGTAAGAATACTGTTTGTGAAAACATGACATTTTAGTGATATCCATACGATACTTCTGTCCGTATCTAAACCTGGCAAGGTAGATATTTTAGTAAACTGCATATCAGCACCAGGCAACTGAATTATTTCTCCAGCTTCACGTTATTTGGGTAGATATTTTGTTTTATAGCATATTCAACAATAACAATTTGTCACACTATAGTAGGTGAGCCCAGACGCAGTCATCCTCCCAGATGCTGAAGCTCTTTAGCAGTAGCTCAGTTTGAAATCCTCCTTTTTCCTTTTTCCCAGCACTTTCTCATGTGACATGTTCTAGTTGCTATCATACACCTAATGACATTCAGCAGTTTATTTTCATCTCCTTGATTTTCTTACCACTTGCTAGAGACAGCATGAAGGCTATATCCAAATTGTCTTGTGGAGAGAGAAACCTAGGCTACAGACCTGCTGCCTGTGATGTTCCCACTGCTCAGAACTAGTAACCTGTGGAGAAGAACGATGTAAAAACAATGCACTTTGCCTAGTCTCCTCAAGGTTTTGCATAATGTCATTACTGCCCCAAGACAAAATGGGAAGACTTTTTTCTGAAAAAAGGTATCTAAAGACTGCAAGATGGGGTCCAGAGGGGTAAAGCCCTTCCCACTGTAACGGAAGACCAGGTTCAGGACCACCTGAAGAACCTGGACATATATAAGTCTATGGGACCTGACCAGATGCATTCCAGAGTCCTGGGGGAATTGGCTGATGTCATTGCCAAGAAATTCTCCATGATATTTGAAAGGTCATGGCAGTCAGGCGAAGTCCCTAGTGACTGGAAGAAGGAAAACACCGTGCCCATTTTTAAAAAGGGTAGGAAGGAGGAACCTGAGAACTACTGACCTGTCAGCCTCATCTCTGTGCCTGGGAAAATCATGGAGCACATCCTCCTAGAAGCACGTGGAGGACTGGGAGGTGATTCGAGACACCCAGCACTGTTGCACCAAGGGCAAGCCCTGCCTTACCAACCTAGTGGCTTTCTATGATGGCATGACTAGATCAGTGGACAAGGGAAGAGCTACAGATGTGATCTATCCGGACTTCTGTAAAGCCTTCGACACAGTCCCTCACAACATCCTTCTCCTGAAATTGGAGAGATAAGGGTTTGATGGGTGGACTGTTCAGGGGATGAGGAAGTGGTTGAAAGGTCACACAGCCAGAGGGTAGTGGTCAACAGCTCCATGTCCAAATGGAGACTGGTGACAAGTGATGTCCCTCAGGGGTCTGTACTGGGACCAGTGCTGTTTAACATTTTCATCAATGACTTAGCAAGATCGAGTGCACCCTCAGCAAGTCTGCAGACGATACCAAGCAGAGTGGTGCAGTTGACACACCAGAAGGACAGGATGACATCCAGAGGGACCTCGACAAGCTCGAGAAATGGACTTGCATGAACCTCATGAGGTTCAACAAGACCAAGTGCAGGGTTCTGCATGTGGGTTGGGGCACACCCCGCTATCAGTACAGGCTGGGGGATGAAAGGATCGAGAGCAGCCCTGCCAAGAAGGACTTGGGGGTAGTGGTGGATGAAAAGCGTGACATGAGCCACCAATGTGTGCTTGCAGCCCACAAGGCCAACCATATCCTGGGCTGCATCAAGACAAGCGTGGCCAGCAGGTCGAGGGAGATAATTCCGGCCCTCTACTCCACTCTGGTGAGACTCCGCCTGGAGTCCTGCATCCAGCTCTGGAGCCCCCAGCACAAGAAGGACATGGACCTGTTGGAATGGGTCCAGAGCAGGGCCACAAAAATGATCCGAGGGCTGGAGCACCTCTCCTATGAGGAAAAGCTGGGCCTGTTCAGCCTGGAGAAGAGAAGGTTGCGGGGAGACCTTATAGCAGCCTTCCAGTAACTGAACGGGGCCTATAAGAAAGACGGGGAAAATATTTTCAGCAGGGCTTGTTGCGATAGGACATGAAGCAATGGTTTTAAACTAAAAGAGGTTAGATTTAGACTAGATATAAGAAAGAAATTTTTTATGATAAGGGTGGTGAAACACTGGAACAGATTGCCCAGAGAAGTAGTGGAGGCCCCATCCCTGGAAACATTCAAGGCCAGGTTGGACAGCACTCTGAGCAACCTGGTCTAGTGGAAGATATCCCTGCTTACTGCAGGGGGGTTGGGCTAGATGACCTCTAAAGGTCCCTTCCAACCCAAAGCATTCTATTCTATTTCATTCTATTCCATTCTATTCCATTCTATTCCATTCCACTCTAATATCCAGACAGTGCTGCATTTACTATCACAGTTCTGAGGAAGCACTGTATGCTTGGGAGGACACTGGAGGAAATTACGATGCTACATGGCAAGTAGGAAGTTTTTTTGGTCCAAGGAAACCATGTCATTCACTGTCTGCATAGGACAGACCTTGCAGTAAACTATCCTGTCAAGACAAGCTGCTGCACGTTCATGTCAAAGAGAAGTATTTGGTCCACTCCAGAAGGAACGAGGAAGCTTGAATGCAGTGCAGACCAGGACCCTGAAAGGGAAGAGAACACTAACTGTCTTGGTAGTAGAGATCAATCTCAGATCAGTCCTCTTAAATTTATCCTGACTTCTACCCAAGTGACTTGTTACTGGTGAGACTTGAGTCCTGGGTGAATCTCTGAGAACTGCAATGGCTGCCACAAAACCTTTGCTTCCAACTTCATCAGCACTGCAGGTTGTCAGCTACTCTTCACCTTTCTCCTTCCACGTTTTTGGGCAGCAATTTTTTGCAGTCAAAAACATGGCTTTCTACCAAAATTACACATCTAGGCCACCAGGTTTTTGTTGCAGTGGTAGACTTCTGAGGAATTTTTACAAAACTGTTACAGCTTGTTCATACCAACACAACCTGAACTAAGGGGAAACAAGACAAGGAGTTACCATATCTTCTAACTATTAGCATTTACTTCCATTTTGGGAGAGCTCAAATGTACTTTTCGTTAAACATTATCAAGAACATGACAGGCTCTTATTTAAAAAAAAAAAAAAAAGAGAGAGAGAGACTTACCACCCTCGTAGACATTCCAGAAAAAGTTTTACCACCCTCGTAGACATTCCAGAAAAAGTTTAAGACCTTCATGTACTTTCTATCTTCCAGTGACCTTTCTCCTCATAAACAAAGATTGTCCTGAGCTGCTCCTTTAGCTAAGCATAGACTGAAGAAGTTCTGGCCCACTGACATTTCTTCTTCCCATAACAGTAGCTTAATTTGTTACTTCTTCTTTCAAATTACCACTCACCTACATGGATTCAGATGCACATTCTACCATCTCTTTTAAGGCCTACACTTTTGGAGAGAATTGCTTGTACCTGGCTTTGCCTAGCAGCCATCTCAGGGAAAAAGTGCTAAAGCTGCTATAATCATTGCTTGCTTTGCAGATTTCCTCTTGGGAAGACAGACATACTGCAACAATGACAAACATAAGAAATTTTTCTTTTTCATCACTTCTCAGAGAAAGTCCATTAAATCCTGCTAGCGGGCCCTGTCAAAATTTCATCAACAGCTCCGTTCTCCATTCCAGCTTGAAGCTATGTAAGCCCTCCAATTTGCCTTATTCAGTCGCCCAGTCCATTTTCCCAGGCTCTGTAGTACACAATAAACTCAATTCAGGTAGGGCAATTACTTTTTCCAGCAAAGAAAACTTTGCCCCTAAAGCTGTTTGAAAATACCGGGGGGGGGGGGGGGGGGGGGGGCATTTCTACCTTTCTCTGTGCCTATTTTAAGTCCGCCGGAAAAATTCAGTGGTCTTGCAATATAATGTTATTTTAGTCACATAAACAAAACATTTGACCGCTTCTATATTAACCCCTTTAATTTTTTGCAGATCATAGATTTCTAAGTGGAAGGACATTATTACATTAAAAAGTACACTTTTTTTGCATACATGTTAAGTCAGACTAAATCATGATTTTGCATTCTCTAAGCAATATTTATGTGTCTTTATTTTGTTCATTGAGAGGTGTCAAATGCTGTACTGGCATAATTCAGAAGATTTAGTGCAGGAAAAGAAAATATCTGGAGCTTTCTTTTCATAAGCAACGTTTATTACCTGGTGACATTAAAGTCTGAATGCCAGAACATCAGATCAGCTGGGATACATGCACAGAAAACTTCTCTGCTGCCTTGTGTTGGTCTATTTCATTCCTGTGTCAGTAGGCAGCATGCTGAAATGCATAAAGAACTCTGCAGAGGTACTCTGCACACTGTGCAACACTCTGCCCAGTCATTAGCACAGAAACTCAAAGGGAAAGTCTTTGCTAAAACTCTCGTCTTGGTTTTTCCTCTTGTTTTCCTCCCTGTAATTTACTCGATGCCTTTTTCTCTGTTGCACAACAAACAAACAAAATTTTTTTTTTTACTAGGAAAGTAATTTTAACATCATCATTTGGCACCATGTAGCATATAACCATGCACTACAGCTTTTGAATCTGTGTGGTCAAAAAATTTCACAGTTTTGTCAAGTATTTCCCCGTTATTTCCATTTCCAGATACCTCAGGCACAACAATTTCTTTTCTTCTGTGCCTAAAAACCCTTAAGCTGCAGTTCCTGTCTCTTCATAGCCACTGGCTGCAGCTACCAGCCTGCCCACATCAGAGCAGGAGCCTGCTCCAGGATGCGCTGGAGGGAGCAAGGACGATGTAGCTGGACCTCAGTAAAACTGTGAGACCTTGGCCAGTATGACAGGGTAATAGTAGCAGGAGGTCTCATCAGTCTGAGGGTCAGCTGAACTTAGAGAAACTCTCCCTGAGAGCAGAGAAGTGAGGGGACCATCCTTGCTTCGCAGGTTGAAACAGTTTGAAGCAAAACCTGCAGAATTTTCTGATATTGTCCATGAGGTTTTCCCATCCTTCTCACCCCTCCCCTTTCTTAGTCAGTCACCTGAAACCCCCACATAATGTAATCTGGATGACTTAAACCATCAGATTTCCTTTCTCTTTCTTTAAAATCAAGATCTAGAATGTTTCCTTCACCTTTTTATTCAGATGCTCCTCATTCCTTTGCTTCCCCCTGAGAAGACTCATTCTGAAATTAAACCTAGTGGCAAATTAAAATACAGAGAAAGAAACTTAATTTTTCAAAGGCAACTTCAATAAATTACAGAGTTTCCTCTTCTTTTTATGAAATAATGTGTAGCCATGTATCTTTTATTTATGTCCATATCTATCTCCTCAGAGGGCAAAATTACCAGCTATTGGGCCTTCAAAGGTAGTGTTCCTGAGGAACACTACCTGAGGCACAGGAAGTTCCGTCTGAACATGAGGAGGAACTTCTTCCCTCTGAGGGTGACGGAGCACTGGAACAGGCTGCCCAGGGAGGTTGTGGAGTCTCCTTCTCTGGAGATATTCAAGACCCGCCTGGACAAGATCCTGTGCAGCCTACTGTAGGTGACCCTGCTTCGGCAGGGGGGTTGGACTAGATGACCCACAGAGGTCCCTTCCAACCCCTACTATTCTGTGATTCTGTGATTCTGTGATTCCTCAGGTTTAGGCCATCTGACTTACATATCTGAAAACTGTCTATTGTTTTGGGAAAAAGTTTATGTTCTTTCAAGTCATTGCAAAACCTGTATATCCCACGTATATATAAAACCATTCTATCTGTTTTATGTTTAGAGTTTGGAAGAAGGGAGGAAGAGGATGTAAAAAAATGGGGGTTTGTGGGGTTGTTTGGGTTTTTTTAAAGAGATCTTATTAAAATCTTGATATATTATTTATTCTTATTATCAGTGTTATTGATTAAATAATTCTATGGCTATAGAATGCAAAAAGAGACGTTACAAAACTCTGCAAGCAAATCCAAAATACATTATCCCTGAAAAAGTATAGTCCATGCAGTACTTTTGACTTAAACTTTGGACTGTGACATTTTTCTGTTTCATGGACCTTGATTACATCTACAGTCACCATCACTACAATAAGAAATGCCTTGAACGTTACTGCTGCTAAACCTGAGCTATATGAACTCTCCAACTGGAAAACTTACTGTAAGAAGGCAAGAAAAAAGACTTTGTACGTATCAGTATTCAGATAAACAGAACAGAATTATTCAGGGAAAGTGAAGTTCTTGCAAGTTTCCTGAAATGTTTCTGAACTTGTTAGACCATTTCACTTATTTTGCAACTATGCTGCCTAATTTATTATTTGCTTTCTGAAAATGCTTCTCTATAACCCAACTGTTATTAAAAAAAAAATCAATACCATTATGATTCATTTAAACCTTCAAGGTTTAGTTGGGCTAACTAATAGGTTTATTTTACCACAGTAGCAAAACTTTGTTATGCAGCCTGAGTTGCGCTGCAGGTTAGAAAATCTGTGTGTCTCTAAAGCTTTTAGCTGATTAACTCACTACTCCATGCAGTACAGTAAAAAAATATTTAGCATGTATGATGTACTTCAGCTTCTTAGTGCTACTGCGCTCACTGAAATATCTGATTCATTCTCCAGGCTTTCGAAACACATTATCTACACAATAACAAAACTACTTCAAGGACTAATACAGAACCATGCCACACCCTGATGGAAGACAACTGGGCATGAGTACTTGCCTCCTCTATTCCAGTAGTTAAAATACATCTACCAAAACTGGAAGCGCAATGTGACAACCTTTCTGAACAACACTGGCTGGAATCCTGCAATTTCCTTTATCTGTTCATGGTAAATTGTAAAAATGTTGGAAAGTCAAGAGAAAACATAAGTGAAGTGTTGCTTTAGGTTGTAAAGGATAACACTTCATGCACTAAACTATACAAGCTGTGATACAGATGCGTAGCCACCATAGACTGCAATGATAAATATTCATTTTCAGTCTTCATCCAAGACCTGAATAAACAGGCATTTATGGTACTGAAAAAGCATAGTACCTATAGTCTCCCAAGACTATCTCAATTCTACAAGGAAAATTCTAACAAAATAGGTCACGGAGCATTTTAAAAGCAGAAGTATAGAGGCTTAAGCAGACTCTAATTATCAGAGCTATCAGGTGCTGCCATTCTACAATATTTCAATTTTCCCAGCCTGATATTTTAACAGTAACTTGAAAGGCAAAAAAAAAAAAAAAAAAAAAAAGAAATTACTAAGATGACAGCTCCATTGTGCAGCAACACCAAGTCATATTACAGAAAGACATCCAGTGAAGAATCTCTTTTTATCATTTTTTTCCTTTGTAATCTTAACATATGGTTTTCCTTGATGCCAAGAAACCATCAACAAAAAGAAGCTTTTGTTCTCGAACAGTACCTTTGTTCTTCCCAAGCCTTAGCAACTGTTCATCAGCTCATGGATGCAGTAAGAGCAAAATAAGGGGAAAGATTCAGTATGGAGGAACTCTTTATTGCTTACCTGAGTGCAGCTTTAATCTTGTATCTGACACTAATTCACAGTGCTAAAACTGCTAAACATTACCCCTACTGACAAAACCACTAAAAATAGAAAAAAGCACCTCCCCTTTCCTACTCTTAATTTCAGACCGTGTCCCTTGAGCTGAGCACTGCCTGATGTGACCATTTCCTGCAACAATAAAAGATGTAGAATTTTTTATTGGATTTATTGTGGTAAGCAAGCTCTGTTAAGTACCTAGATTAAATATGGAATATGACGCTTCCTTGTCAGATTTTACTGAGTACAGAAAGTACTATTCAAATTAAGAAATTCAGAATCAGACCAGAGCACTTCACTATGATAGTCACAGGCACAGCTGAGAAGGGGACCTGATAAGGTTTCTCAGTTCTCAGGTCCAGGTCTTGTTGTTGCCGTGTCTGAACAGCATATCATGACAAAATATGGAAAAACAAATTTTCCCATGCACAATAGAGTCCTCATGTGGGAAGCCTGGACCAGGAGTCATGGGGTGCTTCAGCAGGTCCTTAGGGCTGGGAAATCAGAGGATGGGGAAAGTGGGGGCTCCATGCTAGGGGAACATCTGCCACAGAGCTCATCCTTGTGCATCAGAGCATTTTCCTCACCATACTTTAACATGAAATCTTTGGTTTTCCCATCACAATTTAAAAAAAAAAAAAAAAAAAACAAAAACAAACAAACAAAAAAACCCACACACACCTGTTTTTGACAAAATCTACTGACCAAAAATTATTTGGATTGCAAAGAGGAAGCACATGTTTAAATTAAGTTCATTTGACAATGAAACAAGGGTTAGTGGTAGCTAATTCTTCATTATTTGACATTTTTGCATCAAAACCAGATTTTTTTTTAATGGCTGTGTCATAGCTTATAGCCATTGTAAATCTATGTGGAAATTCTTTGAAAAATAGTTCTGCTCAGTATGATACCAAAAATGATAGCAGAAGCTAAGAACAGGCATTTCAAGTTTTAAAGCACTTTGATTTAATCATGCAACCTGCAATCTTAATTAGCTCATTATAAGACAGATACTCCATGATGTACATTATTCTGAAAAATATAAATGCAGCTTTGTCACTACAGATACCTTTTTTTTCTTTTTAAAGTAACTGATAGGATTCCATATTAAGTGACCTGTGGTCCCAAGAAATTTCTCTGCTTCCTTCCTATAGAGAAATTATTTCTGTCTTTCTCTTATTTCATGACAGTATAGTGATTTTCTTCTATGGGTACAATTTAAGTCATAATAGATTGATTCTACTTCGGATGACTAGGAACATGAACTTCAGATTTATCAACAATCCGGTTAGCTTGCTGTAACAAACTCTTTGATTACTAGAAATACTGAGAGTGTCTGATATCTTTTCAGTTTATTTTCATATTAACTAGCTGTTTTAAATAATGTTGGTTTAGGTTACGTAGGATCTCAGGGGACATGTTAAAGACATACTAATACTCTTCTTGACATCATAACAATAAAAACTGGTATTTACATCAGCGTTTCTTCAGTTTATGAATTTTTGTATGATCCCAGCTATGGCATAGTTGATGCCTGAAAGCTTCAGACTCAGTTTAGAATTTTCCAATAGAAGGAGTTATTTCAAATTACACCAATTCAAAGCCTTCGAAGAGAAAAAGCTACTTACATTGATCTTCCATAGCTTTAGATCAGACCTGTAATTTAAGTATGCACTGAGGCTCTAAAGAATGTGTCCTTTTTAAGAAGCCTCTCATTTTAGTTCCTTGAGGATCAGAAGGGTCCAATATGCACAACATTATGCATCACTCTAGTTTCAGTTAACCTTTTTAAATAACTGTATTTTTTCTTTCGTATAGATGCAGGCTAAAGATAAGGCTGTGTCTATCACTGATCCTAACTGCAAGTTCCAGAAAGATGTTACAACAGAATCTCCAGTTGCTGAAATTATTTCACTACGAATTTAGCTTTAGCAAATTATTTATTTTTTTTTAATGTGAAGTTATGATTCTTCCTGAAGGCACCTTATATTTGCAAGCAACTGATTTCTGTTTAGACTATGGTTCAGAAAAGGCTTATGACCCCTCGGGATGGACTCAGTTTCTCAGCATCTCTTTATTTTAGTGCTAAAACATCTTTCAAACACAGAGACATGGGATAATTGTGCACCATTCCTCATTACACTGCCAGCGTAGCTGCGATGGATTTTGAAAAACTGGATCATGGCAGAAGCTATTGTCCTACTATGGCAAAAACCCAGCTGGTGTGCAATCATATCACTTCTGTTTCAAGACTCTGAACTACAGAAAAAAATAACTTGCTTGGGCTATGTTTCGTAACAACTTCAGCATGTGTATCAGCAAGTCCCTCAGCCACATCATCACTCACTGAAGGGCTGTACCATCAAAACTCTCCCTCACCCAGTGCCACTCCTCCACCTCACATGCTCAGCCTGTAGCACTCTGTCCCAGCACTCCAGTCACGGGACTCATTCCGAGTCTCACTAATACTAATGCTGTCACAGCTCTGGGACCTGACCGCTTCTGCTCCACCCTGTTTGCTTCTCACACTGCATGTGTTGGTGTAGAAGCATTTCAGACATGCTCCCGAACCTTTCCAGCTCCCAGGTATGCCCTCAGGATGAGGGCATTCAGGTCTGCTTCTTCAAAGAAAAAAAAAAAAAAAAAAAAGTAAGATTTGATGGCATTTAAGCCTCTCACAGTGACCATCTTCAATCTTGTTGCTTGTCCGTAGTCATCTCAGAACACAAAATGGATCCTTAGAAAAGGCCATGGAATAACCTGTGAAAATAAAATTTCTCACATCTTTCCCATGGAAAGCATTTTCTCTTTTTCCAACTGCTCTTAAATTACAAATGGCTTAACTGTTAACTTTTGTAAAAATACTGTTGAACCGCCCTTCTAGCAGCTGAATCAGAGGTAAAATGTGTAGGAAAAATTTTATATCATGATTCATGACCTATTTCTAACTGCTCATGAAATCATGTTCTCTCTTACTAGATCTCAAATTGTCCAAAATAACCCTGCAGGAGTTTTAAGAGCAGCAGTTTTAGAATATTGAAGCAATGTTTATAGAAAGATTGAAATTTTTTTGCAAAACTTGCAAGCATTGGCTTCTCCGTGTCAGGAGTAAAAGGAAAACTGTTTGGGTACAAAAAAAGGTTTGGGTTTCATTATTTACTTTTTGGTCCTGTGATATCACAGGGTTAAGAAAACATTCAGAACAACCTCTACAAACACGTTCACCTGCAAAAATAAAAACATAAAAACCAGAAATCTAGCTGACACCTTCCAAGAGCAAACTCTTGTCCAAGAATTGAGTGTCTGAACTTATTGGAGTTTGACTTATTTATGGTGTACATAAAAGATCAAGTGACTCAAACTGAAGCAGCTTTTTTCCTTCTGGCTCAGCATAAGATAGTACATTAGAATTATTGTTCCTACTCTCTTGTATTTAGCGCCATTCACGATACCATGTAAATAGTGACCCACTGTTCTACACGCTGAATAAAGAACAAATAAATGCCAGTTTCAATGAAGAAGATGAGACAATTTACAAGACAAGCAGTAAAAGTTGACATGGGATTGAGATGAGTTGCAGTCAATGACTAAATTGTACTAAGACAATCTTAATACTAATAACTGGTTAAGGAATCACACACATTTCTTCATGAAAAGCGCAAATTTCAATAAAGTACACTGTAAAAAAAATGATGCCATATTTGCCAGAGATTAATAACAGGTAATGAATGACGCATCTTCAAAGCCAGAAAATTCCTTTTTCTGCCCCTAAGGAAGTGCTTGTAAGAACCTAAGTGAACTTTTCAGAAAAAAATAAAATCCCAGTCGTGTCTTGAATTTATGGGTTTATGCTATATCTTTCAAACGCTAATCTCTAACCGTGCTGAATCAACACCTGCACAGCAACAGCAGGAGGGGAAATACTGGCACTTTAGGCTCCAGTCAGCAAGTGCAGAGGAGTCAGGTAGCTTGGCAACAGTGATACAAGCAATCTTTAAAATTTCATCCGTTTAGTTCCTCAGGGAGACGACTCTTAGTGAGCTGAGGTTGCTGCTAAAAGTGATCGTACAGCACCTACAGTCACTGATCAGTTTAAAAAAGTAATAAAAAAAGATTCAGAATGATTGAAAGTAGTACAGAAGTTCTGAAAAAAATGGTTGCTTTCTTTTTTTAAGATTACTTCGATGTGCAGGTTAGCACCGAATACTTGTTACCTAGAAGACCTCAGGAGAGATTAATTTCTACTGTATTGTATTGCTGAAGTATAGTCATAGTTCAAAGCAGGTGTCAATTCCTTATTATTTCTTTGAAACATTGGCATCTCAGTAGAATGATGAAAATAAAAACCCAAAACAAACACAAAAATCACATAGTAGTTCTCAAAGAATCTGTGAGAAAACAGCTTGATTTTTAAAGTTAATTTCCAAGCTCATTTACTGTCCCCAAAAAGTTAAAAGAAAGCAGAAGGCTGATGGATAACACTTACAAATTTGATACAATCTATGAATAGGATGGTTTATAGCAAGTTAGCTATAACAAATCATCATTTATAAATACAGTCAACTGTATCAACAGTTCTTGTCCGGTCTAGTTTACGAGCTTTTCGAAGTGGTTAGGGAAATGTAGATTGTCTAGAGACCACATTTATTGGAAAAATGTTTAAAATAACATTGTGCAATGAGTTTTGTTGCTGAATTTTGAGTGACACTAATACTACCTTGCAATATACAATTATACACTTACACACACAGAGATGCTATGTTCAGAAGTCCTTAAATTTATCCTTAACATTATGACTACCACTTCTATCTGCTTTCATTACACCTATTACAACAACAATATTTTTTCAGTCTACAAGTTCCTAACACCACCATTTTCCATACTTCTGCTGAGCTAAGAGTGAGAGAAAGGTGTCTGATGGAACTTTTATCTGTCTGTCTGTTTAAAGCAGAGCTCCTTTCTGCCCCTTTCCAGACCTGGCATCCCTCAGAGAGAATAGGAAGAGAGAAGAGCAAAAGCTGAACTCAGAGGAGTAGTGGAGAAAGAAGAACAATTCTGACCTCTCTCTGCACTCTTTGTCTCCGTCATCTCGAACAAAACCTTCTTGAGTTCATGAGCAGAAACCTCTGCTATTTCTCTGCAGCTACCCTCCCGAGGATAAAAATTATGGAAGGAAGAGCATTTTCTTGAAAAGGGCTGATATTTCTGACAAAGCTGGGGCTTCTGATGCCACTGTGAGAAAGCAGCCAGCTCGAGCCAGAATAATTTAACTCGCAAATATTTTGAAAGTTGGTAACTGCAACTCTTGCCACTTAAAGAAAGTGTCTTTTGTGAATTTAGAGCTTATGAACAAGCAGAGTATGAGTAATGTCATTGCCACTCCTAACAAAGATCAAATCCCAGTGAATCAGCTATGTGGGAACCAAAATATCCCAATAACAGGCACTTCAGCACTACATCATAAAGCCTCTTTTGTAAATACGATGGGTTAAATCTCAGCCCTATTGAAGTGAAAGCACACTCGAAATCAAAGAACGGAGTAGCACGCCTCTAGGGAAATCTAGCTGGCAACATAATGCAAGTCAGCTGCTGCTAGGTACCCAAATGCTTCTGCTGTATTACATCTAACAACAGCAGCAAGGGTACTGTATTTATTCTGTCTTTACAGAGCTTGTGATTTTTTGTTGTTGTTGTTGCAGTCCTATAAATGCCATCTTCTTTCCACTTAGGAATCTGGCTGATAAAAAAGAGAAATTGCCTAACAAAATAGAAACCCTGAAAGGACTCACAAGCCTAACCACCACAAACAAGCCCCTTTGCCACAAACAGAATGACAGTATGTTCCAAAATGAAGTAATGCATGCTGAACAATAAGAGAAAAGCAGAAAATGAAAAAAAATCATTGAGGCTTGCCAATAAAAGCTATTTGGCATCATCTCAGCCTCCAAACAGGTAATAAATTAATCTCTATAAAATCAGGTAAAGGCCATCCAAAGTCGACAGTTTCAGCTCCCAGCATGGAACACACAATCTAGGTGCTCCTAGAACAATGCTAAATTCATATAAGCACCCAATCAACAGCATCTTAACAAGTACACAGGCTATTGACAAAGCACAGAAGGTGGCAATTTCAGGAACGTGATAAAAGCCATGGCAATAGCACCACGTGGAAAACAACAGACATTTAAAAAGCATTTATCTAACTGACCCTCTGCCACTACAACTACATCTTGAGGCCATTGAAGGCTGTGGAAGAATTCAGCTCCAACAGGTATGGGACAGAGTTGTATTCCTGCATTATCATCTCCATGAAGCCACAGTGAGCTCCTGAAGAGAAAGGACAGATCATTATTCCACAGATATTCTTCACAGTCATCTATGAGAAACTAATCTTGTAGAGGATCCTTCTTTTGCCAGATCTTCTTCATGGTCTACACAGTAGTCATTATGGAATGTTTCTCATGCCTAAATCTGACGTCTTCTATATCGCAAAGACAATCAGAAAGGAAAATTGAGTACTTGTTTTGGAAAATAAGCACAACATACTACATGGTAGTTACAGTCCAAAGGAGCAGAAAAGCGGCTGTATATTTGGCCTAAATTAGATGACTAGTGATTCTCTTGGCATGGGCTATAAGAGAGAATAAGGTTCTGGAATAATTCATGCCCATGGAGGTCTGCATCTGGATCTTCACTAGTACCTCATTTCCTCCCTCTCGCATTTTCACAGCAGTGAAGTAGTCATCCTGTGTCCTCTCCATACCTCAATGCTTATAATTTCTTACTAACCATAGTAAGAGTTGCTACATTCAGATACTCAGTTTGCTGGCATGAAATAGTTTTCTGGGGAAAAAAGGCAGCGTATTTCACTTACTTTTAAATGAGACTAGTACCTATTACCTACTTCTACAGCTAAAACCTAACATCAAAAGGGAAAAAAGGCTTCACATCTTCCTTAAAATTATCCATCAGAATAGAAGGACAGAGGGAGATTATTTTCAGCAACAGGGCATCAGTCTAACAACTGTTGATCTTTCTACAGCAGTCCGTCCAAACACATGGCAATGACCACCTAGTTAGTCCCTTGGAGGTAGCACAGTAAAACTGATATACACAAAGATTCAGGTCATAACCTTATAGAAGAGTTCGCATAGCAGGGCGTTATTTGCCTAGCAAGCAAGATTAACAAAGAAAAACCCCAAAAACCCACAGAAGTTGTGGATTAAGAAGCTGCGCGAACAAAACCTCACATCACTGAATTGGGCCTGGTAAAGGGGAGGGGGGACAAATTACCTCAGTAGGAATAGAAACTTTTCTTCGAAAAATACATCTATATTATTAACTCTTTTCAAGCCCTTTATGGTTTAAACTTCTTAATACAAATTTGGTTTTCAAACCATCACATCAGAAAGCCACCTGCTCTGGAAAAGTCCCAAGACTTGATCACTACAATGAGGGTCATTTTACAGGTATCCTAAACCACAAAAATCTACATTATTTATGGTTAGTCTTTAGAATTATTTCTATAACAACTTCTCAGGGTATCATTGTCTTCTGGAAAGTAGCTGAGATTATTACGCACAGGCTTATGTTTAGTTGTTAGCTGTATGACTTCATCGAATACTTACACAGTGTGCAGCTCCTCTTCTGCAAATGCCCAAGAGCAGCTCATTTAGAGTCTGACAGCTTCTCTTTATTTTTTAAAATTATTCTAACATCTTTTTGCACCTGTGCAAGGTGCCAAATTCATTTTTCCTACCTTTCACTGTTCTTCTGTTAATTACAGCACACTACAATAATTCTCTGCTTTTCAGAGAGCGCCCTTGTCTTCTCAGCTAAGGCCTGTGCTTTTTTTTTTTCTCCTTGAAGACGTTTCTTCTTCAGCCTTCTGCTGTGTTTCGTGCCTTTGATTGTTCTCTTATTTTATATCTACAGATGTCTTCCATGGACAGGAGGGTTTTCCCTCAACTTTGGTTTAGCTTCACCTGACAAAGATCTTCTCTGTGATCACCAACCTATGCATCTCACTACTATAAATGACACCATTTCCAGACTGATTAAGCAAGATATTATTCAATTTCACTTCATTTACAAAGGTGAATAAGTCTAAAATATGTTCATTTTTCGCATAAATTTTACTTTGACTAAGCACAAATTGTTAAGGCGTTTTTCAAAACCATCAAAGTACTGACCATTCTTTACAAAACCCAAATTGAAAAGTCATGTCTTGCACTCATGCCAGAGGAGTGTGGACTGCACTCATAGCTACCATTTGCCTTCACCAAAGAATAAGTAACAGCAAAGGAAATAAAGAAAGAACAGAAGCACTTTTTTATGAACAGACACTGACATACAGTGCATATTGCATCTTCTTAGAACATTATCATAAGACAGTAAGGTAACAGGTGTAAGTCTTCAAAATTGCATGAAAATTCAAAGGTATTTAAGCTAGTACACTGGGTTTGCGTGGCAAGGTTTGGTAGTGGGGAGTCTACAGAGGTGACTTCTGTGAGAAGCTTCGAGAAGCTTCCCCCACGTCGACAGATCCAATGCCAGCCAGCTCCAAGATGGACCCGCCGCTGGCCAAGGCTGAGCCCCTCAGGGACAGTGGTAGCGCCTCTCTGATAAAATAGATAAGAAGGAAAACAAAAAAACACCAACACCCTGCATAAAGGCATTTGCAGCAAGAGAGAGGATTGAGAATATGCAAGAGAGACAACTCTGCAGACACCAAGGTCGGTGTAGAAGGAGGGGGAGGAGGTGCTCCAGGTGCCGGAGCAGAGATGCCCCTGCAGCCCATGGAGAAGACCATGGTGAGGCAGGCTGTGCATCTGCAGCCCGTGGAGATCCACAGTGGAGCAGATATCTACCTGCAGCCCGGGCAGGACTCCACACTGGAGCAGGTGGATGCCAAAAGCAAGCTGTGACCCTGTGGGGAGCCCACACTGGAGCATATTTGCTGGCAAAACTTGTGACCCCATGAGGGACCCACACTGGAGCAGTCTGTTCCTGAAGGACTGCAAGCCCATGGAAGGGACCCATTGTTTTGGTTTCGGCTGCCGCCGGCAACAAAAGCGCCACGCGGCCGCCCCTCCCCCCACCGGCGTGCGGAGGAGAATGAAAAGAAAGAGGCAGAAACTGGTGGGTCGGGATAAGGGCAGTTTAACAGAACAGCAAACAGAGGGAAAACAGGAACAACAACGATACAAATAAGGAGAAAACACAACAACGAACCGTACAACCCAGACAGCCGCTCTCCCGAAACAGGACCGCCGCTGCGCCCCCCCCAAGCCGCGAGTGCGTTCCCGCCGCGCCGCCCCCCCCACCAGAACCCAGCGTGACGTCACATGGTATGGAATACCGGGCTCTGTTTGGCCAGGTGGGGTCAGCCCCCACCCCCCGGCTGTGCCCCTTCCTGGAGTCTGGTGAAAATTAACCCTGTCCTGGCCAAACCCAGGACATTATCCACCCCTTATTCCATACCATCTACGTCATGCTCAGGTCCCCCATTGTCCAGTTGATCACTACCACTTCTCCTGTCTCCAGATATCATTCCCTTAGTCTATGGATCATCACTCTAAAGTGTCCGTTGAGTTCATTTAATCCATGACTTCAGGCTCCATCTGTCGTTATGGTCTTCCGTGGCAGGAGAGGTGATGTGTGGTGATGGGCGGTCACTTGCTGCATCCGGAGCTCACGGCTGATGTATCTGGTGCGGCCCGTGCCCACAGTCTGCAGGAGATGTTGATCTTGATGAAGTTGCTGGATGCCAATTGTTGAAAACCAGGTCCAGTTCCATCATCGCTGTGCTCTGCTAGGTTTTCATCGAAAAAGTCCATCCTTCTTTAATCTGAACGATTCTTACTATGCTACTACTTTTACAAAATATAACAATCATAACAGTGATAACAGACAATGACAGGGTTATTTAACAATTAACTTTATACAACTTATTTATGGACTATTCTCGCCCAAAATTAAATCCCCATGAGGTACACATCGGACTTTCCCATCCTTCCGCATTACCCACCAGGTACACCCAGGTCCTTGAGCAAAAGCAATCCCGCGGACGGGGTTGCCTTTGCCCGAGGCAGGACTGACCCTAACCGTCTTCCCTAACATGTTCCGCATGTGCACTACAGGGACTTTATCCCCTTCTACGGGGCGCTGAGGTTTCGACTGGGCAGGACCAGCCCGGTTGGTGGACCCTCTGGTGTTAACCAATCAGGTGGCCTTTGCTAAATGAGTATCCCAATTTTTGAAAGTCCCACCCCCCATTGCCCTCAAAGTGGTTTTTAGCAGCCCATTGTAACGTTTGATCTTTCAAGAGGCTGGTGCATGGTAGGGGATGTGATACACCCACTCAATACCGTGTTCTTTGGCTCAGGTGTCTATGAGGCTGTTGCGAAAATGAGTCCCGTTGTCCGACTCAGTTCTTTCAGGAGTGCCATGTCGCCACAGGACTTGTTTTTCCAGGCCCAGGATGGTATTCCGGGCGGTGGCATGGGGCACAGGGTAGGTTTCCAGCCATCCGGTGGTGGCCTCCACCATTGTGAGCACATAGCGCTTGCCTTGGCGGGTTTGTGGCAGTGTGATGTAGTCAATCTGCCAAGCCTCCCCGTATTTATATTTTAGCCATCGTCCTCCATACCACTGAGGCTTTACCCGCTTGGCTTGCTTGATTGCAGCTCATGTCTCACATTCATGGATAACCTGTGCAATAGTGTCCATGGTCAAGTCCACCCCTCGGTCACGAGCCCATCTGTATGTCGCGTCTCTTCCTTGGTGGCCCGAGGTGTCATGGGCCCACCGAGCTATAAAGAGTTCACCCTTATGTTGCCAGTCCAGATCCACCTGAGCCACTTCAGTCTTAGCAGCCTGATCTACCTGGTGGTTGTTTTGATGTTCTTCAGTGGCCCGACTCTTAGGGACGTGGGCGTCCACGTGACGGACTTTTACAGCCAACTGCTCTAGCCGGGCAGCAATATCTTGCCACAATGGGGCAGCCCAGATAGGTTTGCCTCTGCGCTGCCAGTTGTTCTTCTTCCATTGCTGCAGCCACCCCCACAAGGCATTGGCCACCATCCAAGAGTCGGTGTAAAGATAGAGCACTGGCCACTTCTCTCGACTGGCAATGTCTAAAGCCAGCTGGATGGCTTTCACCTCTGCAAACTGGCTGGACTCACCTTCTCCCTCGGCAGTTTCCACGACTTGTCGTGTAGGGCTCCATACAGCAGCCTTCCACCTCCGCTGCTTCCCCATAATGCGACAGGACCCGTCTGTGAACAGGGCATACTGTTTCTTATCTTCTGGCAGCTGGTTATACAGTGGGGCCTCTTCAGCACGTGTCACCTCCTCCTCTGGCGATGCTCCAAAATCTTTGCCTTCTGGCCAGTCCATGATTACCTCCAGAATTCCTGGGCGACTGGGGTTTCCCATTCGGGCGCGCTGGGTGATCAGCGCGACCCACTTACTCCACGTAGCATCGGTGGCATGATGCGTAGAGGGGACCCTCTCTTTGAACATCCAGCCCAGGACCGGCAATCGTGGAGCTAGGAGGAGCTGTGCTTCAGTGCCGACCACTTCTGAAGCAGCTCGAACGCCTTCATATGCTGCCAGAATCTCTTTTTCAGTGGGAATATAGTGGGCCTAGGATCCTTTGTATCCCCGGCTCCAGAACCCCAGGGGTCGACCTCGAGTCTCCCCTGGTGCTTTCTGCCAGAGACTCCAGGTTGGGCCATTCTCCCCGGCTGCGGTGTAGAGCACGTTTTTAACATCTTGCCCTGACTGGACTGGACCAAGGGCTACGGCATGAACTATCTCCCGTTTAATCTGTTCAAATGCCTGTCGTTGCTCAGGGCTCCATTCAAAATCATTCTTCTTCCGGGTCACGTGGTACAGAGGACTCACAATCTGGCTGTAATTTGGGATGTGCATCCTCCAAAAACCCACAACACCCAGGAAGGCCTGTGCTTCCTTTTTGCTGGTTGGTGGAGACATAGCTGCTATTTTGTTGATGACATCCATTGGGATTTGACGGCGCCCATCCTGCCACTTTATTCCCAAAAACTGGATCTCTTGTGCAGGTCCCTTGACTTTACTTCGCTTAATGGCGAAACCGGCTTTCAGAAGGATCTGAACTATTTTCTCCCGTTTCTCAAAAACTTCCTCCGCTGTGTCGCCCCATATAATGATGTCATCGATGTACTGCAGATGTTCTGGGGCTTCACCCTTTTCCAGTGCAGTCTGGATTAGCCCATGGCAAATGGTGGGACTGTGTTTCCACACCTGGGGCAGTCGATTCCAGGTGTACTGGATGCCCCTCCAGGTGAAAGCAAACTGTGGCCTGCACTCTGCTGCCAAAGGGATGGAGAAGAATGCATTAGCAATGTCAATTGTAGCGTACCACTTGGCTGCCTTTGACTCCAGCTGATATTGAAGTTCTACCATGTCTGGCACGGCAGCACTCAGTGGTGGTGTGACTTCATTCAGGCCACGGTAGTCTATTGTCAGTCTCCACTCTCCAGTAGATTTTCTCACTGGCCATATGGGACTATTAAAGGGTGAGCGAGTTTTGCTGATCACTCCTTGACTCTCCAGCTGACGGATCAGCTGATGAATGGGGAGAAGGGAGTCTTGGTTGGTACGATACTGTCGCCGGTGCACCGTTGTGGTCGCGATTGGCACCTGTTGTTCTTCAACCCTCAGCAACCCCACAACGGAAGGATCCTCCGAGAGACCAGGCAAAATGGACAGCTGTTTAATTTCTTCTGTCTCCACAGCAGCTATGCCAAAAGCCCACCCATACCCCTTTGGGTCCTTGAAATACCCTCTCCTAAGATAGTCTATCCCAAGGATGCACGGAGCCTCGGGGCCAGTTACAATGGGGTGCTTCTGCCAGTCCTGCCCAGTGAGGCTCACTTCAGCCTCCAGTACACTCAGCTCTTGGGACCCCCCTGTCACTCCAGAAATGCAAATGGACTCTGACCCTTTGAACTCTGATGGCATTAAAGTACACTGTGCACCAGTGTCCACTAGAGCTTTATACTCTTGTGGATCTGACGTGCCAGGCCACCGAATCCACATCGTCCAATAGACACGGTTGTCCTTTTCCTCCACCTGGCTGGAGGCAGGGCCCCTCTAATCCTCGTCAGAGAATTTGCTGCTCACCTGCTGTAAAAATGACTTGGAGGTCCCCTCCAGAGGATCGGAATCAAGGTCAAACTGTCTACCTGGTCTGGAGAGCTGGCTTCTGGAAACTGGAGCGGCACTTTTCCTAACAGAATCCCCTTTGGTGATTGTTTTACCTTGCAACTCACGTACTCGTGCCTCTAGACTTGAGGTGGGTTTTCCATCCCACTTCCTCATGTCCTCTCCGTGGTCACGCAGGTAGAACCACAGGGTGCCGCGGGGTGTATAGCCTCTGTATTCCCTCTCCTGAGCAGAGAAACGCCTGCCCCTAATAGCTGAGACACTGGCCCGTACAGGTGGGGAGTAGTACATATTCCTGTCTAGTCGCTTGACCACTTTCTCCACGGCTGAGACAAGGGAGGAAGAGAGACTTTCCTCATATTGGCGGAGTCTGACAGCCACCTCGTCCACTGTTGGTGTCTCTTTACCTTTCCAGTTTACAACTGCCAGTGAGTTGGCATGCGAGGAGGGTGCACTCCGCACAAACTTCCTCCACATGGATTGTGAGCACTGGAGTTCATCTGGGTCTGTGGGTACCTGCTCATCGTCTGTGTCACAGTAAACCAGCTCCCGCACAGCTAATTCTCTCAAGTACTGAATACCCCTTTCCATATTGGTCCACTTGCCAGGATAGCATACAAAATCGTCACTGAAGGGGTACCTCTCCCTCACGCCTGACAGAAGTCTCCTCCAGAGGCTGAGGATTTGTTCCTTTTTCCCAATGGCCTTGTCAATGCCCCCATCCCTGGCCAGGGATCCCAGCTGCTTGGCTTCCTTGCCCTCTAATTCCAAGCTGCTGGCCCCGTTATCCCAGCACCGCAGCAGCCAGGTGGCAATGTGCTTGCCAGGGTGGCGGCTGAAATCTTTCCGCATGTCCCGCAGCTCGCCCAGGGACAGGGACCGGGTGATGATCTCTATCTCCCGCGATGACCCTGGCTCATCATCATCCCTCCCGGAGCGATCTGCTCTCTTTGCATCTTTTCTTTAGTTTTACGGGGGCGACTGCTACCTGCACAGGTTGGTCATTGGGCTCAGTCACTGTGCCTGTGGCTGGAGCTGGGGCTGGAGCAGCTGCTGTGCCCGCTGGGGAAACCGAGGCAGACCCTGCAGCTGTGGCTGCAGCAGCCGTGGTGCCGGTCGGGGGGGCTGGGACTGCCTGCTGGGCTGGAGGGGCTGCAGGGCCGGCTGGGGGGGCAGCGCCAGCTGCAGTGCCTGCCGCTTCGTTTCCCCCCCTTACCCTCTTAAGGCACTGAACAGTGTTGAACAGGGCTCGGTAGGCGTGGGCCAGACCCCAGCACGTTGCGGTTATCTGTGTCTCTCTGGAGTTCCCAGGGTGGCAGCACACTTTTTGCAGATACTTTACTAGTTTGTCCGGATCCTGCACTTCCTCAGGGGTGAGTTTAAAAAACACCGGAGGTGCCCACTGCCCTAGGTACTTGCCCATGCTGTCCCACACACCCAGCCACTCACAGCTATCCAGCCCCGGGGCAGGTCTCTGCACGATGTTCTTAACGACTTGCTTAACCCTAAACAAAAACCAAAACCCATTCAGGAGGCATAACAAAAGGAGAGTGCTGCCCTGAGCATCCCACAGGTACTCGAAATTATCAAAAGCCGTTAGAACTGGCCTGAAGGAGAGAGGGGGAGCGAAAGAGTGGGGGAAGGTATCCCCTTCGGTTTTCCCCACAGACTGGGTTTGATTATTCACAAATTCTAAGACATAGGATCCGAGGTACGGAAATGACCGCAGAGCCGCATGCAAATACAAGCCTAATTTCATGCACAGTGATGTTATCATATCATAAGTCGATATCGTAAGGTAGAGCAAAATTATCATCCTGATCTTTTTCCCAGCGATGATGAACAGCACGGCATTGAATACATACTGCAAATAAGGATTCAGAAACCACAGCCATCTGATCAAAGACAGAAACATTTTTACCGGCGACTATTTAACACAGAAAAATGCGTATAACAAGATTTAACAAAATCTAAGAAAGCCGTTTTAACACCCACTGCTCAGCCCTGCCGTTATCCCTGCCCCACGCTTGGGCGTCAAATTAAATGTTTTGGTTTCGGCTGCCGCCGGCAACAAAAGCGCCACGCGGCCGCCCCTCCCCCCACCGGCGTGCGGAGGAGAATGAAAAGAAAGAGGCAGAAACTGGTGGGTCGGGATAAGGGCAGTTTAACAGAACAGCAAACAGAGGGAAAACAGGAACAACAACGATACAAATAAGGAGAAAACACAACAACGAACCGTACAACCCAGACAGCCGCTCTCCCGAAACAGGACCGCCGCTGCGCCCCCCCCAAGCCGCGAGTGCGTTCCCGCCGCGCCGCCCCCCCCACCAGAACCCAGCGTGACGTCACATGGTATGGAATACCGGGCTCTGTTTGGCCAGGTGGGGTCAGCCCCCACCCCCCGGCTGTGCCCCTTCCTGGAGTCTGGTGAAAATTAACCCTGTCCTGGCCAAACCCAGGACATTATCCACCCCTTATTCCATACCATCTACGTCATGCTCAGGTCCCCCATTGTCCAGTTGATCACTACCACTTCTCCTGTCTCCAGATATCATTCCCTTAGTCTATGGATCATCACTCTAAAGTGTCCGTTGAGTTCATTTAATCCATGACTTCAGGCTCCATCTGTCGTTATGGTCTTCCGTGGCAGGAGAGGTGATGTGTGGTGATGGGCGGTCACTTGCTGCATCCGGAGCTCACGGCTGATGTATCTGGTGCGGCCCGTGCCCACAGTCTGCAGGAGATGTTGATCTTGATGAAGTTGCTGGATGCCAATTGTTGAAAACCAGGTCCAGTTCCATCATCGCTGTGCTCTGCTAGGTTTTCATCGAAAAAGTCCATCCTTCTTTAATCTGAACGATTCTTACTATGCTACTACTTTTACAAAATATAACAATCATAACAGTGATAACAGACAATGACAGGGTTATTTAACAATTAACTTTATACAACTTATTTATGGACTATTCTCGCCCAAAATTAAATCCCCATGAGGTACACATCGGACTTTCCCATCCTTCCGCATTACCCACCAGGTACACCCAGGTCCTTGAGCAAAAGCAATCCCGCGGACGGGGTTGCCTTTGCCCGAGGCAGGACTGACCCTAACCGTCTTCCCTAACATGTTCCGCATGTGCACTACAGGGACTTTATCCCCTTCTACGGGGCGCTGAGGTTTCGACTGGGCAGGACCAGCCCGGTTGGTGGACCCTCTGGTGTTAACCAATCAGGTGGCCTTTGCTAAATGAGTATCCCAATTTTTGAAAGTCCCACCCCCCATTGCCCTCAAAGTGGTTTTTAGCAGCCCATTGTAACGTTTGATCTTTCAAGAGGCTGGTGCATGGTAGGGGATGTGATACACCCACTCAATACCGTGTTCTTTGGCTCAGGTGTCTATGAGGCTGTTGCGAAAATGAGTCCCGTTGTCCGACTCAGTTCTTTCAGGAGTGCCATGTCGCCACAGGACTTGTTTTTCCAGGCCCAGGATGGTATTCCGGGCGGTGGCATGGGGCACAGGGTAGGTTTCCAGCCATCCGGTGGTGGCCTCCACCATTGTGAGCACATAGCGCTTGCCTTGGCGGGTTTGTGGCAGTGTGATGTAGTCAATCTGCCAAGCCTCCCCGTATTTATATTTTAGCCATCGTCCTCCATACCACTGAGGCTTTACCCGCTTGGCTTGCTTGATTGCAGCTCATGTCTCACATTCATGGATAACCTGTGCAATAGTGTCCATGGTCAAGTCCACCCCTCGGTCACGAGCCCATCTGTATGTCGCGTCTCTTCCTTGGTGGCCCGAGGTGTCATGGGCCCACCGAGCTATAAAGAGTTCACCCTTATGTTGCCAGTCCAGATCCACCTGAGCCACTTCAGTCTTAGCAGCCTGATCTACCTGGTGGTTGTTTTGATGTTCTTCAGTGGCCCGACTCTTAGGGACGTGGGCGTCCACGTGACGGACTTTTACAGCCAACTGCTCTAGCCGGGCAGCAATATCTTGCCACAATGGGGCAGCCCAGATAGGTTTGCCTCTGCGCTGCCAGTTGTTCTTCTTCCATTGCTGCAGCCACCCCCACAAGGCATTGGCCACCATCCAAGAGTCGGTGTAAAGATAGAGCACTGGCCACTTCTCTCGACTGGCAATGTCTAAAGCCAGCTGGATGGCTTTCACCTCTGCAAACTGGCTGGACTCACCTTCTCCCTCGGCAGTTTCCACGACTTGTCGTGTAGGGCTCCATACAGCAGCCTTCCACCTCCGCTGCTTCCCCATAATGCGACAGGACCCGTCTGTGAACAGGGCATACTGTTTCTTATCTTCTGGCAGCTGGTTATACAGTGGGGCCTCTTCAGCACGTGTCACCTCCTCCTCTGGCGATGCTCCAAAATCTTTGCCTTCTGGCCAGTCCATGATTACCTCCAGAATTCCTGGGCGACTGGGGTTTCCCATTCGGGCGCGCTGGGTGATCAGCGCGACCCACTTACTCCACGTAGCATCGGTGGCATGATGCGTAGAGGGGACCCTCTCTTTGAACATCCAGCCCAGGACCGGCAATCGTGGAGCTAGGAGGAGCTGTGCTTCAGTGCCGACCACTTCTGAAGCAGCTCGAACGCCTTCATATGCTGCCAGAATCTCTTTTTCAGTGGGAATATAGTGGGCCTAGGATCCTTTGTATCCCCGGCTCCAGAACCCCAGGGGTCGACCTCGAGTCTCCCCTGGTGCTTTCTGCCAGAGACTCCAGGTTGGGCCATTCTCCCCGGCTGCGGTGTAGAGCACGTTTTTAACATCTTGCCCTGACTGGACTGGACCAAGGGCTACGGCATGAACTATCTCCCGTTTAATCTGTTCAAATGCCTGTCGTTGCTCAGGGCTCCATTCAAAATCATTCTTCTTCCGGGTCACGTGGTACAGAGGACTCACAATCTGGCTGTAATTTGGGATGTGCATCCTCCAAAAACCCACAACACCCAGGAAGGCCTGTGCTTCCTTTTTGCTGGTTGGTGGAGACATAGCTGCTATTTTGTTGATGACATCCATTGGGATTTGACGGCGCCCATCCTGCCACTTTATTCCCAAAAACTGGATCTCTTGTGCAGGTCCCTTGACTTTACTTCGCTTAATGGCGAAACCGGCTTTCAGAAGGATCTGAACTATTTTCTCCCGTTTCTCAAAAACTTCCTCCGCTGTGTCGCCCCATATAATGATGTCATCGATGTACTGCAGATGTTCTGGGGCTTCACCCTTTTCCAGTGCAGTCTGGATTAGCCCATGGCAAATGGTGGGACTGTGTTTCCACACCTGGGGCAGTCGATTCCAGGTGTACTGGATGCCCCTCCAGGTGAAAGCAAACTGTGGCCTGCACTCTGCTGCCAAAGGGATGGAGAAGAATGCATTAGCAATGTCAATTGTAGCGTACCACTTGGCTGCCTTTGACTCCAGCTGATATTGAAGTTCTACCATGTCTGGCACGGCAGCACTCAGTGGTGGTGTGACTTCATTCAGGCCACGGTAGTCTATTGTCAGTCTCCACTCTCCAGTAGATTTTCTCACTGGCCATATGGGACTATTAAAGGGTGAGCGAGTTTTGCTGATCACTCCTTGACTCTCCAGCTGACGGATCAGCTGATGAATGGGGAGAAGGGAGTCTTGGTTGGTACGATACTGTCGCCGGTGCACCGTTGTGGTCGCGATTGGCACCTGTTGTTCTTCAACCCTCAGCAACCCCACAACGGAAGGATCCTCCGAGAGACCAGGCAAAATGGACAGCTGTTTAATTTCTTCTGTCTCCACAGCAGCTATGCCAAAAGCCCACCCATACCCCTTTGGGTCCTTGAAATACCCTCTCCTAAGATAGTCTATCCCAAGGATGCACGGAGCCTCGGGGCCAGTTACAATGGGGTGCTTCTGCCAGTCCTGCCCAGTGAGGCTCACTTCAGCCTCCAGTACACTCAGCTCTTGGGACCCCCCTGTCACTCCAGAAATGCAAATGGACTCTGACCCTTTGAACTCTGATGGCATTAAAGTACACTGTGCACCAGTGTCCACTAGAGCTTTATACTCTTGTGGATCTGACGTGCCAGGCCACCGAATCCACATCGTCCAATAGACACGGTTGTCCTTTTCCTCCACCTGGCTGGAGGCAGGGCCCCTCTAATCCTCGTCAGAGAATTTGCTGCTCACCTGCTGTAAAAATGACTTGGAGGTCCCCTCCAGAGGATCGGAATCAAGGTCAAACTGTCTACCTGGTCTGGAGAGCTGGCTTCTGGAAACTGGAGCGGCACTTTTCCTAACAGAATCCCCTTTGGTGATTGTTTTACCTTGCAACTCACGTACTCGTGCCTCTAGACTTGAGGTGGGTTTTCCATCCCACTTCCTCATGTCCTCTCCGTGGTCACGCAGGTAGAACCACAGGGTGCCGCGGGGTGTATAGCCTCTGTATTCCCTCTCCTGAGCAGAGAAACGCCTGCCCCTAATAGCTGAGACACTGGCCCGTACAGGTGGGGAGTAGTACATATTCCTGTCTAGTCGCTTGACCACTTTCTCCACGGCTGAGACAAGGGAGGAAGAGAGACTTTCCTCATATTGGCGGAGTCTGACAGCCACCTCGTCCACTGTTGGTGTCTCTTTACCTTTCCAGTTTACAACTGCCAGTGAGTTGGCATGCGAGGAGGGTGCACTCCGCACAAACTTCCTCCACATGGATTGTGAGCACTGGAGTTCATCTGGGTCTGTGGGTACCTGCTCATCGTCTGTGTCACAGTAAACCAGCTCCCGCACAGCTAATTCTCTCAAGTACTGAATACCCCTTTCCATATTGGTCCACTTGCCAGGATAGCATACAAAATCGTCACTGAAGGGGTACCTCTCCCTCACGCCTGACAGAAGTCTCCTCCAGAGGCTGAGGATTTGTTCCTTTTTCCCAATGGCCTTGTCAATGCCCCCATCCCTGGCCAGGGATCCCAGCTGCTTGGCTTCCTTGCCCTCTAATTCCAAGCTGCTGGCCCCGTTATCCCAGCACCGCAGCAGCCAGGTGGCAATGTGCTTGCCAGGGTGGCGGCTGAAATCTTTCCGCATGTCCCGCAGCTCGCCCAGGGACAGGGACCGGGTGATGATCTCTATCTCCCGCGATGACCCTGGCTCATCATCATCCCTCCCGGAGCGATCTGCTCTCTTTGCATCTTTTCTTTAGTTTTACGGGGGCGACTGCTACCTGCACAGGTTGGTCATTGGGCTCAGTCACTGTGCCTGTGGCTGGAGCTGGGGCTGGAGCAGCTGCTGTGCCCGCTGGGGAAACCGAGGCAGACCCTGCAGCTGTGGCTGCAGCAGCCGTGGTGCCGGTCGGGGGGGCTGGGACTGCCTGCTGGGCTGGAGGGGCTGCAGGGCCGGCTGGGGGGGCAGCGCCAGCTGCAGTGCCTGCCGCTTCGTTTCCCCCCCTTACCCTCTTAAGGCACTGAACAGTGTTGAACAGGGCTCGGTAGGCGTGGGCCAGACCCCAGCACGTTGCGGTTATCTGTGTCTCTCTGGAGTTCCCAGGGTGGCAGCACACTTTTTGCAGATACTTTACTAGTTTGTCCGGATCCTGCACTTCCTCAGGGGTGAGTTTAAAAAACACCGGAGGTGCCCACTGCCCTAGGTACTTGCCCATGCTGTCCCACACACCCAGCCACTCACAGCTATCCAGCCCCGGGGCAGGTCTCTGCACGATGTTCTTAACGACTTGCTTAACCCTAAACAAAAACCAAAACCCATTCAGGAGGCATAACAAAAGGAGAGTGCTGCCCTGAGCATCCCACAGGTACTCGAAATTATCAAAAGCCGTTAGAACTGGCCTGAAGGAGAGAGGGGGAGCGAAAGAGTGGGGGAAGGTATCCCCTTCGGTTTTCCCCACAGACTGGGTTTGATTATTCACAAATTCTAAGACATAGGATCCGAGGTACGGAAATGACCGCAGAGCCGCATGCAAATACAAGCCTAATTTCATGCACAGTGATGTTATCATATCATAAGTCGATATCGTAAGGTAGAGCAAAATTATCATCCTGATCTTTTTCCCAGCGATGATGAACAGCACGGCATTGAATACATACTGCAAATAAGGATTCAGAAACCACAGCCATCTGATCAAAGACAGAAACATTTTTACCGGCGACTATTTAACACAGAAAAATGCGTATAACAAGATTTAACAAAATCTAAGAAAGCCGTTTTAACACCCACTGCTCAGCCCTGCCGTTATCCCTGCCCCACGCTTGGGCGTCAAATTAAATGTTTTGGTTTCGGCTGCCGCCGGCAACAAAAGCGCCACGCGGCCGCCCCTCCCCCCACCGGCGTGCGGAGGAGAATGAAAAGAAAGAGGCAGAAACTGGTGGGTCGGGATAAGGGCAGTTTAACAGAACAGCATACAGAGGGAAAACAGGAACAACAACGATACAAATAAGGAGAAAACACAACAACGAACCGTACAACCCAGACAGCCACTCTCCCGAAACAGGACCGCCGCTGCGCCCCCACAAGCCGCGAGTGCGTTCCCGCCACGCCGCCCCCCCCACCAGAACCCAGCATGACGTCACATGGTATGGAATACCGGGCTCTGTTTGGCCAGGTGGGGTCAGCCCCCACCCCCCGGCTGTGCCCCTTCCTGGAGTCTGGTGAAAATTAACCCTGTCCTGGCCAAACCCAGGACACCCATGCTCGAGCAGGTCGTGAAGAACTGCAGCCTGTGGGAAGGACTCACACTGGAGAAGTTCATGGAGTACTGTCTCCCATGAGTGGGACCTCACGCCGGAGCAGGGGAAGAGTGTGAGGAGTCCTCCCCTGAGGAGGAAGGAGCAGCAGAGACAATGTGAGTCTGACTACAACCCCCAATCCCCGTCCCCCTGTGGCTCTTGGGGAAAGGAAACAGAGAATTCAGGACTGAAGTTGAGCCCAGGAAGAAGGGAGGAAGGTGTTTTAAGATTTGCTTTCATTTCTCATTGTCTTACTCCAATTTGTTCAGTGATAAACTAAACTAGTTTCCCCAAGTCGAGTCTCTTTTGTCCATGACAATATTTTGGGACTGATCTCTCCCTGTCCTTATCTCGACCCACAAGCCTTTCATTGTATTTTCTCTCCCCTGTCCAGCTGAGGGGGGAAGTGACAGATCAGCTTTGGTGGGCACCTGGCATCCAGCCAGCCTAGACCATGACAGCTAGCTGGAAGGGGTAGCTTATTTTCTTTTTCTCCCCCTAGACATCTATATCCATGTCCCAATCTGACAGTTAGGTTCTCTTTCAAAGATACTTGCTTTTGCATTTAATCACTGAATACAACAGGAACATTAAATCATAGAATCATAGAATCATTAAGGTTGGAAAAGACTTCTAAGATCATCAAGTCCAACCATTGACCCATCACCACCATGCCTACTAAACCATAGAGCTACTGGAGAGAGTCCAGCGGAGGGCTACGAGGATGATGAGGGGACAGGAGCATCTCTCCTAGGAGGAGAGGCTGAGGGAACTGGGCTTGTTCAGCCTGAAGAAGAGAATGCTGCGAGGGGACCTTATAAATGCTTACAAATATCTGAAGGGTGGGTGTCAGGAGGATGGGGCCAAGCTCTTTTCAGTGGTGCCCAGAGACAGGACAAGGGGCAATGGGCACAAACTGAGGCACAGGAAGTTCCGTCTGAACATGAGGAAGAACTTCTTCCCTCTGAGGGTGACGGAGCACTGGAACAGGCTTCCCAGGGAGGTTGTGGAGTCTACTTCTCTGGAGATATTCAAGACCTGCCTGGACAAGGTCCTGTGCAGCCTGCTGTAGGTGACCCTGCTTCGGCAGGAGGGTTGGACTAGATGACCCACAGAGGTCCCTTCCAAACCCTACCATTGTGTGATTCTGTGCTATCCCGAAGTGCCACATCTACACGTTTTTGGAACATCTCCAGGGATGGTGACTCCACCACTTCCCTGGGCATCCTGTTCCAATGCCTGACTACTCTTTCAGTGAGGAAATTTTTCCAAATTTCAAATCTAAACCTCCACTGATGCAACTTGAGGCCATTTCCTATTGTCCTATTGCCTGTTACTTGGGAGAAGAGACCAGCACCCACCTCACTACAACCTCCTTTCAGGTAGCTGCAGAGAGTAATAAGGTCTCCCCCAAGTCTCCTCTTCTCCAGACTAAACAGCCCCAGCTCCCTCAGCCGCTCCTCATAACACTTGTTCTCTGGACCCCCTCACCAGCTTCATTGTCCTTGTCTGGACACTCTCCAGCACCTCAGTGTCCTTCTTGTAGTGAGGGGACCAAAACTGAACACAGGACTCCAGGTGCAGCCTCACCAGCGCCCAGTACAGGGACACGATCACCTCCCTACTCCTGCTGGCCACAATATTCCTGATACAAGCCTGGATGCCGTTGGCCTTCTTGGCCACCTGGCCACACTGCTGGCTCACTGTTTGCTGGCTGTCAACCAACACCCCAAGGTCCTTTTCTGCTGGGCAGCTTTCCAGCCACTCCTCCCCAAGCCTGTAGCATTGCATGGGGTTGTTGTGACCCAAGTGCAGGACCCGGCACTTGGCCTTGTTGAACCTCATACAGCTGGCCTCAGCCCATCGATCTAGTCTGTCCAGATCCCTCTGCAGAGCCTTCCTATCCTCAAGCAGATCGACACTTCAGCCCAACTTGGTGTCATCTTCAAACTAACTGATGGAGCACTCAGTCTCCTCATCCAGGTCTTTGATAAAGATGTTAAACAAGACTGGTCCCAAAACTGAGCCCTGGGGAACACCACTCGTGACCGGCCGCCAACTGGAATTAACTCCATTCACCACGACTCTCTGGGCTCAGCCATCCAGACATTTTTTTACCCAGCGAAGTGTATACCCATCCAAACCATAAGCAGCCAGTTTCTCCAGGAGGATGCTGTGGGAAACAGTGTGAAAGGCCTTTAATGCAGTTTTTCTTTTCTTCCTGTCACTTGAAATTACATAGTTCTCAATCTCTTCTGTATGGAGCAGTAAAGTTAAAACTTTTTCTGCTACACCTAGTACATTTTCTTCTGTATTACTCCCTGTAGTTCAAGCAGAGAGATAATAAGGAAAACCCAGTTCCTTACAGTAGAAAGCAAAATTACATATTGAGTCAGGCATGTTACTTAGTATAATCTTATTTCTAAACAAGATAATAAAAACATAATATTTCTTCCACTCGGAGGAATAATAATAATAATAATAATAATAACATGGCATGCAACCTTATTTCCCAGAAGGCCATATCTACAATCAAAGATGTAGTTTCTGTGTTTAGAAACCCTCAAAGCTGTCATTCCAGAGAGCCATAGGTCAAGATAAAAAATCTGGTCTGTTTTCATTACTTCTTACCTCTACACCTGACTCTCATGGTGCTTTGAGGTTTCTCCAGCTCTAACTCTACATGCATTAATGCTTTCGTGCTTTACTCCTTGCTTTGTGCTAGGCCAGCACAAGCATTCATACACTTATACATGAGTCAGACTGGGACACTACTGAAGTTAAAAAAAACAACTAGGAGAAGAAAATAGCCTGCTTAAATTGCCAGTGCCCCTAAGAAGCTATGGGCCAAATTTCATCCTAGAAGAGCGCCCAAGTTGTTTTTTTCTTTTCTTTGTATGGTTTTGTGGGTTTTGCAACTAGGTCTATGTTTTCGTTTGGACCAAAATGTTGTCTATGGGCATTTTCAAGCTTACCTATACTTGCACAGAGCCTGCATCAGCTGTTAGCACCATAAACCTCCTTCTCTGGGTCACTTGGTTCAGCAGCTTCTACCAGGTGCCAAAAGACTTCACAAAGCAGGATACACAAAGTTCAGAAGTACACAGCAGTTATTTACTTGCAAATACATGCAAGAGCTGCCTGGGTGTAACAAGCAGTATCTAGAAGTTACTATGCTCACCCTTCTCATGGCAGTCACCGCTCAGTTGGAAACAACTGATCTCTATTGCTCCTTAGAATGGGATAATCCTCAACCATACGGAGCTGTTGACTTTTAATTCCCTGTTTTTTCTCTTGCGGTTTAATCCTTTTTCTTATCCGTGTTCTTCCTCTTGAATCCTTCAGAATTAAAATAGTTTGCATTTTAATATTTTCAGAATAAAGCTAAAACAGCATCACATTGCTGTGCAGCACTAAACTAGACCTTCAACCAGCAACTGCTGGAGCCCCAGTCAGGAGCTAGGGTATGTCTTGTTCATGTGATCTCATGCCCTTACACATTCCACTTAGAATCAAACGGGTATTTGTTATAAAGTTACCCAAGCAATTGTCATCCACGTCTGAGCATCCAACTTAATTTCATCTCAGCTCAAGCAGACAGTGCATACCACCTCCAAATTAGTCTGGCCTCAGTGATGTTGCTGCTGCCCTTCGCAGAGTGGAATAACTGTTCCTCCCATACAGCTGAGTGCCAGTGTGGGCAAGAAAGGGGGAAACAGCCACACATAGGGAAAACCTTGCACGAATGCCGCACACAGAAAACACGTCAAACTAATATGCAGAACATTTTACAAAAATTCAAAAAATCCCCTTAACTGGAATTTTGCAACTATTCAACGTTGAAAATCTTTGCATAAACTTCCAGGGGATCTCCAATGAGGCCAGGCACATTTGTCACACAGCTGTCTTAGGGTTTGCCCCCTCCCCTGTCCTATCCTTGGCCACACAATAACTCCAAGCAGTAAACATTGTTTCCAGAGCTTCCAAGCTCCCATTCAGAATACTGCTTCAGGGATTTCACTAATTAATACTTTTTCAAGAGATGTTTCCATTTTGACAGGTTGATATATTTCAGATGAACAACAGTAATCTCTAGTTTTAAATATTGACTTTAAATATAAGGTTTTATAACTTTCGGTTGGTTTTTGGTGTTTGTTTTTTTAAAAATCAAACCAAACTCAATAGATGTTCCCTTTATTCAAAAACAAACTTTGGCATTCTTGCAAATCAGAAAGATGTTTGTGTGTGTGTGTGTGTGTGTGTGTGTGTGCGCGCGCACATATGCATGTGAATATGACTAAAAGTACCTAACATCTTTTAGTGAGAAGTCAGACCTTTAAACATTCTTGAGTGACAATCAGGCCACAGTTTTCAAATATAGAGGCAAAATATATCTCAAGTACATGAGACGAATGGTGATATGCTACAAGAAATAAAGCATTTGAAGCTGCAAGACGGCAAACACTGAATTCTCCTGACCGAGGTTATTGCATAGCTGGGGATTTCATATCACCTCCCTTCCCCCCCGAAGACCACAAATCACATTTTTGTGCAATCCTCTTCTATGGCAGGAGCCATTCATATGATGCACCCTATTTCCTTCCATGATCTTCTCTCCTCCACTTTTATGACTTGTCCTATCCATGACGTCACATCACATCTTTTTTGAGGAGATAAGATAGGGTACAGTTATGCAGGTATTAAAAGGATCCTTTCAAATTCTCATGTGATTACAGACTTACACCCATGCATAAGTTTTTGCAAGATTTGCAAGATTTGCACTAAAGGCTAAATCTCTACTGTTGACTCACTGCACTGGAAAAATTGTGTTCCCTCAGTATCATTTGGAAAGAGTAATTCGACTCTGCTACTTCAAAGTACGGCTCTGAAACTACAGCTGAGTCTACCCTAGGAGTACTTCCTGGCACGGTATTCTGATATTTCCAAACTGGTAACATACTGAAGTTTTCAGCAGTTGCTGCTTATATATCTGTTCCAACGTACCTATGGCTGTTATGAGTCATCTGTAAATAAAAACCTATATTTTGGGAGCAGGAAAAGGAAAGGAGAAATTTGGCAAGAGGCAGACAGGAGCAGCAAGTACTCTCCTGTCCTCTTTACTACTAGAGCTTCAATGTACTTTAACTACCACCCATGATTCAACTAACTGAGAAGACCCATTAACAACACCCTAATTCACTTCGTTCATATTCCCAAAAGCGCACAACTTATTTGAATCCTGGCACTTTACATGACCTATCTCAGGCTGTATTACTACTATATGGGTGGTGGTATTATGCTCTAATTTGAAGGGAGAAAGTAGGGTATTGGACGGGCAGGAACGAAAGGAGGGGTAGGTTGGCAAATTCAGTTGGATTGCCTACAAACAAAGACAACTAAGGACACAAGTTTTTCCAACACTACATGTCCAATTCTGTATCCAGTGAAATCCCCACTGGCATCAACTTTGCTAATTAAAACCAATGTGAGATGTCCAAGGGAGCTTAACACATTTTGCCACCAAGAGGTGATCTTGCTCATCCCTGTGCTCCTGGCCTGTACTCTTGACCTCTTCTTGTGTCTTGGTACAGGAGTACCAAGTAGTAAACTGGACTACTGACATTATCAATCTAAAAACACATACCTGCCCAGTACAAACACCTGTCTACATACTGAAAATCCAGCTTAGATATTATTTCAACTTGATATTTTTTTCATTATGGGAAAACGGTGGTTCACACTGAGCAGCTACAATATTTAAACTGGACTGAAGTTACAAATATCTTTTTCAGCATATTGCATTAGTCTGGTGAGAATAGGCAGGCTTCTCCCTTTCTGAAGGATTATTCCTTCTGACTGTGAACCAAAAGGCTTGTCGTCTTGATTATTCTGCCCACTAAAAAGCAAGTAGTGGAGATGAGGCAAACATAAACGAGAGGCTTTGCTAGCAATACAAGCCCTGTAATATATGAAAAATGGAAAGGCAATTTTTTTAATAATAAATCATGTGACCTGTTTTCTATGCATCATTTTTCAGCTCAAGTGTATTCTGAAGCATTTATTCACAATGATCATACAATGATGATGTTTCCAAGTTTCACCCTTGAGAGATGATGATCATCTGTCGCTACTATATGTAAAGGCTACAAACGATATTTGTCTGTCATTATGCTCTGACACACCAGATTGCTTTCTGTTTAAACACGTACCAAAATTGCTCAGAATTAAGCCTTAAAATCTAGATCCCATTGTATACTTGGACAATTTGTGAGTATAAACACAAACTTTAAAATCTCAGTGTTGACTGACGGTTATTGTGCTTACAGCTGACTAGCTCTCATGTACTCCATTCAAAGTCCATTTCCATTTTCTTCTCCTCTGTACAAGACATTTTCACACAAAATATTTGTAGTGTAGCACTATTTATTAGCATATGCAAAGAAGAATACAGGAGGTACTACCAAACAAAGATCACTCACAAGTAGTTTTGTGGGTTGTTCCTCTTTCTTATTATATTCAAAGCAGTACAAGTATCTGATCTCTTTGAGACTTATTCAACTTCCTCAGGCCTTGTTCAGAAAACCTATATATAAATTCTGTTCATTCTTTGGATAGGATGCAAATAGAGACTGCTCTCTTTTGTGTTTGTACCTCATATACTATTGTTTCAGAAAATTATTCCATACCAGAGGAATGAGGGAAGAAAGATTTCTTTAAAGAAAAAAAAAAAAAAAATCAAGTTTTATTCTGTTTCTGACGCACAGAAAGCAAATTCTCATAAATATTAAGGCATGCAAAATTTCATCCTAACTAATGAACAGTATCAAGAAAAATGTTTCTTTCTTTGGAGATAAAAATAGTTCTCTTTCCATATTGAAACTTTTAAATGCATCTACTTATGTTTTATGAAGTATCTGTATTACTTGCTGTCTTTGGCTTCTGCATGATGTTGTAAGTGAAAATAAGAAAATACTTCTCAAGTGATGTTTTTAATCATAAAGATTACTTGATCATCAAGAGGTACTGCAATTACATCTGGAAGTCATCAAATTGCTTCTTGAGTTTAAAAAAACCTACCTTCTGTTATAATCACATCTTTAGTAGAATTTGAAATGCAGTAATACTTGCCAACAGAATTGAACATAGGAAACAAGTTACGATAGGGAAATTAAATTAATCACTTTAAAGGCATAGCAGTAAAGCTAAAGCTCCAGATTATTATTTTTTTAATAATTGACAATTTGATAGTTAAATAATCTGGAAAAAAATATACTACTACCGTGAAATTGTAGTTTCATCATAAAGACGTATGGATGTTGAAAACTTCCAAAACAATGCAGAAGACCATCTATTTTCACAGAATCATAGAATAGTTTGGGTTGGAAGGGACCTTTAAAGACCATCTAGTCCAATCACCTGCAATGAGCAGGGACGTTCACCGCTAGAACAGGTTGCTCAGAGCCCCGTCCAACCCGACCTTGCGTGCTTCCAGGGATGGGGCATCTACCACCTCTCTGGGCAACCTGTTCCAGTGTTTCACCACTCTCATTGTAAAACATCTCTTCCTTCTATCTAGTCTAACTTTACCCTCCTTTAGCTTAAAACCATTACACCTTGTCCTGTGTCAACAGGCCCTGCTAAAATGTTTGTTCCCGTCTTTCTCATAAGCCCCTTTAAGTACTGGAAGGCTGCTATAAGGTCTCCCTGCAGCTTTCTCTTCTCCAGGCTGAAGAGCCCCAACTCTCTCAGCCTTTCCTCATAGGAGAGGTGCTCCAGCCCTTGGATCATCTTTGTGGCCCTCCTCTGGACCCACTCCAACAGATCCTTGTTTTTCAAGACAGTACGGTAAGCTGCATTATCATTCAGATCTCCTCGAGACCTTTTGTCTTACTATTGGGTTTGCTCTTCAGCTGAATCAGAAAACTGATCCCACTGAACGATGAGCACTGTTATTCCCAGAAGAAACAGGCAGGAATAGAGCAGCGAGGACATGGCTGCCTTTTCAGTGTATTTTTACAACCACTTAACCGCTTGTGAAACCACACCCTGAATACTACAAAGAAATAAAATTAGAAGGCAGCCAGGCGTAGCTCCCATATGACAGCAAGGTGCTGATCTGCCAAAACACCACGTGGAGCACAACAGTGAACCATCACAGAAACTGACTCCAGAGGTGCATCGATCCCTCTGTCCAAACATTCGCACAGGGAAAACACAGGGCACAGCCATCCTAGCAACAACAGGTAAAGCAAGGAAAATGCTAACAGATTCCCCAAAAAAAGAAGTGCTTTCTTTGTCTCAAGGGATGATTTAAATTAACATTTTACTCTATATAATGCAATGGAATAAGAGCATTAACTTGCACAGTCGCTTTGATTCGGCAGTCTTGTAGTAACTGGTTAAGCAGCACTAACTCAGTAATTTGCCATTTTCTGTCTGCTGCCAAAACTTAGCATGAGGCAGGCTAAGTTACATTAGATCAGAATAACTATCAAATGTTTGTATATGCACATGTGTATTTGTATATGTATACATATACCCTCACATATGTAATTACTAATGATATTATTTTAAAGTGACTATATTATAGATTATTATATAATCACATGGACACACTTCTTCATACTGATACTAAAACTGTTAACTGGAAACAAAACATTGGATGTTACTTAAAACTAACCCTATTAAAAAAATAGTCCTTGATAAAAAATGGATTTGCTTCCCAAGATTACTTCTGAAAATTAGAATCCAAGCAAGACATAAAACACAGCTTCAAAGATTTTCTATGTCTCCTCTTTTATTACATTACAAGCTAGTTTAGAGACAGTCATGATTATTCTTTGTTTACCCACTTATATTCTCTATTCTGAGACTGAAGCAGAACATCAGAACTTAACCTGATTAGTGACTGACCACTTGTAGGAACTCAACCACTTTTGTAGGTTTTTCGCTCTGAAGAAAAAAGGCTCAAGATTTAAAAAAAAGCACAGATAGGCCTCAAAATTTGACAGAGAAATATATAATGTTTTCTGGTTACAGCTGCAAAGTTAGGAAACAGTTTGAAAGTAAGACATCTGCATGTCTACAAGTAAGCATTTAGTGCTGATGTTTCCAAAACTGCCTTTTCCAGGATTTAAAATCCCAAATTAGTGCTAAAATATTCCACTCAAAAATCCTTAGATGCCTGTTGAAAGAGAGTTTGTTTAAGCTTTTTCCTCCAAAGAGAGGGTAGAGTGCTTATTTTCAGGTCCCTCTGTGACTTACTAGATGCATTTGCAATAGTTTTACCTTTAGTCTTACTCAGTTTTAATCATAAATTATGAAAAAATTCACCTTTAAAGAATATCATCATCACTCGACAGTGAAGCATTCAAAACTCAGGAATGCCAAGATTAAGCATATCTTAAATAAGCTGGGGTTTAAACAGATCTTGGGTTAAAGACTCAGAAGTCTTGCTCATAAGATCTTTAAAAGCAACACTAAGCAGTGGCAATACAGGATCTATACATAAAGTGTATCATGCAGAGACTTGAGTTATCAACAAAACACCCAGTATCTGAATCCGGATAAAAAGGCAAATCAGATAAATCTGTAATTTTCCAAAAGGAATTAATCATCTGAAAAATCCAATCAATATTCTGTATGTCAACAAATCCTATATGTTAAAGTCTTATTTGCACTACTATTCAATGAAAATATAATTATTTTAATCATATTAGATAAATAAATAGGAAAATATCAGATTCTTCTAGCATTCTAAATTATTTTTAGGTCAACCTTCTCTCTCAGAGCAATTTCAGATTAACATTTCCATAGAGGACTTAGGGAAAAGAAACTCATGGGATTTGGACACATTTCCCATTAACCTTTCAGGAAGATATAAATCTAAATCCCTTATGCTTTAAAAATGCTGAGCTAATTTGCTTTTCTCAGGCCTGAGATACAGTGAGTGTCAAGAAGGTATCAGCAGCAGCTCAGTTTCTATCTTCTAGTCCTTTGCTTCACACACCTCTCATGCACCAGTTTATTTAACACGACAGAATAAATAAGGAAATGTCAAGGAATGTCCAAATCAGAGCTATGAATTAGCCTAATCAAACTAAAGCAGAATCTAAAAAAAAAAAAAAAAATAAACTTAATTGTAAAGACACTTAACTGTAAAACTCTGAAGTGAGACTGTTTGGTTTTTGTTTTGCTTATTCACAGAATCCATGAGGATGTTGTTATTTCCAGTATTTATCACAGGTATGTTACAGTACCCAACAATGCAACATTAAACTGCTGCAAAACATCTTTGTCTTCCTATTTGTCTATAGCTGCTTGAAACAACACAAAATATATTTTATTATTGACACTGCACAATTCTAATTTACATGTATCCTGCTATAAATTAATTTAAAAGTAAACCTTTTTCATGATTACAATTTACTAACCAAATGTGCAGATATAACAAAAAAAAAAAATCACTAAGTAAAAGCATTTTACACTTCTTTCTATTTTATACTTAAGTCACACATCTGTGTAAAACAGGTCTTTAAAAGCTTATAACTGAATAGATTAGAAGAGGATAGATTAGTTTAACTGTTAAGATTCATGAGCATGGGACAGGGGAAACCTCACATCTGACCCTGACTTCCATCTGAAATTCAAACTGAACTCCTCTCCGGATCCAAAGTTTTATGTTTTCCCGACATCCATACAAGCCAGAATGATTCTGCCTGAAATTGCGTCTTAAATGGAATCTCCAAACCAGTTACAAGGCACAGGAGACACTGACCTAACTTCTGACAATTTCTTTATGACGCTTTCTCTATGGTTAGTTATATTAAACTCATCTTCCAACATGTTATATATTCCGCCAAAATGAGTTTGAACTTCATAGGAAATATTTTGCCTTAGAGTCCAAAACTTGATAAATACCATAGCTTTTTGCTGGTTTTCCCCTTCTTGCTTCTCCAGCAGAAGAAATGGTTGATTTGCTGAAGAGATTGAGAGTGATAAAATAATGATCTGAATGTCCTACACTGTTATGCCCAGACACGCCTCAATTGTGAGGGCTACGACAACCCCCTTCCTGCCAAGGTCACCAAGTCTTTCTTTTTTTCTCTATATTGGAATAGTAAAATGAATAGCAAACAGGATTCTCTACTCACAGACAAAGGAGCATCGTGACCTACATAATTTAGCCAAGGCTGTATTTTCCTCTAGAGTACAGCAATTGTTTCCATCTCAAACTCTAATAACATCCCTTCACCACCTTATGCTGGAGGAATGGAAATTTTTAATACCTGAGCAAAATCAGGGTCAGAACTGTACTGAGAGAAACAATCAGGTATACCGTAAATAAAAAGACAACACAACATGTATATACTGGATGCACTGCAAGGGAAAAACAAAACAGCCAGTCACCAAAAGCAGAATATCAATGCAAGTGGTACTGCACCTCTTTTTGATGTAACAGAGGAAGAAATGAGTGGTGTGGAGAGTCAAGAAGTAGGAAAAGAAACACGACATATCTGTGTGCTCTCTACACTGCAGAATGTGTTAGCCAAGACCAAAAATCAAGTACATTGCTAAGTGGCAAAGTAAAGCTGTGGAAATTGCGGATTGCAGGGTATAATAAATAAATGTAGAACTATCTGTGAAATAAAGGCATCATGGTGAAGACTGTAACCAAGAAACTAAATGCTGACCATGATTTCTGTGAAAAACACTCACAAAAATGCCTCCTCTTCACAGTTTTTAATAAAGTATGTTCAGATATAAGGGGGCATACTGTTATACTGGACAACCTAGGAATGGTGGAATCAAGTGTGCGAAGATCCAACAGAAAGGTTAAACAGGTCTTCATAGTCTAGGTACACTTTTCACTTGTAAATCCAATAATGTAGAAAGTCTACTTTTGGTCAAACAATCAACTAAAGGATTTAACTGAAAACCCACAAAATGTACTATTTTCTTTGATTCTATGGTGAAGAAAGTATTTTGTAATTTCAGACCTTATGTGCAGCAATCCTCACAAAACAGATTTAAGATTACCTAATTTACATATTAAAAATTGAGTCAAGATTATTAAACAATATATAGGTAATGACATTTTTCTTCTATTTAAAGAAAATCTTACCTGTATCAGTTCTTCCAAAAGACAGACCTCCATGACAACTTAGCTGGAGATTAAGTAGCAGTTTATTCTTGATGATTAAGAAGTTCCTAGATTTTTTGTTTCCTACTTTGCACAGCAGAAAACTTAGAGTAAAATCTTCCCATCTAGAACATAATGCAAACAGCAGCCTTTGAGACTTCATATAAACAAACTTAGATACTTCATATCCATCGTCACTCCCACATTAGTTCCAGCACTCGGTGGAGCAAGTTATTTTATGCCTGTGTACTCACATTACCCAGGTGGGAATGGAAGAGCTGAAGAGAAAATTCTGTTTCCAAGTTCAAAGGCAGAGCATGGGACAGCTCCCCACCGCTGTCTCTGTGTATTGGCGGCTGGCTTCTTGCTAAGAAGTGGTAGGCATTATGCATAATATCCATCTATTTTAGTTCTCAGAAGTCATACAGAAAATTCTAATGAAGCATTTTTGCAAATCATTACCTAAAAAATTAAGAGTGTCAGATTCACAGGAAAATCAACAATAACATCCTTCCATAGTTACCCCAGATTTCATTTATACAAATGAAGACCAACCCACACCTAATAATGCTGAGTAAACTTTCAAATGATTGAGATAAAGCACATTTCTCGTGCTTTCCAAAATTATGTATTTGCCCTGAAAGGTAAGCTGTTCTGTAAAATCCTGGTGCTATGCCTACAGTAATACTTCTGTTTGCCTTGCCATCCTTGGCTGTGGTTTACGTATTTTCATTGGTCACCATAGCAAATTCTATTATCAACTGCTGTGTGCAGACTCAGCAACCCTTGAAGTCAGACTATGTGCATCACTAATAACTGAGCATACCTTTGACTTGCAAAGAAATAGAAAATAGAACTTGGAAATACTTAAATATAACCTACAAAAAACCCTGCTTATTTCTAGTTTTCATCTGTGTGGCACTAATATACATCCTGGCACGAGTTCCCAGCACAATTCAAAAGGTCTCTACTCAGGCAAAAAACCTTCTTCTGAGAACATTGGTTAAAAATATTTCTCAGGTTTTTTTGCTTTGTGTTTTGTTGGGTTTTTAAAAAAAAACAACAACTTTTTTTGGTACTGTTATTCATTACACGATTCTCAAAATAAATTGTACAATACAAAATGTTTTACCCCCTAAGGGAAAATGACAGCAACTGAGACTTCCATTAGCATTAGTTCCCAAACAACTAATAAAGGAACAATTCTTCAAATCAGCTTATATCCAGTAAAATGGAAGCAGTCATTATCTTCCACAGCGAGTCCAACTTTTAGCACAGCATGGATGTTTTAGATATAAAAATCTGTAGGATAATGAAAGACCTCAACAGCACAAATGAAAAGCTAGGCTTCCTGAACACCAGTAATTCAGACTAAGCTGTTCACGCCTTTTAGTATCTAGAGACAAAAAGTCTCTGGTGAGACAACAGAACTACTGAAGAGTAACAAGAATAGTTTGTGTTGGGATGTCTCTCACAAGACCTTCTGGTCCCTCTGTCCACTCAAAGTGAGGACATAATATCACATAAGGCCTTGTCCAAAGTCCACTTCTGAATCTCTCCAAGACCGTAGGCTCCACCATCTCTCAAAGCAACCTGTGGCAGCACGAGCTTCCTCCTCTGCCCGCAGCACTGGTCAGAATTTTCCTTTAAGAAAATTGTTTGTCCTTCTGCTCTTTGCCTCCAGGAAAAGTTCAACCACTTCTCACTGCTGACTCTTGTTCAAACTGGAGTTCAAAGCCAGGAAAAAGTACCAATGTTGTTTATTTACAAATTTAAGAGGAATGTTGTCAACTATGTGACTACAATTCTCATTTTCCCAAGTTACCATAGGTACAGTCATTTACAGTACAATAGTTTACTGCATCCATACTGCTATATATAAACCTCAGCCTTTTGAGAAATTATAGCCAATTTTCTCTTTAAGCCTCTACTTTTTTTCGAGTCTCTCCCTTCTCTCACTTTTCACTCTACCTTAAGCTTTCGCTGGAAGGCAGCCCATGAAGAAACGTTAAGTCCCATGGGGAAATAACTAAAAACATTACAGAAGTGACAGGACTGCTGCAGCTCTCCAGGCTGCATCTGAAAATAGACATCATATGAGTCATAAACCAAGAAATATTGGCCTACTACAAAATACTGCTTTACTGCAGACTTGCACCTGACCCATCACAGCCAGAGAGCCTCACAATCTCTGCTACTTTTGGCACAGACAGAGGGCTGGTGGAAGCCACCGCTAAAAATTCTGTCCTGGACTCCAAACTTTGCTGATGTCATCATTGAGTTATTCACCTTTTGAGAGGAAAGAATACCAACAAAAGAAGAAATGCTCTCTTCTTTGGGGGCTTTTACAGGCTTCCCAACTATATCTCATCGAATGAAAGGAAACTATTGTAAAGTTCTAACCTCCCAACAATTTAGTAAACCCTAAACCCTAACAATTCAGTAAAAAGGTGAAAGTTACGCACTATATAAACAGGGCATTGTAATATTCCTATACCAGATACATTTATTTGGAAAAAACAGTCAGTATTTCAGACATAAGTACTGGATTAGGTTGGTTAGTTGGAGGAACATAAAGACGAAGTTACTTCCACAGGGAGCATAAGGCATGACGGCATTTTTCCTCTAGTCCAATTCATCTTAGATCACTCTAAAGTGTAATTTCAAGTTTTTTGCACTGAAAACACAGTGACTACCCAGCAGAACTGCAAAATGATATCTGTACACATGGAAGGTAGAAGTCTGGAATTAAGGTTTTAGTTTTTGAGTTTTTTTAATACAGGGACTAACATGAAGTGCATTCAGTAAGGGTTGTAGAAGACAGGACTCGCCATCTCTTCCCTCACAGCTGAATATTTCATTGTACAAATCTGCTTCACAAATTTAGCATGGGGTTTTTGTTTGGGGTTTTTTGCCCTTTGGCTTTTTTTTTTTTTCCCTCAGAGGGGTAGGAAGAGAGGGAAGTTGGATGGATATTAGTACAACCTGCCAACCCCTGAGACATAGTGAATTCCTGCAAACAGGTTCTTGCCGGTATTCTCAGCTGGCATCAGGATTGGAAGCTACCGATAGTCAGAAAGAACAGAGATTTTTAAACCCTTCTGTCTTTGTGTGCCTGTATTAGAAACACCAACTACAGTTAAGCCTAAGTAGTATCTAAGAAAAATAAGGTTTATTGCAGTGTACGCTGAACATAAAAATTACATCTACCTTAGCAACTAATGTGGACCAGCTGGAGCAGATCTGTAGAGAAAGTGTTGGTGCTGAGGACCTGATGCCTCCGTGATTCACATTTCATGGCATCTATTTTCTGGCTGGCTGGCTTTCTTAATTTGGAGTACCTCTAAAGAGGGTGCATTACACACCAAATTATTTCAGATTAAAAAGCTCAGCCTGCTCACAAGTGGAACTGATCAAGAATTGAGCTGGTGTACATTACTGTTCAACTTCCAGCAGCAGAAAAAAAGGAAGATGTCTTAAAGCGCTTCATTTGCCAAGGATCTGTCCCCGTTGTGTCTGGGACTGAACTGGTGTCCTATCGCTAGTCACTCGAGAGACCAACATCCACCTCACTACAACCTCCTTTCAGGTACCTGTAGAGAGCAATAAGGTCCCCCCTCAGCCTCCTCTTCTCTGAACTAAACCGCCCCAGTTCCCTCAGCCGCTCCTCATAAGACTTGCTCTCCAGCCCCTTTCACCAGCCTCATTGCCCTTCTCTGGACAGGCTCCAGCACCTCAATGTCCTTCTCGTAGTGAGGGGACCAAAGCTGAACACAGTACTCGAGGTGCGGCCTCACCAGTGCCGAGTACAGGGGCACAGTCACTGCCCTGCAAGTTTCTACTGCTTTCTCAACAGCAAGCATCCAGCACACTGAACCAAGGTCTGACAGTATCTGTGCAACACTATTGACTACAAAGAGGAGGAAACCTAGTAATCGATGATAATTGCGTTCGTGAATTTTTTTTTAAAAAAGCAGTTACAGTAGGTCTATTTTCAAATCACGATTGTGCTACTCTAGCATAATCTATTGCAATCCTTATTCTTCAGTGCACATGATGCTGTGTGTAACACTATTTTGGGGCAAGTAAATCAATACTCAAAATATTTCAACCTCAGTAATCATACCTAGCTCTCAATTAATTCTATGATGAAGAATTAAACTCAATTCCAAGCAAAGATGTGGAAGTGTGACCTGTACTCACTAAATGCAGAACACCTGCAAAGTCTGTTTTGACATTAAAAAACAAATAAGCACACACAAAACCAGTATTGCAGTTAACTACTAAGCATTAATAGTTTAGACCACAATTAATTTCTGTCAAACTACATACTGTAATCTATTGTGTTGTTACACACAAAATGTTGCTATGCAAAAATAGGATACACCTCAGTACAACTGAAATCTTAACAGCCTGATCAAAGAATTATGATCAGTCCAGATCCAATTATGCAGAAAAAAGTGAACATTACTACACACACAGAAAGTCTCAATAGCAGGAATAGTTAAAATCATTGTCCATACACTTCCTATGACCTCACTCCTTTCCCTGGTGTTACGCTCACCTTTCCACTGCTCCTCTGGGAGGCTGGTGGGGTCCGTTTGGGCCAGGGACACATAGCAAGTCACCAGCATCCTGAGGCAGACTACGATGGCGACAGTTTCTTCCTCCTGAATCTGTAATCGACTTGGGATGGCTTTTATGTTTGATGACACACTTGTAACATCTTGCTCTTTCTTCATGTGTCTGCATGTTCACAGCTCCATCCGATTTTACTGCATATGGTGCATTTTACATGTGTGATATGTTTTCTCTCCATTACACTCAAAACAGGTTTTTTTTTAGAGCTGGGATTGCATTTCTCCAACTGACCATTGGTGAGCAGTTTGCAACCCAGGTTTCCAGTGCCAGCTGTGCCCCATGTCTTGACACCCCAGGCAGTCCTCTGCACTGCACCCTGTGCTGCCACATCTCAAGGCCTCTGCTGTCATGCCAGGTCTCTATTCCTCTACACGATCCTATTCCATTAAACCCATAAATTCCCTATTCTACACAGAATAACTACTTGCCACTGCTACCTACATAAAAACCTATGTGTATACCACACAAAAAGACTATGCATAAAACAATCATACCCACCTGATCATTTACAAATTGCTGTTACAGCTGAAGGAAGTAAAAAAGAAAGCTCCAGGTGAGTCGAAGGAAGCTCAGACACAGCCAGTCTGCTAAGCCTCAGTCACAAGGCTGTACTGAGTTTACTGTGACCTACCACTAGCAATGGTAATAGCTGGGCTTAGACAGTCAGAAATTCACCCCCTTCTCCTTTCCCCCAAAATGTAAGCATTTGCAACAGACTAGAATTGGACACTCTTTTTACTACAAAAAAAAAAAATCTGCAAGAACTGAACTAAACATTAATGTCTGGAATGCTATTGTTCTGAAACCGTTTATTGCCACCGCACAGTACCTGCTGGACATAAAATTTGACACTTATATAAGCTTCTCAGTTACACACCTATGAAATAGTAGTTTTAGATGGATATATTAGAGAACAGAGTTATTGCTTAAGTATATTACAAGAAACTTTAGAAGTCTGAAACTAAATTCTAATTTACAGTAGCAGCATCTTGGAAAGATAGTCCCTTTGTGCATTAAATTTTTGCTTCATTCTTACTTGGAATTAGAGAAAAAGTCTAAGTCTAATTTTCAGTGGAATTAGAGAGAAAGTCTAAGAAAAAGTCTAACTAAGAGCTTAGTTAGCCTTTAAATACATATCCAAAGTAAAAAGGACAGTTATCTGTTTGAGAATAGAAATACATACTGCACACTTCTATCAATTCTGTTCAATGGTTCAAAGTAATTGTGTTGTTGATTAATGATTCAAAAATCATTACAACTGGTACTGATTTTTCAGTGCAAAAATAATCTTTAAGACGTCTCTGTCCCACAATTTTTTTTCCTCTTTTTAAAATCTTCATGCAGCATAAGGGTTTCCATTCTCATTAGTCAGAGCCACTTCCATGGGGACTAAGGAGGTGGAATTGTAGGACTGACCCTTTGGACAGGTGGAGGTTGTTCCAGGCTGTCTCTGGTTGATAATTCCACCCTGCTCCTAGAAACAAGCTGGGAGAGTTGATGAACCTCGTAATTTCAGAAGAGACAGTCTTGACTGTAAAGACAATCAAACAGCAATCTGGTACTACCTGCATTTTGGATACAAATTTAAACAAGGGAGCTCTGAAATGGCATACTTTCTCTCCCTGACAGGTTTGTGGACTTCTTCCTAGAAAGGCTGACTACGCACTGTATGTATCTATGGGCATTTCTGCACTAGGAGCTAAGACATGCTAGAGAAGATATGCTGGTTTTCAATTTCCCCATATCATGCAGTTTTATGTCCTAAATTACTTGCAAAACATCTCATTGATAACAATCTTCTACAGTTACTATAGCACACTAAATCTGACAGAGTAATTTGGTTGCTGGTCCAAATTCTGATGTAGCTACTCCAACCATTTAAAAAAAGATCATCGAGCTCCAGTCTTTTAGTTAACATGAAATGAATGAAATATTAGAAGTTGGATAACAGGAGTTTGCACCTTATATAAACAGTGGAAAACCTAGCTTAAAATGTAGGTGTCAGATTTTTAGTTTCCACGTAAGTAGATTTCAAGATTTGCAGAAACTGAGAAAAATGGTTTAGCATACCAATATACAACAAATATCATCTATGCAACATATCATCACTATTAGACAGCAGCTACATAAACTCCTACATTTATTACACAATAGATTTCCACCACTACATATCAGTCTTGAAAAAGTTTTTATTTATCATCCCAAACTAGTAAATATTATAAAAATAAATCATTATTTAATATTCAGTTATTTTTATCATACAGTTTTCTTTTTTGAAACAGAAAACATATATAGAAAAAAATAAGTTTTCTATGGATGTCCCACAAAGCATCAAACTCCACATTTGTTCTACTGTTACAGAAAAATGAAGCATCTCCGAAACAAGGGAATACAGTCTTGGCAGCCTGTTCTTCCTCCCTTTAAACTGCAATGCTCTGTATGCACATTTATGGAAACTTAGTAAGGCTTGAACTGAGAAGGATGGCTATCTGGAGGAGGTGGAGGAGGTGGCGGTGGCGGTGGTAAAAATGGGTATGATGAGTTGTACATGTTTGGGCCCGTCCAAATCATATTCAGATTTGAAGGCGGAAGGTGGAATTGATGCACCTCATTAACAGAACCAAAAACTGGAGGAGGAAAGGGATATTGTTGCACCATTGGATTTTCTTTCCTATGCAGCTGTGGAAACACTGGAGACTCTTGATATATTCTGTTGTCTGAAGAGTACAGCTGTGGTGGTCTTACTTGTGGTCTCCAAAAACCTGGAGGGCCTGATGGAGGAGGAAACGGATCCCTGGAGAACCCTCTGCCATGGTATCCCCTTGAATAACTTGAAGCAGGGTGTTGCACTGACTGATGAAATCCTTTATTCTCACCTTAAAAAAAAACAAAAACAAAAAACAACAAACCACATACACACAGTTTTAATATTATTTTGGAAAGATTAAGTTCAGCCCTCATAAATCTCTCAAGTTAAAGTCAAGAAAATTTGAAAAGTAATCTTATCAATATATAATACTGGCAAATAATACATAAATAGCAAAATAATACTGGCAAGTCTACTGTTTAGTAACTCATCTTGATTTATTAGAGTAATACAGAAAGAATGATCCTGAGGGTTGCAATTCAGTCATTAAAAAAGAAATTTCACTGTCTTTTCCTCCAGGCATTTTCACTTGTATTAATGAATCACAGGAATACTTGAACTGTGAGTAATTTGGAAGCTTTGGTTTAACACAAGATTTAAAAGCAACACATTTTAAAATTGAAGATAAATCAAAACTGCATTACACTAAAGCACAGACACAGGACACAAGAAATTATTCAAATTCAAGTTAATAAAATTAGTTTACTCTATCAGAAAAATGTCAGCCTGTACTTTTAGCCAAATAGTTTTCAGCATTCATCTTTCAAAGATTAATTTTTCCCTGTACAGGTCACTGTAAGCATACATTTAAGGTTCATAACAAATGTACTGCCACTTTATATAAATACCATAAGAGTATTAATGGGATAAGTGCTATAAAATTAACAGCACCAAAAATATTTAAAATGTTCCAAAGGGCTGCTAAGATATTCAAAAGGCTGTAGAATTTAAACTGTAACATGATCTCTAAAAGATTTTAGGGCTAGAAGCAAAAAGGTATTTAGGGACGTAACAATGCATTAAATCACTGAATTTTAAAGAACCTCTGTGGACCTAATCCTTGACATTAGGCAACACAGAAGCATTTTCACCTCTGAAAAGCTAAGTCTGGAAAGGTAGTCGGATACCAAAATTCATACTCATTTTCATGGGGGATTAGGACTTAGACTGCTTTGGTGCCTGCAGTCCTCTCAGAAGCACTGAAGTACTTGAGTGAATATTTTCATTTGTTGTTCTCCTATCAAAGACTGTATCAATGAGCCAATTATAACGTAGTCAGTTTTATGAAGATGCAACCAAGCAAAAGTCCAGCTGAGACTGAGTTTGTGCCTCAATTTGCCAGATATCCTTGTTGTTGAATTCCATAGCCAAAGTAAATTGCACACAATGTTAATTTATACCACATTATTTACAGAAAAACACAGCAAATAATAACTCAAGACTCCCTTGACAGATTGAGACAGTTCTTCCCGTTGTGTTCTCAGTTATGAAACATAGTTCAATAACAGCCTCAGCAAGCCCTAGTCAAAGGCAGGTCTGCAATATGCTGACAGAATAAGGATATGGTGGAAAACATGCCATATGCTAGGTAAGCAGAAACCAGGAGAGAAAATAACCATCAGCAATGAAAGCAAAGTATAGCACAATTCACATCCTTCCCTTAAGGGAGAACTGTCAAAGCGACAGGGCAAAAGCCAGCCTAAGAAAGATCGCAGGTTTACTTAAAGGGTAAAAGGGAGGGATGTACTGTACACAGAGTAAAATGGTTAATAGGACAGCTACTGACTTCTCAGATTAAGATGAAAGGGGTTCAGTGGGGTGCAATGTCTAGCAGCTTTACTAAGGAAGAGCAGCAGACTCGCGGAAGGAGTCAGTCCAAGGAAAGAAATCGGGGGAAGCACTGTGCTGCAGACACAGTTGAAGCAAACTGATATGTAAGCAGCAGAAGAGGAAGAGGGGAGGGGATCAGAGTCTGTAGTAGTTAAAGGGAGTGGTACAAAAAGCATGAAAGAGAAGCAGGCCAGTGGAACACAGAAAGAAGGATGTGATTTAAATTATTAAACCAAAAAGCAAAAAGTTTCATCAGTAGAGAGGCATGACAGAAGACAGGTAGGAAAATTTGGTTACTGCAAACAGAGCACAGCTGCAAGCATACACCTGGAATAGCTCTGTCAACAGCAGAAGAAATGAAGGTAAAGAAGGCTATCTATATTATGAAAAACTACACATAGTTTTATTAAACTACTGTAGGTTTGTTTATCTAATGACCGTGTTAGGTAAACAGAGAGGTTCTCAGGTTCTCAGTGGGCTACACAAGTAACAATTATTTTAAATTAGTATTCATACACCATAGGTAAGGAAAAGCTTCCTTTTCAGACGGAGGAGTAAATTCTCCATCTAAGACTTGTGTCTTCTCCCTGACTGTCGCAAAAATGGGTTTCAAAAAATCGCACATGGTCTTATTCTATCTTCCCCCTGCACTCAAAGGCTTAAGCTGAACTTGGGCCCCAATAACCTCTGCAATAAGCATGCACTAAACTCCAAGAAGTGGCATCTGTTCTATATCCTCACTGTGTGTCAGCTGACACTGTTGTAAGAGCCTTTGAATCTCCTCTGACAACTGTCCTGCTCCTATATTACTTCCCTTCCGCAGTGTAATGGAAGAAAACTTCATTTTCCTTTTAAAAAATTCAGGAACATAGCCACAAACTCATCAATATAACTTTGAAAAGCACAGAAATGCTGATTAACTGTATGAAAGCTCAATCATTAAGATAGATACCATTGTTTATTTCCAACTCAGTTTAACAGATAAAAGCATTCACCCATAGCATTCACTCACTTGATGCATTTGTTTCTGATTTGAGTTTCTTCCTTCCTTGACTTTGAGGCTTCTTTTTCTTCTGTTTTGCCTCTCTTTCTTTTTCGTCATCACTGAAATCCAAGGCCTGATTTAAAACACAAAAATAAAAAAGGAGAACAAAGCCATATACACAGACTGCAGAAAATTTCAGTTCTAGCAATAAATCATTATCTAGAAAACAATGCATCCTGCAGTCAGCTTAGAAGAATATTAAAGCTGCACTTTCCTATTTTGCATTCAAAGAGCCATCATGTGTTCAGCTGTCTTCTCAATACAATCAAAAACTCAACACTCCACAAATTTCTCTGAAGACAATTATACAATATTAAGTTATTCCTTCTAATTTTCCTAAAAACAGCAACATTTAAGTACTGAACACAAATTTCTGATTGTCTAGATGTTAGTAAGAAAAAACTGGGAATCTCTCAGGGAGCTGGCTAGTTATTTCCAAGAAAAAGCCTTCAAAGGGCAAACTGCAGACCAGTTAAAATTAATTTGGTGACCACTACTTAGCACAGTTACACTACATTAAAAAGTATCTCTAGTCTAAAATTGTCACTAAGTTGGAATATTCTGTAGCAGATTTAATAACACTGTTCCCATTAAACTTGCAACAGCAATGTTATTCCAAAGGAATTTTCAACTTTGGACAATGTTGTCATTTACAACAGATTCACTGTCACTGTAACACTTTGTTCCTGTTACACAAGGTTTTGCTACCTTTCAAATCCTACCTTACATTTAGAACAAGGAAAAGATCTTAGTGACAGGAAAGAAAGCTGTCAGCATAACTAGTTCCCCAATAAACAGCTCACTCATATGCATAAAGGGGTAGGGTTTGTTCCTGCCCTCCCTTTCCCGGTTCTGAAGGGAAGGGTTTTGCTGCTTACGGATGTATCTCTGTAATATATAGAGAGCATGGACCTCAGAAACACTGTACTAAAACAGTGCTAAAAAAGCCACAGAAAAATTAATTATGAATACGACTATTTTCTACGTAATTGGATTACATTCTTGCTCAAAAAAAGCCACAAGGAATACAACAAGATGATATATATATACACATACACCATGAAGTAAAAACTTCCACTAACTCCTGCTTTTCCAAAGGACTTCAATACACTATCCTCCAGTAGAGCAGAAATAACAACAGGTACCTTCTATTGCTAGCTCATTTCCATGTAACTTTCCATAAAAGCCACTTCACAGAGAAATCGCAGTCATCTGTGCCTGCTGACCTTGCAGCAGACAGATCACACTTTGTCATTCTGTGACCCCAAAGACAAGGCCAAGAGAGATTCTATTATGAAGTGTACAGTTACGATGGGCTAATTACAAGCCTGTCAGAAAAGGAACACTTACCACATACCTTCAAATAGCAAGCATAAAATGCCTAACATGGATTAATTTAACATTCACACAAAAATAAAGCTTCACAGTATCACAAAAAGAACCGATTCCTGCAACTGCACAGCTTACTGTGGGAGCTCGCCAAAAAAGTTACAGAATCAGCTACCAGCTGAGGGCTCTAAAAGAGTCTGGCTGTAAGAGACAATTTCAAGCACCAGTAGCATAAAATTTAATCTGTATCCTTGTCAAAAGCTATCACCTCCACAGCAGAAGCTACTTTCTATCAGCTCATCAGCTGTCACAGTTTGGATATCTTAGTGTAAACTCTAGCTGCTAGAACTAGCCAAAGATTATTCTGATTAAGGATTACAAGATGTTAGATGTGGTGTTTTCTCCAAAACACAGTACACAGACCTATGACAAAATCAGAACAGCAACAGAAACAAGCGTGTCATAAAAACCAGTCAAGTTTGCCCATCCTTGTCATCACTGATTTTGTTCAAGCTTGCTCCCTTTCTATAGTGAAGTACAGTAAATCTAAAGTTCCCTTTGTACTTTCAGATTCTAACCTGAAGGTAACAGTATGATAATTCAAATGAAGAAAAAATATAAAAAAAAATATAAATACCAACTTTGGAAAAAGCAATGAATCTGTATCTGCAAATTTCACTGCCTGACTGTATTTAGCCGAATTCTAAAGTTACTTAGGTTCCTACAAATTCAAGTCACGCACTTAGAAGCTTATCTCCTGAACAGCTTTAAAATATGACAAAGAAACAAAAACAAAGAGCTCACCATTAACAAATCAGCACATTTCATATCATCATCACTAGAAAATTATTTGATGAAAGAATGCTAAGACTAGGCTAAAGTTTCTAAGCATACACAGTGTTTCAAAGCTCTACTGATCGCATCCTACAGTCCAATTCTACACAACACTTCTAATTCTCGAGCGATGATTCTCTGTGAGATGAAGTCTCCCCAAGAACGGAAGGGAATTTACAGTCAGAACTGACTGACAAGCATGCTTTGAGAGAAATTAACACTGCTCAGCTCAGTTCCATTTGTGGAAAGAAAAAAAGGTATTTCAAAATGCATCATCCTCACCATAGCGAAAAAAGCAGCGTTCTGGGTTAACAGACTGATGCATCACTACAGGACCTATCTTCAAGCATACAAAAGCCCGTGTCACAATCTCTTCCCTTCAAGCTAGAACAAGTGGCCTGGGCTAAGGACTGCGAATGCAAAAATGGATACTGTCCCTCACAGCAGCCTTCTGGACAAGTCGTCCAACTGTGGGATCAGCAGGTTTATGGTGCACTGGGTGAAGAAATGGCTGAAGGGCAGGGCTCAAAGGGTTGCAGTGAATGGGGCTACACACGGCTAGCAATCGGTCACCAGTGACTTTCCTCAGGGTTCAACTCTAGGGCCAGTTCTGTTCAATGTATTTATCTACAATCTGGATGCAGGAGCTAAATGCACCATTAGCAAGTTTGCTGACAATACCAAACTGGGGGATGCTGTTGACTCTCTTGAAGGACAAGAGGCCTTGCAGAGGGATCCAGACAGACTGGAGCTTTGAGCAGTGATTGATTAATGGGATGAAATTTGACAAGCCCAAATGGAGGATTCTGCACCTAGGATGGAGAAACACCAGGCACAAGTACAAATGGGGAGAGGAGGGGCTGGAGAGCAGCCCTGCAGAAAGGGACCTGGGGGTGCTGGCCGGCAGCAAGCTCAGCATGAGTCAGCAGTGGGCCCTGCAGCCAGGAGGGCAAACCCCATCCCAGGGTCCATCAAACACAGCACAACCAGCTGCTCCAAAGAAGGGACTGTCCCGCTGGATTCAGCATTGGTGCAGCCTCACTGTGAGTACTTCGTGTGGTTGTGGGCCCCACAATTCAAGAAGGTTGTGAAGGTTCTTGAATGTGTCCAGAGGAGGACAACAAAGCTGGTGCAAGGGCTGGAAGGTATGTCCTATGAGGAGCAGCTAAGGACTTTGGGCTTGTCTGGTTTGGAGAAAAGCAGGCAGAGGGGAGACCTCCTCTCTCTCTGCAGCTTGCTAAGGAGCTGACATGGAGAGGGAGGTGCTGAGCTCTTCTCCCTGGTACCCAGTGACAGGACACGTGGGAATGGTTCAAAGCTGCGCCAGGGGCAGTTTAGACTGGACATTAGGAAGCATTTTTTTACCAAGAAGGTGGTCAAATGCTGGAACAGGCTTCCTAGAGAGGTGATCAATCCCCCAAGCCTGTCAGTGTTTAATACGCATTTGGACAATGCCCTTAATACCATTCTGATTTGAGTTTCTTCCTTCCTTGACTTTGAGGCTTCTTTTGGTCAGCCCTGAATTGGTCAGGCAGTTGGACTAACAATCATTGCAGGTCCCTTCCAGCTGAAATAGTCTATTCTAAAAAACTGGTTAGAACACTAAAAAACCAACCCACCCACAAAACCCACCTTTCCTACTCAGAGTAAGAAGCAAACTATGCTAACTATGCAAGCTTTTGGAAGATTCAAAACAAGCAGACAGAGACATCTCTTTAGGATACTACGGTAGACACAAGGCTTCTAGACATTTCAGCTCTCCTGGGTAAGATATGCTTAAAGTAGAAATTGCAAGGAAATGTGACTGAATGCTGAGCTAGAAAACAAATCTCATGAAAACACATCAATACAACTACCAGCCTTGTGATTCTTACTAAAGAGAATGGTCACGAAAAGTACAGTTAGGATGCAGTTAAGGAGCACTGGACAGGAAGCCTGGATGTCATTGACGAAATCTTCATGGATGCTACAGTAAACGATGTCAATGGTTGTGAGGAGCTCTTACTTCTACATGATCCTGTATTACTGCCTTCGTATGGAAGAAGCTCATCTTCTCTCATGGAACTAGTGTTTTACAACAGGAAACAGTAGGGAAACCTTACTAAGAAGCCATTCAAAGAATGCAACAGAGGAGTTCTCACGTTAATCTAACAGCAGACAGCTTAAACACTCAAGTAGCACAGTTTGCAGAGTACTAGTGTGCATTTAAAGGCAAACAATTGCTTGTGGCAAGGTAAAAGACAAAGCTGCATTCAAATAATAGCAAGGACAAAAATTCCCTAGTGGAAGCTAAACTATTATGCAAGGTAAAAGCACTGCTCCTCAAAGCTGAACGTTCAGGTTGCCAAACACGTTCTTGAAGGACTAGAGGAACTGAAGATAAAATTATACATTTTCCCAAATGCAAAAAGCAAGTAGAAAAAGACAGCTAGTACTCTCTACACTGTGAGACCTCTCCAAGAAAAGCACAACCTTCTTTTCAATGAAGAGGTACATCCAACCCTTGTCTGAGTAAAAATAAATAAGCTTGCTAATTACTCTGCACAGAAATTTTTCTACATATAGCTTGTGTAATCAAAAACAATAAACTCAAAAAAAAAAAACCCCTATAGTTACTTCAGGTGGTGGTTCTTGGTCATTCTTCCAAGATGCATCTGAACCTTTTTCCCTAAAAGAAAAAAAAACAACAACATTCATTAGACAATCAAGATGAAGGAAGATGGTGTAAGGAGACTATGAAGTATGTCTTGTTTAAGTCACATAGTAGCAATATATTCCAGGTTAGAAATAATTTGCATATACTGTAACAAATAGAGTAACACTTTCTTCAAGGTACCAGATCTCCTAACAGCAGGAGGTGCCTGTCTTAAGAGACATTTAAAATGTTGTTTCAAAGTAATGTACATGTCATCTTAGGACTTCACTACATACATCACTTGAAAAATCTTCCTACTTTAAGTGAAGACTGAGCATTTCACACAGCTAATATTAAGCTTTGACCAATATTCCCTCAACACATCATTTTGAACCTGAATTGCTTTGAACCTGAATTAAGATAGTTCACTGCAACTTTCTTACGCTGAATAAGTGCTGACTACAGCCAAGCTTTCTTATTACTCTGGATTCAGAACATGTATCTCCAGTTAAAAAGGACAATGAACTAGTCTTGCAGGACACAGGCTATGAATATAACTATAGCGAAGTGATTTCAGAACCAAAAAACCTCTAAGCTTGGCTTATAATTCTATTAAGACAGTGTTAGCTAGATAATTAGGTTTCATCTTCTATTTTGTGGTAAATACAAAATTAAAAAGATAAAGACCATCTTTGTTTTTGTCTTGACTGACAAACACCAAAATTAATTTGAAGTGTTATCATTCATTTTAGCTACCACTTTAAGAACTTCACTAAAATCAAGTCATTTCTTTGACTAGTAACAAATTTGTGGAATTAATTCAAATTATGATGTCAAAAGTCTGTGGAAGGTTTCTGCACACGGCTCGCAAATTTGGTATGTTTTGGTCTGAAATGTCCAGACACAATCCTCTTCTATGCAGGCAAACTATATAAAACGATGCAATACTGAAAATTCTTACTTGAAAATGCAACCATATAGTTAAGAACACCGTGTTCAGTACGAAATGTCTTCAATCAGTGCTCTAATAATCAAGGGGTTTTTATGTATTAATCAAATCAGCAACAATCAAGCAGCCACAGCTACATCAAAGTACACAACCATTGACTTAAAAGGCCCTTAGTCAAAAGCTGCCTATGAGAACGTGGGCAAGTCACCTGGAGGTACTTTGTGCCTCAACCCCTAACCATAAAACTGAAGCTCAATCTCTACATATCACTGGAGAATCACAAAGACACCCCACCTTTGTGATTACGAGCAAATTGTATTAGCTCATACATACATAAAAGCAAGCCATTTTAAAGTTCAATTAGAAGAAAATGTTACAGGGAGGAAAGGAAGATAAGGGCTCTACATGAGTAATTTCTCAGCTGCAGAAAACTCTATCTATGCAATGATGAAAAGTAACACTTTTTTTTTTTAATATGAACCAACTTCCTTGGTTCTCCCTCTCATCTTGTTATTTTGGGGCCATACATGCCTGACAAATACCAGAGCATGCACAAAACTGCAGGACTTGTGGTCATTAGGCAATATGTAGCACTACTGACTGCAAAATGTAAACCTTCCAAGTCCTTCAGGCAGCTTCTCCCACTCCCCCAAGGCAGCCTTCCCCATTTCAGCAAAATACAGAACACTTCTCATGCTCCGAGATACTTAATAATCTTCTGCAAAGAACAAGACAGATATTCTTTGATTTCTGAACTCAGTTACTGTAAGATCTGGAAGCCTACCAAAAAGGGACTCAGGAATCAGGAAAATACATGAGCTTCTTCAGAATTATTTTGTGCTTCAGACAATACGACACAAACCTACTTTTAGCAACAAATTTTTCTGCCTTCAAGAAGTTTTACACTACACTTTTATTTATTCTGCTATAAAGTGTAAGGCTCCTTCATAGCACTGCAACTTTGTACAATGCAAGCAGACTGCATGCCAACTTTCAGAAAAAGCTTCAAATTTTAGATTTCTTTCAGATCTTAATCCTGATTTCTCTCCTTTTCAAGGTACCATCACAGTTTTGAGTAGTGGTTCTAAAACTTTAAGTCTGAAATACTCCACAAGCTGGTGTGCACACAAAGTAACAAAAAGCAGAAAATAAAAATCACTGGCCATCAAATCCACAATCTGCTAAGGTCCAAAAACCTTTCTGTGAAGCACTGACTGAAGCTCAACTTTTCTGCTATCCATGCTGTCCTGGTTTTGGCTAGGATAAAGTTAATTTTCTTTCTGGTAGCTGGCGCAGTGCTGTGTTTTTAATTTGGGATGAAAATAATGTTGATAACATACTGATGCTTTTAGCTGTTGCTAGGCAAGTCATGGACTTTTCAGCTTCTCGTGCTGCCGAGTGCATGGGAAGCTGGGAAGGGACACAGCTGGGACAGCTGACCCGAACTGGACACGGGATATTCCATACCATAAGATGTCATGCTCAGCATATACAGTGGGGGAAAGAAGGAAGAGGGAGACATTTGGAGTGCTGGTGTTTGTCTTCCCAAGTAACTGTTACATGTGATGTAGCCCTGCTTTCCTGGTGATGGCTGAACATCTGCCTGCTGGCAGGAAGCAGTGAATTAATTCCTTATTTTACTTTGCTTGTGCGTGCAGCTTTTGCTTTACCTGTTAACTGTCTTTATCTCAATCTATGAGTTTTCTCATTTTTACCCTTCTGATTCTCTCCCCATCCCACTGTGGGGAGTGAACAAATGTCTGTGTGGTGCTTAGTTGCCCACTGGGGTTAAACCATGACACGTGCCATCCTGGTTTCTTCATACACACATTACAGCACAGATCAGAAATCAAAATTCTTTATGCTTTTTCAATAACACCTACTCCGCAAAAAGGTATCTTCAACAAATAGTACAAATTGCCTCACAAAAGCTTAAGAAACTTTACTGACGTAACTCAAACAAAATATTGTTTCAGTGAAATGTAACTTATATCACATTACTCAGAAATTATGGTTTCCATCAGATTACACAGGCATTCGCGATGCTTATTTTAATGCAGGGCAAGAAACAACGTCTGATGCACTGTTCAGCTGCACTGATCAGTCATGAAAGTGTGAAATAGCCTTCCTAGTGTTCAACTTTGTACAATATATGGTAGTAAAGTACTACCAAAAGACAAACAGTTCCCAAAACTACTTGCAAAGCATCTAACAAACTAAAACATAAGTCTCACGTCTTAGATGCTGAGTACGGCACACAGTTATTAATGTAGCAAGCAGATGATTAAAGTCTGTGCAGTTACTGTGCTAAGCAACAAAGTTTAGTGGCACAAATCAAAGACCAGCTGGCATCAAAATGCTGCAGTAAAACAAACAAGCAGCAGAGTGAGAAAGTGATCTATTTTGGTCTTCACTGAAAGGAAAAAAAATATGCTTGCTGCTCCCACAGAAATGGGAGAGGAGGGGAGAAAAAAAACAAACTCATGCAGGCCTGGCCATACACGCACATTACTCAGTACGAATACTGGAAGAGTTCCATTTAATGCAGGCACCAATATTATTGGCTATAGTCAGAAAAAAATTGCAAGTCAGACAAGAACTAAACCTAATAAGCAGAGATGAAGTCATATGACAAATTACTTTTTTAACCTACAGTTATTTCAGACAATTATTCATCAGTAATTAGAACACTAATGTCCAGCAGTCATTTATTATGCTTTATTTCTTATTATGTATCTTTGAGTACATGTCCTTTTAAATTGCAACAAGTCCTATTCATGCACACTACTTTCCTCAGGCAGACTGGGATACACAAACACTATTGAGAAGTTTCTGAACATCATAATACGTTGGGAGAGGGGAGGGATTTGAGTGGCAAGTTTACAGCAGGTAATCTTCATATAAAATTCTTATTCTCCAACTGCATAATAGACTTATTGATAATTAAGTTCTACTTCTGGCCTTGTAACAGGAAAGAAAAATGGTAAGTAAACACTAAATTGTTCAGAATTCAAACACGTTTATTATAAGTTATGAAACTAAACAAGAATCTGAAGAACAACAAAATGCGTAAAGTTCAGCTTGCAAAACCATTACGTGGGTATGTGTGTGATAGGGTGTGGGGTAGGGAAGTATCAATGAATTTTTTTCTGGTTATGATATTTTAGGCAACACAGCAACATGAAAAGAAAGTAAGCTTAATACATTAAATTGAATAAGAAGCTACTAAAGTTTAGTAATTATAACACTTCAGAAGCCTGTAGCTTACAGCTACACTGTACTGTTCTGAAAGGCGAAACAGAACAACCTTGTTATTACAAACACAGAAAAGTTTTAGTGTCAAGATTAGCCCTACAGTTTCTCGCTCAAGGTTAAACTTTAATTCAGGATTTTTAGTTATGTTAAAAAATACATTATTATCAGATTAGAAAAGAAGTTGGACTCACTGTTTTAGTTTCTCTGCAAATATATACTGGGTGAAGTCCTCCACTGATGGAGCAAAATACATTCTATCTTGCACATTAATACCTTTCGCTTTGATATGGTCAGAGCTGTTAAATCTTAACACATAAAAGGGATGTAAAACAGGACCAAATATCTCAAATACCTGAAACACAAACAAAATTAAAATGTTTAAATAAACCACTAAGAGTAGATAGCCATTTCCACTGTAGACAACCATGAAGCTTTAAGATGCTTTGTATGTAAGAAGTTTGATATAGCTTCAAAAATGCAGCATGAAATAAAGCTACTTTCATGGTTTAGTTTTATTGCCACATTTTGTTTGACAGTGTATTTCCCTAGCTACTGTTTAAGTCATAATGTGGAAAAGTAAGGCTTCTCACATGTTCCCGTTGCCTTCAATCACCCAACCGCACTGCTTTCACTGTCTGATTCCTCTACTTCAGTAATCTTTCCTTTTGTCAAATCTCTATTCTTCTCTCTCCATTACACTTTCAAACCTCTTACACCTGGAACAATCTTCTGATCTTTTATTCTCCAAAGTTCATCTTTACTAGACACCTTTAACTCAGTTCCCCTGTCTGCTCCCCAGTTCTGTGGAGAGCAGACGAGATGTTGTACAGAACAGCTGCAATTTCAGGCTGTGTTTTTTTGATTCATTCATATCTAGCATTCAAAGATATTATAGTAGGAAACGTTCTAGACAATGGTTTGCCTTTCCCAGAAAACACACAAAATTCAATGCGACATCCCTTTCAGCAAACATTCTTCATTATACTTGCATAAAGCACACACTGGCCTTAAACTTGAACAGCAGAGTGTAGATATGTAAACATTCCCCTTTTTTCCCTGAAACTTGACTCTAATTTCTCCAATCTTTGCCCCCAACTCCTGACAGTAAAAGAGCGCAGCCTGTTATTCAAGATATCATACATCTGAAAGAAACCTCTTCCTCTCCACAAGCTTTCATAAAATAACAGAAATTATTTTAAAAAAAATAAATTACTATAGCCAGAGTCAAAAGCACAGCAAAACTACATATAAAAGAAACATTACCTTTCCTTTAGTCAACTTCAATACTACTTGTTGGAATATAAAAGAACACTTTGAATTTTATATTAGAAAAACAGGTTTTTATGCTTTATACACACCTTTCCTGCTGCTTGCCGATCTTCTTTAAAAATTATGCTTTCCTCATTTACTGGAGGTAGGCCTCTCAATGATTCAATTACTACTAAAATGGAAAGAAAAAAATCAATTAGAACTTTACGTTATAACAGCAGTACGTAGTTAATTGCAGAGAAACTTCACAAACCATTCCATTATTTGTCTACTAAAGTTTATAGAGCTTCACATGAAAATTCTTGCATGAACATTAAACCTCTTACAATCATACACCCCTTCTGCAGCAATATGTGAGTGGTGAGATTTGCATTTGTTTACAGAATTATTGTTCTCTGGGGTGGAGAAAGAAAGGAGACCAGATGATAGGTACAACAGAGAAGTCTCAGATTTCTACCTGCGAGCTATCTGTTGTATTTACCCAGAAAGTTTCTTAATTAAGTGCATAGCAGCAATATACTAGTTTTTTGAGTACAGACGCACATATATATTCTGCCTTCTTAGTATTCCAAATGCGATTCTCCTCGGAAAAAAGAATGGAGAGGGCTTTCCCTAACAAGTTGTAAGAAGCAGACCAGAACACAAGATACGTCTGACAGTCCAGTCACAGTAGCAATTGGTGGTGTCATTTATGTATGCAGATGCACAATTTGAAATACATTTCTGCTATTTATTGTCATATAAGTCTCATGCTACATTGGGCCTAATCCATGATTAACGGTGCTATGAATGGTCAGAGCGAGCAAGTCATTCTAGTAGTTCAAAATATGAAATCTCAACACTTGGTAGACTTAAAACACTTAAACAGACACAGAAGCATCTTCTTCCTCCATTAAGTACATAGTTTGATATACAATCTCCTTCATTTTTAGGTTTTCCAGATTCAGAGACATAAAGAGCTTATTCTTTACTGAAATCTTTAGAGTAGTTCACTCTCTTTGGTAGTGGTTCACATTTCTTGCTTTAGGCTACAGGAATACCAGGTCTTCCTTTACATTCAGCAGGAATTACCCATAAAGCTGTCAATACAGACACCTAGTAGCATTACACTCAAAAATTCTGATTCTGAAGGTAATCTTTTCTACCTCTAAAACAACAGAACGCTCAATTAAGCATTCTTAATGCCTCTCCATCATCAAATAAAGTCACTCAAGCACTTAGTGTCACTCAGACTCCAACAAAAACTAACAAGATTATCACTGCTAAACTTATATAACAGCACTTAAAGCAATAAACATCTTGCCAAGCTAAAACTCCAGCTTTGCTACTGTTTCAATCTGCAAACACCTTGTGACACACCAAGCAAGCCTCTGACAACGCTACAGACTTAATAGTTTAGTGAATTTCAAGGGAAGTCAGCCAGCTTATTTTGTGCCTACCTATACAATAAAATATACACTGAATGAACCCAATGTGTTGCTTCAACCATCATGAGAAATATACCTCAGTGAAAAAAAAAATCCACCACAAAAAACCCAAAACACACACAAAAAAAAAACCCCACACCAAAAACTCTCAGAGAATGCTCTCAACTTAATCCATCACGCATAGCCCCCAGTCTTCCAGTAGGCTAAGAAAAATATTCTGAAAACATAAGTCATGCCAGTCCCATGAAACTCCGGAGAAACATTATCACCTATTTGGCTTATCGCTCCCCCAGCCCACCCAAAATCCTCAGCTTCTACTCTCCCAGGGCCCAAAGTGCAGTCCCAGGGCAGGTTTCTCATATATACCAAAGCTGTTTACGTCCCAGGCTACAATCCACACAGTGAATTTTTCTCTCCTCCAAGTACCTTGAAGCAAAATGCAGCAAATATTCTATTAAATTCTGACACACTGAGCAGAAGTTAAAGTTCACAGACAGTACTGTCATCTTGCTTTTAGCTAATGCAAAGCAAGCATGAACTTATACTGTTATAGCCTCAAATTCACATCATACTATGAAACAGCCAACTTACAGGTATCACACACTGCAGACTGATGAACCTGGGAACTTGCCACAGAGAAGAGCAGAGATTTCCGACACATCAAAGGGACAGAAAGTATTCAGGATACTGATTGTTATGCCAGAATAATGTTTATGATTTCCAAACAAGACCTCAACTCCCCTCATTCTAGACACAAACCTGGTATACACAGGCGTCAATTTAGTTCAAAAATCAAAAGCCAACCTACAGTTAGCGGGTACAGTCCCCACTATAGCCACAAAACAATTGAAATTGAGGCCACTCAGACACCTGTTTCCAGAAGAACGTAAAAGAAAGCAAAACACGTAGAAAGAGGAAGTCCTAAACCAAGGTAGAAAAAGCAGAAAAATAACACAGATATCCTGGGCTTTTATTCTATTCTTAAGGCTTTATTTCATGCATGATTATTGATCTTTTTCCTAACTTTCACCAACCAGTCTAAATTCAACACTTCATATATTTGGGGGTTGGACTAGATGACCCACAGAGGTCCCTTCCAACCCCTAATATTCTGTAATATATTTCAGTTACATAAAGTAGAATACAGACTCAAGAATTCACCTATCAGTGAACTGACAGGATTTGAAAAGGTTATACGCACCAAGGAGGATTGGAAATTAAGGACAGTTTTCAAAACTGAAGTCTTTACAAACAGCTCTGTTTAAACATTCACATATTAGATAAAAAAATGAGAATAATTGCAACTATGGTTCAACCTTTTCTCTTGACTTACTTTCAAGCTCTCACTTTAGCTGACAACAGCCTTCCTGAAGTCCCCATTATTATCAGTGAGCAAGAAAGGGCAAAGTCGAACAAGTAGACAGTGGCCAGATTACTGCCTTCCACACTCTCAAGATAGCTTCCTGAACATCAGTGAAACAAAATCTAACTAGAAACCAACACCACCAATAAAATACTGTAAAGTAATTGCCCGGATTACCTGGAGTCTTTTACAATAAAAGAGTATTTAATAGCAAAGTTTATTTGCTTTAATTCTTTTGTACCCCACACAACATAAATACTTTAACTACAAAATTGAACTTAATTTCAAACTTATTTTTCATAAGCGAATTGCTTTGAAAGCAGTTCAAGCAGCATGAAACACTTGAAATGAGCTTAAATACAAACATATTATGGATACTTTATTAATACCAGCTTCAGTAAAACTTTGATTTCACGTATCAAAAACTGAGGTCCCAGGTAGATCTGAAAAGATCCCTAAACATACATTGCCTGCAGTTAATCTTACATCCATTGTACATCTCAATCCCATTAAGCTTAATCTCCAGCACCTACAAAATCATGCTAACCATGCTGTCCTATGACTGCTGACACTGGCACCTTGTATTTGCTCAAGGTGCCAGAACTGGGACGGATGAATTAATAAAAAAACCCCACCCTATACCTAATATACTAATTACCCAAAAAGCACTGCTACACTGGCTAAAGAAACAAGTCTTTTTCCTGTTCTCATATATTAACAAGCAAGCACTTGGGAATGCATTGCGCTGCATCTGTGCTTTCAGTTATACATCTCCTGTATCTTCAGACGTAATTCAAACATAGCATGTGCAGCTGTAAGATTTCTTGAAATACTGTAAATGTTCAATCTTCTTGTTGTCAGAATTAATATAAACATCATAGTACACAGTGAAAAAAGACTTTTTATTAAAAAAATGGAACATGAAAGTCACACAGAAATACATGCATAATAGTCATAGTAACTTACTTCTTTAGAAGATGGAAAAGAACTAAAAGGGAATTCAACACAAGTGTCATTTGGTAGTTTGAGTTCTCATTCAGCAACCCACTTACCCCCTGAAATAGAATGCTGCAGTACTTTGAGGACACTTTGAGGGAACAGTTAAGTGCACGATTAATGCAGAGATATACAGAAATTATTTCAATTAAAAGCAAAGCAAACATATTTTGCCTACCTAACTGCTCAATAATGCTGGAAACTGTCCCAAAGAGCTTCAGTTCAACATCATCAGGCAGAATTACTGATAAGTCTTCAACAGGAGGCAGGTCCTGAAAATATCAAGTCAACGTTCAGAATACAATCTCGTCACACTAACACATCCATAATTTTGTTGCTGCTTAGATCTGACAGCCAGAAAACCCCCCTCACATTTTATAGATCTAATAAAAAGAAAAATCTAGTTTGATTTGTCTCTTTCAGAATAATTCTAAATGTACTCATCTTGGGGGAACGTCCGGTTTGAAGACACCTTTTCTATCGAGACACTACTCTACTTATTTCCATTGCAACTAAAGTAGAAGCCAATTTTATTCAACCTGAGAACACCAACAACTGACAGACATTTTGTTCATTTTTTTGAACTTTCAAGTTAGATAAATTAAGTTCGATGTATAAAACAATAATTGGATAATCAGTAATCAAAAAAATCAGACAACCTATAACCACATTCAATGCATGACAGAAGTGTACATAGCAAAAGACAAAATAGTATGAAATACACGATACGTTTCATCTGATTCGACAAAATTTGTCTTACCATTTATGCCATGATGCCGAACATTACAGAAGATGTAAAGACTAAAGGACTAAAGACAACAACAACCTATACAAAGAAAATTATTCTTAGCTAAAAGTTGTATTTGGTACAATAGGAGAATCATAGAGAACACTCTGGAAAAAAGTGCCAAACTTCAGACATGCAAATGAGTACCGCACAAACAATATTCAAATTAAACTTTTTTCTCAAATGTAAGGATCAAAATCTACTACCAAGGGCTGACTATCACACATCATCTACCGGCAATTTACTCAAACTAAGATTTCTATGTGAAATGTTTCTACTGCTGTGAATTCAGTATGGACTATATGGAATACAAGGCAAGGGCAACTAGAGTAAGAATTATCTTCAAATTCAACATATTCTGAATTTGGAGGTATAGAGTCCAAACCATAGCAATGAACCACACTTTTAAAGGCCATCACCAGAAATAAAATCATGCTGCAATAGAAGAATCTTGTCCTGTCTTATCAGAACTTCACCTGATAACCTTCACTCTTAATAGAAGTGCTTGGCAAAGGCTTCTAGAGCAACTCAAAGACCAGAGGCCACGACTTTTCCAGACCATATAAGATAGCATTAAAGCAAAGACGTGAATTCAGATAGAATCACCACACCCTTCTACAGAATAGTAAGTTTTCCAGCATTAAACCAAATTCACTGCTAAGACTTAACTGAATCATGGATGCCAGAGCAAGTCAAAGACCAAAGACCAGAAGCAAGCAAGCTAAGATTTCAATCATTAATCTCAAATTGGTAAACTGTACCATCTGTCATACTATATACAGTATCTGCCAATCCCACACTTCAAACCAATAGGTTTCTAAAATAGCTCCACTAACACTCCTTAATACATGCATCTTTTTTTCCCTAAGCACATATTCCAGTTAAATACTTTCTTTAATCTTTTGTCTTTGACCCATGCATTGGCAAGTTAGCTATTATTGGGGACTTTTGGGTACAAGACTAATCATGACGTTTCATTTTTAACAGACACATTTTAATTTTGAAAGTACCCTCAAATCTACATAAGACAATCTACAACATTTTATACAGACTAATTCGATTACTGTAGAATGGCTTAGTACAAGATACAGTGAATAATTTAGTTGCTAGAACTTCAGACCTTATTAACTATGACTGGCAAAAAAGCTTTGCTGAACCGATGAAATTAATCAGGCTAGTACTCAAAAGGAAGACAATGTTTTGTAAACACTTGGACTTGAGGCTAGTAAGCTAGTGAGACAAAAGAGCAGATCAATAAAGCATTCTCACACTAAAATAAATTTTATTTAAATAAGATAAAAGGTAAATAAAACCTGATAAGTACACCTATTTGAGCAAAGATTTTTGTTCAAAAGTCATGTTGTAAAAAATAAAAAGTTGTCATAGAAGCACTTAGAATGGTTCCACTATTAATCACACTTTAAAGCAAAGTGCATGTAAGAAGGAATTAATGTTATGTGTGTTTCTCAATCTGATTAATTTCAGGGATGAAAGGATACCCTAAGAGCTTTTCTTTACTCCAAGTGTCTCGAGAGAAACAGTTTAAGAATTAACGACATACTCCCAATCTCCTGTTGTTGCTACTACTAATGCCTGCCAACATCTCAGCCTTTCCAGACAGTCATCTAGCACATCATTACAAACTCTTACAGGGCACCGAAGCAAAAGCAAATGTATCCAAACTGATCTGCTCTTCAGAGACCTTTTTTCTCTACCTTTCTAACAATTTCTTCTACCCCTCACCAGACTTCTTTCTCACTCCAGAAAGCGTTTTTTATGAAGGGGAGTTATTTACAAAATAACAGATAAACATATACTGTTAATGTAAATTGACATTACAGTGTTATATTATCCTTTTATTTGCAATCCATTACAAATGATGCATTGCTAATCATCCGTTGGCAGATTATTACTAAAACTCATTCCTTTAAACCTCTTAATTTCGAGATAATGAGGAATAATGGCAGCAATACTTAACAAGTATGTTATTTACGACAATCCAAAACAAAAGACAGTATCCTGATGCAAATTAAGGTTCTGATCTGCAATACATAAAACAGTGCTATAACAAAAATTGCAGAATAAACCAAATACAAACCACTTGTATGACCACTTTAATAATTCTGCTTCAGTGAGTAGAGGCAATGCAATCTGAACTTCTGGGAGGCTTAATACAACATTCAAAATTTTCACCTCAAGACTAAACATATTTTAAATGTGTCTGCAAGATATATCAGACCTTCAAGTCTCTCACATACAGAACGGATGATGAAAGCCTGCAATATACCAACAACAAAAAATGTACTAAAATATCCAGAATTTTATCCAGAAATGTATTTGTTTTCATTAATTAGAATTGTGATTTTATAAAAATATGAACTGCAAACCACACTTCAGAGTGGCCTGAATATACTGAAAAATAAGACATTTTAAGTTACTAATTGTGCTATACCTGAATTAGTGTAAAAACGTACATTTAATCACTAGGTATTACAATGACTTAAAAATATATTAAGTTAAAATACTTTAAGTTGGGTTACCAGAAAAAGACATAATATATAACACATTGTACTTACATCAATAGGCAACTCATCTTTTGTTTTAACACAGTAAGATCTGTTGTCCTTCCCATTCGGATGATCATCTTCATCAGATACTGTTGAAGGAGAACACGAAGAGGAGGATGTCGTTGACGAACTATCTGAATCTGTATCACTGAATAAAACAAACATGGGAGTTAGAATACAGACTTATACACTGCTCAAATACCTTTGATATACTTATATATATACAATTTGTGTTTTTCTTAATTGTATATACAGCTGTATTCACAAGAGCAGCTATCTTTTCTGCAGAACCTACAAGGCACTGGACAAGATCTTTTCTTGGAAGAGTAGTAGCTTCAGCAGATCAGAGTAAATGCTAACAACTGCAATGGCTCGTGCGGGTTCACACTGCTTCACTGCTGAATGGTGCACATGGCATGAGAGTGATCACCTCTTCAAGCTCACAGAGTCCAATTTGTCCCACTGGCTACCCCATGCAAAAGCCCAGCACCAGCATAACTCCCTCTGTCACACTACGCGATAGTCACAGTTTGGGATCTACACTTCATAGGTTTGCAAGTGAAATGAAACATTAGAGTCCCAGGATGATCACTTCAGTATAGCACCTAGACAAATATAGACAAATTAGGACCATAATGTCTACGCACTATCAGCATACTTCCATTTTACACAACACTTAAATTCCCAGTATTGAACATCACTTGACGTAGCTGAGCACAAAAAACAAAAATTCAAAGATAATACATTAAACTACCTTTTATAGCCCACAGTCACCCTTCTTGTACAATCCCAACATTAGCATAGAGCTAACTGAAAGTCACGAAAATACTTACTCCAAGCAATGCACCTTGCACTATGAAGTTAAAAAAAATTCTAATTTTTGCAGATAAAAGGGATTAGTTTCATAATCCACGGCCTGTCTGAATTCCCCTAGTATGTATTCACACAGGTTAATAATTTACTATTTCTCACTAGCACATCCATAAGAGATGTTTATTGTCGTAGACTTAATATTTCAAGTAAAAAGCACAGTAGCAAACCTGTCCATATTCATGCCAAAATGTTCCTTTTAGCAAAAGTCGTAAGTTCTCTAAGAGTTGGTGGAAGAAACAAACACATAAAGTAACTGACCCTGGTGACCGAAAAAACATGTTACAAACCTTACACAAAAATACACTGAGACAAGCAAACTTTTGTAAAATCGCATCCATCCTTTCTTACTTCATCTGGCCATTAACAAAGCAGCAGTTAGAAGCAGTCATAAAATAAAATGAAATACAAAAAACGCTCCCTCGTAGATTCTTCAGTATTACGTTGTCTCCTTCACAAGCAAATGGATGGCTTTCAACTATCTGTTGCTGCATTATTTTTTTCCAAGAAATGCCGATGGGAAAGACAACAAATAAGAGCACCTCTCCAAATAAACCTTTTGAAAAAGCCAAATACGGACCTCTTGGAACAAAATCAACACAGCAGAAAGACAAAAATCAGTCAGACTACCAGATACCGATCAGTGGAGAGAGGAAAAGTAAAGAGAAAGAAAAAAGTTTGAGATACACATCGACAAGTTAAGTTAAAGCTATCAAAATTTCATCTTTAATACTGATCTTAACATCAGGGCAACAGATTTTGGAAGCAAAAAAATACTCCTGCGGAAATGCAACCGGAAGTGCCGCCTTCGCCGGCGCAGGGAAAGCCGCGGGAGCTGGAACGCCGAGACGCCGGGCCGCCGCCGCGGAGGCCCCCACGGGGAAGGCGCGACGGGCAGAGAGAGAGACGCGACCCGCCGGGCCCAGCCCCGGGGCCGAACCCACCTGTCCGAGTCCGACGAAGGGGGCGCGGCGGCGGCGGGAGGCCCGCCGGGAGCCGGGGGCGCGGCGGCGGGAGGCCCGTCGGGAGCCGGGGGCGCGGCGGCGGCGGCGGGAGGCCCGTCGGGAGCCGGGGGCGCGGCGGCGGCGGCGGCGGGAGGCCCGTCGGGAGCCGGGGGCGCGGCGGCGGCGGCGGCGGCGGGAGGCCCGTCGGGAGCCGGGGGCGCGGCGGCGGCGGCGGCGGCGGGAGGCCCGTCGGGAGCCGGGGGCGCGGCGGCGGGAGGCCCGTCGGGAGCCGGGGGCGCGGCGGCGGCGGGAGGCCCGTCGGGAGCCGGGGGCGCGGCGGCGGCGGCGGGAGGCCCGTCGGGAGCCGGGGGCGCGGCGGCGGCGGCGGGAGGCCCGTCGGGAGCCGGGGGCGCGGCGGCGGCGGCGGGAGGCCCGTCGGGAGCCGGGGGCGCGGCGGCGGCGGCGGCGGGAGGCCCGTCGGGAGCCGGGGGCGCGGCGGCGGCGGCGGCGGGAGGCCCGTCGGGAGCCGGGGGCGCGGCGGCGGCGGCGGCGGGAGGCCCGTCGGGAGCCGGGGGCGCGGCGGCGGCGGCGGCGGGAGGCCCGTCGGGAGCCGGGGGCGCGGCGGCGGCGGCGGCGGGAGGCCCGTCGGGAGCCGGGGGCGCGGCGGCGGCGGCGGCGGGAGGCCCGTCGGGAGCCGGGGGCGCGGCGGCGGCGGCGGCGGGAGGCCCGTCGGGAGCCGGGGGCGCGGCGGCGGCGGCGGCGGGAGGCCCGTCGGGAGCCGGGGGCGCGGCGGCGGCGGCGGCGGGAGGCCCGTCGGGAGCCGGGGGCGCGGCGGCGGCGGCGGCGGGAGGCCCGTCGGGAGCCGGGGGCGCGGCGGCGGCGGCGGGAGGCCCGTCGGGAGCCGGGGGCGGCGCCGAGCACGGCGCTCCCTCGGCGGCGGGCGGCGAGGCCTGCTCTTCCCCGCCGCTGCCCCGGGGGCTCGGGGGGTCCGGCGCCCGCTCCTCTGCCGGCGGCGGGCCGGGGGCGGCGGGCTCCTCAAACGCCAGGCTCTCCATCCGCGCCACCACCGCCATCTGCTCCTCCATCCCGCCGCCGGCACGCAGCACCCCAGCCCCGCCCCCGGCTGCACGCTACTTCCGGCTGACGGCGCTGCCCGGGCTCGGCGGGGGGCGGGCTCCGGCGCGGGCGCTCCCGTGACGCGGCGCGAGGCGGGGCGGCTGTGGCGCGTGCCGAGGGCGGGCCGGGCGTCGCGGCGGTGGCAGGAGCGGTGTTGGGTCGGTCCGGGCCCTGCGTTAGAACGCGCCGTCCCGTTAAAAAACCTGGCGGGAGGCGGCAGCGACGGGTTTTGCCGTCGTTCGTAGGGCCTGGTAAGCCGTGGAGCTTGGTAAGCATCGTCGTTAATGGAAGTCAGGCGCTGCGAAGGGCGGTTTGCGGGAGGCCTGCCTGAAGGGCGGCGCGGGAGGCCGTTGCTCCGCTCGCGGTGGAGCTGTTGGTGCCGTGCGGATACAAACTCAGCAACTTACAGGGAGTTACAGAGCGGGTGCGTGTGTTACGGTGCCGGGTGCCAGGGGGATCGCTCCTCCTGACTTGCACACCGAGTCACAAAGCGTGCGCCTATTTATTACAAGGTTTATCTAAGTAGGCTGGATTATTGTAATTATTGCTAGGAATAGGCGTGATTATTATAATTATTTCTAAGGATTCATTATCATACTCCACCCCTCTTCAGCGCCTGCGCAGTGTCATCTGGTGGTCGTCTATGGGGGTCTTCTGGATGAAGGCTCGTAGTCCTCCTCGCAAAGGCTCGTGGTCTTCCTCGCTGTGTACTTTTTACCTTTGGCTCAAAATTCCTGAGTTGTCTGTGTTGGCTGAGTCCCAGACCGCAGAACCGGTTTCAGCTAGAAGGATGCTTCTTATAGACAATAAATTTCTGGTTATCAGTCCTTATCCATCCCAGTTTCCCTTCATCTATCTTGCAGCAGTCTTTGTGATTTACATGTGAGCTCACAGAAGTCCTTGTTAGCAAACCGTATGGCAGTGGTTAACCCTTACCTCCACATGGCTGCAGAGCTATATAACAAACTAAAACTAAAGCTATAGCAAAACTGAACTAAATGTCAATTTCCCACATCATTGGGATGGGTTACTTTTGGTGTTTTGGAAATATGTTGACAGCACACAGGAGATTCGGGTAATTAAAACTTAAGCTGTGTGATACCACATTACTATGGTAACACCGATCCCTGCTGTAGTAACCCTGCCATAACACCTAGCTCTACAAAACCTCAGCACAGCCTGAGGATCACCAAACCATTCACCACAATGTAAACGTCCATTTATGTTCTGGGTTCACCACAAACACCCACTGTCTGGGAGCTTGAGGGTGTTCTGGCATCTGCCCGATGCCTTGCGCAGAAATCGGGGGAGGCTGTTGGTGTCTGAGTCTTTTCTCAGCGTCCAGGGATCTGGCCGTACATAGTGTCCTCCGCTGTAGGAGAGAGCGGAGGAATTCCACCTGCCCTACCTCAACCTCTGTTTGGGGACTTAAAGCTCTTCCCTGTGACAAGAACTTCAAGAAGGCAAATGGTATCCTGGGGTGCATTAAGAGGAGTGTGGCCAGCAGATCGAGGGAGGTTCTCCTCCCCCTCTTACCTAGTGAGGCCCCATCTGGAGCACTGCATCCAGTTCTGGGCTCCCCAGTTCAAGAAAGATGAGGAGCTACTGGAGAGAGTCCAGCGGAGGGCTACGAGAATGATGAGGGGACTGGAGCATCTCCACTACGAGGAGAGGTTGAGGGAACTGGGCTTGTTCAGCCTGGAGAAGGCTGAGAGGGGATCTTATAAATGCCTATGAATATCTCAAGGGTGGGTGTCAGGAGGACGAGGCCAGACTCTTTTCAGTGGTGCCCAGCGACAGGACAAGGGGCAACGGGCACAAACTGAAACACAGGAAGTTCCGTCTGAACATGAGGAAGAACTTCTTCCCTCTGAGGGTGACAGAGCACTGGAACAGGCTGCCCAGGGAGGTTGTGGAGTCTCCTTCTCTGGAGATATTCAAGACCTGCCTGGACAAGGTCCTGTGCAGCCTGCTGTAGGTGACCTTGCTTTGGCAGGGGGGTTGGACTAGATGAGCCACAGAGGTCCCTTCCAACCCCGAACATTCTGTGATTCTGTGAATAACTCAGGGAGCAAGATACGTCTCTTCTCTTGAACACAACTTATCCATGGGAAGACCCAAAGGATGTTTCAAAGACAAGCATCGTCAGGAGGTCACTGTGACTGTAAGCCTGCAGATGAGCCCCTTTAACCCAGACTCCAGACTGCAACCTGAGAACCGTGCTCCTGTGCCAGTGCTGCGTGTCCCTGACCATCACAGAGCTTCGTCGCACTGTCCTTTGGACTGGCTTCCAACCAAGAACGAAGGCTGTCTTCAGTCCCAGGCAACAGGGTGTGCAGCAGAGCGCAATATTGGTCTGAGGAGGAACCCCATAAATAAATACATGAAAAAGTTACGTGTGATAACGCCAAGAGTGCCGAAGAGGGCTTGGAGTGGAATATCTGATGAGAGCAGAGGAGAGAATGATACGTTTTCCAGGTAATAAACTTCCCCTCCAGCTCTGAAAGAACTGTGTGCCCATAGCTCAAAGGGCACCCAAAGCATTTCGTTCTCCAGAATGTGTAGGCTGTGTTGAAGAAAACATCGCAAGAGTGCTGCGCAAGTACCTCATGCAGGCTGGAGGGAGCATCTGACAGGCACAAGACGTCTTTCTCTCGAAGTTCCACCCTTCGTTTCCAACATAACACAGCAGATGCAACCAGCAGAATTTATTTAGTAGGAAAATTAAACATATACAAATATGCATAAAACATAATTCATCAGGGTTTTTTTTTTTCTACATTGATCTAAAATTACGTGTAGCTCAAGCAGGACAGGCACATTATGGGCATTTGGTATTTTTTACTCTGTCTGAAGTGAGGAGCCTGCGTAGGCTCTGTATAAGCAGCAGAAGTAAACTCCCTCACTGCGCAGTTGCTCAGAATGCCTAGGTTAGGAATCACCTTCTCTCCAGTGACAACCTTGGAATCCTGGAGTGAGGGTACATGGGGCTGTACTGCTGTGCTGTACCGCAAGCTCTTTAACAAAAGGGATCTTTAGAAATTCGTGCAATTAAATGTCAACAACAATTAGATGTCACTCACACAGAGATTAAATATTGAATAATCATAAAAATGGTTTCTACTGAATCTCACTGGCAAATATGTCTTCATCCCTAATGAAGTAACATCAAAGAGATATATATCCAATTAAAAAATAAGTAGAGGCAGAATCCTACTAAAACCCAATGCTGCAAAAACAGGTTTCATTTTAGAAATAAGCAAGGAGAGTTTCTTATTAGTTTGAGGGTTTTTTAGTTTACTTGTTTGTTTTTCAGAACTGGAACTTGAGATGTACCTGAAATGGACCACAGTAGGAGGTCTGTGAGTTTGTGTGAGAAAGCTGCTGAGTGTGGCTGGGACAGAATGATTTCCCTGAAGCAGACAAAACCCTTATATCAGCCAAATCCTTTCCTAACAAAAGGTAAAATAATTGATGTCATAACATGGGACTGAATTAGTTGAATGATGAGGAATTGAATATTAATTTTATTTGCTAAATATAAACCTCTTATAAATGTAAAAGCATATTCAAGTCTCTACCTTGCACTTATGTAAGTAAAATTCTTCAACTGTCTCATGAATCACGTCTTTCCTGCTTTTTAAAAGATTTTAGTAAGTGTTTTGTAGCTGTACTTTGGCACCTAGATTGTGTTTTGACAGTTTCCTCTGTGTTTGTGCAGAACTGGCAGCATCTTTCAAACAAGAAGATACTTTATTTCATCTGAACTCTGCAGCTTAGCCTTTAACATGTAAGATAGTATTTCTCTTAGAACAAGGGTAGTGAAAGGCGTGATGCCTAGCAAACAGCGTCATCCGTCCAGCCGGGGTATTTTGAAGTCGTCTGCAAAGTAGCAGCACAAGCACGAAGGTGTTCTGGGAAGAGAGTCATTTCGTAGATGAGCACCTGAATCACAGTGGTTCTAACGCTGGTTTTCAAGGTCTGAGCAGTTAAGAAATGTCACTGCTGGGACTGGAATCCAACGTCATCTGTCAAGGCAGGGCTAAAAGTGATTGTAGGCCTGTTTTCTGCCAGCGTTTTCTTTGATGAAGCTCTCTGGAGGAGTTGTTTTTTTACATTTGTTTTATCTATTACTGCGGCTAAGACAGGCTCGTGTAATTGTTCCCATCGTGCTTTTAAAGCTAAAATGACACGTTTCAGACTATTATTACAATGTTTTATTGAGTTTCTTTGGATGCAATTGAGGAATCTGTTGAAAAACAGAGTTTCATCCTGCTGTCTCTCCTGAACTTGATGGTGGAAAATCGCTTGGGGATGCTGCTTTTTATGTCTTTAGAGGAAAAGGTGTGAATAAGAAAGGAAGTCATGTTTCCTAATACACTTGAAATATGAAAATAGATACTATTGTGACATGTATTATTTATATATTTTATGCTATCTTATTCTAGTGACTATACACAGTGATATCAGAAATTACATGTAGTATAAGAACAGTGCACTTTAATTAATAGAAGGAACGAGTAAATTTGAAAAATACACTTATAAAAACATGTTTTCTTAAATTCAGGTCAGTTTATTTAGGTAATTTGACAGTATTTTGTGTGTAACCAATTCCAGTGTTTCATCAGTATAATCAGCTACTTTGATCCTACTTGAGATTCTTGTGTCAGTTAAGAATGACTTTTAATGTAAAGTAATAAGCAAGAAAAAAATACCCTGGAAATACTGTTTTAAAGATGTATAAAAGTAGAATCTAAAAGTGAGTTGTTACAGTGTCCTGGTAGTTTCAATTGTTATATCCTCTTCCCTTGCTTATTACTGTACAATTTAGCTTTCACCCAACTGTAGCATTACTAACTGAAGCTGCAGACAGTTTGTAGTGACAGATTGCTCCTCGCAGCTCTAAATGTGGTCTCTGAGTAGCATGAGGTGATAAAACTTCTGGGAAATCTGTTTACACATTCAGAGGTATAGCATTGAATGGATAAACAAAAATGCTTCTTTTCTTCTTGTCTGATATCCTGCAGTGGGGTCAGAGAAAGCCTGCAGAAGACCATTTCTTCTCCTGATGACACTCTTCCCTGCTTTGGGCCAAGAGTCTTGATTTAGCCTTTTCATTAGCACTGGCCAGAACAGTATTTACTACTGCTTCATATGATGTGCGTATGGTTGTACATCTGGTCAACTCCAGCTCAGGTCTGCACCCATCCTTCTCCTGTAAATAGAGAGAGAAGGAGAGAGAGGATGCATGGATTTGGTGAGTACTGGAATAATGGTACTGGAAAAAGCATTTTAAACACATAAAACTGCAATTACAGTAGGTCTTTTTGCCACACTAGTGATATCAAAAAATCACATCCTCAAATGCCTTTGCCGTGCTGCAAGTTTCTAGTGTAGACTTGCCCCAAGTGACCTAGAGCAAGAGCATGGCACTCCACATCACTCCTCACAATACTTCACTTTTTAAATTGATGAAGGAAAGAAAATTTCTGTTACAGTCCCCCAAATTGCTTTCGTTTTGACCTACAAAAATAGATAAGTACATGAGCTGAATGTGTCTGCAAAAATGACCAGCAATGTTAGAATGCTGACATCTGAATTGTCACTCTAACATCTGAGAATAATTATTCCAGGGAATTGAACAAATCACCTTAAAACTTTCTTTGAATGGTTGGTTCCATTTACAGACTCAAAAAAAAAATCCCTTTAAAAAACCAATTTTTTGCTGTTAGAAGAAGTAGCCTTAAGCTGCGTGACGATGCCACCCATTGAATGGAAAGAGACGGACTTATTACATCCCTTACTAAACAAAGTCAGGAAAAAATGTCAGTTATCAGCGCTTTTCTTGTATTAGACAATCCTGGATGACACATGCATGTTAATATGCCTGTACGCCAATTTGCAGTGAAGGCTTTGCCCAAGGATGCTTGGGTGCTCATACAGTAGGTGGGATATTCATTGCATCTGGTGGTGATGGCTGTGATTCCCCCATACCATTATCCATTCATGTGGTTCTGTAAATTTATTCCAGTTTCAAGGGGAAACTATGGGCTTAAATTTGCAGCAGTTTTGAAATGACTGCTTTGATCTCAGAGCCTTTTTTTTTTTTTCAATCATCAACTGAAATTTTGGAGGTTAACGTATACATGGTCAGGAGCAGTGGGAGGGAGAGGAAATCAGATCAACAGAATTTTCTGAATCACTATTGCTAGTCATATTTCATTCCACCCAGATGAATCAATATTGTAGCTTGCACAGCTGAGATATCTAGTTCTGAAGCAAGATTAAAATAGCTACAGTACAGAATGTTTTACTCATTTCAAAGCTTCAAGTTATTGTACAGAGTTAAATCACACAAACTCCTTAGTTGTTTCTTTGTATAAAGGGTTGGGCAGTTTATAACTAGATGGAAAGAAATAATATGACTTCTAAGGATAAAAGACTTTTTCCCCAAAATATATTTTTAAATATATAAAAATACACAACTTTATCTTTTAGTCCCATATTCTCCTTTTATTTTCTTCTTCAAAATATAGCCAGTATTTTTCTGACCATTGAGCTGCCCACAGCCAATTTCATCAATAGCAATCCAGATTCCTCCACTGATGGGTAGACTGGTTCACCTCCAATTATTCTAAGAGTCTGTACAATTTGTTTATCAACTCTTTTATTAGCTTCTATTAGATTCTTTTTCTAGTTATGATTTCAGTCCAATATTTTAAATTATACCATTATAAGCATAATTTGGTAAGTTGCCAAACCAACTGCATCCAAGCTGCATCTATAGATGTGATGTATTCTGGTGTGTATAAATAGCTCAGAAATTTCAAATGTCTGCGTTGCTGAAATCAGCATATTGGAGTTTGTAGGGAGTCACATCTGGAGAGAGTAATACACTCTGTAAAATTGAGTGTGGCTTCCCTACAATGACCTTAATATAAGAAAAAGAACAAGTTTTAGTAAACTGGTTGTTTATCTGATTATCATAAGTTCTTGTGGTTTAGGCGTGTCTCCCACAACCTTGTGTGACGTTTTGGTGTCTATCAGAGCACTTTACTGACTGTCTCTGGAACCTGGAAGACCTTTCTTTCCATCCTGACACGTGCTCTCAACCAATCTGTCTCATTTTGGTTGCACAGCCTAGCATTCTTTCTGTGCTTGCATTAATGTTTTGGGTAGACAGGCACTCATTAAAGTGTCAGTATACGACAGGCATTAGGCATGAATTCGTGAAGAAATTAAAAAATGTAATTTTTAATCCACTTATGTAATAATTGAATCTAAAAGATCTTTCTGCCTGTATTCTGATGTTTTGCTGTAGATTTCTGCACACTTGACATCTCAAAATGTATTTCTTACATTGTAGTTTCATAACTTCAATGCAGCATAAACTGGCACTGCCAGCAGAATAGACAGTTATGCCCTTCCTGCAGTTTTCATTTTCTGTCCTGTTCCTTGTGCCAGAGCTAGTGTTCATGCAGACATGCGTGAGTCAGGGTAGGGAATCCAGTGAAAATTAAACCACCACCACCACTCTCTGCCCTGGTTAGTTTTTAGCCAGATCAGTCCCGGATCCCACATTTTGCTGTGTAGCCCTACAAATGCTAGCATCCTCATAAATGGGCTGTGGGATGTGAAATGTCAATACCCACAAGCTAATGTATTTCAGACTTAAGGGACAATATACAAGCTTCTAGCACTGAAAGTTTTACCTCCTCGCAGTCGTGAGGAAGAATGATTTGTGGGGTTTTTTTTATTTTTTTCCCAAAAGACCAATGTTAAGAAACAGAATAACAGAAGAACTATGAAAAATTCTAAAAAGCCCTTTGAAACAAAATCTATTTCATATGGAAAACCATAAAAAGACATTTCTTTGAATCATCTGAAGAAAGCAGCCTAACCTAAGATAACAAGAAGGCTCAGGAGACCAGCAGGTAAGAAAGTTGCATATTTAGACTCATTGTTGAATAGCTTTTGGGAAATCATTATGTCCCTAAGAATTTTATACATACTTATTTGGCCTTCACATTTCATTTGGTACTCAGGGGGTTCCTTCCACAAAATACACTGATTTTCTTTCATCTGTTTATCTGGAACATGATGATCTTTCCATTGCATTCAGAATTAACCACAGGCAACCAATGTACATTTGACCTTTGGTTCAATTATAATTCTCTCTACCTACAAAAAACCCAAAACCCAAACAAAAAAAACAACACCAGAACCTTACAAAAAATAAAATATCTCAGAAAACATCCGCCTAGCAAAAATGGCTACTGAAAGCACATTGCCTTAGTTCTCAAATCTTGTTACTGATTCCTCACTGATAGCTAAGATCTGCATCACACTGTCCCCTCATGAGAGCTACAAGTGAATTGCAAGCCTCGCAAGTAACACTTACGTTTGTTGAAAGTAGTCTTTTTGGAAACCCACCTGATGAAATATAGAATTCATTCTTTAGGGAAATTATGGTGCCTATGAACTCAGTGTCTTCAGACAAAATTGAGAATCTTGCAGATGGAGTCTTCTTCTCATAACGTTACCAGTAAGGCACACGTGGAAACACACACAGTCTGAGAGCACTTACTCCATGATTATTCTGTAATAATAGTCATCAGAAGGAGAATAAGCAAGCACATTTCACATTACATACACAAGTTGTACCCAGTCTACCACAACGATCTAAAAAAACTGGAAAGAGAAACTAGAATGAATATGTTACACAGAACTTCATAGAATTCCTTGCCTCTGCTTTCCCTCTCTTTTCCCATCCAGGGAATTTGTATTTCACACCGCCCGCCTGTCTGTCTCAGGAGTTCTATGTGCCCTCTGTTCTGTTATCTTGCCATGTTCCTTTCCTTTTCTTTCTTGTTTGTTTGACTTAATCCCATCTCTTTCTGTAGTAGTAATTTGCTGGTGTAGGTACAAGGGTCTTTGAAAACCAAGGAACAGAGACATGGGGGAGAGGTGGCTCATCACATCCAGTCTCCTGCAATCTCAGACAATCATGTCATTCACATTTGGTCCAGAAGGACTAGAAAAACATCCACTCTCTGCATCACAAAATGGAAAATACTTTTTGTTTGATGAATTGTACAGTAAGATAAAAAGCAATGATACTACAGTGCCTCTGGAAGAAAGTAAACCAGGCCTTATGAAATGATCAAAACCTTTCTCCCTACAGCACTAAGTGGCTATTTGTTACCTCAGTTTTGACTGGGCAAAGGGAGAGGTACAGTGCAAATGGGATCAACAGTGCCAATATCCAGTCTCTCCTTATTTAAGCCAGTAAAAAGTAATCCATATTACTATTATTTTAGTCCTGAACTACGTGTCCTGAAACTCTTTCAGGGCTTCTGAATGCTCATCTCTGCTCTATTTGCTCTATATTTAAAAGCGAATTTTGAATATGTGGAAGAGCTGAACTGCTTAACCTGCTTGTGACATTTCTCAGCCTGAAACATTAGATGGACAATATGTGAAAACTTTGGTTTACCTATTGTCACAAGTGGTCTGGAAAACAAGAAGGTGGCAAAATTTGCTGCCTACTACACTAATGAGGATAGTAAAGATATGGGTGACTGTGAAGAATTGCAGAAGAACATTGAGAAACTGAGTGGCTGGGTGACAAAAAGGCAGGAAAATTTCAGAATCAAAATTTGTAAAATCATACATATAAGACAAAGCAGCCTTAAATTTACACGTACTATAATAGATTCTGACCTGTTTACTACAAATCTTGAAAGACACCTTGGGATTATAACAAATAGGTCTGTGCAAACATTAGCTCAGCACTCGGTAAGAATCTGAAAGAGGAAAAAGAAAAGAGAAAGACAAAGACAGAAAGAGAAAGAAAAAGAGCAAAAAATAAACAGAGAACAAATAAGAAAAAATATTATGCTGCAGATTAAATTGACTGTGCACCTTGAATAGCGTATGCAATCCCTCATGTCGGAGAGGATATAGTAGAACCGGAACAAGTATAGGGAAGATTCTGTATGAAAGAGACAGCCTTCTTCAGTCTTGAAAAAGACAGCCCAGATGTACTGTCAGAGAGATTTCTTAGGGATATGAAGAAGAAACAACACTTGTCAATAACAAGAGGCATTAAAACAGTGACATTAAAACCTTCATGAGGCAGGTCAAAATGAAAAGAAGAGAAAGATGGTCCTTCACACAACACATATAATTGAGTTATGGAACTCCTTTCCACAGGTTGTTTTGGATAACAGAATTTTTTATTAATTGTAAAGATAACGTCACTGCCTCAGAAAGTTCCTGAGCCACAGATTGCTGCAGGCTAGGAGCACCTATGCTAGCTTTGTTAATTACGTTTTTCCTTTAGACAAGCACCATCATCCATTGCTGCAGACAGGATATTCAACTAGGTGAGTCTTTGGTCTAAACCACAGCTGTGTTTGTGTTTTCTCAGAGCAGTAGTTCCTGAGTACCTGATTCCCCTGAGACATCTTAGCATCCAGAACCCCTGAAGCAATGGCTACTGCACAGGAACTCTCTGCCTGATCTGCTTATGCACACTAAGTCACATACAGAAGGGGTGCTCCGAGTTATGGTACACAGAGACTGATCCGTCAACTTATTAATATGTACACAATTGGTCTGACATTGCCTAAGATACAGACATAATGCCTGTGCTGCGTGGTGTATTTACTCTTTATTTCTGTGCAGAATTTTCCTGAGAGACATGTAGGCATCTTAGCCAACAGTAAAAATAAAATAATCCATTTCAGAAATCACTTACTATTCCTAGTCAAAAAGGTTAATTTCAATCACAATACTGCACTCTAAAATACAAAGTAATTTTATAGAAAAAGGGAATGTAGTATCTGCATTCAATGTTGTATTTTAATGATGATAATTAGTGGGTGCCTCTCACAAAAAAAAAAAGTGTGCTACGATACACATCACCCAGTATATTAAGATTGGATTTCAGTTTGTTACAGGAATTGTCATATGTACCTTAATAATCTTATTTCTCTTATTGCCTAGATTAATTAAAATACCTCAAAAATGCCATTTGTCAGTCAGTACCTGAGGTTTGCTTTCTGAATAGACAAATTGTTTTTACTGTTCAAGATGGATTCAGAGAAAACTAGAGAAGTATTGGTTGCTTGATTGATTAAGCTAAGGAAAAAGATCATATGCTAGCAAAAGTTACAATTGAACAGATTTATCTTCATTTACCATCTGTATGCAATAAATCTACAGCTGGAAGGTTTCATCCTTTCAGGCCTTCTCTTTTTTTCTTCAGATCCTGTTTTCTATCAGGCTGTTATTGTGAATGTAGATATTCTAGGACTTTGTCTTCATTGTGTATGTAAGTACTACCTTCTGTTATTACCTTATTTTATGGATGGAACCCTCTATATAAGCTAGCATATTTCCACCAGAAACATGATTCTGAGACTGTGGAAAAGGAAGCAGAACTTCACTGGAAGTTCAATCCCTTCCACTCAGAAGCAATGTGTTCATTGCAAACCAATGTGTACTGTCCCTATCTGAGATCATATTTTGCTGGATATTAGAAACCAGATGACTTTGCTTTGTCCTGTTTTCTTTGGGGGCAAGAAGAGAAAGAAGTGAGGAAGAAGGTGCTCCAAAAGCAGATCACTGTAAGAAACCAAAAATTTGGATTAGAGAAACAAAACATTAGAGAGACATGACATCTGATTTCACACTCTGTGATGAACTCCTTGATAAATAATTAGAGCTTAATTCCATCAGCGAGAAAGGCATCCTTCCTCTTGTGGCCAGAAAATGATATTCCTGAACTTTAAACAATCATTTCCCTCTCTGGTAAAAGTAAGAGAGGGCTTATAATTTCCTTAACTGGATTTGCTTACTCAGGTAACTCAATATATTCAAAGGAAATACCATCCGGAGATACTAATTTGTTTTCTGTTCATTTGGGAATGCCGGTTTAATGTGAATGATTAAGCTCCTTATTCCCACAAAGCTGAAATCATGTATGCACAGAACAGCTACCTGGACGCAGACAAAGGTAAGGCAGCTGTGTAGCCTTCTTAGGTAGCCATTCTGTCTGTTCAGTGCCAGAGTAGGTGAAAGAGTTTCAGCTGCAGATGAGTTCATGAAAAAGAAGAGAAAGTTCAGATGGCAAGTTTATGAATGGAGCCATTTCCTCAGACTTACCTCCTGATATCTTCAACCTACGTCTTATTCATTCAGGCAACTGGTGCTTCTGATTTGATTTTTCATCTTTTTAGAACTCAAACAGAGTACCGTAACTTAATAGTAGTACTGATATTTATATCTTTTCTCTCTGGCAGTGAGGTAGGAATCTCATTGTCGTTTGAAGAGCTCAGTACAGAAGTGGGAAAGTACAAATGGTAAGTACAAATGATACCAGATCAGAGGTCACGCTGTCATCAGGGAAGTGGTTACTGTAGTGCCAGAGAGAACTGATTGGATTGACTGGGAATAAGAGGAATTACTGACAAGACACAAGTCAGTCTATGTGACAAACAGGCTGGTGAAGACACTGATTTAAGATCATTGGTGGAAATGAAACAACAGTGAAAGGGAAGTTATTTCCACAGAGAGAACACTAGGTTTGTGGTGCTAGAACATCAAACACTAGAACAAGACAGTGCCCATGGTAGCAAGGGGAAACCTGGCTACGGGTAAAAGCTGAAAGCGAAGCAGCAATTGTGAATGAGAAGGTAATCGAGGAGCTTTAGTTGTTAGACTGTGACATTGTGGTGTATGTGACACTGACATATGAAGCTCTAATTTGTGGACAAACTAACTGTAAGGTACCTAATAAAATACTTGGGAAAAGATATTATACAAGAGCAGACGAGAAATATTAGAGTGTTTAGGGCAGTAATGATCAAGCAGTAGAATATGTTGTAGTGGTTCACATAGCCATAGTAATGTCAAATTTAACAAATCAAAGCTATCCAGAAGACTGAGTAAATTTGAAGTATGAAGGTAAAGCAGAAATTTTGCAACTACATTATTTGAGTGCTTATCTCTTTTATTCTCTTTTAAAAATCTATTTCTGTTGCACTTAGTAACTTATAGACAAAATGAGAAAATCAAATACAACAATTTTTGAAGGACAATTACTGAAACAAATAAAAAGCATTATTTTATTTATTACTTTATTGCCACATGCATGTAATCTTCACTCAGTTCCATCTTTGTAATTTTTGTTATGCCATTAAAAATTTATTTCTATATTTGTATTATATATTTAATAAACTAAAATATGTATTTAATAATAAATTCATTTAATTTAAATTTAAAATTAATTAAATTTAATAATACAGAAACTAAATAAACTAAATAAACTAAATAAATAAACTAAATTATGTATTTAATAAATTTCTATATTTGTATTATGTATTTAATAAATAAGTTTTTGGGTCTGGTGTTCTTTATGGAGCTGATCAAGATCAGGAATAATATTAACAAAACACTTACCATGTTGCAAAAGAGTTTGTTTAGGTAATGCAGTGACCACTCAGCTACATATTCCTTGATGCTTCTGATTTATAAAATACAAATACCAAAAGTAGAAATAGCTAGGTGTTTTTGTTAGGCAATATTTTCTTTTTCTTCTGAAAAAGTACATTGTGATATTAGTCATTAATCCAAAATAAAGAATATATTGAATAGATTACAGTAAGATCACTAAATTCAAAACTGGAAATTTGGTATTTCATCCAATTGCTGGTAATTCCAGATGATACAGTCCTTTCTGAGGCATATTCAGTAGATAAGTTCACCAATTACAGTTACTTGTTCTGAATTAACATGTTTTCACACATAAAGTGTTTCATCTTCTGATCTCCATTTAGTTAATGTGTAATCTAAATAAATTTGCACTAGCTCATCTCCTTTTGAAGAAAGGCAGCATTATTATGTTCATATATTTTCCAGATTTTTCAGATACTGTGTTTCGTGGGCATTTCTGTTTGAAAGATACAAAAACTGGCTGAGAAGCCTGCTCAGTGTCTGACAAATCAGTGTAGACTTCAGTCACATATTCACTGACATTCAGCTGAAAATAAAAGGCCAAGTAACAAGGAAGTTAGGCAAGCAATTCCTAGTCTGCTTACAGCCCAGGATGGAGTTGTCTTTGGAATCGGTTGTGGACTGGAGATCCAGTTGTCTCCTGTCCAGCTGTACAAACAGGAGATCCAAATCCTTCTAGGTGGTTTACACTGGCGTGAGAGGATTCAGTGGTCCTAATGGCTGACTTGTTTTTGAACAGAAAGCTCATACTTAGGCTAAGCATAAATACTAGGGATTTCGACACAAACAGGTGATTAAAACGTTAGACTCACTGATGTCTGTAGGAGTTTTTTTATCGGTTACAGTGGACTAACTCACGTTTTGTTTCTGTCTGTGGAAGTTTGTTATTCCTTTTGTCACCATGTCACAGAAAACGAGTTAGACCAAGAACATTAATATCTACTTCTAATATTTTACATCCTGAACCCTCAAAGAATGTAATGGGCATCTTGATCTCTGTAAACAGGCTTCTTGATCTCTTTGCTATCAGAAGTTCTGATATTGTGCGTCAAAGGCACCTACTCAACAGCAACCCTTTTTATATCTTGCAGGAGATGTGCTGTTTTGTAATAGAAGGGCGTTTTTTTTATCTACAACCTTATTTTCTTGCAGAGTAATTTATGGAAAAAGTTTCTCCGATGGAACATTTTCTCCCAGTGCTTCTCAGAATTTGTGATGATTCTCTGGGTATGATCCACTGCAGATCAGCCATGACTGCTCAGTAGGTGAGCTGGCAGTTTGGAACAGCCCTAATAGGGCTGCTTTTACGGAGGATCCAGACAAGTTTTGGAGTCAATCTTACTGGCCGTTATAGACATCTCGGCTGTATTTGGAGGCACGGCAGTGCAGGACGTGCTGAGGTACCACAGCAGGTGTTCATTTTCAGTGCCACAGGCAGAATTTAATTAATATTATAGTAATCAAAATTCAGTAAGTCCACAATACCCCTTGATGTGGGGTTTCTCGGGGGGGCGGAGGAGGTATTTGGGCAGAAAGTGCTGGTCTGTCAGGTGGGAGCCCTGAATCGCCTCAGGGGAGGTGAGCGCTGAGGTTCCTCCAGGGGTCTGGCGGGAAGGAGCGGCGGCAGCGGCTGGCCTTGGGCGGGAAGGCTGAGCTACCGCAAGGGCAGAGCTGGCACCTGTCTCTGGGGAGAGCAGAGGTTGTTTTGTGGGAAACACTGGGGCATCCTGGAGGGCTTGGGCAAGACATGATGAGACACATCAGTCGAGGCGATGGAGAATTCGGTTGGGAAACACAGGCTGTGACGGTGGAGGTCTCAGGCAAGGTTCATCACAGATTTTCCTCAGAGGGGACAGTCTACTGGCGGGACGGGACATGACCCTACCCAGTATGTGTAAGCCGGGCAGTAGGGATTTTTGACGCTGAGGAACATCAGGGTGATAGACCATTCGGGTGGAGAGAAGCTGAGGTGTCTTGGCGGGAACACTGGAGGTTCTCCAAGGTGGAGGGCACGCAGCTATTTTAAGGGGGCATGGGCAGAAGGTGCTGAGGTGCCTCCAGGTGACAGTGAAATTGGGGAGTGGGGGAGCCACCTCCAAATGTCTGAAGAGAGCCATGCACATGTGTGAGTGGGAAACACTGAGGTGCCTCAGAGAGAACAGTGTAGGATATGTGTAGAAGTGCTAATACGACTCAGAAAGTAGAATGAACAGATTTGGGTAGTAAAACCTGAGTTAATTCAGGGGTGAGGTGGTCAAGTCTCAGATGGGAAGTGCCAAGGTTTGTCTGAGGGGACAGCAGAAAGTTTTGGTGGGAAATGCTGAGGTATCCCAGATGTGGCATTTCAAGGATTTCAGAAGAAGAGCTTTACCCTCATATGGGCAGTGAAAGGTTTTGGCCAGGTGGATAGGAGTACTTTGGAAGTGATAACAGTGGAGTTTAGGTGGGAAAGGACAGGGTTCCTGGAGTGGGCAGCAGAGGATTTTAAGAGGGGACTGCTGAAGTAAACCAGTTCAGGGCTTTGTGGAAAAATGTTGAGCTACCTGAGATTACATATATGGCAACAGCAAGCAGGAAAGAAGTCTTGATTTGGGAAGCAGTAAATTAGCTTTTGAAAAGGAGAGAAAGGAAAATGCTAACACACATCAAAAAGATGCAGCTGAGGTACCAGAATGGCTACTGCGAGAAGGAGAGTGAGAATTTAGTGGGAAAATCTGAAGGGATCTTAAGAAATCCTAAAAGGGCCTTTAAAAAGGCTCATTTCATCCCCACGAGGTCTGCAGGGAAGGCAAACTGACTTGCTACAAGTGGACCAGGGAAAGGCAGAACTGAGAATGAGTTTAGGTAGGAAAAACTGAGATAAGAAAAGGCTAGAAAGTGGAGAGACTCCACATGATGGTAAGTGAGCAAACAATCTTGTGCAACAATGTGCCACAGTAGAAGCAAAGAATAACTATTTTACTGGGAAATACTAAAAAAACCTTTTTGTTTCAGGAATGACTTTGGCTCTACATGGAAAGCTACCATAGGAGACAACAGAGGGTCACGAATGCAGGTTTGGAACGGGTTATAAAAAGAAAATGCAATGACAGGCACATGCAGAATGACTGAGACAATAACTCACATAAACAAGCCTTTGGGACAATTTTAAGCAATTTCTTAAACAGGAAAGGTGATTGGAATAAGACTTATACAATGCATGTGATAACTAAATTTTCTATAGCTTAATAGAACGACAAGGAAAAAAAAAAGAAAACCATAATCCTTAGGGAAAAATAAAAATTACATAGTGAAGGAAAAAAAATCCACCCTAGAATCAAAGATATGTGCAGAGATGCTTCTTCCTTCTGTCTCTGCTCACAGTGCTGCCACCTGCAAGCCCTAGAAAATATGCCTAGAGTCCCAGCCAAGCTAGAGCACTTGCGAAGCAGAGGAGGGTGGTTGATTTGTTTGGGAGAGTGGGTAGAAGGTTCTGCTTGGCTCCTCTGAATTCTAAACCTGTCTTGTGTCTCTTCCCCCCAGCCACAGGAGCAAGTCCCGAGGAAGAGAGCACAGGAGGCAGGGGGGGAATGGCACTCTGGTAGGCAGATGGAGAGGGGCCGTTGTCTCCCATGTGGGAGGGAGGTGGTATGGGCAGCTGGGGGTGGCTTTTTCTGGAGGGGAAGGCCTGAGAGGGGCAGGGAGAAAAGCCACCCTGCGCTGCTAGGCAGCTAAAGGCAGAAGAGCGCAATCTCTACCTGATGCCTTCTCGTAGACTGGTGACCCTGTGACAGCGGCCGCTCCCCAGTGTGGGGTGGTGGGCGCAGGTTTGGGAGTGCTGCCCAGGGGGACCCGTGAAGGGGCAAGAAGCTGCGCAGAAGGTCTCTGCCTTGTGTGAGCAGCAGGCAGCTGGGCAGCTGGGCCAGAGCAGAGCAGAGCAAGGCCCAGGGAGGAGAGCAAGGCTTGCCCAAGTTGCCCCATTCTGGAGTGCTGGGAGGCACCCATGGTGTTGTTCCAGGAATCCATCTGTTGGTCCGTGTGGCAGGAAGGGTCGTTGCAAGTCCCTGTGTCTCCATCCCTAACTGATGCCTTGTATCTTTGAGCAGGCTGTGGGGAAGAAAGAAGGAGGAAGAATGATTGGGAAGGCTGAGGGAAGAAAGCGAGGAGGAAGGACGGCAGGGGCTTTCACTGGGAGAGGGGCCCCAGCTGCCAAGGGCAGTGGTATCTTGGGGGGAGGCTGTCAGCAGCACCATGGGTGGCAGGGCATGTGTTGTCCTTTTTTTCTTCGTTCCAACCACAAATAGGCACGTACTTCGTTAACTTGTGTGTAGTGTCTATTCTGAAACATTTGTAGATGCTCTTGCCCTAAGATTTCCACTTTGCACCAATTTAGCTGTGCATTTGCAAAGAGAGATGTATACAATGGGCTAAAGAAATATCGAAAAGTGGAAGGTTAGAGACATATAAGAAAGACGCAGCTCTGCCTCTCTTTTCTGAGTATAAAATGGAGGTAAAAGTTCCTACAATACTCATCAGAAGAAACTTAGAATTTTAGTTTCTATGTATGTCAGCTGATATTCAGAAGTTAAGCCTCACTGCTGATGTGTTTTCATACCCTGATTTTCCATAGTACAAGAGAAAGTGGGGCTCCACGAGTTCTGAGAGAATTCTGAGGTAATCATCCACCGCTGTTGGTACAATTTTGACATATCAACCTGCCTGGAAGCAGCATAACCTGCTAGTTTATGTGCAGTTGCCACAATATATGACTTTAAGCCTCGCACTTTGCTTCTCACTATGAAATTTCAAACACTCAAGGCTGTAAACAGACCTTGTTGATGGAGCTGTGTCCCGAGGGAAGGATGTTGTTCAAGATGAAAAATCTTCTGTTAACATTTTTAACACTGCACTGTGCACAGTCAGTCTGGAGTCATTTACTTGTGATCAAATCAGAGAAAAGAAGAAATGAGTGACATTTTAGATACCAGAGAAGTTACTCCTAAGTAGAAGGACTTGTGGAAAGCCCTGGAGAAAAGAACTGACCTTTGGCCCTGTGAAAGAGAATATCAGCTTTCACTAAGCAACAAAGCCTTGGAAACATAAATTTACATAAGTGGAATTTGAAGATTTGTTAACACTGATATTTCATGTCAGCAACAGACACTGGGCATCACGGATTGCTGAATTACACATCCAGAAATACAGAGTCATACTTCACACTCTTAGGTGAAGTCTGAAATTTATGGAAAGCACTGTATCCAATAACACAATATGATATAGTCTGATTGTGATATTAGTTTATAATATAGTGTGATACAGTCTCATATTACAACCCATAAGCCAAATTTGATCCTAATGATAACATAATGGGAAATGCTGATTCAGCAGCTGCTCCCAGAATGCTTTCGTTAGCTTGACTTTTCAGATTTTCAGGTTTCTTTCAAAATGGAGTTGAACAGCTGATGCGTAGATAGCCACTGCAGTGGACCTGCCTCTTTCTTTTGGCATGAAAATGGTCTGAATTACCAAAACATGAAATCCTGCTGGCTGCTCCAGCAGTGTGTCGGAGGAGAGCACGGAGGACTTCTGTCTGTTCTGATATTCTGACTGCCTTGTCTTGTGGATCTCAAATAATCAGGAGTAAAGAGAGTCTTGAAGTTTCCTCGCTCAATGCTCCCCTCAAAATCATGGTATACTTACTACCTCACCTCACCTTCTTATATCAACAAGAAGAGAAACGTGGTAGTTAAGTGAAAATACCTGCAAAAAGGCCGAGGGCCAGTCCTCTCCAACTCCATACTCCTGGAGGGGGCAATTGCCTCCACAGGTGTGACATTTATATGATTCAGCTGGTCCCATTCCTGGTTTAATAAACAAAATTCAGATAATCTAGTAGAAGGCTACCTGAGATACTGGGAAAAGGCAAATAACTGTGGATTGCCGTGGATCACAGGATTCAGCATTTTGGGATGGGGCTCTTATTTTACATAAGAAACGTATACATTTCAGCTAAGGTAAAACCCTCGTTAGAGTAATGCTTTGTTGTATTTCAGCAACAGTTCAGTATATGCAGTCATCTGTTGTCCTTTTTCTTTTCTGTAGCCTTGGAAATACTTGAAGGCAGCATATGTTTTTTTCCCTTACATATTTTTTTTTAAATAACCAGTGTTAATTGCTTATAATAAATGTAGGTGAGTGAAAGACTTTGAAGTTACACGAGATTGTGTCCAACGGTAATAATGACATGAACTACCACAGAAAGCTGTGTTCCATTTACGGCCTAAATTGAGAGAATACTGTTCCAAATTTCTATTTCTTCTAAAGAGTTATAAAGTTAATACCAAATTTCTATTAAGCAAGTATTTATTGCAGATAATACTGAGCTAAAGCTGCCGTATTTTTTTTTATGTTGACAGCTTTGAACTTTTGAAGAAAATGTTTCCTGTTATGCAATAATCAGAGAAGCCAACCCTTAAAATATATGTTTCTTAGTTTTGAGGTTTCTATATGAAAATACTTGTATTTTTTCTTTTCCCATTTCTCACCGTATCAGTGAACCTTCCTGTCAGTGCTGCAGGAATCTTTATGACAAAGATTCTGCACACAGAGTTTGGACAGCATAAACCCCAAAAGTTTGATCCACTTAGTCTTTGAATAGAGATGATCATCACTCTAAAGCTATGCTAGAAAGACAAAATGAGCACTTTGTTACACAACTTTAAATGCTCTACACACAATTTAAATGTTCTTTCTCATAAGCATCAACTGAAAGTTTGCAGTGTGTTATGTGAATGTGAACTGTCTATGTGATTGTAACACTCCAGACTGAGGTATATTTCTATTAATTCAAGCATTAAATGTCTAGCATTCATCTTCCAGGTTCAAACTATGGCTTTTGTTCCTGCAAATGTCCTTTTAAGAGAAAGAGGTAAGTACAAAACAAGGAAATTCATTACATGTTTCAAATAGGTGCATGCTGAAATATCGGTATGTTATTTGCCCAGCTACACTTCTCATTCCTTTCTGACAGAAAGTAATGGTAGGCAAAAGCTGTTCTTCCTCAAAAGTCAGATGTTTAGATTCTTACATGGATCTATTTTCATCATTTTCTCCTACGCTGTCCACATAAGGCTACTGGAAGAGTGAGCATAGATCAGTCAGCAGCACGTTACAAATAGCAGTGAACTATGTATCTCGTTATCCGTGGATTGTTAGCGGCATCCCATAGAGATCTTTATGCAACATCGACATGACAGTCATCAAACTTGAAAAGCATTTTGAAGGATTAATGGAGAGAAATATTCCCCTTCCCAGATAGACTTAAACTGCATAAGTTTTCAGAATATTTTCTATTATTCAGATGACATATCTCATTTAAAGTGATATGTATTAATTAAGCAGGATTTGGAGACTGTTGACTATCTTTGAATAAAACGTAATACAACTTCTTCATTTCTAGGTTTGGAGAACCCAGAAGAAAGATGAAAAGGTATAGGTATTTTTTAGTTGTTAAAGATGACTAGCGCATTGCAGATGCCGTAAGCACTAGTGTGACATGTTGTCCAAGATTTGAAATGTTAGAATTCACAGCAGATCTCTTTGACAGGATGCAATATTGCTCAGATGTAAGATCGTAAAACCTAAAAGAGTTTCCCGAGATAGATGCTTGGAGAAACTACTCTATGTGCAACACTTCTGCTTTGCTTAGAAAAAAAGCATTGCGTTGCTTGACACTTGTGATTTATATGACCACAATCCCACGGATATGTTATCAGTCCTTCGAGAGGCATAATCACGGTAAAATAAGGAGCATATAAAAAAATGAAAAAAAAAAACAAAAACAAGTTCTATCAATAATTTTAAGAAATACATTGAGATTGATTCTTCCAAATGTTGCAGTGATACCCAACTTGGAAAAAATCCACATCTTCGGTAAAGGATGGAGGGGGAAAGAGGAACTTTTCTGAACAGTAAGTTACATAGCTTGCTACAACAAGCTGTGTCTAGAGGGTGCTTTGGAACCTTCAGAAGCATTTGTTTGGCATATTTTCTGCTGATAATGGATATGATTTGTGCTTCTGTTTTATGTGCTGTGTTTTTGTTACTGTGCTTTATACCATAAGCATAAGAACCAGAAGAAGGGATTTTCTATGGAAACATGACAACAGAGATACCAGTTTAAAAAGGTGACAATTACTTCCAGTTCTGGAGCTTGGGCTTTGGCGGAAGTACAGCTGAGGGTGTCTTAATCTCTGTTCTAGCGCTAAGGAACAGCAAGAAACCAAACAAGCACAGCTCAGAATGTTCTTCTCTGTGGAGATTACTAGTACTATGCCAGAACCTGGTACTTTGACCACATGCACTCGCCTAGTCTATTGTGGCATGAAATTAATCAAATTTTCTTAGGCCAACTCTAACAGGTGCATTCCCTTTGAATATGTTACTGCAGGATAAGGCATAAGAGATACCATAATCTTGAAAATTCTTATTTGCTGTAGCCGTACATCAGAACACCAACAATGTTTAGGGACATCAGATACTTAAAAACACCCACTTAGAACAGAATAATATGAGTCATCAATACCTCAGTCAAATTACTGGTTTTATACAGATGTGTATTGCACATAATGTTAAAAACTCTTCTACCTTCCACCAGCTGGAAATGCACACCACCTTATGTTAAAGGCATTTCACGAAACTGGCTAACTAGATACATGGTGTGGTGTTAAGCATGAACCCCAAACTTCCGGAAACTTTGTGTGAGGCGGAACTCTGTGTTAAAAGCAACACCTTGCTCACAGGGGAAAAAAAAGCTGGAGGCTTTTATATTTTTCTGTCTGTGTGCTGGCTGCATCAGAGAAGCACAGAGTTTAGCAGCCATGGAAGAATGAGGAGTACTCTCAAATATATTTGTATTTTATGTCAATATGGAGTAATTAAAATAACATAAAACTAAATTAAATGAATTGTCTGCTTCAGTTCGTATCTGGGAGCTCTCTATTGTCAAGCAAGATATACAGGGACATATTTTTTACATGAAATAAGATTTCATTGTGCAACCTTGGCCCCTGAAAATTGATCTACCTTGCTTTCAGCAATTTTTTTCTTACTTAAATAAGCAGTGCAATTGAGACACTAACAAAATGTTGATTATAGACCCTTTTAAGAAACAAAGGGCCTACTTTTAGGAAATTCTTAGCACAAAATACAGTCTAAAATAAAAAAAGATTTTTTTCTATATTTTTAATAAAGAATTACAATCTATGTTTTTAGTAAAGAATTACAATCCCTGAGTTTTCTTTGGAAAAGGAGTGGAGAATGAAGGAGAAGGCAGAAGTTTTTAAAGTAAGAAAATTGAAGTAAAATTTTAGAACAATGAATAACTTTAAAAAAAAATTATTTTTTTACAAAGAAAGACTGCATTATATATTAGAATCATTAAAGGAGGTGAAAATAGATAAAAATGGAGGTGTGTTCAATGCAGTAAGTACTCAACATAATAAGAAACTTTGCTAGTATTAGTTTTACCACTATTTAAGTAATTTCTTCTGGCAAAGGCGGCTCTCCAAAAATATTCCCTGACCTTTCCTGATCTCAGAGAAAAATTGTGATAGTACTTATTTTACATGGAAAAATGTTTTTACAATAGTGGATTATCATCATTTAGGACTTTAAATATTCCTGCTTGTGTCTGTAAATTCCACCAACTACAGCAGTCAAACTCAGAGCCTGAAAAATAATAGTAGCTTGGCAGTGATGAAACCAGATGGATTCAGGGAATTTATTGAAGTTACAGTCAGTAGCTTCTCTTAAATTTCACATTAAATAATCACATTAAACAATAACATGAATAAATGAAAATGAATGATAAATGAAAATATTCACAAGAAAATAATTTTTAAATAAATCTAAAGCTCTAAATAAGTATTATTTAAAACACCATAGCCAGAGTCTTGCATTTATAAAAGCATATCAAGAGGAAGCTTTAAACAGCTAAAGTTCCACAGAGAACTTCAATCTGACAATGTAATTTAATTTTAGCATATTTTTTCCCGAAAACTGCTGAAATCTGTTTGCGTAGTGTAACCTAGCTCATATCAGTAAATGCTGTTGAAGCATCCTAAAGCTAAATGAATGAGGCAAGATTGAGATCAGAAGTAACTCTTATGTAGGAAAATGCTAATTGATGTATTACAGACTTCCGTCATTTATTTGCATTTATAAAAATCGGGAAGAAATTACTGAAAGTCCCTATTTATTGCATGTTGCTTGTTGTCTGGAAATATAATGTCAAAGTAAGATAGCATTTTTCTGACTTGTTTTATCACCTGGCGTACAGCACAGCTTCTTGAGGGAAAGAGAGGCAAGTGGTGACGTGTCCTTAATCCACCCTGAGCTTCACAACAGCAAGCACAATGGGTAAAAGAGCACCATGCCACCTCCCTACCTGAAAAATGCCGCATCCACTAGCGCGTGCATCGTGAGCCTCAGCTGGCAGGGATGCCATGGCTCACACGCAGCCGTACGGGCTTGTGCAAAGTCACCACTTATCCCAGACTGCGAAGTCTTCAGCAACCTGGTCTGAACTACAGGCGTACGTCAAATTTGCTTTGAACCAAGTTGCTGAAGATCTGCACATCCCTCAAAAACCAAGCTGCCCTAAGTAGGACCAGTGTAGGTTTAGCCCCTTGTCCTCGCTAGTGCATTTGCACTTGCATTCATTAAAGACAGATTAAGGGTGGGAAATTAAGGAAAGTTTATGACAGTAAATACAATGGATATAAAGGGGAGCAGTTGTGTGTTAAGTCATTCTGATACTGAAAGTATTTATTTTGAGAAAAATATTAATGAATGGGGAAACTAATGCAGCTTTTATTCACAAATTCAACAAAACTGTGTAGCCTTTCATTCTACCAAAAGTCTGCAAAGTCAGATATGGGGCCAATGTTACACTGTAATATGTGAAATTACCATAACCTGGAGAATTTATTAGAACTGGCATGTCTTGGTGCTGGGTTTGTACAGGTATCAGGAAGGGATTATTTCAGCACACCAACTGTGCTAGCTCTTGGATGTATCTAATTATACACCTATAAGTAAAATGAGGATCATTGTTAATGCATAGTTACCAACAAAATCACTGATGAAATCGAGGCAAACTCATGCTGTGAATGGTTTGGCTTGAAGCCCTGGATATCCTAGGAAGATTTAGATGTCATTAAGAAAAAAATCCATTGTTTTCAGAATTATTGTTTCCCTGCTGAGAAACACCCTCCAGTCTGCAAAACCAGCATATTAACTTTGCATGAAAAAACAATCTTATGACATTTATTTCCACTAGGATGCTAGAAACTCTAATGAGAAACCAAATGTGCAAAGATGTTTATTGAAGGGAACAGGCTTAGAGAACAAAAACTTTTTTTCTTTTCTTTTTAAAATAAGTTATCAGAAGTTTCACATAATTCCACAAACACATGCTGTTTAATGAAATATTTAGGTCACACTGGAGTGAAAAATAACCTGAAGTGTTCCTGGCAATTATCACTGAGAATTTTTTTTTTTTGGTATTACATAAGATTGAGATTTGAACTACAGATTCTTTGCGAGAGAATACAAGAACCTTATGCATCTGTGTCAAGGCTGCCTACTCCTTTCCAGAGATACACTGGCTTACCCAGCTTAACATGTATTGCTCTGCATCCGCTCTCCTGTGGGGCCTTTTGACCCCTCTGTATGTGGAAACAGGAAAAAAAACGCCTCAGAGATGTAAATACCCTCTGTTTAACTCTGCTTTTGAGCTGATGCATGTTGCATCTTAGCCCTCTATGATGTTAGCCTAGACATGACAGAAAAGGCTGTATGTGCTGCATGTTTTCATTTTGCTGTGCTGTTATAACCAATTATTCCAAACAGCAAAGGAAGTGGGCAGTACCGAGATTTATTGTAGCATTTACTTTGCATGGAAAATGACTGGTTTTCAATGATAGGAGAAATAGTGAAAGTAGTTAAATGAACTAAATGCTTGAAAAATATTTTAGTCCTGGACCTGAACTCTCGTTTTCATTCCCAGAACAGGAACATGTGAAGGATAATACTTCCCACGTATTCTCTATTCAGACTCCCTTATGCTGTTGTCTGATGGGCTCTTCAGCTGCACCGGTTACAGTCCCCACTGGGGTGATCAGGCAAAACACAGTCTCTGAGCACATAAAATCCATACCCTTTTGTCTGAAATATCTAGTACTTAGTCTCAATACTAATATAGAAGGCTTTTTCCTACAGGATTAACAGGAGATTTTTAGGTGCTCAGGGACTTCATTTCCATAGACTTTGGATCTCATACCACTTACATACCTTGCGCTGCATGCTGAAAAATAATCTTGTCGAGATGTTTCCTTATATATGAATCAGTCTGGGTTTAGAAAGCACCTGGTTTTCTTCCAGTACAAAAGGCAATTAGGCACCTCAGTGAGATGCACGCCTGTCAGACTGACCTGAAAAATCTCTGCTTCAAACAGGAAATAATTTAGGATAATAATGATTTCAAATATGAAATGTAATCAAAGAGAGGGCAGCTAATATGAGTTCAATCTATTTATGGTGAAGGCAGATGAGACAGTTATATTGTCTCCATAAATTCAGCTTTGCTCTTCACTGTGAGTTATTCAAGCTTTCAGAAAAGTCATAACTGAAAGTAGGAAGGTATCTCTTTGGAAATGTTGATGTTTGGAGGTTTCTTTATATTCAGTTATTTGGATCGTGCTTTCCTACCCTTTCCTTCCTGAATGTTAATACGTTCATGAATTTAAAAATTTAAAAATTTTGAATTTACCATTTGAGTAGTCTAACCAATTGGAATTTATGTTAAATGAAAATTAATTAGGGAAAACAGAAAAGGTATGTATTGATAGATCAGAATCCTAACTTCGCTTTAAATCCTGATCAACTATCAATTTTCTACTTCCCATGTATCAGTCAAGAGCTATTGCCCCCAAAACAGCATCACAAAAGGATTCTGTGTTACTCAGTCTGCAATGAACGTCTTGTTGCTTTCAGTTCATATGAGTTTGGGGGGGTGTATGTATGTTTAAGCAGTAAAAGATTTGTGAGGAATGATCTAGATGATTATGGTACACAATAATAAACAGTAATTGAAACCTTGAAATAAATGCAATGGCTATTTTATTTAGACTTTAAAAAACAGTGTGTCATTCTGTCAAAGCCAATGCAAAATATTGATTCTTGGGTAGTTAACTTCAGGAAGGTTCCTTGTGTTCATAATCAGATCAACAATTTCTTTTCAGTTAAAAAAAATGAGAGTATCTGAATATTTGCCATCTGAATTCCTCACCGATAAACAGAGAAAACACAATTATTCACCTAAATGGGCCTGATGGACTCATAAGCAATTATTTTCAGCACAATCGCCGATCAGCTCCCTTGTTGCCTAATGGTACCTGTCAGTATAACGAAAACTGTGGTTTGATGGGAATAAAGGAGATCACCTGTGGGTCTACAAATAATGGCGATAAGTGGAAGAAAAACAGTAAGCTGGACATAGATATATTAACTGTCCTTACTGACGTACTACATGCACAGTAGCCAGGGAAACAAAGGAGGTGAAGGACCAGTTAAGTTTGCTTTAGTAACTGATAGTTCTGGTTGTATAACTAATCATTTAAGTCTAAGCAGAAAGTAATACTATAAAAATATGTACTTTCCTGAATTAAATTAGGTTACACATTTATACCTGTTCTTCTCGAGTGCTGATTATAGCATTATTATGGCATCTGAATGTCTTCCAGCATCTCACCAGCAATGTGATTACTACTTGTTACGTTATATTTTATTAGAGAGCTTGATCTTACAAAATGCTGTACGAACTGCATTTGGAACAAAGACAACTGACCATTTGCCTGCATCAAAATTTCAGGAATGGACTGAAAATTTCATATTTCATCCAAGCTGTTACATTTCATTCCCCACATACATAAATCTGTCACATTTCATTCTCCCCACACATACACATCCATCATAGCCCCGTTCTCTGTAGTTATCCTCTTCCTTTAAGAAACGGAGAACTTCCAGTATTGTAAAACTGAGGACGTGTGACTTGTTGGCATGAACTGCAATGCTTATAGAGCTTAATCTAATTTTTCTTTTCAGCTAACAGACAGAAATTAAATTGTTGATAATATAAAAGCAATTGGTTCTCTTTTGTCTCCTTCTGATTACTTCTAGAGCTTTTGACTAATCTATTCAATTTTTAACAGCCACAGAAATTCCTTCCTACACCAAGAAGAAAGGCCCACAGGTAGACCAAAGAACACCTCTGCTTTGGCAGAGGACTTGAATCAATCGCCCAAGTGGCCTCTTCTAGTATTGTATCCCCCAAAATAGCCCAGAGGAAAGCACAACAGCTGCATTTTTAGGAATCTTGTACTGCAGTTTTTTTCACTGTTGTTAAACAAATCTAAATGATAGCAACAGGTATGGTCAAAATTAAACGAGATGCAGTAAACTAGCCCTGGGTCTGCAGTGCACTCCATTTCCAAAAAGAGTAAGTGATACTAATAAAAAAATCATTACAGTTCGAAAATTGTTCTTCAGAATTTTTTGTGATGGCAATGTAATCAGTCATTGGGTACTTAAAAGTGTAATCTCTGTACACAGCGTTGCATTACAGGGTTATGCAGCCATGGTTATCAGACTAAAAGAAAACAAGAAAAACTCTTCTATAATATTGTGTATATATATATACATCTATATATACCCACACACTTGTACAGATGTATGAGGATATATAAAATCATATAATCACCTTTATTTTTCTGACTAATGACTGAAACAGTTGTTCCACCAACAATTCCGTGTTGGTATGGCTCAGCTTTAAAGACAGGACATGCATTTTTTTCTGCATCCTGTCGGCTGCTTGCATACTACTAATTGCTTTATTAAACAGTTGACAGCTTACCAATAGTCCTGTGAACAGTCACAATGGGAACGGTAGCTTTCAGTGAATGAATTATAACATTCAATCACGTGCCTGAAACTGAGCAGTAAGTAGAAAAGTGCATTTCATTTCTGCACACCAAACTTGAAAGTAAAATTAGCTGTTAAGTATCTGCTGAACAAAAGTAACTTAAGACTTATGCAGCTGAAGCTAAGAAAACTGTTGTCAAGAAAGACTGATAAAGTATTATGCAAGTATTCTCTCATTTCTTCCTCTTCTCTTGCCCCTTCTGTCCAAGTTTTTCTTCATTTTTCCAGCACCATGGGACCTGTGCATTAAGCTTGAGGTGGTTTGCAGAATTGAGCTGTAAATCAACACTCCCTCGTTCCTTCCTTGTTTGTATGTAACATTATTAAAAAAAGGAAGAAAGAAAGAAAAAATAAATTTTAAAAACCTTACAATGGCACATGGCAATTTTAAGTTCATTGCCATAGTGACTGGAGTTTATTTCTCAAGCTTAGTCTTCCTACAATAACAAAGCTATCGCCCACACATCTCTCAGCTTATTCTTCCCCGTATAAACATTCGAATACGTAGTACCACAGAATAAGTACAGTAGATACTGTACCTTGTTTTCTTGTGAAAAATCACAGAAAAGAGTATGAATTGCATGTGTGATGAGAATTACTGTGGAAAAAACAACAAAGACAGGATTTAGCTTACTGAAAGAGAACTGTCATTTGCAAGGGATTCATGACTATCTCTGGTTTTCATAATATTTTTCTAAAAAGATTTCTAATAACATTTAAAAAATGAAGATGTATCACAATTTTTTTCTGATTTTCTGAAGTCATATTGATCTGAGGCAATTTGCAAACTTATTTTTTAAAGCAACAAACATTATTGCAGATTCTAAGATGAACATTGTCTGAACGTCATGCTCCCAAGCTTCTCTACTGTTTCTCCTTTGCAGTGCCTTCGGTTATGCTGGTTTTTCCTTGAGTTACCAGGTCCTTTATGAAGAGGAGGTGAAAAGTTACAGTACAAACATTCTAAATCCTTTTCTAGTTCTTCTGCCCTATTCTGCATAGAATTGTCATAATGGGACTTTCTAGTCTCATGCCATTATTCAGACAATATTGGAAGCTAATAGGATACCCAACTATTTAAAGTTTTATATTTCACAAACTATTTCTACAATTTTAGCACCCACAAACATGGAATGCAGGATGTTTCACGAAGAAAAATTATGAAAGAAAACAAATGGTTTTCATTTGATCCAAAAGGGTTGTAATTTACTGTGAAATTATATGCAGCATCTAGGATGTTATGAGAGTGGGTAAGGACTGGATTCGTGCTATCAGTGCAGCTTTATAAAGCAACAAACCCACCAAAACTGTCATTTGTTTGGAACAATGTTATTCACAAAATTTGGCTTCATTCAACCAATGTCTTTTTTTCTGGGAGGAGGAGAGGATTTTGAACGCCTCTTAGCACTCAATTTCATTATTTTATCAAAATATAATGTTTTATTAGAAAAAAGCTGAAACAAATAATTTTGAACATTAAAAAACACAATGTCATGTTCTTGTTTCACAACAACATTTTTCATTAAAATTTTATCACGGTTAAGAGAAAAACATGTTTTAAAAGATTAAATAACCCTGAACAGTATAAATTTTTTTTTTTATTATTGCATAAAATTCAAACCTGGAATTCTTGCACAGTCCAAACCATCTATTTCCCTGATTTTTTTTCTTCTTGGTCCTGAAAGAAAGATCTGTTATTATTTCAACACCAGTTTTTGTATCCAGTTAAGCTATTACACATTCTCCTCATCCATTCGCCATACTGGATCTTTACCAAAGGATTTGCAAGTTCTGTTGCCTCTATTAGCAATCTGGTGCCTGCAGGGAGATAGCTGCAAATGTTGTTTCTTTCTCTAACCTGTAGACAAAAAGGACATTGGCACTAAATGAGAAAGTTTGTTACCAATGCTACTTTTCTTCTTATCCTCATTGTTCTGTCAGTTTCTTATTGATAGCCACCTTCACTGACTTTTAGTTTTTTTGCTTTTTTTTTTGCATGGAATTGTCATAATGGGACTTTATGGGTTCAGCGCTTACCCTGGCAGATTGACCTTGTTTATCTTACTTGAATACAAAAGTATTTCTTTCAGCTATGAAACTTCATACACTCCAGGTTCATGAAGAAAGCTCTTCTAAAAGAGCTGTTATCTCAAAGGCAGGCTGTCTGTATGGATACCCTGTTCCTCAGAGAACTGTTCTGTCCATCAAATCAAGATAGCATAAATCACGTATGTCTGGAGAGAGCTCCCATCTTGACACTTCCAGTTGTCGCCTGTTACCTCCATCCTATTTTGAAGTCTCACTTCTCAAATTGTACCACCTGTACTACATCAAGAACTAGCAGACAGGCTGGCAAGATTTCAGAGCTGAATTACATTTACTTACCAGGCCATAAGAAAAATGCTTATATTATCCAGCACGCACGACAACGGTTTCTTTGGTCTTCACAATATTATTAGCTTATGCCTTATGTTACAGGTTGCTTGGAATTATTCAGGCTAGCTTTAAGATATCTAATGTGGGTGTTGCTAGTGCTGCAACATAGAAACATAAGTATAAATATCACAATGTCTTATTGCAGGCAAATTTGAACTGTTTCTAACCAAGCTGAGGTGATTAACTCAAGAACAGCATCCTGCCAACATGGCTACTAGCAATGCTCCAGGAATACATTCACTTATAATGAAGACCAGTCCCCTCACTAAAAAGAAACTTTAAAGAGCCCTCTGTAATATAGTAAAACCTATGAGAAACAGCTAGTCACTAGCTAAAAAGCTAGTCTCTTAAGCAATTTTTACAGCAGAAGATATTATCTCTAATCTTTCCCAGGGAATTCATCCTTTCCAGTTTTGTTTAGAGGAGGGCAGCCCAAGATTTCGTGCAAAACCCTGAATCCAGGAATCTGCCTGGCCATGCCCTAGCTGTCATTGAAAGGGAGTGAAAAAATTTTGAGCACGTTTCCTGTTTCAGATGATCAGAACACAAAAATATGTGGGATGTGCCATGGAGCACAGCTCATATGCAGCAACAACATTAATGTTCAACAAGGTAAAGAATGCATGTCTCGTATTGCAATGAAATCTGTTTTCCTACAGATTTTTGTAGGTTCCACAGCAGGGCCTTGATACTTACTACTGAGTCAATCAAATGTAACCTAGTATTACATTTAAAACTCCCAGTATCACAAATTATATATTCAGAGCAATTCTAAAAAGTTGCCGGAGGGGATCAGCAAGGAAAAACCTAAGACGTTGATATGAATGGCTGGTGATGAGAATTGTGCTGATCCTGCATCAAGTTACCATATCTGAAATGTAAAGGAGGTTTTATTTCTATTTGAAGAGTTCAGAGGGAGGTGATAGTGAGGAACAAACACCATGGGTACAGAAATGGGTCGGCTGGTTTGTGTATTGACAGTTTGTAGGCTGGCTATCTTAATCCCCCAGACTGCAAAAGACAAATGTAACAGCTGTTACCTAAATTATCTGAAATGTATTTGCAGCACAAATGGGACTGTATCACAGGCAAGGTACAGAGTGATTATGCCACATGTTAATACTAATGCAACAAACATAGGGAAGATCTTGGGGAAAGGCAGCTGGATGATTATCCCATGCGTGGCATTTTGGTCACTGGCCTCCGTTAAGCTATCTTGAGTGCAGTAGTCAGAATAGTTTGAGGCTAGAGACTACACAGGGATAAATATGGATTCCAAGATCTTTTCTAATGACATCAGACAGGTTGCTTTCTGCTTCTTTATCTTCATCACTATTATGTCTATATAGCAAAAATAATTTTAAATGCATGAGATACTGTCTTTTAATCAGAGTTAGGTGTCTAAGTCTTTATTGTGTCTCTGAAAATTAAGCCTTTAGTGTTTCTGGTTTAGCTTTCCCATTATACATACTGACTACAGTATAAAACTTAAATGGACCCCGTAGATACTCTAAGTACTGTCAAATGAAGAAAGAATAAAAGAAGAACAAAGAACATAAATCCCTGATACTGCAAAAAGCTAAATTCCTTCTGGAAAATACTGATCAATTTCTTCCCTTAAAAAGTTAGGTTAATACTGTGTTGGGTTTATTTCACACATTGTGTAAGTCAGACACAATTATCTTCCATGACCATCATTAAATCTATCTTAAATTTTAGAAACTGGCCATCAAATTCTTTGTATTCTTTGTATGTTGTAAGTCAGAGAGCTAGTAAGACCATTTGAAGGGCAGAAAAAGGAAAATATTTTTTAAAAAGGAACGGAACAGAAGGGAAATGATGGAACAAACTCCACAGAAGAAAAGGAGAACACCTGGGAGTATACCAATGTTAGCACAGTACCAATAGACAGGGGACATAAAGTAAAATCAGCAACTCCTACTACTCTTTCCTCTGGCAAAACTCGTACTGAACCCAGAAAGGAACTCCATTTTGATCTCTTAATTTTATATGCATCTTACAAACAACAGCAATTTACTGAGAAAAAGGACATTAGTCAAAATACCAGGCTACTGTGGGTTCATTTTAGAAATGTGTTTTCAAGTACATGACAGAATACTTTGCATCAAAGTCAAGTTCTATTTTACTGTGAAACTTCTGAAAAGTCAAGAAGTAACAGTATTCTAAAAACCTATAGATTTTTATTTCAGTGACTTGCCTTCTATTCGCAATGATCTTTCCAATCTGTCTAATGATGAACTTGAATGTATTTATTAGACATTTACATGCAAATGTTGTAAAGTGTAATCCAGATACATGCCCCTGCAATTATTTGCTAGGACAGTCAGTTAAAATGTCCCAGCACTGGGTATTAATATAATGTGCACATCTATATCTTAGGGGCTGGACTGAAACTCAGTTAAAATAATTTCACATTTCAGACTTTAGTCCTTATTTCTCTCTTTCAAGAAAATGCTGGCGTTCAAACTTCAATATGCAATATGAACCAGCCTCAGTAAACATAGTAAATAAATTCAGACATAGGCTCTGTGTTTATTAGTATCAAGTATCAGAGTCTCTGAGCACTTTACAAGGGATACAGTTTGAGTCACGTATGATTTCATAGGTCAAGCTTAGCTAGATCAAGGCAATTCCCTCTAAGTCAGAACTTTGAAAGTGAGCTGAAAATTGGAGTTCACAGTGGTTCAACACAGTAATTGCTGATAAAAGTATCGCATACTGATTTAAGCAAGACAGGTTGAACCTGCTTGCACACCAGAATATATTTGGAGAAAGCTCTAATGTCAGGTCTAGTGACATTGCTTAGCCTACTCCTCAAACAGAATGTTGACCACTGCATTTTCCTGAATACAGTTCTCCAGACTGAAGGGCGATAACTCTTTCTTTACTTGTTGGATGTAGCCCTGCAGCAGTCTGTTTCTTCCACGTAGTTTCCAGCTGAAGAAAAAAATAAATCACAGAAATACCAGCCTTTGCAATCCAGAGACCCATACTGTGGATCACTGCACAAGGTTGTAGAGTTTACTAGAAAATGTATATTTCCATGATTACCATGTTTCTCGGAACAGAGCTAACAACTTCTACAGTATAGTGTGCATGAAAGGTGGTTCTGTATGAAAAGGTAATAATGGTTGTCAGCACGCAAAGCTTAAGTGAAAAGACAAGCGCAGACTCATTTAGAGCAGTAAGCACTCCAGGCTCTAGACAAAGTCCAATCAAGTCTTTTCATTTGGCAAAACCAGCTGTTCACGCAATGATGGCCGCCCAAGACAGTAAACCTCATAGCAGGTCAGAGCTACCACTGATAGGTTAACAAGTATTTCCCATATTGCAGCTTCAGGGCACAGTCTGACTAGCATCTTTATGTGGCCATGCCAGCCTGAGCACTGTGCATTCCTGTCCTCAGTCATTCACTCATTCCCCGCATTAACCTCTGCCCTTCACTTCAGAACAAGTGTTTATTTAGCCAGGTGATAAATTGGACCAATTCCCTCATTCAAATCCCTTCTTCGTTGTTAGGTTTGTTGTTATTAAGCTGGATCTATGCTGCAGCTTAGTTTACCCTTCAGTGTGACAAGTGATTGTGATGCATACGGCGTGGGAAGAGAGGAAAGTGGGGAGAGGGATTGCTTAATCCTGGGCCATGCCTACGAGAGGTCCGTGTGATCATCATTTCTGTGATTGCAATATTGGCTGATTGCTATGGGAATAGAGAGGGTTAGCGTGAAGAGCTGCAAACACAACACTGAAAGGAAACAAAGACCCAGGCTCACTTGCAACTTGTCTTACAAAAAGTGTCCTGTTGTTCTGGAAACAGTACCATGTATAAGATGTTTCTAAATAAGCATTGCACAAAGAATATGTTTATCTCAGTTTCTGTCTAATTAAAGCGGTGCTATCTGCTCTTGAATTCTGGCTAACTGCTAGGGCACAGTAGCAGAGTAGTTGAAGGTCTAATTAAATACTCCTGCTAGCAGGTATCCTCTTTCAGAGAGCACTGAAAACTCAGCGTAGCTTTCAGATTGGGCCAGTGTGGGCAGAGGCCTTCAATGAGGTTTTTTAATGCGTCAGAACTCTCTGCTACTCTGAACTAAAAACACGAGTTGGAGAGGTGTCTGATGGAGAGGGAGGAGGGTTTAAGAAATCATGTAAAAATATACCTTCTGAGCAGAGAGTTTTTGTTTGGCTCTTTTTTTTTTCTTTTTGCCTAGCTGCAATCATAGTCATTGTACAAACAACACTGCATTTCTAAGAAAACCATGTGAGAAATCAAATGGCAATACCCAGTGTGACAGGGCTAGCACCAATTTTTAGTAAAAAATATGTGAAGAACACTTGTGTCATTATTATGCAGATTGTAGTATAGCATATGTATGTATTCATCAGAAACACTGCTTCATCTGTAGCTTTTTAAAAAAAATGTATTATACCAAGTAAGCAACGTATATTAGAGCAATCAGAACTCTTTCAAGTTCAGCTGGCTTTAGACTTGCAAAAGAATAATTTGTAGTGTCAGCACCTTCACTGACAAGTTCTCTCCCTGACATAGGAACTGTGCTAAAATAGATTTTACTGTTTAGATAATTGTAAGCTTTATAAAAAAAAAAAAATTATGCCCAAACCAAAAACTGTGGCAAACACATGTACTATAACTTGGCCTAGAAACTGATAATTATCATAGATTTCCTACCACAGGTTATTGTAAATGAGAAAATTAGTGAGATTTGAATTGCATGTCTCTACGCCCTGTATCTGCTCCTCGGGTCACCAGATTTGCCCTAGCTATCCCCTTATATTCCCATGCAGACCAACACTGCAATATCAAGACTCTTTCTTGTGGTCCGTAACTCTTGGACCCCATGGTCCTCCTTCCCATGTTGCCCTGCCTGGCTCAGGCATAAGAGCATACTCATTGCCAGGATAATGCTGGCCAGCTGGCTGCTGACAAACATAGCAGGTAAGAGCAAACTTTCTATTCTTTTCCTTACTCAGGAATTGATAAAATTGCTTTTACCTGCTTAGCTCCGAGTCTTCCCCGAACTTAGAAAAGTACAACTGTACCAAGTTACTCTTGTATTCCGTGCTCTTCTAACAGTGTGTGTATGGATCAAATATAGTTTAACAGATCTGTCTAAGAGTTTATTATACCAAATTTGGAAATCAGAGTGAAGTAAGTGGCTATATTTCTGCATGAAATGTTACTTGGATCTTGCTTAATGGATTAGTAAAAGCAATATATCATATAATGTGTTAGCGTTGAAACATTTGCCAAGTAAGTAGAAAGGCTTTTTCAGAGTCCAGTGTCTTTTACAAGATCAGTGAAATCAGATTGTGTTTTTCTGGACATAAATAAGTCCATTGGCCCTGCTGCGATGCAGCCTTACCTCAAGGTGATTGAACAACTAATCCTGGAAACCATTTCTGTAAAGAAATGACATTTGTAAAGAATAGACATTTGAGAACATTGTCTCTGTTATAACACTGGAGTAAAAAAAGTGGAAAGCTAATAGTAAATACAGTGTAGGAAATATGATTGCCAATAGATATGTTTTAGAAACACACAATAATTCATAGCCTGGAGACAACAACATCTTCTCTGAGAGCTTGGCTTGAAGAGAGAAGAAGCTCCATTCTGTGGATAAATTTCTGATGCTGTAGTTCACACAATCTCAGAAAGGCTGAGGTTAGAAGGGGCTTCTGGAGGTCAACTAGTCCATCCTCCCCCCTGTTTAAGTGGACCACCTAGAGGTGGTTGCCCAGGACCATGTCCAGATGGGTTTTGAATATATCCAAGAAGAAGAGACTCCACACACCTCTCTGGGCAACCTGTGCCAGTGCTCAGTCACCCCCACAGTGAAAAAGTGTTTCCTGATGTCCAGAGGGAGCCTCCTGTGTTTCAGGCCCATTGCCTCTGGTCTTGTCACGGAGCACCTCTGAAAAGAGCCACTGATCACCACTCTCTGGGCCTGATCGTTCAGACAGTTTTCTGTCCACCTCACTGCCTGCTTATCCAGCCCATGCTTCATCAGCTTCTCTACAAGCGTGTTATGGGAGACAGTGTCGACAGCCTTAGAGAAGGCAAGGTAGACAATATCCACCATTCTCCCCTCATCTACCAAGCCAGTAGATGGGTTGGCAAAATAACCTTCATCATAGAAGGTTATCAGGTTGGTTAAGCATGACTTCCCCTTTGAGAACCCATGCTGACTACTCCTGATCAACTTCCTGTCCTTCGTGAGCCTGGAAATGGTTTCCAAGATTAGTTGTTCAATCACCTTGAGGTAAGGCTGCATTGCAGCAGGGCCAGTGGACTTATTTATGTCCAGTTTGCTTAAGTATTCCCTAACCAGATCCTCTTCCACCAAAGGTATTCTTTCCTTGTCCCAGCCTTTCCCCTTAGTCTCCAGGGCCTGAGATTTCTGAAGGCTGGTCGTGCTAGTAGAGACTGGTGGAAGAAAGCATTCGGTACCTCAGCGGTTTCAATGTTCTACGTCGCTGCGCCCCCTCCCCATTTAGCAGCAGACCCACATATTCCATAGTCTTCCTTTTGTTGCTTATGTACTTATAGAAGCCCGCCCTGCTGCTTTTCTTGTTGGCTTGTTCCCTTACCAGACTTAGCTCCAGTTGGGCTTTGGCTTTCCTAACCCCATCACTGCATGCTCAAGCGGCAGCTCTATATTCCTCCCATGTTATCTGTCACTTCTTCCCCCTTCTGTATACTTACTTTTTATCTGTACTTATTTTTGTTGGAGTTTTGCCAGGAGCTCCTTTTTCATCCATAAAGGCCTCCTGGTATCTTAGCTTGGCTTCCTGCTCATTGGGATGGACTGCTCTTGAGCTTGGAAGAGACAATCCTTCAATATCAACCAGCTTGCCTGGCCCCCTCTTCCCTCCAGGGCCCTATCCTATAGGACTCTTTCAGGCAGACCCCTGAAGAGGGTTAAATCTGCTCTCCGGAAGCCCAGGGTTGTGATCTTGCTTTTTGTCCTCCTCCCTCCTTTTAGGATCCTGAATTCCACCATCACTGCAGCCAAGGCTGCCTTTGATCTTCGCATCCCTGACAAGCCTTTCCTTATTTGCAAGTATGAGGTCCAGCAGAGCATGTCTTCTCATTGGGTGCTCTATTATTTGTGGCAGGAAGTTATCATCAATGGTCTCCAGGAACCTCCTGGATTGCTTGTGCTCTGCAGGTATCAGGGTGGTTAAAGTCTGTCATGAGCAACAGGGCCTGTGAACGTGAGACTTCTAGCTGTCTGCATACGGCCTCATCTACTGTTTTCCTGATCAGGCAGCCTATAGCAGAACCCACTACAGCATCACCCATACTGGCTTGTTCCTTAATCCTTACCCATAAGCTCTCAGTTGGCTCTTCATCCATCTTCAGAAGAGCTCCATGCACTCCAACTGCTCTCTCACATAAAGGGCAACTCCACCTCCTCGCTGTCCTGTCCTTCCTAAAGAGCCTGTATCCCTTCATTGCAACACTCCAGTCATGGGAGCCATCCCACCACATTGCCATGATCCCAACAAGATCATAGCCCTGCAGTCACACACAGATCTCAATTTATTCACATTTATTCCCCATGCTGCACACATTAGTGTCCAGGCACATCAGAGAGGCACGCTGGCATGCTGATTTCCCAGAAAGGGGTTGGAGATTTTTCCCAAATTGGTGTCTTGTAGGCACTTCCTTGCTTACCTGCAAGTGCTTGAGGTGACTCTATTTAAGATCTGTTTTGTTGGATTTGTCTTTGCCTTCATTCACACGACCCCAGGCCCTTTGCTTGTCAGCCCTGTCAGTCACTCTCTCACACGGCTGCTGGTAATACTCTTCATCTTACATCACTCCCAGTTTAAAGCCCTTCTTACCAGGTCAGCCATCCTGCTGACAAAGATACCTTTGCCTCACTTAGTGAGGTAGATCCCATCTCTCCCAAGCAGATGTTGATACTCGGACAAGGTCCCATGGTCACAGAAACCAAAGCCATGTTGTCAACACCAGCTGCACGGCCAGCGCAGCTGTGTAATCGGCACAGCTCAGTTTGTTCCTCCAAACCACAGGAACATGCCCTGATTATAAAAACTGATAAAATTTTAGGACTTTTTTATAAATATATAAAATTCATTTAAAGTGAGCATCTTAAAATGCTACTTTAAGTGATATTAAGCATACATATTTTACTGTGTAGCATATAATACTTCAAATTATAACACCAGTAACGTGTATATCCTGCTTAAAAGAACAAACATTTAAAGAGCAGGTATTCGGCTTGTACAATACCGTTTCAGCTCCAAACAGCTTGTTACCTTTGGCAAATCTGCCAGGTCCAAGTGAAAATTTCCAAGGAATTCAAAATCTGTAGAAAGGAAGGGAGAACAGGCAGCCAAGGTACATCATTTCCTTAAGGAACAGCCGAGTTAAATATTCAGTATGCTGTCCTGATCCTAGGTAATATAAATTCTATGGACCTAAAAAAACAGTCTGACAGCCTTCGCAGACTGATTTCATTTATCTGCCTCATGTACACCATAATCTTCTGAACAATGTCAGAGAAGTTACCACAGCATTGGATTAATGTGAGTGAGACCAGGCTCGGGATTTGTAATTCCACCATTTATGATTTGTCACTGGGTTATCTGAGTGCATAATTTCCACCACAAAAACGTTAGCATTTGAATTCAAGTTTCTACATGGTGACTTAAAGGTGCCCTTACCTAATTCTGAATACAGCCTTTTGTAAGCAACAATTTGCAGTGGTTTTATTCATGACTGCTGGTGTTCCTGCTGTAGGAGCACCATTACTGGGTAAATCCACAGCCCCTGCTGAAGGCAGAGATTCCGTACTGCCGGGAGTGATGTTTAAATGTCAGCTGTGCTGCCTAAGCGTTAGTGATAATTTTTTTTGACAAAGTGAAAAAGCAGCAGTAATAATAATAGTAATAAACTAAGCCCAAACTTTAGTAGTTGAAATCTATAAATATGTATACCTGTGAAGAGCCAAAACTACATTCAGAATTCCTAGTGCCCTCGTCAATTTTCTGTGAGACAAATTGGTTTAACTCAGTAAGCCAGACAGCTTGGCAGATACGTTTAACTTGTAACTATGTCAAGAAAATGCATCAGAGTAAAGCTTGCAGAAGAACCTAAGAGGATAACATTCTTGTGAGTACCAGCTGAAGAAAACTTGTTGATATGTCCCTCAGACTGACATGGACAACTGGGGAGCTGTGCCTCTGCCGAATCCGCACAGATACAAAAATGTCACTTTTTATAGCCTGCTGCCCTCTCTAGGAAGCAGGTATTCAGACACGTGTCGCACTTTAGTGTCCCTTGAAATAAGGACCTTACCCAAAGCTCACTGAAGTCAACAAGAGGCTTGCCATTAACCTTGCAGTGTCAGGCTTTAAGGCTCTTGCATTAGCACCTGTGTAATTGTAAGCACATAAACATGGTGACTGACATCCAGCAGACTGCCACTGCACCCAAAATTATAATCAAGGCCTAACTGAAGAGCCTCAAATGTTAGTCACAGTAATCATGGAAAAAATTGGAAACGATAATCCATTCCTATATATTAAATCTCTTAAAAGTACAACATTTACTAGTCTTAAAGAGAAAGAAGTGAACACTTTTGCATATGCATGTTGAAGTGTATTGCAAACAATGAGCAGCTCATAGGCAATCACGAGGGCCATAGGTAAGGAAACAGGTTGTGTTACCCAGTGTCTCCTCCTAGCTGGACATCTGCGAGGTCCTAGCTAGGTGACTAGCTGGTCACCAAGAGAAATCATTAGATACATAGACTTAGCTGACATTTGGATTGCACCTATTAAAACTACAACAAAAGCTTTAAATGAAAAGGGCTGAATAACGGTATGCAACAAATATATTTTCTACTTATTTACCAGCTGAAGCATCATCACGTTGCCAGTCACATTTCTAAAAATCCTGTATGGCCTTTCACCCTTATGTTCAAGCACACATTGAATAGGATCTTTCAAGAACATCTTTTCACAGACAGCTTTTATTAAGAAACAATATAAATAGCATAATAAAAATGTCATCACTTGTTTGGGGGGGAAGATTGCAAAGAGAAAAACAGCAGCACGGTATCAGTGTGAACACAAACCAAGAAAGACAAGGAGAGCTTTGTTGATCAGGTTACTCCTCCTGCCACAAACAAATGTTCTCCATGTTGTGCAGAAGTGAGAACAAACAGATTCATGTGCAGGGGGTGGGTGCGATGAAAAGCTGTTATTTTTCAATTGTGCCAAAAACATTCTGTTTCGTTCATCTCAAAAAGAGATCTGAAGTGAAGAATCTTAAAATAAATTTTCAGAGTCATTTATAAAGATCAATATCCCTTTTCTGAAAACAGGAGCAGAGAACCTATTAATCACACATATTTCTGACCACCACTTTTCCAAAAAAACCCCACCATTTGCATATCAGTCTGTTGTCCCCCAAAATAAATAAATGTCTCAGTCTCCCTTTGAGTCTTTTTGCATATATCTGACAGAATGCATCAAGGCTTCATCTAGATCGTCTGCTTTTTTTCTCTTTTCCAAACTCTGTGTATCTATTTCCCTATATATCTGAAATTTTGCATAGTTTGTGGCAAGTTAGTTAACCATGCAGAGCCTCCTTTGTGCACATTTTCACCTGCTGCAAATTTCTTGCAACTAAGGCTGATTTATGTCAGATAACCAGATCATCAACCCAGAACTTTGGAAAACACAAGACTGTGTGTACTGTCAGTTTTGCTGCAATGACCTGGATGTTCTATACGGACATAATGCTTACATGGGTTTTGTAAATGATGTACTTCTATGGAGTGCAAATTTTGAGGAACTTGCCTACCAGAAACTTGCCAGAAGATATAGTTTAAATGAAAGAAACTATTTAAAGTACTATCCTGGACAGAGTTGAATTTTACAATATATTTGAGCACTTTACAAGTTGGGAGCGTGAATTCCCATGACTTCCTCAGAAACTGGCTGCCAAGGGTATGAAGTGACAGCAGGAGCACCGTGGAAGACAGAGGAAGGGAGGCAGTAGTCGCTAGGCCTAGTGCGGGCCCAGGTAGCCAGTTGTCCCTGAGCAGCCCGTGTAGATAATGGGGAGAAAGCCATTTTGGTAGATGCGTAGCACCTCGAGTAGAGCAGGTGTGAGGGCCCTCGGATTGCCCCTGGAGGAGGCTGGGAAGACTGCTGTCCTCCAGATGAAGTTAGTCTTTGTGAATGCTCTCCATAATATTCTTCAATTAGACCATGAACACTGTTTTGCACCGGCAGGAACATTGAATAGAAGTTATTTCTGACCACAGGTTAATTAAAGTGCAGGAGAATAAAGCTGGTCATATTTTTCCCTCTTACATGTAAACCTCAAGCATTTGAAATTCTGCAAAACACGGACAGAAGAAAAGAATTGTCTTTCACATCAACTTCAGTAATGACTTAGGTATTTGATAATGACTCAGGGAAGCAGATACCACATATTAAAGAACACAGGAATGAAGAGGACATGGTAGAACTTGGAGTTGTATATATCCTTTAGCTGAGAAATGGCTATCAGCAAAATTTATCATTTGGTTTTAATTATTATTTCTCCACCCTTTCTACTCAGCTGAATTAATTCAATATGTTTCAGACAGAGGTGTTATTTAAGCTCATGTTTCCTATTGTTACATATGCTTTAAAAATAACAGGAAAAAAGTTTCCTTATTGTCTTCATTTCTGTGCACTGGTTTGGTAAATTCTTGGAGACAAGGAATTAGGGAGCAAAGACTTAAGCTGAAGCATTTTCAGGCACTGGACTCCAAAGAAAATCCAGAGAAAATTCCAGAGAATATCTATATGCCATTAATTTATTTCTATAATAAGCTGAAATCCAAAATTTGATTTTCCAGGAACTACGTGAGCTGCCAGCCAGCAGTGCACTTTTATTCAGTAGAGTGCCTAGGCAAATTACTAACTTTAAGCAAATTCTCCAGTTTCAATGATCTCAGAACATTTTCCTGACGTCAGAATCAGAATTTGATGAACAGACCTGGATTCAAACATATGCTGATTTAGAGTCTGAATATGAATCGGTATCAAATTTTGCTTTTAGGATCCATTACTAACAGCTGGCACTGTACTGCAAGAGGGCAGAGTCAGAGTATATGAACCCTTAGCCCTTCACACCTTGATCACTGATGAGATGCAGTCAGCATCAGCTCAAGCGTCCTGGGGGCTCCTGTCAAGTTAATCCCTTTTCCTGGTTTAAACCTCGTTTCTTTATGAGGTGGAAAAAACAGAGTTGATATTTTTTTTAAATATACAGCTTTTTCCTAGCCTACCAACAGCAGGTATTATTGATAATTAATTGCTTCCTTTATTATTTTCCTTTTTTTAATGAAGATGTGAAAGTTGTGGATTATCGTACATAGTGACAATAACACAACCAAGAGATGTGTTCAAAAAAAGCAATATGGGAATACAGAAGTATTTATTAAGATAAGATACAAATATGCTGGTGTATTTAGATTATGCAGAAGCTTTAAATGTCTGTGGTGGATAAAAGTGAAGGTTAAGATGATAAAATAACTGACAAATGAAGCAGATATTAATGTTTATTAAATAGTTACATTTGGCATTTAGGGCTGTAGATTTGACATGAAACGTATTGCACATAAAGAGTAAGATACTTTATAGATCCCTCACTGTTCTTTTTTTTTGTCAGTAAAACTTTTCTACCAGTCTGAAAGATGAAGAGGGATCTTCAGGCATTTGAGATAGGAATCAGCATGTGCTGAAGTGTGGAGAGTTTGACAAAACAGCGCATAGGAAGAACAAATATCAAACCAGAATGACTGAGAAATGATAGAGAAACATGAAAACTGACAGCTTACCCTGTAAAGAAATTTAGCATATAGAGGATGAGAAGCCACGCTGGAGTTCTGAAATTGAAAAAGAGGATTAGCGTTGTAGCCTGGTGTCAAGAGGGGAAAGCCTCCAGTGGCTTTGGAGGACTCCAGCATCAAGTCATGAAACCAAAGACAAAAATACTGCTCTCAGTAGATGTCATCTGCACCCTGCAGATGTCAGGTCACTGCCTCGAGACTACTTTTATCTTTGTCCTCATAACAAATTCCTCAGAAGAGCATTGACTTTGCTTCTGAAATTCTCCAAATACATTTTCCTGCTGAACACTCTTTACGCTGTGTTCATTCTCGGTGTCGTTGCAAGCAGCATCGCCTGTGCTATCTGTCTGGCAATGTGCTAGCCTGTGTCCTCAGCAGAGGCTCAGAAAGGCTTCTTGCAGGGAAACATATAGGAGAAGCCTGATCCTAGGACAGGAGCGCAGCGGAAAAATGGCTCCTGAGCCTGACACAGATGAGCCGAGGGAATGCTCCTACTTACACTTCAGCTTATGTGTCAGGCGTTGGCAGGCAAAAACCACCTGACACGCGTTCTCAGGAGACAGTATGAGACAATGTCAAGTGGGCTGTACGATCTGAGGCTGTCCCTCAAGCAGGAGAAAGGTTGACATAGGAGGAATTATGTTGCTATCCCGCTGGAGACCTCTGAATCTTGGGACACACCAGTTTCAGGCCTCTGTGTACCAGCAGGTTCCTCTAAAGTTGCTCCAACGCCTACTCTGTATAATACCTAATTCAGCCTGCCCAAAAATTTCCAGTACACTAACTGGAAACTTACTCAGATAATTCCATTTTCTTCTTCCACTTGATTGGGAGAAAGTGCTTTTTTCAAAAATGGGAAAAAAACATAAAATTCACTGTGATTTTCTTTCTAATGGGAAAAACCCACTGTGACATTCTTAACAGAAAAAACACGGCTGGGTTTCTACATTGTATGTCTCTGTGAAATCACACACCCCTTAGCATACGAACATTATCGTGAAGTGACAGGGGAATAATTTCAGGACCCTCTTGTCAAATTACTAGCAACGTGCTCCAAAGAGAGCCACAAAGAAAAGTGAAATCTCATAAAATACAAAAGGGCAAACCTCTGAAAGAAACTTCTGTCTTATAATTCATTTTCTACACTCCCTTTCTGTTCTCAACAACAGAAACCTCCTTTTTAATTAAATTATCTGTCAGTAGAGAAATACATGGAATTATAATGCACAAGAACACATTGCTACTTTAATATTCTACACTATTTATAAGACAGCACAAGGCACGGTTTTTGACTTTTAAATACTGGCAAATCAAATAATTTTCATTTCTTAGGCATTTAACCATGTCAGATTTAGAACATATTAAATTCACCATCACATCCTGAGATCTTTCTGCTCGGAAAGATATCAGGTCAGATTTCCATTTATGCTACATTTACATTTATATCCATTTTAAAGACCCTCTTCTCTGCGAGAATGGTTTCAAGTGACCTTGCTAAAAGGAAGTAGGGTCTATATTGTATTTTAAAAAGCTGATTGTTCGAAAAGGCATTGATTATAAAGCAAAGTCCACTGCATGACACAGAACCTCAGCAGGCTGATAGTGTTGTATTTTCATTTACAGCAGTCAGGTAATGCGGGTTTCCCTCAGCTGGGGATCTAGTCATGTATATTTTGTGTAATTAGAGGATATATATTTTAAGCAATAACATACAGATCTCTACTGTATATATTTGGCAAATATTTCCACACTTCAACCAACTGCAGAAACTGTGAGTTTGGAAGCTAAACATCCCAGTTACACCCAAATGATATCCATATACTCCTTTTAAAATTTTGCAGATCTTGATCAAACTATCCATTGTCTTGGAGATAATCCAGGTTTATACCATTGCATCTGAACACAGAATATTATGAGGCTATATATAATTTATATAGATCAGCACTAATTGTTATCAAAAGACCCAGGCAGCTAAAGCTTGTTTCTTTAATACCAGACCTGATTTTCACTGTCACCTGCAAGAGTGGAATTGCACCTCATACAGACAGCAAACAGTCCCATCTCCCTTTAGATTCTGGACACAGGTCTCAAGGAGAACATACATGGTTCATAGGCTTGGGACGGACAGTCCATTTCATCCCAGCAAGCCTAACTCCTGTCAGTGATGGCAGATGAAAATGGGGTTTGGGTTTTTTAAATTAAAAAGCCTGCACTATTAAAATCAGCTATAATCAGTTGGGACTGAAGGTCCATTTGCGCTTTCATTTGCTTTGGTGAAACATCAGAGTTATCCCATTGTGCTCTGTGGAATTACTGTAGGGTTTTATTCTCATAAATGAGAACAGAATTTCTCTCTTAATCCTGTCTTTGAACCTAAGTGGTTACAGCCTGAATTACCTCTGTGAATGAGACAAATACATGTCCCACTTTAACACATTCTACAGGTTTCACAGAATCATTTTCTGCGTGCCTACACTGATTTTACAGGATTTTAACATTGATCAAAAGATGGATTAAAAAAAAAACAAAATAAAATTGAAGAAGAAGAACTCTTAGATGTCCTAATTCTCTGCTGGGATGGATGTCCTCTGCAGTGACAGCCTCCCTGTGGTTCGGATTGTTTCTAGTGGTCTTAGATGGACACTCCTGAAAACGACTTCTTTGAAAAAAAATCAATAAATATATCTTTGTGCTAAAGTGCATAACTGTACAAAGAAAACAGAACAAAAGACAGCTGATGAAAACCATAGGTAGTAGCAGGTCCGACTATGCCTTGTAATAAGATTCAGATATAACTGCTGCGAACATTAGAGCAGTGAAAGGGGCAAAAATGCACAGCGCAGATTTTCAAAGTGACAACAATCAAAGTTCCTTGGAAAAAGAAGAAAAACATTACCCATTTTGTACTTGTTATGTAATTGTGCTTGTCCTTGGACACGTTTCACCTGCGATCACACTTCCAGCAGTTTGGTGTAGCATTTTTATTACTTCTTTATATTTTGTCATCATCATCACTATTTATTTTTTTAAATGCGACTGGGCTTGCCTGCTTTAAAGAGGTTTTTGAAACATCTGTGTGCATGGTGGACATGGCTATAGTCTCATAATCCTCCTCACGGGAGCGGAAATGACAAAAATGGAATAAAAACTGCAGGTCCCTTTGGAAGTTCTTGTTGAGAAACCCATAGAAGATGGGGTTCACACAGGTAGAGATCATGGCGGTGAGGTGGCAAATCAGGAACAACAGGTTGTGGCTGCAGGTAGCGACAGGCAGAATTTCATGATTCCAATCAAACATGATATTGAAGATAGTGAGAGGCAGCCAGCAAACCGCAAATGCGACCACTATCGAGATCAGCATGACGTTGATCCTTTTGGTTTCAGAGGATCGGTACTTATTGTCTCTCATCTTGTCCATCATGCTGTTCCTTTTTTTTAATCGTATGTATATCTGCAGAAAATTCAACAGAGAAAGACACACGGGACAATTTAACCTACAACCATCATCTTTGAAAGGAAAAACAGACATCAGACAGAAGGAAGTACGTATCGCAAGGGGATTCTCTCTTACCTTTAAGTAGCAAACAAATATAAAACAAAGCGGTCCAAAGTACTGAAGCACCAAAAGCGTCGTGGTGTAAGAAAGCCTGGCAGTGTCCAAGGGGAACAGGTCCAGACACACGTATTTGTCCTTGTATTCCTCAAACGTTATGTTTCTGAAGGGCTCATCCGTTAACACGTGGTAGATCAGGAAAGGCAGAGAGGAAGCGGTGGCTAAAACCCAAATGGCAGCAATCCCCAGGTAGGCATGTCTGTTGTTCGGCCTCCAGCCGCGGGGATTGACGATCAGCTGATGGCGTTCAACAGCGATGAGGACTAAGGAAAAGACCGAGACGGTGATGGAGGCGCACTGCACGAAAGGGTTCAGCTTGCACATGGCCTCCCCAAAAATCCAGTGGTCCATTAAAGTATACACAAAGGTAAAGGGAAGACACATGATGGTCACTAGAAGATCGGAAAAGGACAGGTTAACAATGAGGATGTTGGTAACGTTGCGCATCTCCTTCTGCTTTAAAATGATGACAATCAAGGCCAGGTTTCCAGAGACTCCCAGAATGATCACCGTCCCGTAAGCCAAGGCCAGAGTGAAGACCATGGCCAAAGGCACGTGGCAGTCCTCATCCTCAAACTGCAAGAACTGCGAGTTCTTCTCCGAAAAGTTCAGGTGACCAGAAATATTTCCCAGGAGGGCGAGGGCCGAGGCGTTCATGTCGTTTCCAGCGCACCCTACCACCTTCTCAGCTGCCGCCGCCTTCATCCGAACCGCTCCGGAGCTCAACAGCCGCCCATCAGCCCGTCAGCGGACCCTCGGCCGGGCCCGCTCCCCGGCGCCGCATCGCCCTCGCACGCCTGCGGAGAAGGCAAGGAGCAGGGCCGGTCACCCCGCGCGCCTCCCGCGCCGGCACCCTGCACCGGGCCCCGCGGGTGGGCGCCCAGCCGCCCCGGCATTCGCCTGCCCGCAGCAGGGGGCTCCGAGCCGCCACTGCCGCTCTCCCGCGGGTGGGCACCGCCATCCCCGCCGCCCGGGGAAAGCCCCGCGGGTGGGCACCGCCAGCCCCGCCGCCCGGGGAAAGCCCCGCGGGTGGGCACCGCCAGCCCCGCCGCCCGGGGAAAACCCCGCGGGTGGGCACCGCCAGCCCCGCCGCCCGGGGAAAACCCCGCGGGTGGGCACCGCCAGCCCCGCCGCCCGGGAAACCCCGCGGGTGGGCACCGCCAGTCCCGCCGCTCTCCCGCGGGTGGGCACCGCCAGCCCCGCCGCCCGGGAAACCCCGCGGGTGGGCACTGCCAGCACCCCGGTGCCCAGGAAACCCCGCGGGTGGGCACCGCCAGCCCCGCCGCCCGGGAAAGCCCCGCGGGTGGGCACCCCGGTCCGAGGCGGGAGCGGGGGCTGCACTCCGGGGGCAGGGGGTGAAGCCCGGATCCAAATGCGGGAGGCGCGTCCCCTTCCCGGCCCCTTCCCGCTGTTACACGAAACATCGATCTGAGAAGCAGTTTCAGTCTCCCACCAGCGTATTTGATATTTTACATCTCCTTTTTACAAGTTTAATCTGCAAAGGTCTGCTTTCTCGTGCTGTTATAAGTGGAATTATATCTGGCCATTGCGTAAGGAGGGGGGAAAACCCATCTGACTGATGTGAGGGGAGGAAAAATTGCTCCAAAAAGCGCTGCATTCCTTTTTACCCAACACATACACTTGACGTTGAGTGGCCGAGTGCCCACAGTGGCACTGGCACTGAGTCAAAGGCAAATCAGGAACTCTGAACACCTTAACGTCAGACAGCAGGGCTGTGCAGCAAAGAAAGAACAAAACAAGATGAAAAACAAAAAATAATAGCAAAAATTAAAACACTGCAGAAAACATCTTTACCTGTGCAACACAAATAGGCATGCCAAAATAACCACCCCTTTGCAAGGCCTCAGATTTTAAAGTCAGAGAAACATGGGCTTATGTGTCCAGGAGGAAAAAAGAAAATAAAAGAAAAAAAAAAAAGGAAAGAAAGAAATCAAATAACCAGACACAACTTTACTCCATCTCACTGTTAGTGGTAGCCACCCTGAATCTGGAACTTTCCCTCTGCCCACTCTCCCATGGGCTAAATTTATTTTTCACTTAACCTTAAGTTATTGTAATGAAAGTAATGCCACTTAAAATTTACACGAGTGGGTTTCAAACCTGGCTCCATGTGGCACTTATCAACAAAGCTGTAAAAACATTGCCCACTAAAATGTGCTTCATTAAAAGTTACCCTGAATGGGTAAGCTTTTGGTCTTACATGATAGATCTCAGTATAGATCTCAGTGCCATCGAAGTCTCTGGAGCAGAATCGCCCTTGTCACTGGTGGCAGACACCCTTTTAACCAGCTGTGGGCTGGGGACCGGAGCTGGGGCTGCCTCCTGGCTGGGGCAGAGCCAGCGTGCGAGGAGGGCTGGGCTTACAGCCCCGGCTCCTCCTGAGGGTCAGCAAAAGGATGACCATGCCAACGCCATCTCTTCTCACCGGTGTCACGAGCTCACCTCAGCTGGCTCTGCCGGCCCTTTGTGATGACCACACGGCTACGTGAAACTGCGACAGGGTAGGCAGCTTGCCTCTGAGGGACATTTTGCTGTCAAAGTTGACATCAATGACTGCAGAGAAAAGCATCTCTGCATGAGGTTTGGCTCCGCTAATTTTCAAGCTGGCTAGGCATGCACCTGGGCATTCTCTCTCAGACCTGCTGCTTCTGCTACTACCTTGTAGCGGAGAGCTACAAGGATGATGAGGGGACTGGAACATCTCCCCTACGAGGAGAGGCTGATGGAGCTGGGCTTGTTCAGCCTGAAGAAGAGAAGGCTGCGAGGGGACCTAATATATACTTACAAATATCTGAAGGGTGGGTGTGAGGAGGATGGGGCCAAGCTCTTTTCAGTGGTGCCCAGTGACAGGACAAGGGGCAATGGGCACAAACTGAAGCACAGGAAGTTCCGTCTGAACATGAGGAAGAACTTCTTCCCTCTGAGGGTGACGGAGCACTGGAACAGGCTGCCTAGGGAGGTTGTGGAGTCTCCTTCTCTGGAGATATTCAAGACCCGCCTGGACAAGGTACTGTGCAGCCTGCTGTAGGTGACCCTGCTTCGGCAGGAGGGTTGGACTAGATGACCCACATAGGTCCCTTCCAACCCCTACCATTCTGTGATTCTGTGACTCTGTGATTCTAAATACTAATTCTAATACTAAATAAAGGTCTCCCCAGATCACGTAGTCCAGTTTAGGATCCCATAAAGAACATCCCACCCCCCCAGGGCTTCTTGAAGCATCGCTTCATCCAGAGCCAGAAGTAGGTGCTTTACCCAAAGGGCAAGCATTGCGGGGGATGCAGTCAGGACTCCTCAATTTCCAGCAGTGTGACTTTAACCCATGTCGAAAAATCAACGACTGGATTTAATCATGATCTCCACCACCACTCGTACAGCACGAGGTGGGCAGTCCAGCCCTGGGACTTACCAGGACGATGTCAGGAGCAGAGTGGGTGAGGACCCATGTCCTGAAAGCAGACAACTGGGCAGGTTTTCTCACCAGCTGGGACCAAGCTGCACCCAGCAATGAGGTGGCCTAGGTTTCAGGCTCTTGGTTTTAATTTTCCCTTAGCCAAGTTCTGCTCTTGCTTATTTATTAAATATCAAACTCGAAACCAGAAAATGCCACTGCTCCTTCTTCCCTCGCCTCTCCCCATAGCAGAGATGCAACCTAAGAGCATGGCTGGGAACCAGCTCAGAAACTGAGCGCTGCTGGCAAGTGACAAGGAGCCCTTCCTCCCTGCCCGCCTCTCCAGAATGGACCAGACAGCAGGAGGGGATGAGGTTGCATCTCCTGGACAGCTGCGCTGTTCCCTGTCCCCTATCCCATCAGCTCCCAAGCCAGGAGGGAGATCCCTCCCCATCCTGGGTGCTGGCACGGGGTGGGGAGAGCCCACCCTTCCGACTCTCCAGGAGGATTTAGGTCAAAAGTTTAGCACCGACAGACAGAAAGGGTGAAATAAGATGCTGTGAGGTGACTGGAAATGCACTGTAAAACTATTGGAGCTCTTCAAAAGGAAGGACAAAATGCTGTCAGCCCAAGCCGATGGTTCACCTAGCCACTCGCAAGTCCACCCTGGAGCCTACCCCTCCCTGGGATCTTGCCATCTGCACCTAAAGAGCAAGCAAACACCAGCCTGACCGGCACCCAACCACCCACAGTCATGGGAAAGCAACCGCAGGGGAAACTCACCTTGCAACTGCTCTGCCCGTCTTTGGTGTGCTCAAGGGCCGGCTCGGGAAGCTGGATGGAGAAGGAGTGGGGAAAGGGAAAGGATCCTCTGGTATTCCTCCAGCTGAGATCCTAAAGATTGGTGAGGGAGGCTGGAGACTCCCCCTTAAAGCCGAACTCCACCTTACCCCAGCATCACATGATGGTGCTCTGCTGAGCAGATCCTGAAAACCTCACTGCAAGCACATCACCTTTAAATTACACATCTGGGGGTGGGTTGCCTAGTAATTCCGAAATAAATGCAATTAAATATTGAAACAAAAGGGGAGGGGGGAGAGCGCAGGGAAAAGCTCGGGAAGGGAGGCAGTTTCAAACCGCTGCCTGGCTGGTTCAGCAGTTTGTCTGCGAGTTATTGCCATCTCGTGGCCGAACGAAAGATGGAAACAGAAGCTTTGTTGGAAAGCAGACGAGGAGGCAACTTTAAGGAGCAAGTTACAAAGTTCGGGTTTGGCTTTTTAAACCAGTACAGCTAGCTTCTGGTCTGTATTTATCATGAGGAGTAATGACTGGATTAATAAGAATTGTCATGTTGCTGTTCTTGCTATTTTTTTTAAGTTAAAGCAATAAGAAACTATTTTAAAGTAAATTAAGTCAATAAAGTATCAAACCTCAAGAAAATACAGCTGTCCCTGTGGCCCTTGTGGGTATTTTTCTGATTCATCCCAGCCGAGTGGTTCATCATCCTGTAGGACCCGTGGAAAAAGAAAGGCATTTCTGCAGGTTCATATAGAGCAAGGGGATATTCCAGGGAGCTGGAAGGAACGTGGACCCCTGAAACTAAAGAACAAATCTCCATAGTGAGAAGAAGAGCTGGAGAGGTGGCAGCTGTTGCCTTGACGAGCTCTTCCGCTTCTTTTGAAAACTCCAGTTTCCAGCAACCAGACTTTTTTTTTTTTTTTAATGCAGCTGGCATGAGTACCTCTGCAAACTACCACCAGCTACAGGAAGGTAGTTTATTGAACAAATTCGTAAAAAGTAAAATGGAAAAATTTGTTTTCTATTCACTCCTTTCATGACCCTGAAATACCTTGCTCTCTCACTCACAAAAAAACACCGCTGCAGAAAAAGCATGAGACCAGTGGGTCTGGAAGCCGGTACAGAAGTCCGAGAGAAGTTACCCACATAAACAACTTCAAAAATGCCCTGAAAAACCCTGCAGGCTGTCTTAGGATTTTGGATTTCTTGGAAAACAGAAGTGCCCTAACTCCTCCAAGTGTCCAGATAAATTTTTGAAGTGTAAGGAGTTACAGTCTCTCACATTCTCACCTTCAGGCGTATGCCTCTTGCGTGGTGACACTGTTACGTTGCGGATAATGCTCAAGTGAGGAACCGTGTTCATTATTGCTAAAAAATTAGTTGCACAGAATAAAGGATTGCAACATTTGTTGCAGAATGAGCCTCATGAGAAGGTTTCCGAACCCAACTCTGAGGTTTATGTTTACGCTGTATTTCCAGGAGCTCGGCTCCTCTGCATTGTAACTGCAGTCCTCGATGTGAGAAAGCCAAGTGCAGGCATACCTCAAGGTTGCTATAAACCAGCAGCTGGGGCACTGCTGACATTTTAACAGCAGCAGCCAGAAGGTAAGTGCAGGCTGTATATAATGCCTCTCAAGAACTTTAGTCATACGGGGGTCATTAACATGCACCAGTCTCCATCTGCGCAGAGCAAAGGTGGATACACTCGGGCAGAGATCTAAACTGAAGATCCCATAAAGAGCACGTTTGTGTCTGAGGCAGCGAGACCCTAGGACATGTAGAACTGAGGACTCTCATTGCTATGGATGTGGAATAATCCATTCACATTACAAAAAAAGAGAACTGTTGCCCAATACAGAGATTTTTAAGGGCAATAGCTGTATTGCTAGGCAGGAAAAAAGTCTTTTTCTATGCCAGGATGATCCCACTACTTCCCTGAAATGCTCTTACCCATATGGGCAAGAGGGCTGTTTTAAAAATTAAAATAAGCATTCTGTGATACAGAATTGTAGTATTCTGCCAACAGGTATCCAGAGCAGAGGTACATTTTCAGGACCAGTTCAGAATAAGAGGCTTGGGTTTGCATGACAAGGTAGCTGGGGGGGCTGCAGTGGTTAGAAACCACCAAGAGCTGCTCTCATCTTGGACAGAGCCTTTTTCAGCCAACTCCAAAACGGACCCAACCCTGGCCAAAGCTGAGCTCATCAGTGATGCTGGCGGTGCCCTTGTGATAACATATTTAAGAAAGGGTAAAAAGTGCTGCGCACCAGTTGTGAGAGAGAGGAATGAGAAAAATGTGCGAGAACCAGCTCTTCAGACACCAAGGTCAGTTAAGAAGGAGAGGGAGGAGGTGCTCCAGGCGCTGGAGCACAGATTCCCCTGCAGCCTGTGGTGAGAACCATGGTGACAGAAGTCGTTCCCCTGCAGCTCATGGAGGGCCATGATGGAGCAGATATCCATGCTGTCGTCCATGGAGAGGAGCCTACGCTGGAACAGGTTTTCTGGACGGACTTGTGACCCCACGGGGGACCCATGCTGGAGCAGTCTGTTCCTGAAGGACTGCACCCTGTGAAAGGGACCCATGCTGGAGCAGCTATTGAAGAACTGCAGCCCATGGGAAGGACCTACGCTGGAGCAGTTCGTGAAGGACTGTACCCCATGGGAGGGACGCTGGAGCAGAGGAGCAGAGGAGCAGCATGAGGAGGAAGGAGTGGCAGAGACAATGTGTTATGAACTGACTGCAACATCTATCGCCCTTCCTTCTGCACTGCCCAGGGGCATGGGAATGTAGAAGAGTCAGGAGGAAGCAGTGAGGATGAGTCTGGGAAGGGGGAGGGGGTGCAGCTTTGTCTTTGTTTCTCACCATCCTACTCTATTTTCATTGGGTTAACCTACCACAGAGGCATTAATTTGGTGTCCTAGCAAAATCCAAACAGAGAAATGCCATTGTTTCTGCCACAGAAATCTGCAGCTTCAGATAGGTATGATCTTCTTTTCCTCCATATTGTCACTAGTCACGATCTCCATTTCAGCAGTAAATGAAGCGATTCATAATACTTCATGTTTTAATGGTTGGTATATACAAGAATTTCAAACATCGTATAAACACAGGCAAAGCAAGACTCACAATAATTCTTTTAAACAATAAAAATATAATAATTACCTGCAAGAGATTGAAGACGGATCCTATGTGTCGCTAAGTGACCTTAACTCACAGTGATGGTGACAAATATTCATAGAGTTATTCACCCTGCAGATGGATGCAAGGTCAGGCTTTAAATAGTGCAGTGGAGCAATGGAAAAGGCTGTCTCAGCCGCCGAGTGTTTCAAACATATACGCTATGCGTCTGTGCATACACACATGCCATAACCCGAGCCTTACTACAAGCTTCCTGCTCTGCCACACAGTTGCACGCCCACCTCAGATGACTGAATCTGTTTGAGCTACTTCAGTCTTCTCTGAAGCACTTCACATACATGTGAGCACTAACACACACTAATAAATAATCACTCTCATAAACAGAGGCTGGCTCCTTTCAAACGCTTTCCATTATAGCACTACAAAAAACACATTGTGCAGTAAATGCCGCACAGCATCAGGTATGTTCTGCAGGAATCTCAGGCGCTAGCTGTTCCCAGCTGTTCTGTGCATCTCCAGTCTCAACACCAAGCTGAGTGTCTTGTGCTGGAGCACCAAGCTCACAAAGGTGTCAGATGCTTCCTCAGTAACTCTTATTCCACTGATGACCACTGTCAGGACACCAGAACACTGGAGTAGCAAGATAACCGTTGCGTTAAAGATTATCCTCTTCCAGGGAGTAAATTATTTCAGCGCATCAAAGGCACCCTGGACTGGAAGACTCTGTTTGTTTGTGTGCGTATGTTTATTTGTGTGAAGGCGTGACACTGAGTAAGTACAATAAACAGAACACGAGTATCTCAACTAAGGAAACGGAACAGCTTGAGTAAAAGAATACAGAATCTCTTTGAAGCAAATGCATCGAGAAGGGAACAAGATGTTTTTAAAAAACACATGGAAAAAATATGCCAAGAGATCAACCCATTAAAATTCTCTCTCACTGTAACTCTCAAAAATGGAAAAGATGTCATAAAATGAGGCTGTTCCTTTCATTGCAATGTATTGTCATGTGTTCAGGCAACGCAATCCCTCTGTAAAACTTAAAATCCACAAATGAAAGAACACCATGAGAGTCGTTTGTGGTTTCTACTGTACATAAAGCAGACGGAAGTCACCACTATGGAAATGAATGGAAGTACTCTGTGAATGTTGTTTTATTTTTATTGTTTTCATTTTCTAGTAATGAACATTGAAATACTTGCACTTCACGCTATGCTATTTGCAGAGAAGGGAACTCCTGCTCCTTGGGGCAAAAGGCTGCCATCAGTAGCCTCAGTAGGCACTTTGCTGGTAGGTACAATGAGAACAGCAGCAAATTCTCTGTTTGGCTAAGAGTGTGTTTATTCTGCAACTACAGCAACTGACACCAAACATAACAACACTTCATTTGACTGCTAATGTCACAAATCCAAAGAAGCTGTGTGAATAATGATGTGGCTAATCTCTGCTGAGAGTCGTGCTGCCGCAGTTCCACTTTCAACAACACAGCCAAGCTATCCCGATCGCAAGCAATGTTACTTAAAGACTGCTCGAGATACAACCTTCATTACACCCACCTGGCTAAAATACTAAGCCATGCTTTCTGCTGCGGCCACCCCACCCTGTCCATCCAGGGCTCAAACTCAGGTACGCTCATACACAGGCTCTCATCTGCCTTCAGATGAGGCAGAAGCAGGCCCTGAGCTTCAGCATGATCGTCCAGAAGGGGCATTAATAGTCAACGCGCATAGCACCAGCCAGCAAATGTGATGACACATTCGGCAGCAAAAATGATCAATTGCTTGCTCACCCTTGAAAGTATTTTATTAGCTAACTGTCAGATGTCCTGCCTTTCATTGCAAAGACATCTCAACCATTGCAACTTTTTCAGTGGTCCGAGGCTTGCTGCCTTCATGCCCGGCTGCTTTCTGTGAGGCAAGAATCCACAGAAGGTATGGGCCAAATACACATCTACAGAAGTCAGACATTAGTGGTATTTTTAATAGTATTTTAATAGTACTTTTTGTGGGAGGTGAAGAGTTGGACTGATGTGTGTGAAAAATCTTGACCAACAGAAATGCTTTATGTGTATCTCACGAAATGCCTCGAACTCTGTCGTAGCTATGTCCTACCATTTTAGACTGTCTTGCCCATGGATAGGTGCTGAGTTGGTAGCAGACTTTACAACATTAGACTTTCATTCATGGCAAGCTTTGACTCAGGGCAACTGACCACATGCTGTGGAATTTCGACATTAGGTGGCTTAGACCTAGATTTTTCGTGGCATTCATCAGTTCTCACCAACTTCAGTTGGAGCTTCGAATCACCATGCCTTTACAGATAGCCTTTAGAGGCTAAATTTTCAAAGACATTGGGATGATACTCCCAAAAGAAAGACACATTTGGGAATGCGGTAAGAAACATGCAAAAATTAATTTGTAGTCTTGTAACCACAGAGTTCTCTCCTGTATTTTCTGTCGTGCCCTTCTGACTTGGGAATCCCAGCCTCCTCTCTCCAGTGAACCATTTTTCTTCCTCAGCTCCTCCAGGACAGGTGTCTTTCATCATCACCATCTCGTACTTCCTCAAGGACTCCTCCATGGTTTCCACGACCCTATGGAGGCTGGTTTCTAGGGAACTTGTACTAATACCTGCTGTCAGTCCTGACATCAGATACGTCTAATGTCAGTACCTTTCCTATCTCTAGATCACCTTTTTTATTATTCAGTAGTATTACGGGCAACACAGAGGTACACAAACAGCAAAAAGGAAAAAAATTACAGCGGTTCGAATAGTTATTGCCTCTGATGTGCACAAGTATCAGGGATGAATTGTCCCAATACGGCTGGGAGAAATCTGGTATTATTTACAGGTCCGGGGGAAAAAACGCAAACAAACCCACAACTGCCAGTACTGTTTGATGAAACCTCCCGAAATAAGACAACTAACAAAACAAGGATGATACTTTGTTCTTAGAGAAAATTGCTTTAAGGAAAAAACCCTTGTCTTACTGACTGCTCTTGCTAAGAAGCACATGATTTCTGGAGGCTGTCTGGGGAGCTGTAGCTGGTGACTGCCTGCCTTAGAAACGGTCAACACGGAGGCAGGCTGTTTGTACCTTTACGAAGTTACAGTGGCATCCCACATAAATCATAGCTGTGCGACGCAAGAAACCATAATTTCCCATTTGTGGGCTCTGCCAGCAAATTTTGATTTTCTTTTTAAAGACCACGTCAGTTTGCTGTAGCCAGAAGTTTTCACAGAAAGATACAGCGTCTCTAAAACTTCCCTCTTCCCAGGAGGGAACATCCGCCTCAAGCAGCGTGGCCAGCGATGTGAGAGGCTCCCCGGGAACAAGGGACATCCAGAAAATCGGCTGCCTGGAAGATGGTCTGAATCCCCCCACCGCAGGTTAGAACCAGAGTGGGTTTCTCACCTCTTCAGGTCAAACATTCGCATGAAATGTTTCAAAGCCATCAGTGTTAGGTGGGAAGGTGGTCGGAAACGCCGAGAACAGCTGCTCAGCCCTAAAAAGGACTGATTTTGTTCTGCTTTGTGACTAACGGGAGAGCTGTCTTGAAAGGGTGAGATGGATTGGCGCGTCGCTTCCACCTGGCAGCTCCCTGCGCTCCACCGGCACAGGCCGTGATTCACCGGCGGTGGGTGGTGAGCGACGCAGGGGCGGGCGAAGGAAGACGGGACGCAATCTTCCTCGCCGTCCTGACCTCATCCGCTGGAGATGAAGGTTAATGGTTCCTTCACCACTTACCCTGAAAATGAATGTTTTTTAACCTATTATTAATTAAGGAACCTAACCGGACTTTCAAAGTCGTTTTATGACGTGGTTGATCCAGCTGCTTTGCATTCTTGCGGCACAGTCTTCGTGCGGCTAATCACACCGACAGCTCTTCTGCGGTGCCTCGTTAGCGTCAGCCGTCGCGGGAGTGCCTCGGCAAATGGAAAAGTCATTACCTTGTCGTGTCAGATTCTGCCGCTCGCGCTCCCGGAGACCCGCACGCCGCTCAGCCCTCCAGCAGCCCCCTAACTGGCCTGTGATCAGTGACCCTCCTGGTGCCGGCAGGCAGCAGCTGCCGAGAACGCCTGAACTTGGCTTCTCATGCTTTGCGCTGTGACATACCCAGCAATTTATACGCTTTAAAATGATACTCACTTTAAAAACAAACCCGCCCTGCCTTCCCACTGACGGCCCCGCCGGAATTCAGACCGCCCTCGGGCTGCTCGCCTCCGCACGGGCTGAGGGAGGAGGGCTGCTCGGGGGAAACCGCCACCCGCCCTGAGACCACCGAGCCGCACCTCTGCGGGGCGCCGCGGCTCAGGCGTTTCGCGGGGGACTCGTTCGCGGCCCCGCCGAGTTGCCACGGAAATCGGCGCGCCGGGCCGGGCTGAAGCGGCGGGCTCCCGGGGCCAGGCGGCTGGGCCAGCGGCACCGGCACCGGCACCGGCGTGGCGGCAGCCGCCCCCCGGCCCGGGGCATGCGCGCTGCCCGCCGCCCCCGGCCAGCCGCGCTGTCCCCGCCCCGCGGCCCTGCCCGCCCGCCCGCCGCGGCGGCGCCCGCAGACGGGAGGCGCGCGCAGGTAACGGTCGGCGGGGCGGCCGCGCGGGTTTGCGCGGGGCTTCGCCTCAGGCGCGGGCGGGGCTCGGCTGCCGCGTCCCCGGCGGGGGCCGGACCCGTCCCGTCGCGTCCCGGGCGGCTGCGGGGCGGTGCGGGGCGTAGTGATTCTCCGGCGAGGCGCAGAAGGGCGAAGCCGGCCGCCTGCCCCGGCTCGGGGTGGGGTTTTGGCCCTCGCGAGGCCGGAGCCGCTGCGCCCGCGGGCGTGAGGTGCGGCCGCGCCTTTCGAGTTTGCTGTCACACCCCCCCCCCCCCCCCCCCATCACCCCCCGTTGGTTTGCATAACGTTTCCCTGGGGCGGCAGAAATAATCTCACTGCTTGGCTTTTGCTGGTTTCGGGAAGCCGCGTTCTTACTTTCTGGAATAACGTTGCAGTCCTTTTCGTTGGGCACATCCAGAGGCGTAGCGTTAACAGGCACGAAACCCCATTTTTCTGAACTTGCGAAGTAATCTGCCTTCTGAGCTCTGCCAGGTTCTCAGGCTGGTTTTTGCCGTTGCACATCATCAACGAGAGCATTTGAAGCGACAGCGTTTCGTCTTTGGTTTCCGTTGTGGGTGCTGCTCTTCCGTGGCTTCGGTTCTTGGCTGGGACGTTGTCTTGGACCTCAGTGATGCGAGGGCATCATTTCTGAAGAGGTAACAACGTCGCTCAGTGCTTTCCTTAAGCTCGGGTGGCCCGGCAGTTGCAGCCAGTCGTGTTAACTGCTTACGACTGCCTGGAAGTTTAAAGACTTTTCTTGGCTTTGTTTTCTGCACAGTCCTGATGCTGCTCCAGTATTACGGGGGCAGAACAGTTGTATTTCTTAGGTGATTTTCACATTTTGCTTCTTCCCTATGTGTGTTTGTTTGTTTCTAAGGCAGAAAAATGTCTTCTAAGACTGTAACTTGTTGGCACAATAAAGATTCATTGTCCTGTTACACAGACTGAGCTGACTAGACTGTACAGGCACCAGCCAGTCAGAGTTAACGGGGATTAATATTGTCGGATATGAGGTCGTATCTATGAATAAGCCGAACTGTAAGCATCTCATCTAATAGAAGGAAGATTTTCTGAAACAACACTTGCCTGTAGAGGAGGATGGTTGCCTGCCTGACTTTTGTGTTCTTGAAAATTTCCCTTTAAATAAGTAGAGAAAAATAAATATTTAGCCTATTCATTCTCCTAAGTTATAATTTATGGATTTTGTGTTTTAAACAGTAGCTTTAAGTGGAATAATAAGATTAATTTTAACATTTTAAATATATTAAACTAGCATATTTTTGCTTGTGTGGTACCCCTAACTCAGCTAAACCTGAATAATGGTCTAAGTTCTCCCTGTCACTCTCAGGCCTTAGAGCAACTGAAAACTCCTCTGAAGCATGATTTTGGTGGAAATAAGAGCCACATCAGACAGTTACACTGAGGTCTATCACAGGTGAATGTGATTTAAGGGGATATTACTTGAAATAACTTTTAAGAGCATGGTACATCAACTGTCATAAAAGACAGTTTACTGTAAAAGTTAACCACAAATATTCCTTGTATTTAATGTTAATTGCAGTCATTTGATTCTTACAGTAAATATTCAAATCCACGCTGGATCGTGCCATGAAACTGCAGTCCCTCCTGCCTTGTGCAGCATAGTCCATAGCCTGTCTCGGGCATCCCCCTGAAACTAAAGGAGACCAAAGCAAACCCATGTAAGGCTCGCAGGGTGTGAGCTCATCGGGGTGTGGCTGAGCAGTCTCGGGGAGTTCATGGAGACCAGGAGTACAGAGGGGGGACCTCATTTGCTTGACTGATTGATGTAGGAGATGGAGGTGATCCAACTTTTGGAGCTGACAGCTAGAAAACCTCCGTCGGGTACCTTCAGATTGGTTAAATCTGATCTTGAAAAGAGGCGCGAGAGCACTGTGGCACTGTGGTGTACTCAGTTTGGAAATACACTTTGAAGACGAAGAGAACATTTTCAACAGAGGCAATATTATTTAATTCTGTTTCCCACAGTGGGATTTTCAGGAATCTTCATTTCCCTGAAAGCTACGGCCATGAGCCACACTGGGATTGACCAACCAACAAGAGGGAAAGCGAGCAAATCTCCAGGAATAGAAGCAGCTGTTAAAACAAAGCAGGGAGATAAATGCCAATAAGTGCACAAAACCCTGTGAAATCGGTGGTATGCTAATATGAGTTTGGGGACTGAAGATCAGTGATACGGGAGGGACACTTGCTTGCACCTTTACCGCCAGTGCCACTCAAGCTGAGCGAGCAACCGGCTCCTCTTGAGCAGGAAAGGAAGCTCGGAGAACAAGAGATCCACTTGGCGATTTTTGAAATTTGGGGGGAAAACGGTTTTCATTTCACACATCCAAAATGAAGGTAAAACTCTTTGGGCATTTTTCGAAGGGAACTTGTGTCAGCACCTAGCAGCTTATAGTTTTATTCCCTTCCTCTCTGTCTTTCTGTCACTCTGAAACTGTGATGGTGGGGAGATGGTGCAGAAGTGGCTGCGGTGCGCTGTGGACTTCTGGGATGCCCCGAGTGTCCAGCCAGGGCCTGGCCAGAGCACGCTGTGGCTTCTTCCAGCGCTCCTTCCTCGTGGAAATCGGGATATGTGACAGGGGAGACGGCGCCTGCTCTGCTCTTGCCTGAGGCAGAAGGCAGCCGTAGCACAGGGGGAACGAGCTGGAGAACCCGTGATGGGCTCTGGAGGCACTTCTGCTAAGCTCCTTCGATATTGATGTGTTTCAGCAAAACCAGCATATTCACTTTTTGTTTTTAAAGAATTCTATTAAAAACACGATGAACAACTCTGCTAAAGCCGTACTGCAAGGGCTTTATGTGAAGGTGTAGAAATCCACAGAACCTGGCGACCATCTTTAAATTAAATTTTTAAGAAGAACTTTGTAAACATTTATTTAATAAACATGTTCCAGTGTAACAACACATAACATTTTGTTCCTTGGCCCTAGAAAATAATTATGGTGCATCTGTCTTGAGAGCCTCTTCTTTTTCACTTTTAGTCACCAAAGCTGAAAGTGGCAGTAGGAAGTAACAGCGACACCAATAGATGTTTTTTCAGTTCTCTTCATAGAATCTGTTGATTAAAACAAAGCAAAATTGAATGAAAACGTACAGATTTCTCTTCAGACCATAGCACATAATCGAAATGGAATGGACTAATTAGATAGAGAGCCTTTTCCACTAGTAGGGATGCCTGCTTTTTCTCCAGGCGCTGACGAACCTATGGCCTGCTATCAACTTTTTCAGTGACAGCCAGTATCACCAAAAAGTCTAGGGAGGAAGCTGCAGTTTTGGTACATGGATCAACAAAACTTTCACGCCTACACAGCTGTCCTCAAAGGCCTGCTGTTGTAACTTAAGCATCGGTGTGCATCATCACTACTCTGTATGATCTTTGTGCAGATATGACTATGTGAGAATTAACTGTTACTGAAAATACCTGTAGATGCTCTAAAAACAAACCTTATCTCCAGGTTTCTGAGAGAGAAACAACATCTGCAGCTCGTTTCTCCTTTACAGGTTAGTCCTTCAACCTAGTATCAGTTAAAATAGAAGAATATACAGAATGATCCTTCTTAGCAAAAAGTTACGTATCTAGGCATATGTAATAAATGAAAAGCTCCTTCCTTCAGAGTCATCATCAATTTGAGAGCATTGTAAGAGTTTCTGAGGGTTTTTTGTTTTGTTTTGTTTTTTAATCTTAAGATGTTACTGGATCTCCTGTCTTTCTTACTAATTTTCCTGTTCTCAGCCAATGACTGGCTGGTTAGTAACCAAGATTTGGACAGATCGAGCTCTTGAGCTTCATTTCCCTTTCTCAAATAACTCGTGATCGGTTTCAAACCTGCTATCGGGCAATGGGTTGCTCAACTCATAGTGTTCTCTTAACCTGTGCAAGATATAAACTGGAAAAGGGAGGCGTCCAAGCAAAAAGAAAATTGTCCCGAATTACGCTAACGGCTTTTTCATTATTAACTCCTCAGTTATATGCAAGGCTTTTTCCTACACACTTCTCAGCTAAGATGAATGGGGTAATGCAAAGATAATGGAATGTTCACCCTGAAAATGTTAGGCAGATAATATTTCATATTGCAATGCAGTGTACAGTTGAAGTGGCTGTCATGAATCAAAAGAGACCCTGCAGATTACAGATGCGTGCACACACTGAAACCTGCAAAAGCGTCAGTCATAGCAAAATCCATCACTCCTCCGTACTGAACAAAGGGCAAAAAATGGTACAGGTATGACATAACAGGGACATAATTCCTTAAGCCTGAGGTAGGGGAATGTATTTTACCCAGGGCAGAGCCCTGCTGTGGCTTTTTCTCAGACAAAATTTAGGTTCAGTCACATTTAGAGAATGGAAAGAAATTTCAGCTGATTTTGGAATTCACTGTGGTCTGCAGATCATACTGTTTTCAGATGGTTGCTAGCAACTCAGAGAAATTAACTCTTAAGTAAAAATTAAGTAAAAATCTGCTTACTTCTTTAGCTAATAGTTGTATAAAGAGAAGCCCACCAAAATGAAAACTTCTAATAATATGAATATAGAAATGGAAAGATTGGATCACTTACAGAATCTCTAGTCTGCTCCTTTAAAGTTTCTCTAGAGCAAGGGTAGTCTCAGATAGTGTTGTTTGTCTATTGTATGGTTTTCCACCATTTCACTAGAGACTGGGAAAAATTAAATAATTTGCATTAATGCCGCCCTGCTCGTCTGCACGTAATTGTAGTATTTAGATTATCTAAATTCACGTATCCAATTCTTACTTCTGTTTTAGCTATTAAAAAGCACTTTAACTCAACATTGCGAGAAGCTGGCAAGGCTCATTTCTTTTCACCTCTTCCCAACTCTTTACTTGCAAGACACAAAAACTTGCAATGTCGTACTATTTTTTTTAAACAAGTATTTCTAATCTTACATGAGGGACCTTTCCACCACAACACACTGACAGTGAATATTCTGAGGGTGTTTTGTGGTTTGAGCTTCCCTTTGGCACCCGGCAGTAGGAACGGACATGTTGTGGTGCGAAGGAAGGAAGGAGCACATCTGCACGTGTGGAGGAAACGGAATGGTATTGTTGCGCGTTGGAGAAGTCAGCACGGTACAGCTCATGGAGGATAGCTACATTCTTGAAGAGCCCTGCCTGTTTTAATTGATGGATTTAGCTTTCTGCTCAATTTATATATGTTTTGGGTTTGTTTAGATCTTTTTGTTTTGTCTTGCCTAAGATTTCTAAGCGTGAAGCAGTTTTGTACAGGACATTGGCACTCGGGGGAATTCTGACTTTGAAACTTTAGTACATGCAGGTGTTTAAGGTAAACTGGAGTGTAAACTGAATTCTCTTGTCTTTCTGTTTCTTCTGAACCGAAGACTATTACATGAAGATTCTGTAGGCAGAATAACTGTGCTGAACTAGGTTTTAATGTTAGATGTTTCAGTGCTGAATAATTAGCAGTTCCCTGAATTTTCAGATGTCTGTGTGGGGTTTGCTTCCAGTTAACACTATCCTCTCTGTGGTATGTCCAGTTACTTTGGATGTTTTGTATGCAGTCTTCCCTTCTGCTTGAGCAACTGTTAAAATATGTTCAGCACTTAATGGAAGACGGTTTATAGGAATTAGGAATTCCGTCTTGGATCACTGACAGTGGATCTTCTTATAAACTGATCCTTTTTCAAAGCTGTCACCTATTTTGTGTCAGTTTTCTACTAGCAAGGTAAGAAATACTACTGCTGTTGTTAGCATATGTCAAAACATCATATATTTTCAGGTGCTGTTATTATAATTTGCTGTCGTGTAATGATTAGGCACATGCCCAGATGGTGACTGTGATTTCCTTACTCATATCAATGAGCTGTTATTTGTATGAGTAATCTTACCAATAAATGGATTGCTTTTGTAGCTAACTGCTCCCTCATGGAAATGCTGACAATATGGTCTACAGCAAAGCATAGTTAAAAGCCAGCTTCATAATGCAGAACCTTAAGTTGTCATCGGCCCATGCAAGCAGCCAGGTAGGAAGCCCAGATGTGCTGAACGCCACGTGATAACACCTATGAAACTAATTTGCGTTGACCTGAAGTGATACAGGATCTGCCTCACAGTAGAATAATACCACTATTAATTTATTTGCATTAAGGTGATACAAGGTAAATTTATGTTCCTTTACATCCTGATTAACATCAGCATCACCCTTGCTTCAGATGCTAACTAACGCCTTTCTTGTTCTAAGCAGGACTGTAAAATGGATTTAGAAGTCAAAGACCGTAACAATAGGACACCTACCAAGAACACCTCTTCTGCTACAAAGAACTTCTCTGCCTGGGAAGATTATAAAAGTAGTGTTGATGACATACAGTACTTTCTCATTGGGCTATACACACTTATAAGTCTGGCCGGCTTTATGGGGAATCTACTTATACTAACAGCTCTACTGAAGCGCAAGCAGAAGACAATAATAAACATTCTTATCGGTAACTTGGCCTTTTCTGACATCTTAGTTGTGCTGTTTTGCTCACCTTTCACGCTGACATCCGTCCTGATGGACCAATGGATGTTTGGCACTATCATGTGCCACGTCATGCCCTTCCTTCAGTGCGCATCGGTTCTAGTTTCAACTTTAATGTTAATGTCTATTGCTGCAGTCAGGTACCGTATGATAAAATATCCCCTTTCTAGCAATTTAACAGCAAAACAAGGCTATTTCTTAATAGTGACCATCTGGGCCTTTGGCTTTGCCATTTGCTCCCCGCTGCCAGTTTTCCACAAAATTGTGGACCTCAGCAAAACTCTGCGTTTTGAGGCACTGGAAAACAGGCTTTTGTGCATTGAGTCGTGGCCTTCCGACTCCTACAGGATCGCCTTTACGATAGCCCTGCTGCTCATGCAGTATATATTGCCACTGGTGTGCTTAACTGCTAGTCACACCAGTGTCTGCAGGAGTGTGGGTTCCAGGCTGTCAAACAAGGACAACAAGTTTGAAGAAAAGGAGATGATAAACCTAACACTTCATCCATCTAAAAGTACCGGCACACAGGTGCAGCCCTCCAGCCATTCCAGATGGAGCTGCGCCTTTGGCAGAAAGCACCACAGAAGATACAGCAAAAAGACTTCAAGTGTGATGCCAGCTATTTCAAGGCATCATCAGGATGCTCATTCCAGAGACCTACCAGAAACCTCTGGCACAGAAAAAAGCCAGCTCTCTTCCTCCAGTAAATTCATCCCTGGAATACCGATCTGTTTTGAGATGAAACCGGAAGAAAATACAGATATCCAGGACATGATTACAGTATCCCAATCCATCGTCAGAATTAAGACAAGATCTAGGAGAGTTTTTTGCAGACTGACAGTGCTAATCCTAGTTTTTGCTTTCAGTTGGATGCCTCTTCACCTTTTCCACATTGTGACGGATTTTAATGCCACTCTCATTTCTAACAGACATTTTAAATTAGTATATTGCATATGCCATTTACTGGGTATGATGTCCTGCTGCTTGAATCCCATCCTCTATGGGTTCCTTAACAACAGCATAAAAGCTGATTTAATGTCCCTTATTCCATGCTGTCAAATACCATGATTTTATGTGCCCCAAGATAAAATAAAACAAACAAGTTTGACTTTCAAGCATACTGATGTGTGTAGCTATAAAAGCTAAATTAGTTTAGTTTAGTTAGTCGGACTTGGTTGTGATTAGTAGCATTTCGTGTGAATGAGTAGTTAAATGGCTGCATGTATTTCTTGCATTGGGCAGAAATATATATATATATACTGTAATATTTTTTCTGTCTGTTACACATAGAAAATCATGCCCAGTGTACAAAACCAGAATACAGTTTTCATTACCTGAAATACTGGCAATCTGTACTTTGAAATTATACGGAATATATAATGAGTAATCAATGTAAGACTACTTAGACATATGAGTATTAACTATCATAAAACCATAATAAAATACATACTTTTTTCTAAATAACTATTGTTGAGACTATTTCAGAGCCAGCTTTGACTGTGTTCTAAGATAATTAAACATCTGTTTCTGGATGTGATTAGAACAATATTTTTCTTTAGCTCTTTGACTCATGCTTTGCAGTATCTTTGCAAGATGCTTTGCTGCAGAGTCCCAGATTGCCTTATTCCCTGGAATGGGTTGTGGGTAGTTGTTCTTGTCTAGATTGTTTCTGTCTCACTGTGTTTACCCAGTACAACCTATCTCTGATTCCCTTAGCCAGTTTTTACTCTGCCTTCTCATTTTATGTAATTTTCAGCCAGGCCTGAACTTCTCTGTAGTTATGCCTTCATTCTTACAGTGATGACTCCCCTGAACATACAACACAGCTTCTGATCAGAGTAAGCCTTCATTACCTGAGTAAGTGATAGTGGAAAGAAAATGGGAAGACAGCAGGGTTTTTTCTTTTCCTTCACCAAAAAGCCAAAGCTTACTGCACCTCAGTATAGGTAACCCACTTGCTTTGGAGACCTGCAACAGCTTTTAAATAAACGTGCACGTGCGTACACGCGCGCACACACACACACTTTCTGCATCTCCTTCCCTTCTCTCCTTTTCTCACAGAATCACACAGAATGTTCGGGGTTGGAAGGGACCTCTGTGGGTCATCTAGTCCAACCGTCCTGCCGAAGCAGGGTCACCTACAGCAGGCTGCACAGGACCTTGTCTAGGCAGGTCTTGAATATCTCCAGAGAAGGAGACTCCACAACCTCCCTGGGCAGCCTGTTCCAGTGCTCCGTCACCCTCAGAGGGAAGAAGTTCTTCCTCATGTTCAGACGGAACTTCCTGTGCTTCAGTTTGTGCCCGTTGCCCCTTGTCCTGTCACTGGGCACCACTGAAAAGAGTCTGGCCCCATCCTCCTCACACCCACCCTTCAGATATTTATAAGCATTTATTAGGTCCCCTCTCAGCCTTCTCTTCTCCAGGCTGAACAAGCCCAGCTCCCTCAGCCTTTCCTCGTAGGAGAGATGCTCCAGTCCCCTCATCATCCTTGTAGCCCTCCGCTGGACTCTCTCCAGCAGCTCTTCATCTTTCTTGAACTGGGGAGTCCAGAACTGGATGCAGGACTCCAGATGGGGCCTCACTAGGGCAGAGTACAGGAGGAGGAGAACCTCCCTCGACCTGCTGGCCACACTCTTCCTAATGCACCCCAGGATGCCATTGGCCTTCTTGGCAGCCAGGGCACACTGCTGGCTCATGGTCAACCTGTTGTCCACCAGGACAACCAGGTCCCTCTCCACAGGGCTGCTCTGCAGCAGGTCCACCCCAAGCCTGTACTGGTGCACTGGGTTGTTCCTCCCCAGATGTGGGACCCTGCACTTGCCTTTGTTGAACTTCATCAGGTTCCTCTGCGCCCAACTCTCCAGCCTATCCAGGTCTCACTGAATGGCAGCACAGCCTGCTGGTGTATCCACCACTCTTCCCAGTTTTGTGTCTTCCTTTTAACCGTACCAGTACTTTTCCTTCCAAATTTAAATCACATGCATCTTCCCTAAGGAAGCTGTATTACATTTCACAGCACAAATGCAAAGGGTGTGTGTATATATATATACATATATATAAAATCTTCCCCCACCCTGGATTACTCTAACTCAATAACCCACCTCCGCCCTCAGGATTCAGTAAATTCTGAAAGCCTCTACCCGGAGTTTTAAGCTGTAAAACCTCTCCCCAGGTCTAGCTGGTGATTATTTCCTTTTCTCCACTAAGATTTCTGATCCAACAGGCTTTTTTACATAGCCTTTCCAGGCTGAGAAGTGGAGTTATTATTTTTATAAATGGGTGGATGGGAAGGGTCATTTTGCCTCGAGATACTTCCCTTCCAGGTAGTCTTCAAAAGTGAAAGCAGTTCTTTTATTTGGAGGAATTGTCAAATTATTTTTATCACAGTGTTACAATTCTGAGACCTTTTGTCCCCAAGCCATCATCTGCTAAGGAGTTTATTACATACCAGCTGGTAATATCTTTGCTTGTATCATTAAGGTATTTCCCTGAAGTCTAGTTTCCAGTAACCCATTGTTCTTTGTTTTTGCTGGTGATACACTTTAATAGTTTCTTTGTGGGCACCGACTATTGTATTTTGGAGATTATTATCTCCTAAAAACCTACAGTATGTCATTTTATAGAGTACAAATGGTACAGAATGCAGAATATTGGAACAATAGATTTTTAAGTAGCTTTTAAAAAGTTTTAAATAGTTTAATTTAAAAATATTTATAGCTAATCTTTGTATAGAAACTTCAGAAAAAACTAACTAAATCCACAGCCAGAACACAATGATGTAGTTCTACAGAAGTTACAGCAGTTTATGCCGTGTTTATGTCTACACATTTTCATGTCTTTGTAATACATCATTTAACCTTATTTATACCAGGTGATGTAACCAGATAGTATAAGAGCATAAGAAAGCAGTCACATTGTTTCAGCTTGAAATATTCCTTCTAGCTTTTTTTTCCAATTTACTGTTACCTTCCTTCCTACTTGCTACTTATTTTCTATTCCTTCCTGTCTTTGTATACATTCAGAATTTCAGCCATTTTTAACTCCCATTTAGGATTGTTATTAAAATATAAAATAACTGTTTATTCCGTAATTACTCTTTTCAGCTCAAATTCTATTCACTTTCACTCTCTATGACACGCAGAATCATGGCAGCACTTGAAGAAGGCCTTCCACTCGTTTCTGAGGTGCACAAAGATCGGTCTGTACACTGGTGATTTTAGATAAGCCCTATCCATTTTCCTGGATGAAGTCAATAACTGTGCTCCCTACTCTTCACACTGATCAAAGCACAACAAATTGTAATTTGGCAATGGAAAATTAAATCAAGACAACTACTGAACTTCTTTAGTCCTGTGCCATTTAAATCTGTCATCTCTTTTTTAAGGTCATCAGTGGTGGGAGAATGTGTATTTTTATTTAAAGAGCAATCATCATCATTATATTTTGACATCTCAAAAATGTCACTGTCTTTCCTCTGAATTGTTAAATAAAAATAAAATAACTTTTCTACCTTCTTTCAACAGCCGGTATGACTTGGTCCCAGTATAAGTAAGGAATACATAAGAAGCAGACAGGAGCAGCAGCAAGTCAAATCAGGCAGAAGGCAATTCCCAAAAGAGTGACTTCTGTGAGTGGGAGAGGAAACAACTGAACCATTAATTTAATGTTTTTCTAGTCTGGAACATCAAAAAAATATGTAATTCAGAACACAGAGATCCTCTCACCTTGAGGGCTTGTTGAGTAGCCCCCATGAGCTGCAGTAGGTGCTCCTGCAGCCTTTATGTACAACAGTGACTAGCAGTGTGATGTTGTCTCCATGATGTACGTCAGTGTATCTTGGGAAGATGTATCTCACCAGGATATCCAATGACATTGTGTCATTCTCACAGGTATACAGGTATGAGTACAGGTACAGATATAGATATGTGCACTTCCTAAAAAACAAGGCACATTAAAATGGATTTTCAAATAGCACATTTAATGAAGTCCCAAGGCCAGCTAAACTGCTATGGGTCAATTCCTGTGTAACTAAAAATCTAAATAGAGAGGAAGGTAGGAGCAGAGCCATCTACAGATCGGACTTAGAAGAATGAAGGATTGTAGTGGTACGGTGATCTGTCTCTATTAGTAAAACAAAAGGTTGGAAAAACCCCCTCTCAGACAGCTGGCCTTTGTGTGTGATGAATGCTAAAACTCTTATGATTTGACTCATATGAGGAAAACGTTTTTTTTCAGTTCTGCAAAATAGTATCATTGACAAAGTTTTGTAAATGTCAAAGATTAAATGTTGTTAATAGCTGGCTTTTGTCGCTCCTCTTCCAGCAGAGAAGAAACAGATTCCCATTAGGATGTGCTGGTGTGGCCTGGTCACTCCTGAGCCAGCCAGGCCACTGGGGCCGAGGATGCCGGGAGCTCAGCATGGGCTGACACCAGAGTATATTTATTTACGTTGTGGGGAAGAAGTCGGAATCTCGGTGGTTCTCCACAGTGCCATGGCAACAGTGGCTCAGACAGATGCGTATGGCTCCCATGACTCCGGAGCAACTGTAATCACAGCAGGCAGCGCAGAGTCCCTGCCCAGGGTCGGGCAGCTGGGGGCATGGCGTCCCGGGCAGGGCAGTGGGCACCGGAGAGCGGGCGGCCAGGGGCATGGCATCCCAGGGGATGCCCGGTGGCTGTGGGGACAGACCCAGCTGTGGGCAGGGCAGTGGGCACCAGAGAGCGGGCAGCAGGGACGCAACAGGAGAGGCAAACCGCATCGCCGCTGGATTTGCTGGTGGTTGCAGCCTTTACAGAAACGTAGCTGTGCTCCTGGAGCCTGGAAGCTCTCGTGACAGAATGTTTCCTTCTCAGCAGTGCAAACACCAGAGGAAAGGGAAAAAATGCCACCTGCCAATCTGAAGATGCGCAAGAACCAAGAAGAGGAGCACAGTCAGGAAAAAAAATGTCCACTCCCAATCATGCTGAGATAGGCTCCAGCTCTCCTTTTTGGAAATATAGGACTGGTGGCATGGAAAACTTCGCTACCTAAAGATTATTAACAGATCGAAAAAAAGCCCTCCTGTAATCCATAGGGATCTGTCAACTATCACTGCACTTTTGAAAAAAAAAAAATCAGTAGTTTTCTCACAGTAGTCCCAATATCTGGCTGTGCAGCATACAAGAGAAACAGTATTAAACGTCATAGTCTCCTGAAAGACGTTCTTCGTAAATACTACTGGGTCCAGGAATTTCGCCTTTGATTTTGATGAAAGCCAAATTATGCCTATACTATTTACAATAAAAAGTCCTAGCCAGAAAATACGTTGGTACAATCTGGAAGTCAAGAATTTTTAAGCTTGAGAACTGTCTTAAGGCAGTGACAGAACTCTGGTCCTAGACAAATCTCTTCTTTTTTCCCCCACGTGACTGAAATAATGGTATAAAATCATGGTCATCATGGAGGACCTTTATAAAGACTGTTAGGTAAATTTTTTAACCACTTGTGACCATGATGTATGGTTTGTAATCTCTGAGATAAGGTTTCTTGTTCTTCCATTTAATGTCCGTTTATATAGTGTTGTTCTGGTTTTGGCTGGGATAGAGTTAATTTTTCTCCAAGTAGCTGGTGTGTTTTGGATTTAGTAGGAGAAGAACACTGATAGTTTTGGTTGTTGCTAAGAAATCAAGGACTTTTTCCAGTCTCCCATGTTCAGCTAATGGGCAGGTGTGCAGGAGCTGGGGAGGAGCACAGCCAGGCAGCTAGCCCAAGCTGGCCAGTGGAAATGCTCCATACCATGGACATCATGTTGAGTTTTTGACTCGTGATTGGCTGGGGGGCAGGAATCTCCTCTCTTTACCATGCATTTGAACTTGGAGTTTGGTCTTTTTCTGTGAGATGGGCAAGTTCTGTGAAATTTGCAAATTCAGTGAAATCCACAAAATTTGTGAGCTCTGGGAAACCCGTGGGTTCTGTGATTGCTACTCGCAGACTGGCTACGCAACTGGTTGTCAGGCTGTGAGAAAAATTGTATTGTGTATAGCTTGGTTTGCATATTCAGTAATAGTAGTAGTAGTAGTAGTATAGTAGTATTTCCTTTATTGGCTAATTAAACTGTCTTTATCTCAACCCCCGAGTTTCCCCTTTTGTCCATTTCTCCTCCCTAACCCACTGGAGGGGAAGGGACAGGGTGAGCGAGTGGCTGTCTAGTGTGTAGTTGCCTGCTGGTGGGTTAAACCATGACAACTGTGAATCCAAAAAAGACTTCTTTTCCAAGACATGTAACACACAGTATGTAATGAATATTCATGAAGTTGCTTGGCTTTGATCCAACAGTATATACTTTTATTGGAGGTATATTTAATTGATTAGAAGTTGCCATTCCACTGAAGGTAGGCAGAGCTGCTGTAATTGTTCATACTCAGTTGAAGCGACTTCTGACAGGAAGAAAAATGAAAGACAGCAAGAGAAATAAAAGCATACCCACGCTAACACTCGCCAGCCATATTGTGCCAGCAACAAAGGATCCCGTCGGAGCCAGACCCTTCTCACCTGTCTGCTAGGGACAAGAAGCTCGCGACAGTACCACTGAACTTTGCTAATCCCACGTGTGGCCAGGGAGCCTATTGCAAATTTTTGAATCCGAGGAAGTAATAGCTAACGAGTGAATATGGATACATGTGCCTTTACCCCTTTCAAAATGTTTCTATAAAGTAAAAGCATTTTCTTTGCAACCTTTTGATGAGGATAGTTTTGCCTGTGATCACTCAGAATGCATCATTCTGTGCCATGAAGACAACCCGTGCCGTTGTACGGGGGTGATGATGCTATCCACATGCCAGGGGTCTTACCACAGCACCTGGATTTCAGTCTGCAAGCTCAGAGATACTAGCGACATCTGTTCTACTCCAGAGGTTACCATGATCTCCTGCCCTCCTTGTTAAACTTTGTCTCGTTGCATATAGTGAAAAAAAAAAGCTTAATACAGCATGTCCTTGGTAAAAATAGTCTTATTGATTCTGACAAAAACTTTGTCAAAAAACTGATTTCCCCAGAAATAATATCGTTACAGACAGAAAGATGTGGTCACAGAGTTTTTCAAAAAGCTGAGCTGTGCTAGCATCATTGTTATAAATGCAGTATAACTACATAAGTCAGATTTTTGTTAATCTTGCTTGCTTTCGAAAAGAAAATATTGCAAAATATTTGAAAGTTAGGAAATTACTTAATTACATACTAATATTAGGAAAAATTGTAAAAGAAAACATTGCCACAATCCAAATTCAGTTCTTTTGAACAAATATGAATGCTTTGTTTTGCCCTTGTAGTCACATTAAGGTAATCCTTTTAATAATAAGGCTTAAAAATACTCCTCTGGGAAATTATCAGAGTAATGATTTGACATTGAAGACTAAAGTAGGTTGGCCTTGCTCCTACATCCAGTTAAGCAAATGTTTGCTTTGTCTTAGCAGGAGAAGGCTCATGTCTATATCACTTGAATGCCACATAAATTAGACATTTTTTCAGCAAGAAACATTTATTACTGTCCCTGTGAACAAAATAATGTACAAATGGATTTTAAGGACACTTCTGGTGCCAAATTTCTTCAGAGAAGTAACTTGGTGATAAGCAAACAGCTGTTCATCTCTTCAGACTCAGTTGGAACTACAAAGACACAAAACCCATTTGGTGACAGACCACAAGAACATTAATTATAATTTTAACTATAAACCTGCTTTTTTTTTTTTTTTTGGAATGGAGAGGAAAACAGCTAAGCAAGGAGATAAATAAAACCATTCTTACTACAAGTAATCTTAGTGCCTCCTTGTACCTTACATCCAGATTTATTTATGTTGAACAAGATGATGAAGTCTTATTCTGTTTTGACTCCCAGTAATTCCCTTGGCTTTATGAGGCTCTCCACCAAATTAGGGTTCATTTAGTATTCATAAGGTTTTTGGCCACTTGGCCTAAGGATTGAGGAGCTGCACAAGAGGTCAGAATACAATCTAAATCTTTACTTTCTACTGGTTTTGGGTTTTTTGTGCAGTTAGCACAACTGGGAAAAGTGCAAGCTGTTTACCGCAGGAAAATTAAACTCATTTTTATGTAGCTACTGGGACCAAATACAGGCGAAACAATTACATATTTTTTAAGACTCCATCAGTTCCAACACACATCTCATAAAGGTAATTGTCTGAAGCCTCGATGATGCATTCTCTCAATTAATATCCTAGCGTGTGAGAGCACATTGCAGATAGCATAGCCTCATCTGATCCTCACTGCAGATCATGACGGGTGAAGGTCAGAACTTCATGCCTACTGCAGAACCAAATTGCAGTATGCTCTGCTGGAGATCACTTCTTAAGATCATTCGGGGACTGAAGCTCATTCAGGGCACAGTTGGTCTCTTGGCAGTTCTGTGGGAGCCCATTCTTCAGAAAAGCTGCTCCAAGGCCATTTGTGTCCAACAAATCATAGTTCGTTCCCAGGAGCTCCCTCAGGGGCACGCAGCACCAATCTCCCCTGTGCACATCATCACACCTGCAGTTAGCTGGGGCCCTCAAGCCCTGTTCCCCTTGCAAAAGAAAGGAGATGGCTGAAAAAAGCAGTGAATGAGACTGCAAACTCCGTGGTACTCATTTCCCCTCTTGATCTGAGACAGCCTAAAATTGGAGACCTTCCAGAAAATTGTGGAAGCCACCTGTGTGAGGCTTTGTGGAGAGGGAATGAGGAATCATTGCCCAGAGAGGAAATGAAATGAAGAAATCTATTAGGGCAGGATGAGCTGATGAATTCAACACATCCAGGTTCCTAGGGCCTTGCTAATAGTATGGCAAAAAAAGGTATATAGTTGGATATGCAGTTTTGGCTATTTTCTTCTATTAAGATAAATTTATTTTAACTCATTAGAGGCGGACTCTGTTATGGGCTCTGACCCAAGCAACTTCAGATTGTAATACAGCTCCAACACCAAACTACCCTTTGCTATTACGGTATTCCCTCCAATTTTCTTGGTCCATTACATGGCACAATAGGTCTGATCCTGATAAAAGATTTTGTTGAATTACTATGATGAAAATGATTGAAGAGAGTAGCACTAGAAGAAAGGAGCACATCTGTCAAAATGAGCAGCTGAGCATATCAAGCTATCCCTAAAAAAGCTATGGGAACACGCAGCATGCTTTGCTGACACTTCTTCAAATACGCAAAAAGTAAAGGTTTCTTTTCCACAGTTTGGCAGTTGTTTTTGCAGAAATAGAACTTCCAACCTGTGTCTTTAATTATGAACATCTATAAAAGACATGACTATACTAAGAATTTTATGACCAACAACAACAAAAAAAACCAGGCTAGGAAAAAGCTTTTATTTAAAGAGCACACCATAAATTAATAATGGTTTGTTTTCTTTGCTTATATTACTGACTACGTGCACTGTAATAAACTGATTTCTACCTTGCATGCATGAATTTCATGGGATAATGCTTACACTAGACTGTAAGCAGAACTAAACCTGTAATTTACAATGATAAACAAGAAATAAAAAGCAGAGTTCATTTAACCATGGTTAGACACACAAATAACCTTGCTTTATTTTGTTTAAAGCAGAAATAAAGACAGCGTCTGTTACACTAGTTGTGCAATAGCATTCATATAAAGATTTTACCGCATTTATTTTTAAAAAATAAGAGGGGTAATAAAAGGTGGCACAGCCTGGCTGATTCTATGGTTGTATCACGACACAAATTTATCCTTCAAGATACGTAAGGTTGTTTGAAGGGCAGCAAAAAATGATAAACAATATGCAAAAAAAATTGCTGTTTCCTATCTGAAACATGAATTTGTATTCCCCTACTAGTGATTAAACCATATTAAGCACCCTAAAATGAAGGGACTTCATAAGTCTCTGGAATTTCCTTGGCAAAGCCAAGCACAGCAGTGTTAATGTGCATGGTGGTGGTGCTGGTGTTTACAAAGTTGATTTCCATAATACCATTTAAATGCTGTTGAATAACAGTCTTATAGAGGGAAAAAAATAATCCAGCCGAGTTGCAACAGCATCCTTGTTTTTCCACTTTCTTCTAAAAAAAAAAACGTTTAAGCAAAATCAGACTTACTTATTTAAGTTTTACGTTTATGGTATCTATGGCGCGCTGGTGACCATAATCTGCTTTGAGCCGTTCTCACCTGAATTTTGCTGTCGCTGCATGCTTGGGTGCTCAGGCGCCTGCGTTGGGCGGCATCCGCAGCCTGCGGGAGCCCTCTCCCCGTGAGCGCCGGCTGTCCCCTTGGGCAGCTGCTGCCCACCAGGGCTGCCGAAGCAGCCGCTCCAGCTGCAAGACAGGGCAGTGTTTAGAGCTTTTAAAGTTACTTCTCCCATGAATATACTCTTAAGGGTTTTTTTATTTATTATTACTTCTTTAATGTTAAAAAAGATCAAAAACAGAGGCTCCATTTTTCAAATACCACCTTACCAAGTGAAGCAGATGATTGTAAAAAAAAAAACAAAACACTTCTCAAACAACTGGTATCTGCCACTAAATACAAGCTTCAAAATACTGTCACACCAGTGCAAATTTCACACAGTTAAAACTGACGTCCTTCTGGAGGGACTGCAGTGTTTTAAATCAAGCTACTGGAAAGAGTTGTTCATTTAGTGATAGGTATTGCAAGGTTGTACAGACGCAGACGTTCACCAGGCGGGGAATGAACAAGCACAAGCTGTTGAAAAGTCACATCGGACCTAAAGGGTGCCCTGGGGTCCTCTAAGAAGGGCAGCGAAGAGGAAGGCGTTCGGCAGGAGCACGGTTTTTCCCTCTGTAACCAACACGAGACAACGGCATGCGCTGGCTGCACGGGTTATTCTTTCATGCCAACAAAACTCAATCGTTTCCTACACATTCCCCTCCACTCCTAGTACGTGTATGAGGCAGACTGCCAACTTTATTCAGAAGGCGGGGGGGGGGGGTATATTAAACAATTTATTTTCCTGTCATCCACATTTTCCCATCTATAGTTACGATTATCAAATTTTACACTTTGCTTCATTCCTATACTTGTAATATAAATTTGGCTTATTCTCCTGCTCTGCTCTCCCCTTTCCCTGTAGTGAGCACTTAATTTAGATTGAAACACTGAATTGAAAAATCCAGTCTCTTTCACTTGCATTTGTTGTCCTGCCTACCTTGATATATAAGGTAGCTTGACTTGCTGTATTAACTTTAAGGACACCATGTCTCTCTATTCCATCACTTTTGAGGCCCTGGCAACATTAATTTTAAGTTCAAATCAGACTAGGTCAATGAACTACCAAGCGCATTTGAGTCCAGCTTAATATATAGACAGCAAAGGAAGGGAGGCAAAGGAAGTTTAACGACTGTCAACACAATAAGCATACATACATGCCTAAAGCCAAGTTCCTAGTTTGGAAGCTTCAGCATCTGTAGAGACAACCAACACCCTTCAATTTCTGTGGGATCTAGGCACTGGGGCAGCAATCACAGCCCACGTCTTGGAGAGCAGGAGACGCCTCACTGCGCAGTTCCCCAAATGTTTCTCTGGGAAGCAATGCCAACCCAGGCAGCCTAAAGTGAACTCACTGTTCATCTGCATCAAAATCATCTCAGCTGAAAGGTGAGCTTTATCCAGGTTAAAAGCACCACCACTTTTAAGATGGTTCTTTTTAACCCAGAGAGTTTTATGGGTCTGTTTTTCTGCACAGCAACTTAAATTGTATTGGCTTATCCGAAGGGTCTGCGTGGAGATGGCAGAGGCTGGCTGTGTAGCAACTGCCAGGGGAAGAACTGTTCAGAAAACAAGGAGTTTAGTATATGTACTTTGCTCTTAATGTTGACACATGGCTGATTAAGGAGAGGTGCGTAGTCGCTTTGGTGAGACAGAAAAGCTATATGCAACTGAAACTATTACACAGTGGATAAATTTTATGATATGCAACTTGCAATCAGTTAGAAAAACAAGTGTTTCACAATGTCAATTTTTCTGCCTGGAAAGGGAAGCTCTAATTTGCAGCTAGAATACAATTGTTTTCCTCAGCAAGAAGGAAAACATGAGCAGAGCATAACACATTGAAAAACCTTTCACGAGTTCAGAGACAAGCACTCCCCATTCAGCTTGCACTAGCACTGCTATCTCTTGAAAAGCTCAGAAAAGCTGAAATACAATAAGGCCTCCTTGTTAGAAAGGAAATGCTTTTATATAAACACGTAGCTTAGACCCCATCTCAGATAATCTAATAGAGGATCTTACCTCCTCTGCTTCTTTTATAGCAGCAGAGCATATCAACGATGCTATTTCTGGCTTCAGTTACACCAGCTAGAATCCAATGTACCAAGGAGACAGAGGGGCCAACGGGGAGAAGTAATATTTGGAGGCAGAGGAGTGCTAGCCAAGTTGATCCCTAGGCTGCTATGGCTGAAATGTGCTGTAAAGATTCAAAGTGACAGCAAGGAAAGCACTTCTATATGAAACAGACTTCAAGACTGCATTTCATTCCTCACTGCCCCTTTTTTTACTGTAGTCTTTTGCCTAAATAAGGTAAACAAATATATTTTTGTCATTGAAGTCAGATAGTATTCAAGGTAAGTTCAAATGTCACCAGTAAGTAGAGGGCTCATTGCTCATCTGGAAATGACTGATTATAGCAGAATGGTATGCAAAGCAAACCAACCCAGAGCATTTATACTCAAAGATGAATTTGGAAACGGGGACATATATCCCAAAAAGCTAAAAGGATTGGTCTGAGGGCTTGTATCACTAGGTGAGAGAATTCAAGGAAAGAATTTTCTGGCGGCCGTTGGCCAGCATTGTTGGATCAAAAAAGTAACAGATAGACAACTGATAATATTGAACAATGGATTAATTATCGCAGGAGCTCTAAGGTTCCTAAATTAACACACCTAAGTTAAGGCTAGTTTTTAGCAGTGGTCAATACTCTGCAGACACCAGTATAATCAGGGGCAAACCGAAACATAGAAAAGCCTCAAAAGGAGAACTTGTTTCTTGCTGACCTCCATTCAGGAGTTGTGAAGCAAGCTGCTGGATCTCATCCTGAGGAGGGTTCTGCTGGCTGTCCCTTGTGCTTGGGAGCTGTGCTTCCAGTCTGGACTCACATGCTTCAGAGGCAGCTAAAGCACATCCTAGCCTCCACTCTGACCTCAAAGACCTGAAGAAAAGAAATGTAGCTGTAGGAGTTTTCTCTTTCCCTGTTTCTTTCTGTTGCTCTACTGCGTCTAAGCAGAAATACCTGGGAGCACTTCCCAGGTCTGTGCACACCTTCTTGTCACCGCCCCATTCCAGACTGGAGCAAGACTCAGGCACACAACGGGATCCAGACTAACAGGAGAACAAGACACAAGGTATGATTCCCCAGATACCTGCTGGGCTGTTTCTAAGTACAGCCAAGAAAACTAGTTCCATTCCAGTTTAATTTATCTAGTAAAAGACTTGTTCTTTCGAGTACGTCAGTGGAAGGATGAGCTTACCTAGGCAGCAGGTTCTAAATAAAATATAAAAATCTGACTCAGTTCCTACTCTAATTCAGTAAACTAATGACTGGTGAGGTGTGTCATTTTAGAAGAGATGACACAAAATGATTATTTCTAATTGGTTGAGGTGCGGCAAAGAAAATAATGTGCTATGCAGTCCTTTAAATTAATGGTGTGCTTTCATCTACAATTGCAGGTATTATCCTGATCATCTGTATTTAAGTAGAGCAGAACAGAAGTTGATCAAAGAATTGGGTGATCTCCAACTGATAAATACATTACCAGCAAAATGATAAGTTGGTGAACTTCATAAAAAGACAGCTTTAATGGAAAGGTAATAGAATCCCCTATTAATCCCTCTGAATGATATCTGCAGAAATGGGCTCTGAAATTAACTGAAAGTGCAGATTGTAAAAGGACATTATTAACACAATGCATAATTAATCTGTAAATTTGTTGTCAAAGGTATTGCAAAGGTCAAAGTCTTGGCAAACTGAGTAGATGTGTGAATAAAATACTCTCTGTCTGCTACTTGCAAGGCTCTGAGCCACACCAGTCCCTGGTCTGATTTGTCTAGAAATGCTCACAAAATTTCATCCCAAAGTTTAAGTCAACACATGTTAAAAAAACCCCTGCCATCTCTAATGCTTTCTGATATAATGCTTACGAAAACTAACAACAAATTATCAAAAGAAAACCTTAGTGATGATAATGAATTATTCTGCATGCATTTACCACCTCAGGTTCTCTGAACCAATTCATTTAAGATAACAATTATGCAGATACTGCTGTAAACAAACACCTATGCTGCTCACGGTACCTGCTTAACAAGAACTGCTAGTTTAGCCAGAGATTTAAAATTTAACGTACTAGAGCTAAAATAATCCTAGTTCTAGAGTAAAACAAGGCACAAAGGTACATACATCATTGACAGTTTCTTTATCTTTTAGAAACCAGTATAACTGGATGCCAGCTCAACAAATGGCTAAATGAAATTTAGTAAAAGATTCTCATATTTACCATCAAGGTAGTTCTGAATTAGGTTGAGGTTTTGTCCTGCTAATGAAAAACATTTGAAGTTTAATGGCCAGTAATTATGTTCTAGTAAGAATTAGGCACTGTAATCCAGACTTTCAAATAGGGATACCATGAAGAGATCCCTTAGATATTTTTCTAATCAGAAGTTCCTGATCCGTCACTGCCACTAAAAATCTTAAATAGCTTAAAGCTACATGATAGTGGAGAGGAAAAAAAATGAAGATCCAGCTAAAAACATATTTGTGAAAGTTCACACTGCAGCAATCAAGTGTGTATGAGAAACGACAGCTCAATTTTCCTACAAAAATTGCTTCATTACAGAAGAACAATAGCACAAACAAAAAGAAAACAGTTTCCCAAAGAGTGAGCCTCACACAGTAGATAACATTTTTCTTCATATCAAGACTTCCGCTTCTTAGTCGACAGACATTTCAGATCGCCTCTTCCAATTACAGTACCCCGGTGAGAAGCATCAAGTAATTTCGGAGCGAGCTTCAGCTTGTCTTCCGATTGCCCCACTGAAATGCATCCACCTGGTTCGCGACACATCTGCCTAACGGAATTGCTCAGCAGAGCATCACGGACCAAGCTCAGGCAAGCCATAGTGGGCATGGAAATGCTGCTTACTTTAAAAAGTTATTGTGACAGTTATTCCTTGGTGATGCAAGAAAGCCGTAAAGCTCTCCTGGCATTCATCCGCGTGCCGCAACACCAGCCTTGGCCCAGCCCGCTCTCTCCTCCTTTCACCTCCGCGAGCATGCAAGTTGCGTATGGCAATGCTGCCTCCCTCTCACGTCCCTAGTTACTCTAGCACCCATTTCAAAAATCCACTTTATTTTGGAGTTGTAGGCTTCCTCTGTACCAACTCTGAAAAGAACTTTTGCCAAATTCTAAAATTGCTTAAAATCTGTTAGCTATTATTCCATAAAAATTGCATCCCTACAGGTAATATTCTGCTCGTAGCATTCCTTAAAGCTTTCCTTTTAAAGTGCCTGCTCTTGCCATGGTCTGAGGTAGCACTTCTTGAATTCTTCTGTCACAACAGTGGATGATACTAGCTGTTGATAGATGGGTTATTATTTGAAGTGTCAGATGAACTGAAAAAGCAATTTTATAGTGAAATCAGCAAATGCCCACCAAGTATAAATCTGCTTTTCAAGACATTAGACTTTTATAAAGTAAACCAAATCCTCGTGATAGAAATTATCACATTTAGGAATAGGTTTTCTATGGAAAGTCTGCAAAGTAAAACATCATGATCTGTCAAGGATGGTAAAACCCGAACTTTTCCAAATATTCCTATTTTTGCACTGTAAAATTTAAAAAGAAGTCAAAAGGTGCAAAAGCAATAAATTACTAGGCAATTACAAAACCTGCATGACATTGTGTGAAACATTATGGAAAATACTCACTAAGAAGATAATTTTATGTTTCCTCTGTATCTGGAGTAAAAGACCCGCAATGCCTTTATGCTGATTTTACTACCAGCAGGAACTCCTGAAATCATGCTGCTAAGTTGTCTCAACAGGATTTTATTTAACAGACAAACCAAAGTCTGAGCAACTCCTCCCCTCCCATCCCCCCAAAAATAGTGTAAACCCCCTTCTCTTTCAAGTCAGGCATTAGTTAGCCAGAGGTTTTTAAGGACTACTGCTCCATTGTATGGGAGCTCGTCTGTGTCCGTCTCCTTCTGTCAGCCTGCCTGCAGAGACATGCCACCAGCCTGTTTCCTAAAAAGGTCCTCATGGCCATCCTCTAGAAGATGTTCCGCTCAGGGTATACATACTTCTTCCTGGAATGTATACAAAAATCTGACGGTCACTATGACCGTGGGAGCAAACCATGAAGAGGCTTCTCTGCACCCTTCGCACATGCTGCGGTGACTCTTCAAAAGCCACAACCCACCACAAAGTCACAAAGCCCACAGGGCATTCTGCGTACACAGGTACAACAAACAGTAATAATCCACACACTCAATCATGTGTCTTCTGTATTGATCAGTTATGGGATAGACACAACAACCACGATTATTTGTATTTAGTAAGCGCTAAGTTAGGAGTAGCTGACTGAAGATGAAAATAGGAATGCTTGACAAATAAAATTAGTTGTACAAAATCTGTGGTTAATTAACAGTTCACTATAGTTCAGAATTTTCTGGTAGTGGTAAAATAAATTCAGATACCTCTTCTCCGCACTTTCATTTAACTTAGGAAGCATCTCCAGCCCAACGCCAATAAACAATAGGTCTGATGCTTTCCAGTAGTGAGCCATGGTGAACCTGCACATCATCAGCTGATTGACTGCATAATAAATGTGCCATTTATTACACGGAATTACTAAGAACTGTCCTCATACACATCCTGAGCAGGAGACCGCTGCACAGCAAGGTGGTCCCTGGCAGCCTGAATGGGTGCAGGCTGGAGGGGCACAAACCTCTCAGCATGAACCCAGGAAGGCAGCTCATCGCAAGAGAGGAGCCCGCAGGCAGCTCCCACTCCATGCTGCTGGTTATGGCACCTGCGTGGCCCTGCCTTCAGCTAAAATTGCGGCAAAAGGTCTCATGTCAACCTCCTTCAGGAACAGACTTGGGTTTTTTTAAGGAAGTCATATATCAGCTGGAATGGCCAAAAGGGAGAGCTGCTCTCCATGGACAGGATCTGCTCTGCGCAGCGTGCCGTGAGAAAATTCACCTGGGCCCCGTCCGAGCGTGAACACGGGGTGCCCAGCATCTAAAGGGACATTGGATTTACTGACTGGCTATATTCCTCTTCTTATTTTGTCTTATTAAGGCAGTTGTCTTACTAAGCCATTTGTGGTAACTGAAAAGGAAAGGTGATTAAATTCTGAATGCATGCAGCAGGATGGAAAGTTGAAGTGTAAGTAAGCAAAGGAACATTCTTCTTGAACACACTCAAAATCTATTGTGTTGTACATTTTTTTTAAAAGATCATTAGAGACAAGAATGGCAGGTTAATTCAGCTCCTGGATTCCACGTGATGCCATGCAGTAAAGCTGTATCTCCCTGCTCTGGCACTGTTTCTTTATAAACTAATTGAGACTGTGGTATGGCACATGTCATCTTGAAATTCTTCCAATTTCCTTTGGGAAATTAAACAAAAAAAAGTTTAAGAGAAAATCAGAAGGAGATGAACTGTTTTTTCTTCTCATTTTTGCAGTACCAAACTTACAGTCTGACTAATTGATCTGTTTTGCTTCTCTGTTTATGCAAATGAAATTGTTTCCAGAAGCTCGTTGAGAGGAGCAGCTGCCTGTAAGCCACAGGAGCGAAGAGTCAGCCAAGGAGACTGGCCTTACCTATCAGGGAAAAAACCCGTGTGAAATTCCGATTCGTCTGTGCAGATCCGCACTTGCCCACACAATTCATTATTTAGTAACAACAGTTAATATTTAGTGTGAATTGAGTAGACTGTACACTTCGTGTACCTGAGTAGACAAGGAACACAGATTGTACTGTCAAACTACTCGATCTGGCTGTTTTCATGTAAAACCACCAAGAGCTGTACAATTAATATGTTTCACAGCAAACTGCATATCTGGGAGATGTTCGTAAACACGAGGCAAATTTCACAATAAATGCTTCTGTTTCTCAGGAGCTCTGAGTTTTATTCCGAATATAGTATAAACTGGTTGATTGAATACTTCGTCGAAGAATTCTGTGTCTGGTCCACTCTCAGTAAAGCAAAGCAGATGATACCCAGCATCAGGAAGTACTTCAGCATTTCTGGAGGACAACAGGAGGGCTAAGTGACCCTACAACTCAGCCACTGAATGGCGGATATTCCAAAATGGGTATGTTGTTCACAGCATCGTGCCGAATTTGAAAGCTGACAGTTTCAAGCCAGACTTGTGCTACAGCTTGGACTTAGGTAACTGATGCATAATAGTTCAGCTAGATTTATGGGAGTCAGGGTTATATTTCTTCCCACTACAGGAAAAATATGCTATCAATTTGTTTATTATTTAATTAAGCTGATACAAAAGTAGGTATGGTGTGGAGTTTTGGGGTTTTCAGTGCTCTTGACACATCAGGAACCATACAGACAATGAGGTTTCGAGTAAGTGTTTACTGTAAATAAATTTCAGTTACAGGTTTCTAAGCATGAATGTAATTGCGGGGAAGTACTAGTCCATGTCTTTGCAGATATCATGGGAAACTTTTCATAGGGCTTTCTGTGGAATGTTTGTATCTGCTAGCAGCAGACCCTTGAAACCTCAGGTAAATACTGGCACCTCCATACATAACAGAGTCTCCCGTATTTTCCAGATGTAAGGAGGCCTACGGAGAATGAAGGATATTGCCTACGGATCATATCTTATGGGATACATTTCAACTTCATGAAGACACATGGTCATAATTAAAACAGATTACAGGTTATCACCTTATGGGGTGTTAAGATTTCCTAATGGGATGACTTAACCCTTTCAGTTCTCCGTAGCCCTCCGTTGCCCTACATGTTGCTACTAGACTGCATTTCCTTAGCCGTACTGAACACCTCCCTGTGATCCAATCCCTGAGAAGTTATGTATGAACAGGTCTTAAATGATAGTAGGTGAATCCGGAGGGGAGCGGGATGCTTGTATGGGAAGGTACAAGAGTTTTGCTGAATGGTGGCTCAAGATTCAGTGCTGCATGATGGCTTGTAACTTCTAGTAGCATCACACCTTGATACACTCGCTGCTGTAACACAGTAATTGTTAGTAACGTGTTACACAGCCCCGAAAGACACCATTCATTTCTACAAGTTCACATTTACAGCTGGAAACAATGACACGAAAAAACAGTTTCATATTTCTAGACATGCAAGTGCCTGTTATGCTATTCCAGTTATTGTGGTTTTAGTTGTTCCTTCTCCTTGGTTCTAATTATTTTTCCCTCTCCTGCCACCCAAGAACAAAAGACAAGGTAAAGGAACTAGCAGCACGAAACTGTAATTATAGTCCCTCAGGAAATACAGTCGCTAGTAGCTATCTTTTAGTTTGTTTAGATCCCAAACCATTTTGAACTACGAGAAAATGCAGATATTTATTTGGTTATTTCGGTACAGTTTTATGTAGCGGTACTTAAAAATAATACTTTTAAAAATAATGGGGCTTTTCACTGTGCTTTAGTCAGAGCAGTAGAATTTTGTTTCCTGTGCATGTCATATTACAAGATAAGTAATGAAGACCTGAATCCTCAGGAGCTGTTACTTGAAATACTGGCTTCAATGACTGTTGTCCCTAAAGAAAGGAAAGTAAGTTAAATCATATTCCAGCTTCATGGCAGTGCCAGCTTATAAAAGCTAAGGGTCTGTCTGCAGAGCTTTTAGGAACAGAGAGTTTCTGCTGCAGGGTTTTGCCTTTCTCTCACCAATGTCAAACCAAGGACTTCTGGGTTCCTGGCTTAGTCACGCAGATTACAATCGGTATAATGCAGAAGTCAATACTGATGTGAAGGCTTTTGCCTGAGCTTGCAACATTCAGGGCCATTTAGCATGAAAAAAATACATTATGCGACCTTTTACTTAGCATGGCAGGAAATGAATGCCAGAGGCAGGATTGCTCATGGACGCTGTAACAGGGAGTCTGGGGCAGGGGCTGTGGTTTTTCCAGAGTCCCTCCAAAACAGCCTCCAAGTCTCTGCAGCAGTGAGCGAGGGGACTCAGGGTCCTGATAACTGTCTGAGCCTGATTTTCTAGAATATGATGTTATTTAATGTAAAGATCTTCCATGGAAAGGAGCTAAAAATATTTCAAAATTATTTTTACACAGAATCTCCTTTATTTGGGACAGAAATATTTTTTTCTGCTTCTTATTCCAGAAAGTTTTTGGTTTGGTTTGAAATTCAGAATTTCACAGGGAAGTGAACTAATGATAAATAACAACACCAAGGACCAGAGCCACAGCCTATCAGGCATATCGGTTAGTACAGCTGCCCTGTAATAATGTGAAAGTGTTTATAGTCTAGATACCATTTCTATACCAGCAGCTACACAACAAGTTACACTCCAGTGAGTTTTCTTCTCCAAAGTAATTTTTAACACACAAGGAGCAGAGTAGCCACAGCACAGAGAATGTCATCAAATTTGCTGTGTGTCAGGCCATAGCTAGCGGGAAAATTGCTTTTCGTTGCTGGATGCAGTTACACCACTGCAAAGCTACACTGGAACAGCTCTGAATATGAAGGCAGAGATTTCCCTGGATTTCATTACCTTCATTCGGTGCTGTTAACCTGCACAGAGCTCAGTGAAGATCTTTGCCTTTAGGCAATTCTAGTTTCATGCAACAGAAGTGCATTACACAGCAGTCAGTCTGTTCTACAATGACACAGTGATCGCTCTTACGCTAATTGCACTCAATAATGATTTAGATCACAGTAACTGTTAAGTCTGTGCTCCCAGTGTTTCTCACAATAGGTGGAGAAATGCGTTTAATTCACAGACTGATATATATATATATCTATTTATCCAGGGTAAAATTATGAATTTTTCATGATGACCAATCCAGTTACCATAATCTTAAACGAAACATAACTTGCCTCCTCTAATACCTCGATTTCTCGATTTACCTTGTGTAGCCCGGCAAATGAAGTTCTATCCATTGGAAATCCCAACTACATTTTATTCTGCACAGCGTTACGCACATCGCATGTTCCCGATGCTGAACATATGCACAAAAATAAGTCCAACAAAACTATGTTTCATGAACCATGTCACATTTTAATTAATTTTTCTAGATTTATGTTATTGATAAGGACTTATAAAACTAATCACCCATTTTCTTGATTGAAGATCCCCTGTATAAAAAAGTATTATCATTAAGTAGGGTAAGGGGTTCTTTTAAGGAATGAACACACTGTTGGATATGGGTCATGGTACTTCTCAGTCTAAGTGATTTTAGAGTCTAATTTTTTACACTTTGCAGAGGATGAAGTGATCTGGTCTCTAGAAACTACACACTCCAAATGCTGAAAATGATCCAAGCTTATCGTTATCTTTCTCTTCTTATAAAAGGTTAATTACTTTAAACAAATGCTAATGAAATCACGGAAAAAATAGAAAATGTTAAGGGGACTACAGAGATAGCCAGAAGAATTATTGCGATGATGGAAGGTTTACAAGGAGAAGTTATGTCTAATGAGGAAAGCCAGGCAATCAGCTAAATCAGTCAAACAAAATTTAAAAGGATGCAGCTTGTGAGGTATGTGTAAAACAATGAGCCTGAACATGTTTATCTAGGCTATCCCCAGATCACTCTTGCTGACCCAATTTGAAACTCAAAAGTATTGTATTATCTAATGAAAAATAAACATTGTAGGAGAGGTGCTTGCTTACTGTAACGTGGTATAATGCACAGAAGTTATGGGGTTTACACGATTTTAAACTGAAAACATCAAAGGGTTGTATACATGTATGTTTTACCTGTGCATAATAGTGTGACATCCTTTGACTGCAGTAATGAGAAAGTCTATTCCAAGTTTAAAAAACGAGGGAAAATATCAGTATGACCAACAAAATTAGAAATGATGTAGCCTCACAGTCACCTGATACCCCAATAAGTGTGCTAGAGGTGCTGGTGAAAACCTCCTGAGACCTGATGGATGACACTTGTTTCCATGAATCTCAGACAAAATTGGATTTCCAGAGTCACCTCATCTGAAATATTATACAATATGTTCACATAATAGGCTCAACTGCTGCAGCTACAGGGTCTGAAGAGAAGGAGATTGAAAAGGACAAGAAGGAAAGAGACCACTCAAACCAGACAACAGGTAGGACTAAGAAATTATCTACTGTCACTCAAACTTTAATGGTACACTAAACATTGAGATTTTGTTTATTACACATTTTTCTTTCTCGCACAGAAATATGATTTTTTAGGCTAACTCAGTAACCGTCTTCTATATGTCAAAGATTTTTTTTCTCATGTTTCTATTCCTAGTGTATGAATAATGAAAATATCCTGATACATTTAGGACAGCTCTGATAAATTTATTGGGCGGTTGGTTCAATTCACTTATCAAAGAAAAAAGCTATGATAGCTTAAGTCTCACAAGAACAAAATTAAGTCAGTTGCAACTTCACAAATAGGTGTATTTTAACGGTTATAAGGAAGAATTCTTCTGACGGGTGCTCAGACAGGCTGGCCAGAAGTTTAAGCAGAGCCAGAAGCAGTTCATTCTCTAAGCTACAGGCGTGTTGCCCAGATATATCTGCTCATATACTGAGCTGTCAATCATTTTTGCTGCGCTTTAAGCCACTGGACACACCAAAGGCCCAAAGGAAACTGTGGGTTCCAGAGAGTTGAATCTGTGCATATTTACACACTCCCTTGCACCCTGGCTGGAGTTCAGTCCTGAAGGGAGCCTGCAATACAGAGTACCTAAAGGATCCAATATATGAGATCTGGTTTTCATTGCTGGAGATTCCATGCTATGCAGTGGCAGCATGTTCTACTACTACTCTGTAGTCTCATTTCAGGTTCTTCCTTCCAGGAAAGTTTTAAACTTTAAACTTTATGCCCAGTATCTTGAAACTGGAAACTTGCAGAGTATGCTACATGGCTGCTGTGTTGCCAGGGACTTTAAAAATATGTACAAGAATTGGTTTATTTGAAACATATCTGTTTCACCATGGGTGGATTTGTTGGACTGTGGTGGAAGTACAGGGAACGGGAAAGGAAAGGAGGAAACAGATGGGGCAGAAGAGTGTGATTTTACAAGCCATTGTAGGTTATTTGCATAGATGATGATTTTTGCTACATAACTTTTAGTGTTTTTAATACACTAAATCCTATTGAGAATTTTAAAATATCTGTAAGCATATAGTGCACCAGAGAGCCTCTTAAAACGCGAAACAAAGAAAGTGGAAAGAGCACTAATTTTAAAAGGTGAAAGGGATTGATAAAATGGTTGACTATGCCAGGTAATTGCACTAGCCTAGGAGGCTCTGTCAAAAGGAACAAGTAAGTGGTCTTCTGCTTCTCTCATTAGTGACAGGAATCCATTAGGAAGAGCGTGAGTGTAATTAGAAAGGAGAGACTAAAACCAACCAAACAAAAAGTAACAGCATTTAGAAAAATCAGGAAATGCAGAAATAGGTAGCAGGAAACATAACCAAAGGAGCATATTAGGTGTCCTTAGTAGTTTCTTGTGCTGTATAGTTTACAAATAGTTGTAAACCAGGAAGGGAAGAGTAAATTACATTAATAGGTACTTCTCTCATACCTCTTCTTAGTTTATCAGCAGAGAAATTAACATATCAGTGCAAAATACACCAGAATCGGTGACAGAAGTTAAAATAAATTTGCTGAATATAAGCAATTTAAAGAAAATTTCAGACAAATGCTTGGGAATCTGCTATAATCCACATGAAGAACACAAGTTTCAAAACAAGGCCCTCTCCCCTTCGTTTAGAGCACTGCTGAGTCATCGCAGTCAAATTTGTAGATAAACAGATTCATAAATCTGTAAACTGTAGACTTAAACAATGGCATTGAATTGATAGGAGTGTAATTTCAAGGCATAAACCTGTTAAAATTAAAAGCAAATGGCATTGTATTTATGAAATCAAGACACAGCAAATATTAGGGGATGTCTTTAAACCAGTGAATGCATCCTCAGATTTGCTGAAGCTCATTCACTGACCTAGCTGTGACAACACTGAGCTCAGTGTTAGCTGATTTATTCTCCGGAGGGCTGATTTAAAGATAACCCAGATTATATATCAGTTTCAGTGACTTATCATTCTTACCCGATTTATTTATATTTACACAATCCCTGGAAGAATACCATACCAGATTAATTCATAACCCCAGTGCTCAGTGCTGTGAGCAGGTCCAAACTCTGCATACGTAGAAAGAAACAGGCATTCCTAAGAGCTTATCATTCATCAGGAACTTGGCAATAAATATACATTAAGTGAAACAGGAAAAAAACCCAACCAACAAACAAACCAAAATCCCAACACAATTTCAAGTTAGTGGTGTATTTTCTATTATGTTTACCATGATGTGGCTATATCCTTCATTCACTAAGGTAATAGCACATATGAAAATCCCAAATGTAAAACGGATTAGCTTAAAAAAATCCACAAAATAACTGTAAGCATTACTGCAGTTTTCTATTTCTATTATATTGCTTGGTCTTATAGATAACATGGAATATAGTCAAGAAACTCTACATATGCCTTTTCACTGAAGCTCCACTACAGATGCATTTCAGACTAAGGCAGGTCCTGCCAAAGCTATGCCTGACTGATCGCTGTTCCCTCACTGATGTAGTTTCCCCTGCTCATTACTTTCTTTCTCGCTTCTAAACCCAGCTGTTAATTGCTTTAACCTTTAGTTGATTCCCTTGAACTCAGGAAATTTGCATTTTATTAAAACTAAGCTAACTGCAATTTTAACCTCCATTCCAATTAGTGCAGTTATAACACTGAAAATGAGATTTTTCAAGAATATTCAGAAATCGGTCCAACTCTTACATGTCAATTAGACTAATTCTCACATGTCAGAATTTCTGAAAATCTGATACACGGTATTGTCACTATAATGGGGCTCCTTCTCAGAATTATATGGCTACCGCCTCCCAAGTACCATATTATAGTTACTGCTTTATATTATTCAGCATGATATTCCACAGTAACTAGAATTTAATATCAAATCTGGGTTTGGATGTAAGAATATTTAATCTATACTTGCTAAACCCATTTTATTTTGCCTCATTGATACAGAACACTATAGGCAAGGCTATCACAGCCAGGTATCCCTTTATTTTAATTTACGCATTTGCAATAGTATTGGTAAAATTAATGCCAAAAAAGCAAACAAAGATGCAAATATCTACATGCCAAATTTGGATTATTGTGTTCCCCCCATCCCTGGATAAATATATGACTTGGGAGAACTTACACAGCAATTATTCTACACAGCTGCCAAGACATTTCACAAAAGAACCTTAGTAGATGGGGAGAGTGAAGTATTAGAAAGCAACAATTTTTTTCCAGATTACAAACTATTTAAAGCACAAGATTGGACTGGAAATTGGTGCACATTTACATTGAATAGTTTTTGGGTTGTAACTAGGTCATCAAATTAGATGCATCATCACCCAAGGGTCTCATTATAGTCAATAGCAAAAGACCGGCTGAATAGCCCCTTGGAGCTGCCCATTAACTGCAAGTATCTACAGACCCTACACGTCTTTCTCAATGTCCCAATTAAAAATTTAAGCCTAGGTAGAATGACGCTCAGTAATCCTGTGCTGTGAGTACCTTTCAGCTCCAGTGCATGCCCCAGCCACGTCCTCCAGCTCAGAAACAAAGCCGGTCACCCCTCCTCCCCCGCTTCCCACCCAGCACACCTCTGTGGAATGGAAACTAGGCGGAGACCACGGTAGTTTTTCTGCATTGTTCTGCCGGGAATGGCACGGCTATTGACATTTCCAGACACGCGTGCTCTGAGGTCTCCAAGCAGAGGACGTTAGCCTGCGTAAGGCTGTAAGGGCTGTGAGCGGAGACACCAGGCCAACAGGAGAGTGGGTGCTCGCAGGGGTGTTCACGTTTGGGAGCCTGAAGGAAGGCAAGGACTGCAGTCACAATGTGGGCATGATGCAAGTTTGGAAACTGCTTGTCTAAAAGCCAAGGCTTGAGTCAATGCTGGTTCTTCATCACTGTTGTTTTCTCAGCAGACAAAAAAAATAGCCACATTTTTGTTCATCCAAATGAATAAAGAATCTAAAAATTACTTTTTTCAACTTTGGTTTGGATTCATGAGTGGGATCCCACAGTCAGGATGTTTTCATTTTCATTTTACCATATTGTCTGATTTATGTTTGATTTCACCATTAACTCCCTTCCAAAATACACTTCCTTCTGCATTCCCCAGTTAAATATAAGTTGCTGGTCCCATGTAGATTTGAACAGCATTAGAACAGAGCTATTCTTGAGTTCGCTGCTATGATTCCCATGCTATTTGACAGCATAACTCTAAATCTATTTACTTGGGTGCGAGACTTAAAATGCAGTGTTCAGTTTCCTGCTATGACTGCTACATCCTAAATGATTAGATTAAAACAAAAATTGCCATTGTCACCGCCCTCTGTACAAATTCTGTAAATCTATGAAACAGTTTTATTTCAAGCACACAAATAAGTAGTGTTTCAGTACAAGCTGAATGAAGATGTTGCGAGAGCTGATCATGCTTTCTTTTTTTTTTTAGTAAAAAACTTGGGGAAATGCTGTTTAGGGACAATCTTATATGTTCTTAAATATTTGGTCCCCGACTTGAACAAATTAAATTTTCACATAGCATTAGTAAAAGATAGCAAAGTACTGCCCTCCCAGTTTTAGAGAAGTGACAGACGGCTGATCATATATAGTAAGAAGAACTACTAGTGGGAAGGTGTTAGTAGGAGCCATGTCTGTATGGGACCACACCTTGTCAAAGCAGACCATATTCCACTAAAAAGCATGTCTGCTCCTGTGAGAGACCTTCTCCATCAGTGACTTACTATTCCACTGTTTTTTGTGCCAAGACAGTTAAGAAGCTGGAAGAAGTTGGAAGTCAGTTTTTAAAAGAAAATGACTGTCTTTTCCACTTTCTTTCACAGACAGGGATGAAAGAAGTACTATTTAAGCTGAAAGGATGATGCTGGCACAAGAACACACAATGTGTGTGGGCATAAATCATGTGATGAACATTGGAAAGTGTTTAAGCATTCCTAGGAAAGGTCTATGGAGAAGAACATTCAAAAAAAACTTCTATTACAGGGACAGGCTTTCCAATGTTAGTAGCACACCATGCTACGAGAGCATGACTGCAGCTTTCAACAATTAAGGAAATAAGTAATAAGAAAGCTTTGGCTGACACCTCACTGTTTAGATTTTTTAGGTTCCTAATGCTAGAGCTGTTACATATTTTCATATTACAGACACGTTTGACTGCTTCTGGTAGCCTGAAGAATAGCAGGTCTCCACGGTGACACATTACCTGGCAGTACTCAGAGCGGTAAACTATGTTCCCTCACCTGTCATGCTATCAGAGATCGAAGTAGAACATCGTTAAGCTGAGCAATTCACCAATCAATTTAAAAAGTGAGTGTGTTTTAAACTAATAGCAGTGACCTTAGCCCACTGAGAGTCTTTGACAAGTGCCAGAGATGTTAGAGAAATTATTAATTATGTATACAGAAAGTTATATCTCAGTTAGAAACCTCATAATCTTGAGAACTTTTATTCTGCCCTTCTGCATTCACAGATTTTCAATGGGAACGTGAAATAAAGTAGTAGTAGGAAATTACTGCTTAATACCTCAGTATTAAGCATTATTGTGTGAAAATAATGGCACAGACAGGTGCCAGTGAATTTTTAATTATCATTTTGAAGCAGATCTTTCATACCATAGGTAGAGGTTCAGTACATCTGCACAGTGAAAGAAGAAATCCTGTCTTAATATAAACCTTCAGTTTGGAAAATATGTTTTATTGTCCTCCTACGGGTGTAGGGAGGGTGCCCACCGAAGCGGGGCTGCACGGTCCTACCTTCAGCCAAACCCACCAATGCTTCACCCCGGAGCAGTGAGGTTCACAGGGAGGGACAGGGCCTATCACCCTGCATGGTGAAGGTGGCAGAAGCAGGGAAGTTTTGGGGCACAAAGCCCTTTCCAAAGCCTGGTGAGAAGTCACACAGTCCAAACCACAGGAGGACCAATCCCCAGCACTTCTTGTTTCATATTAATTAAATGAATTAAAACACTTGACGGAAAAGAGCCACCAGCATGGGGAAACAGGTGTAACAAGGCCTAACGACGGTCTCTCTGTGAGCCTGCAGCGCTCAGAGCCGCACAGCCACAAACCAATCTCCCCAGGCCCGTGGTCAGGGCACCTCAGCACTCTGCCTGTGTGCTTCCAGGGGAGGAAAAAACCCCACGCTCACAATCATAGAATCATAGGATCATTAAGGTTGGAAAAGACCTCTAAGATCATCAAGTCCAACCATGGACTGCTAAACCATGTCCTGAAGTGCCGCATCTACACCTTTTTTGAACACCTCCAGAGATGGTGACTCCATCGCTTCCCTGGGCAGCCTGTTCCAATGCCTGACCACTCTTTCAGGGAAGAAATTTTTCCTAATATCCAGTCTAAACTTGCTTGTTTCAGGAATAGTGTGGCCAGCAGGAGCAGGGAGGCGATCGTGCCCCTGTACTCTGCACTGGTGAGGCCGCACCTGGAGTGCTGGGTTTCAGTTTTGGGTCCCTCACTACAAGCAGGACATTGAGTTGTTGGAGCGTGTCCAGAGAAGGGCAGCAAGGCTGGTGAGGGGTCTGGAGAACAAGTCTTATGAGGAGTGGCTGAGGGAGCTGGGGCTGTTTAGTCTGGAAAAGAGAAGGCTGAGGGAGGACATTATCACTCTCTACAACTACCTGAAAGGAGGTTGTAGCGAGGCAGGTGTTGGTCTCTTCTCCCAGGTAACTAGCGATAGGACTGGAGGCAATGGCCTCAAGTTGTGTCAGGGGAGGTTTGGACTGGGTATCAGGAAAAATTTCTTTATTGAAACAGTGCTCAGGGATTGGAACAGGCTGCCCAGGGAAGTGGTGGAGTCACTGTCCCTGGACGTGTTCAAAAAACACGTAGAGGTGGCACTTCAGGATATGTTTCAGTAGGCATGGTGTTGCTGGGCAGATGGTTGGACTCAATGATCTTAGAGGACTTTTCCAACCTATGATTCTATGATTATGATTCTAAACCTCCCCCGACGCAACTTGAGGCCTTTGCCTCTCAGGCCAGGATGCCGTTGGCCTTCTTGGCCACCTGGGCACACTGCTGGCTCACGTTCACCCGGCTGTCGATCAGCACCCCCAGGTCCTTTTCCTCCGGGCAGCTTTCCAGCCACTCATCCCCCGGCCTGTAGCGTTGCACGGGGTTGCTGTGACCCAAGCGCAGGACCCGGCACTGGGCCTTGCTGAACCTCACACAGGGGCCCTCAGCCCACCAACCCCGCCTGTGCAGGAAGCAGAGCTGCTGCCGTCGGGGATGCCGGGTGCAACCGGCGCCGCCCCGCCCCGCCGCCCCGCCCCGCCGCCCCGCGGAACGCCTTCCGCGCCGCCCGCGCCGCCCGCCCGGGGCCCTTTAGCTGCTGCACCGCGGTGACGGAAAGAGGGTGGTTCGCCATGGTGCGTGCGGCGGACGGGGAGGGGGGTGAGGAGAAGGATAAGGGAGCCGGTGCCGCAGCCTCTGGGGGCGTCGGGGGGTTCCCGGCCCGGCGCTCCCGGCCCTTCTCTTCCCGCCGGCAGCGGCCCCACCGGCGTTGCCGGAGAGGCCGTGGCAGCCCGCGGCGGGCGGCCCTCGGGCCCTCGTAGGGGCGCGCCCGTTGTAGGCCCTGACGGCGGGGGGGGGTGCCCGTGCCCGCCCGGGTGCCCGTGCCCGCCCGGAGGCCCCTCGGGGTCGGCGGGGTCGAAGCGGGGGCGGGGTGCGGAACTGGCGCGGGGTGCCGCGGGAGGCTGGTTCGAGTGCTGAGGGTTATTTGGCTTCTTCCCCTTTCCCTCAGCCCTGGACGCTGCCGGTGACACCGCCGCGGTGTGCGGGAGTCTCCGCCGTTCCCTCCATCGCGCTTGCCCCTCCTTGCTTGCGAGGGTTTCTTTCGCGCACAGTTGAAGATTTTGAAGAACTTCAATTACGTATTGTTTGAGAAAGCTTTGCAGTTTTGTTCAAACGCTTTTTCAGCAAGAAGTGATGTACCTTAAACTAACGTTACAGCATTTCTTAAACTTGTGAGTGGTGTTCCCGCTCTGGGCCACACGAAGGGCTGGAGAAGCAAAGCCTCTGACCGCTCCCTGGGGCGAGGCGTTCTCGGGGTCTGCGGGGAGGGGCGAGCGAATCCCCTCTGTTACATTGTACCAAGCGCACATGGCGTTTGTCAGAAACCCAGATGCAGCAGTCGGGCAGAAGCTTGAGTGGGGACATTGGCTGCAAAGGCACAGGGAGGTAATCTTAGTTTCCTAGCTGCAGGGTTCTGCAAAATAGGTGTTTTGAGAGTAATAGCTGTGTAAGATTTCTTACAGCATTTTCTGTGCTCCAGTGGATTTTCTTATAGCATGTGCCATGTTCAAGTAATTTTGCCTGTTACTGAGGAGGGTAGGATCTAACTGGTGGAATGGAGAAGTTGCTACTGTAAGTTAAGGGCTTTCTGAGATATTGGTGCATAACCTTTGAAGTCTTTACCATGGTGTGTGCTCCTATCTTCCTTTTCGTGTTTTACTTAATTTAGTAGTGTATAGCATCTTTGATTTCTTTTCAGCCAAAGTTACGAAAAACCAAAGGAGGGAAGCAGGAGAAGAAAGTTATCCATCCTTACAGCAGAAAAGCCGCACAGCTTGCAAGGGAAGCACACAAACAGGAAAAGAAAGAAAAGTAAGTTGACTGTGCAAAATCTGTACAAACCAAAGGAGGACAGCATCACAGTAGATATTTTTTGTTTGGGGAAGGAGGGTGGTGGAGGAAAGGGATTGGTGTGCTGATATAACATTAAGATAAAAGAAAGACCTTAGTACTGCTGGGCCATGTCAACTGACATATTTACATTTATGAAATCAGCTTGTACAAAGTGTACAGTTCTGCTACTTGATTTTTGGTATTGTCCTTACAAGTTAGACTGCTTCTTATCACAGCATTTTGCTTTCTATAGTGTGAATGGCGTGATGCTGGTGATTTCACATGAAGCTTAGTCACCTAGTTTGAATTTACTCCAAGATTTAATAAAAATCCTGCTTAGGGTCTAGCTTCTTGTGCTGAAGTGCTGAGTTCATAGAAAAGAAAATTCAGAAACCTTCCTACAGAAGAGAGACTTCTGAATAAAACTGAACAGTTGACTCCTCTGGCGATGTCCTGCTGTTCCATGGCAAGTTTGGTTTTCTGATTTTAAGTTTTACCTCCCTCTTCCATAGAGGGAGAAGGTAGCTGGAGATGACTGGCCTTTAGTTTCTACTCTGTCTCAGCTTGCTAGTTGATATGCTGTGATTGTTGTTTAGCAAGTTATTAAAGTGAACTTAAGTATTTTCTGTCAAAGTACGCTAGTATTTGGATGGACCGTGTGAGCTGAGACCAAACACTCCTGTGTCTGAAAGTGTTAACTTGGGAACTCCTGGCACAGTTAAAATGTTCCTCAGAGACTGTGCAGTTTTATGGTTGGCTTTGGAAGTACAGCTTTATCCACAGCAGAGTTGTGAGGTTGTTCTAACTAGAAAGGGGCCCTTTACTAGCATGGCTGTGTCATGTAGCCTCTGCTGCAAGAATTCAGCAGTAGTGTGTGTTGAGGATCGGGCAGTTTCCTAATGTGCAAGAAATTGTCCCTGCTGCTTCGTGTTTTGTCTGTGCTCTGACTACTGATTGTAAGCAAGTTTTTATTGTAGATTATTTTCCTAGTGCTAAATTGACTACTTCATCCCTTAACTCTCTCATCTTGCCTTGTAACCGCCACTCAGAGTGCTTCATCACAAAAGATAACTGAATCATACTTGATTTTTAGTGCTTAACATCTGTGACTTTGCCATAAAGAAAAACATGCACAGGAGAACTTAGTGATGTACTGATTATTCATCATGACATGGCGCACTCAATCGAATCTTTTAATGACTGTCTCTGAGTAGAGTTGCACTGATGTAGACACCTGTGCTGACGTTTCTTGTTAGAGTGCTACTTTTGGTTCCTCTTGCAACAGCGCTGAAGGAAGGGGTTAAAAGGGATTTTAATAGAAGTGGCGTTACCTAATAGTTAAAGCTACGAACTCCTACTGGAATAGTATTCTTCCGTTTAACTTGCTTTTTAATTACCTTTCTTCATGGAGAAGGTTTTAAGGTATATGTTAGAAATTGCACAAGGCAGTCTATTTTCTTGCAGGTAGGAAAGTAACGAATGCATCATTCATTCATCTGCTTGATGATTAATAGTGCAGTAATTAGGTCATCCTGTCTATGAAAAGGAATGAAAAGATGCTGGCTTTGTACTGGCTAGGCTTTGTTACTGAGGAAGCTGGGTTTGGCAAGTCACAGTATGTAAGTAATGTTGCTTTATTCGAACATAGGTGCTCTTTCTGCTGACCAGCTGCAAAGTTTGCTGCTGTAAGGATATTCAGAGCAGTGTCAGGGTGATTTGGGCTAGCAGAGCAGCCTTTGCGGCAGCGGACTCTTACTCCACTGCTAACATTGCCAAGTGAAGTCTACAGAGCAAAATATGGAATCAAAATGTTTTAGGAGCCGAAGGCCACTGAGTAGTTTTGAGCCCACAGGGTTCAATAGACTGGATATTTTACTGGCTTTCTAACTGATTCTCTAGACAGATATACTTGAAGTAAGTAATTGTAATACAACTTGTCCTTTCTCATATGATGATCTAGATGGTCTTAACCCTTAAGTTTGATTTAAAAAAAAAAAAAGCTCTAGGTCCCTCAATGACAGACAAAAAATTAAATTCTTCATTTTATTGGAAGTTTCCTTTCTTTCAGCAGTTGTCACCAAATGTATTAATTTTGATACTTGCTCATCCGAGAGTTGGTTCTAGTGCCTAGTCTTTAGTATGTAGATTTCTGTCTGCGCTTGCCAGTGTGGATTAAGTCTCATAGCTCAGTGCATGACAGTACCAGTCTTTTATCTGCACTAGCCTCCATGCTTGTAGTTTTGCAGAAGATGCTCCAGTTAATACATCATAGAACGCAGCTCTCAGTTCAACCACATTAATTTTTGATTGTTTTTAAACTGCACCAATAATTGCAATACTAAAAAAATGGATTTGTTGGATTGAACAGCAGTTAACTTCTCAGTGCTGGAGAACCAGGTTACACAAGGATGAATTCAGGGTCTATGTTTAGGGAGTCTCCTTCCTGTGCCTTGCAAGTAACACCTTCTTTCGACTAGGTGTACGTGCAGAACAATTGCTACTATGTCTTCCTTCTGTCTCCTAGCACCCATTGCCACTGGCTGTTAAAGACAGCTAAGTGCTCCTTGCTGGCTATTTGCTCCCCTTCCGAGTGAGACAAGCAGTCCACTTTTTGGTATGTGTCGTGGGCTACCTGAAGAAAAAGCGCCATTTTTAGGAAAGACGATGAAGTATTGGCAGCCGAGCAAGCTAAGAAAAGGTGAGCTTCATGCAGCCCGATGAAAGAGCAGATGGTTTATCCTGAATTTTCATGGGGATCAGTGAAGCTCAATGCCTTCACAGAGCAAAAGAGCTTAATAGAGAGAAATTCAGTTTAAGATTGGAGGATGTAGATAGCTGTTCTTCCCGTTAGGCTCTCTTTAGGATGTTGATAGCTATCTTTTTTAGGCCTCAGAGCTGAGGTGCTCCGTAGACAGAAACTCAGTTTAAGATTAGCGTGTGTAGATTGCTATCTGTTTCTTTAGGCTCTGTTTCTTAATTTCTGCCTTTTCTTTTCCAAGCTCCCTTACTAGTTCAAGTGTGAGGCCTCTAGGCTGATGGTAAAAGATGTGACCCTTCATTTTGCACAGGGAAACTTCCATCAAAAGTAGTGTGTCAGTCTGAACTATCCAAAGCATATAGTGACAGCAAAATGATCTGTCTATAAATAAGATTTCTGCATCTTGCAGTTCTGGGTCCTAAACAATTAACTAGCATTGTTTGCAGATCTGCATTTTGTAGATCTCTTTTGTTGTGGTGTTCTAAAAATAATACGCGTTAAAAACTTTCTCCAGTTGTCTACATTTTATTTTCTGTATTGTCTTGGCTTGAAGAGTAATTTAACTCAAAAGACATGAGTAACGTTGATTTCTTGTCTTCCCTAGTGTCTTTAAAAGACTCGTTAAGGGTTCCAGTTTCTTTTGGATCTCCATTATTTCAGTGATCAGCTTGTTAAACCTTAAAATCTTTTTTTTTTTTTTTAAATATTGGGAGTCAAGCATGTATTTAAAACCAGTCAGTTTAGCCACTAACCAGTTGTCTTAGTGTAATTACTTAGCTTTCAGTTTCTTTAATATAATGGTGGGGGTTGGGTTCATTTTGCAGAGCTTTAAAAAAGACGAGATAAATTTCTGATGCTGTGGATGGAGGAAAGCTTTCTACTCATACACTCAGAAAAAAGAAGTAGCCTATACCAATTTTCTTCTACCTCATTGCTTTTGCAGGTCTATTAAATGACTTCATTTAGTGGCAGCTGAATAAATGCTCTGGCATTGCTGCTTCCAAATTTGTGGCTTAACTGCAGTAAGTTTACTGAAGACTTTTTCACTGGCAAGTGACATACTGAGGTTGAAATATTTGCAGAAACAATTTTCCAAATTATTCTATTTAATTACAACCCTGTTCGCTGGTTGGAAGGTTAATACGCTGTTTGGTGGTAAATAGGAGAAGCTGCCTTGTAATCTTGACAGTATTTTCTTTCTTAATCTCATCTACAAATCTGGTACTTTTTTGACTGTGCTTCTTATCATATGGAAGTAAATTGTCTCCAAGGTGGGGAGGGTCCAAAGCTGGAGGCAGTATTCTCAATATGATCTCACCAGCCCTGAGTAAGGGAATAATTTCTCAGCACAGGATAATGCACTTCGACAGCATGAAAAAACTGGATCAGAGACAGTCAGCGGATCTAGGAAGTTCATATGGTTCATCTGTATTGTTTAATTAAGCTGTGGATTTACTTGCCAGAAGGTGCTGTAATTGTGGCTGGCTAAATTTGCAGTAATACTTTTTGAACATATGTACATTTTATCTGTTGTGTTTGTATATTTGTCTGTTGATTACTATTCAATACAAAGGTATTAGCTTGGGTGTAGGAAGCTCTTATGTGACATGTTACTGGAAGGCGAGAATGTCTTTTGTAGAAGTATCAGTAAATGTTTACTTTGGTTTCATGTGGTTTATTTCTTTTGGTTTTGTTTTTTTTTTCCACTGGCCGGAGAAGGGATTGAGGACTACAGACAGTTTAGGCTTCTCTTTGCTTTTTAACTTTTCTATACGATGAAGAAAGAGAAGTAACTACTGTGAACATTCCTGCTTATGTTAACAGGAAAGGAAATTGCATTTACTTATGAGATGCCTATTCAACTGTATTTTGCCCAAACAAGATAATAAAAAAGGGAAGATGTTAATCACAGGGTATTTTCGTACTTAATGCAGCCCTGGGAAGAAGGAGGGAGAAATTCTCCTTTCAGTTGCAGGAGTCTTTTGCAGCCTCCATTGTCCAGACACTCTTCAATGCAAGCTTTCTCAAATAGGACAGTGATAATAAGTGTATTGTCCAGAAACTGGTGCTGCACTACAAAAGACCAATCTTGACCATAATAAGAGGAGACAGATCAGTTGATTTTAGAAAATTGACTACAATCTTAAGTCCTCTTGTTTGCTTGAATCACACCTTTTTCTTGTCTGCATCCCTCATCTCAGTTCTCCTCGAGGTCTAATGAGCAGCAGCAAATTCCAGTGTATTACTACGAGTTTCTTCTCTCTTGATCTACATGTGAATCCATATTATAGGCAATTTGTTTGCTCTGTTAAATAATTTCAAAGAAGTTTTTATGAGACAGCAACAGCTGGTTCACTGGCGCTGGTAGAACGCTGCTTTTTCTACACTTTAGGAAACCAGACCATAATGGGATATTCCTGGAGCTTCTCGTAGTAGTGACGTACCAGCACCAATCAAGTTTTGTTTGCAACTGCTGAAATCTGTCTGGTTTTGGTAGCTAAACTGATCTAGCACTGGATTTTTTTTCTCCCTGTCATTTTCCCTCCTGAGTCAAAATGTACCCTTTCTATTGTGCACATATTGTACAGTTTTTTAGGAGTCTGTGCATTTTCATTACAAAAATGTCTGTGCAATTTCATTACAAAAACAAAGTCTAATACTGTCACGCTCTGACATAAGAGCACTAAGGATTTTTTACAGTATTTCTTGATCTGGCACAAAGCGACCCCTTAAAAGTAAGCAGTAGCCTTAGAGTATCTTCTTGTGGAGCTATTTTTTTCTTTATCCTTAGCTTTACTGTTGTCTAACCTCTTAATCTCCTTTGATCCACTATGCTTCTACTTGTGCTGTTTGCAGCAGTGATGCTTTGAGATGTGCTCTTGCAGATTCTTTATGTGGAACTGAAAAAATGTTATCTCTTAAAATTATTTGTTTTGCTTACAGAAATAAAAAAAAACCTGAAAAAATCTGAGTTTTTAATTTTTATAGAGGGATTTTCATATGTAAGTATCCTAAAATGCTTAACCAAGGCATTAACTAGTGCTTCAGCTAACAAAAACAGATGTGTGGGGAGTAATATGGAAGGTATTCGGCAACCTGAAACAAGGAAATATGTCTTGTCAACCATGATTTTTTTTTACTTAATGAAAGAGCTTATCTTGGTTCTCAGAGCCATAGATGGCATTTGTATGTGTGGATATTATGGGGAAAAATACTGAATTGGTAAGCTGATGTGGCACATATTTATTGATTTTTAGTATTCAGAGTAGAACACTTGAATACAATATCTGAGATAAAGAGGTGCTGATGGAGCATGAAGGCTTTAACCTTTCAAGTACCTAGTTAACATCAGGAAGACCACCAATCATCCTTATCAATCAACAGTGCCTATGCAGATGATTTTTGGTAGGTGGCTGGAGGAGAAAATCATTAAGAAGCAACAGCCTGCTACAAGATGGTACCCCTGTCCTCACCAGCTCTTTCCCTTGAGCAAAAGAAGTTACTGATTGTGTGGAAAGAGATGAGAAGAACTTTCTTTGACTTACCTTCTTTGATTAGCCTCCCTGCTAATACTGTTGTCTTCTAGCGGTCACTGAGGTGAGCTTTTTATGAAATGTACAGTAAGGCAACGTCTGATCCTGTAATTCATTATTTCTCACACTGAAATAAGTTATGTACACCTAGAGAGTGAAGATTTTTCTTCCAGAAGAAAATCCTGGTAATGTACTTCGTTGCCTTGATAAATAAATGATCTAGTGACCCTTGCAGGTGCACATGGTAATTTGTAGTGTTTTAAAGCAGGGATACATGACATGATTTATGATTCTAATCAGGCAGCTTTTCTCGATGGCATCCTAGTTTTCTCCATGGCAACACTTAGCAGATGTGCTTGGCTGGCTGCGTTGCCATGCAAGGTTCACAGCAGGGACTGCTGGCCTGGGGTTCCACTGGGTGGAATACGTGTCCTTCTATTGGTCGTTATTACTGTTTGAAACTCCCTGCTGTAAGCCCTTTGTGGGCTACCTACCACAATTTTTACTGAAGGCATCTTTTACAACCAAGTTTTAAAGCTGATTGCTAATCTAACTCCTTTTTCCATTCTTTTTTTACATAGTCTCATCCAGCTCTGTCCTCTAACCCACAGGAATGAGAGTACTTTTTAATTTAACCCTAAAATCTTTTAGTTAATCAGCCAGCTTGGGGTTTTTTGGCAGGTACGATAAAACTCAAACCCCGTGCTTGACCTTTATAGACCTGCATTAAAAATGCTTTTCCCAGATGCTGGGGTATCTATAGAAGTAAAAAGGCTTTTCTTGAATGTGTTAGTGGAATTCTTAGCAGTGCTTACCTGCTGTGCATTTGCTTTTATGTGGCTTTTAGACAGTCTTCAGATGATGAAATACTTCTTGAAAAAGCTAATCTTTATTTTCGTAATGTAGCTTTGTGGCCAAGTGACACAAGTATGTTTGTCTCTGGAAAGTAGGGCTTTCTCTTTTGATCTGAATTTTTGTGACAGGTGACAGACTTCTGTGCTATGAGTTACTCCACTTAATTCTGAAATCCTCATTAAATTCTGTAGAGTACAAGGAATTTCATGAAGGAGCACATTAGCTTTGAACTGTGTTGAATTTTGGCATTATTTGTTCTTTCTCTGATACCTTAATGATTTGCTTTATCCTGTATCAATTTGTTTAATAAATAATAAAAGGTCAATTTTATCAGCGATCCTTGAATATATACACTGAGTATGCATGGCTAAGATATTTTTTTCCAATGGCAAATTTCATACTTATCCCAACAATGTAATATTTTCCTTTCTGAAAAAAAAAAAAACAACGCCGCATGAGGCACTGGATTACCAATTAGAAAACCTGTGTTCTCTGCGAACTGCTCAACAGCTTGGGAGTTAATCCCAAAATGAATTGTGTACACACATCCCATTGAGTACAGAAGGCTTCAAGTATCCCGCCAGAGGTTGAAATGGAGTGAAAAATACTTCAGGATGGATTTTTTCACCTTTTTTATAAAGTTAAGTTTAGTTTTTTATCATATTAATTTCACTAAGCACAAACTTTAATTATTACAAGTTTATTGGATACTAGAATGGTATTTTTCACATTGTATGTTTGATTTGCAAGGGTGCAGTGCAGTGAAATCTGTTGTTCTTGATCTCCAAACTCATTAAACATACCAGCAGAATATTAGAAATACTTACTGAAATTATTACAGTGCAGGTCTTCCATGAAATTCCTTTTGCTGTGTTCTGTGAAGTGTTGTGTACTGATTTCTTCTAAGAAACTGTTTTAACTTAATAGGTAAACCAGACAAAATCCGGATAGTTTTATCAAAAGGTAGGTTTTTTAGATGAAGCAAAATAAGGTTTAAATTGTTCTGAATTTGACAAATATTTCAGTTTGAAATTTTACCTTGACTTGCATTGTGACTCCAAAAAAATTATTTTTGGAGAAAGAAAATGAAGATGATAATTTGTATGGTACTCATTCCTGGCTAACATAGCTGGTTTTTTTCCTGCTAGGTTGAAGACTGACAAAGCTTTGCGTTTGAGCATCATTGGTGAGCAGAAACTTCTGTTACTGAATACAATATTCAACTTTTTAATATAGATTTTAGGTTTTACCAACTTTATAGATACTCTACAAATAGAGTTTCTCTATAATCTGACTCTGTAATCTTAAAACAGACTTCGTTGAACTGCTAAAATACCTGACATACTCGCTCAAGTAGTATATACCTGAGGATTGAAGATGGGGCTGAGTATAGCCTAATCTTTACTCAGTATAAATGACAACACAGAAATATAGACAAAAGGTCTGTTTTGTACATCTCTACATTTATTTATTGTACTTGTCTCCATGCTTTTTTTAACTGCTTGTAAAAGAGGAGGATATATGTAAGTTAACAGACACTTTGTGCTAGCAAGTAAATTCAAAACTTTGAGACAACTGGGAATGTTCTTCTCTTTCATATGATTGGCACTGCACCGTTTTAATTTAATCTGTTTAAAAACTGTGATGATCAGAACACTTGCTCAGCCATTATGTTGTTTCTTTCCCCTTTAGGGCCTTCCTGAGTTTTCATCTTAAGTAATTGACACAGTGAAATTTTAAACACTAATTTCCAGTAAAGCAAAGTGTAATGTCTCTTTTTGGTAAGGGAGATAGAAGATACATCTGAAATGATGTGAGAATGTTACTATTACAGCGACCTTCATACCTGGTACACACAATATCAATGAGTCCATGATGCCATTCAAAAATATTGAAAAATGGGGCGTTGCTGCAAAAACTTTGAAGAACTTCAATCTGTGTTGGTGCCACAGTGGTGATGTAATCATTAATGTTAAGTTTATTCTTGTAGGAGAAAAACTGCAATGGTTTCAAAGTCACCTTGACCCCAATAAAATCGAGTACACAAAGAAGGAAGCTGGCGAACTAATTGAAAAGTAAGACTGATGTTAAAAAGCTTGATTTGTCTTTTAAAATGGTGTTCTTAAATTAGATCTGTAAAGTGAAGATGACTCAGAGGAGCACTTTTTATAAATTACTGTTAATAATATCAACTAGTTGATTTTCTTGCAACTGAGGTTAATTATATATTAAAAGATGTATATATTCACATTAGAATTATTGAAATAAGTAGTATTGTGTGTTGTTTTTTAAGTGTATCTCTGCTTTTGTAGTGTATGGAGGACTCTAAATGATTTGGATGATAATAATTTCATTAATTCACTAGTTGGGTTAATCAGAGACAATTAAATACACAGGTTTCATTCTACTTACTCCTTTATCATTAAATTTCCTTTGCTGAGAACATTATATAGTACTCAGGTGGGTCGATTTTTTTAGGGAAGGAAATACCAAAATTGAATATGCTAAGAAGAAACTTAGTTTTCTGTGCTGCTGGATGTATGTACCTGTGGCTTGGCACCGTTTTTCACCTGTTAGCTAAAGAACATAATTATATTGTATTCTTACACAGGTGTACTGTATCAGTTCCCTTCCAGAAGCTCTGACATATTTCCAGAAGCTCTGACATATTTCCAGAAGCTCTGACATATTTCCTACACTGTGCATGACACCTGTAAACTTCAAATCTACACTAGTGATACTGCAAAGGCAATAAAAGCTTACTTTTTGCAGTTGGGTTGGATGTTTGTAAGATGATGTAGAACACATGCCAAAGAAGAATCATAGAATGGTTTGAGTTGGAAGGGACCTTAAAGATCACCTAGTTCCAACCCCCCCTGCCATGGGCAGGGACGTCTTCCACTAGACCGGGTTCCTCAAAGCCCCATCCAACCTGGCCTTGAACAATTCCAGGGAGGGGGCATCCACAGCTTCTCTGGGCAACCTGTACAGTACCTCAGCACCCTCATAGTAAAGAATTTCTTTCTTATATCCAGTCTAAATCTACCCTCTTTTAGTTTAAAACCATTACCCCTTGTCCTATGACTACAGGCCCTTGTCAAAAGTCCCTCTTCAGCTTTCTTGTAGGCCCCCTTCAGGTACGGGAAGGCTGCTGTGAGGTCACCCCAGAGCCTTCTCTTCTCCAGCCTGAACAACCCCAGTTCTCTCAGCTTTTCCTCACAGGAGAGGTGTTCCGTCCCTCTGATAGTTTTTGCATCTTCCTCTGCACCCACTCCAGCAGGTCTATGTCTTTCCTGTGCTGGGGGCTCCAGAGCTGGATGCAGGACTCCAGGTGGGGTCTCACCAGAGCAGAGCAGAGGAGCAGAATCGCCTCCCTTGACCTGCTGGCCACGCTTCTCTTGATGCATCCTAGAATGTGGTTGGCCTTCTGGGCTGTGAGCACAAATTGGTGGCTCATGTTGAGTTTTTGTCAACCAGCACCCCCAAGTTCTTCTGCTCAGGGCTGCTCTCAATACATTCTCAGCCCAGCCTGTATTTGTGCTTGAGATCCCTTCCCTCAGGCTTGTCGACCACACCACACAGCTTGGTGTCGCTGACAAACTTGCTGAGGGTGCACTTGATCCCACTGTCCATGTTGCTGACAAAGACGTTTAACAGCGCTGGTCCCAACACTAACCCCTGAGAAACACAACTCATCACCTGTCTCCACTTGGACATCTAGCCATTGACCACGACTCTTTGAGTGTGACCATGCAGCCATTTCCTTGTCCACCAAGGTGTCCATCTATCAAATCCATGTGTCTCAATTTAGAGACAAGGATGTTGTGTGGGACAGGGTCAAATGCTTTGCTCAAGTCCAGGTAGATGACATCAGTTGCTCTTCCCTTATCCACCACTGCAGTAACCCCCTTGTAGAAGGCCACCAGATTTGTCAGGCATGATTTGCCCTTAGTGAAGCCATGTTGGCTGTCACCAGTCATCTGCTTGTTTTCCATGTACCTTAGCATAGTTTCCAGGACACTCACTCCTTTCCCCTTCCTGGTGGGATAGGGAGGAGAATCAGAAGAAAAAAAAAACTCATGGGTCACGATGAAAGCAGTTCGACAGGACCGCAAAGGGAGAAGAAAATAACATCAATAATTCTGATAAAAAAAATATACAGCATGCAATCTTCTAACCGCCCAATGCTCGGCTTTTTCCCAAGTAGCAAAGTCTCCTTCCTTCAGCCAGCTCCCCACTTAAATACTGAGCATGATACCACATGGTATAGAATATCCCATTTGATTGGTTGGTTTGGGTCAGCCCAGGCAGCTTCTTGTGAAAATTAACCCTATCCCAGCTGAGCCTAGGACAACAGGGAGCTTCACTGGACTGCCACGACTACTCAAATATGATGGATAGTGGCTTAGCAACTTCATCTGCCAGTTCCCTCAGGACCTGTGGATGCACCTCATCAGATCGCACAGACTTGCGCACATTCAGGTTCCTTAGATGGTCTCAAACATGATCATCTCCTAAAATGAGTGGTTCTTCATTCTCCCAATCCCTGCCTGTGTCTTCTGTGACTTAGGTGGTGTGGCTGGAGCACTTGTTCAGGCAAAAAAGTCATTGAGTACCTTAGCCTTCTCTGTATCCTGGTAACCAGGTCTCCTGTTTCCTTCAGAGAGGGCCCACTTTTTCCCTAATCTTCTTTTTGTCACTGATGTACTTATAGAAGCTTTTCTTATTGCCCTTGATGTCCCTGGCCAGATTTATTTCTATCAGGGCTTTAGCTTTCCTAACCTGATCCTCGGTTGCTTGGACAATTTCTCTGTATTCCTCCCAGGCTACATGGCCTTGTTTCCACTCTGTAGGCTTCCTTTTTGTGTTTGACTTCGTCCAGGAGCTCCTTGTTCATGCATGCAGGCCTCCTGGTGTTTTTGCCTGACTTCTGCTTTGTTGGGATGCATCACTCCTGGGCTTGGAGGAGTTGATCCTTTAGTATTAACCAGCTTTCTTGGGCCCCTCTTCCCTCCAGGGCTTTGTCCCATGGTACTCTACCAAGCGGGTGCCTGAAGAGGCCTAAGTCTGCTGTCCTGAAGTCCAGCGTAGTGAGCTTGCTCTGCTCCCTCCTCACTGCCCCGAGGACCTTGGAATTCTGCCATTTGATGGTCACTGCAGCCAAGGCTGCCTTTGATCTTCACATTCCCCACCAGCCTTTCGTTGTTGGTGAGAACAAGGTGCAGCATAGCACCTCTCCTCGTGGGCTCCTCTGTCGCTTGGAGAAGGAAGTTATCACCGACACATTCCAGGAACCTCCTGGATTGCTTATGGCCTGCTACGTTGTCCTTCCAACAGAGATCAGGGTGGTTGAAGTCCTGCAAGAACTCCACGTTAAAAATTATCATTGAGGTAGTGAAATTCACCAATGATAAGTTAGGAATGCTGAGACTTAACAGTGGTCTTCCAGAGCAGGTGAATTATAATAATGTGGGAGTGTTGTTTTATGCAAACATAGTTTAAAGAAAAAAGCAAATAAAAAACCCTAATCCTTCTGGAAGCTGCAGGTGATTCAAATGAAGTTCTAAATGGAGCTTCCACTTTGAAGATTAAAGTGGTAGTTCAAATCTAAGAAAAATATCTGACTAATTTGGCAAATAAATACCATTTATTTAGTAAAATAACTTACATTATCAAAGCAATTCTGTTTTGCAGAAGCTTTGGATGACTGCATCTAGCATAAATACATTTTACTTCTTTCAGTTATATGTGTCGATTCAATGCTGAATTGGAGCAGATTGAATTACAGAACAGTATTAAAGGTAGACAAGGAAGACAGCATGGTTCACGGGAAACTGTCATCAAGCAGACCATAGAACGTGAAAGACAACTTTATGAAGGCTACGGAATAGGTATGTAAAAGCATTAGAAATAATCCTGTGGTCACACCTTCTCCTCGTGCTCACCAGGCTAGAATCTAAGTGAAATTTCTAGGCATTATCTTTATTTTCCCCTTTAAAGGAATTCACAGAATCACAGAAAGGTAGGGGTTGGAAGGGACCTCTGTGGGTCATCTAGTCCAACCCTCCTGCCGAAGCAGGGTCACCTACAGCAGGCTGCACAGGACCTTGTCCAGGCGGGTCTTGAATATCTCCAGAGAAGGAGACTCCACAACCTCCCTGGGCAGCCTGTTCCAGGGCTCCGTCACCCTCAGAGGGAAGAAGTTCTTCCTCATGTTCAGACAGAACTTCCTGTGCCTCAGTTTGTGCCCATTGCCCCTTGTCCTGTCACTGGGCACCACTGAAAAGAGCTTGGCCCCATCCTCCTGACACCCACCCTTCAGATATTTGTAAGCATTTATAAGGTCCCCTCTCAGCCTTCTCTTCTTCAGGCTGAACAAGCCCAGTTCCCTCAACCTCTCCTCGTAGGAGAGATGTTCCAGTCCCCTCATCATCCTCGTAGAACTGCTAGGTATTTATGCCTTGCAGAGGATTTTGGGAGGAGGGGCAGGGTGAAAAAAGGGACAAAAAAGATGGTGGAGATCAAAATCACATATTTCTGTTTTACTACTTTGCCTTTGTGCATCTTTGCTAGTACTGCCTCTTTAGGGCAGGCACATGTAATGTATTTTTGAAACTGAAGTGAGACTTAACGCACCTGTCTCAAATACAAATTCTGTTTAGCAGCTTGCTTGGACCTTCTGTGTATGCAAAGTTTTTTTTATCTTAAAAGTGCATTTCAGTGGGTGTGCATGTTTTAATATGCATTAGCATGAAGACTTTTGTTTGCTCATGTGGGAAATAACCAGCATCACTTTATCAACAAATTCTTTTAGGTTGGGCTTCATTATCTGGACTTGTGCCAATGAAGTCTTTACACAGAGCTTTCTCTAACATTCTTTCGATAATATATAAACTCACTGTTAGGCATAAAACTGTGCCCTGACTTGCCTCTTTCCACTGAGGTGGGCCAGTGGCACGAGGAGCTTCAGCAAGTTTTGTACCATGGGAGGGTGAGCTTTAGGGTTCATGAGCTAAAGGAGAACTAAGGCCTCTGAACTCATGGGCCTAAAACAGCTGCAGAAAGAGAGCTTTCATTCCACTAAGGATGAGATGTATTTCATGTGGGAGAGTGATTGCAGCTGAAGTTGTGGTACTGATGTATTTCCAATATTTGAATATTTCTGGGGTTTTTCTGTTAAAATTTAGGTATTCCAGGAAGAAATCCTGAGCTATTGTGACACATCTACTCTGCTGGCTCTATTCTACAGCCACAAATGATAACCCACAACTAGAAAACCACATTTTTCCTCTTGTTATTCTCAGGCAGAGGAGTTATGCTCCTTTCTTTGGACTTACTGGAGATGGTGGTGGAGGGAGCATAAGCGCTCTGTGTGTGAAGGCCCTAACACTTAACCTCTTAATAATCAGAACCCCTCCAAAACTCTGAAGATTTAAAATTAAAAATCTTGTAGATAAGAGCCTAGTTGAAAGCACTTTGAGTTTTTAAACATTCACCTTGGCCATTATCGCAAGTTTGAGTAAAATCACATTGCCAGATATTCTCGTGGACATTTTTGTTAAGAGTTTATTTTCCTTTGGGGTAACCATCTATGCCTGCAGATTATGTAATAAACTCTGAGGAGCAGTCGTGTGAAAACCACAACATAAGTGTTAGAGCTGAAATTTTCCTCTTAAGTTGCATAGTCTTCTTTAAGAAGAAACACAACCTCTTTTTGAAAGTATTTTCTGGTTTTGGAAGTAGTACACAGATGCAAGGTACGTGTGAGAAAGAGAGAAATAAAAGACTGAAAATTTGATAGCTGAAACTAGGCTGGAGGGAAGCAGCAGTAGTCTGGTGAAATAAGGGAGAATCATAGAATCATAGAATGGTTTGGGTTGGAAGGGACCTTAACGATCATCTGGTTCCAACCCCCCTGCCATGAGCAGGGACACCTTCCACTAGACCAGGTTGCTCAGAGCTCCATCCAGCCTGGCCTTGAACACTGCCAGGGAGGGGGCATCCACAGCTTCTCTGGGCAACCTGTTCCAGTGTTTCACCACCCTCATGGTGAAGAATTTCTTCCTAATATCTAATCTAAATCTGCCCTCTTTTAGTTTACAGCCATTCCCCCTTGTCCTATCACTACACACCCATGTGAAAAGTCCCTCTCCATCCTTCCTGTAGGCCTTCTTCAGGTACTGGAAGGCTGCGCTAAGGTCACCCCAGAGCCTTCTCTTCTCCAGGCTGAACAGCCCCAACTCTCTTAGCCTGTCCTCATACTCCAGAAAGTCAAAGGGATAATGAAAGTGCAAAAAGCAAACAGTTGTTTTGAGGAGAGTCAAGTAAATATAGTAGTGGAGTTTATGAATTTTGCTTTAACAAGAACATGTTGGGTTTGGGTTACTTGGCTTTAATTCTTAAGTATTACTCAGCCACAGTCAGTTCTAATAGTAAGAGTATGTCATGGAAGACATAAAAAATCTACATTGTTCTGTGGTTAGGATACAAAGCAGAAAGGTCTGGATTGTGTGTCATGTTCCCCTTTTCCCCAATTCATATTCTACCAATAAAGAAAATTAATGGCTTTAAAATGTTGCTAGTGTTACTTACAACTTTCACAGCCTTTTTTATTAGAAATGGTGAAAAAAGTCTTAGGAAAACAGATACTATGAATGTCATCAAATATAGCTCAGTTGTAGAAAATCTAGGTTTTGGTTTTGCTTTTAAATTTTAGTTCTTCCTTTTTTCCTTACTGCTTTGTGGAAAGCTGACAGAAAAAAAGCAATAGGAATAGATAGAAAGATGTCAAATGCACAAGCACAACATAAAAATAAAGAAGAATCCAGAAATATTGTAAGGAAAATTTGCGGTTGTTATAGTATTAGTAAGTAAAGCATTCAGAGAGCATGGTGCAACTTCACATATTAAATACACTCTCAAATCATTCATTATTTGTTATCGCAGCTGCTGCAGGTTTTGCTCTCCGTCTAGGACAGTATTCATTCAGAGAAAATAGCTGCTGCTAAATACTGTAATTAGGGATTGGGGATAAATGGAAATCAGCTGGAAACTGTGCTTTTATGCTCTAGCTCGTTATTATCCCTGGAAGTGGTAGTGAGTGGAGCTTTTATAACTGACTTACTATTTGTTGGGTTGTGTGTCCCCCCCCCCCCCCTTATTCTTGAACTCAGTTATTTCTTGTATGCATGTGCATTTGCTATGAAGAGACTACATGCTATGAATTGTTTACGTTTAGGAAAGTCTCCTAAAATTTGATGCTGCCTTATATATATATCAGATATATGTAAATGAAAAGTTAATTCTTCTTTACTGGCTGTTTACAAAAGTGGTAGATATCCAAAAGCATAGTAAATTTTAGTCTTTTTTTAAAAAACAGTACCTATACATGCAACATTCAGTCAGGTTGCTGAGTTTTGTTAGCAGCTTCTTGTCATTTCCTTACTCCTTAAATATATCTACATTAATTTTACTGCAGTTTTCTTTCAGATGTTGTCATTTCTGTGTGTTTGTTTTTTTTAATCTGATCTTACATGTTTATAGCAAATCTATTGAAAAGGAATGCTAGATATTTAAAGGATATGCCCTTGGAACTTAGAGTTAGCACGCTTTCAGTTGAAAAGCATCGCAATTATTTCATCTGAACATCATACATTTTTGATAATTTGCTTCTAATTACCTGGCAAGTTCTCTCAGAAGCATAATATTAATCTTGGTGGAAAATGTCCTTTAAAGTAAATGCACCAGTTTTATTAGTTAATTCTTGAAAATTCAGGTTACAAGGAAATGGATTTAATTCAGGTGAAAGTTGTATCATTCACACGTATCTGCTAGTGTAACAACTGTACTGTTTGTTAGCTGCTGTTTTCTGTAACGATCATTATTGTGTAACTGAATGGTTCTTTGTCTGAAGAGCATCTACAGTTTCTAACATCCTTTTACTTTTTTAACCTCAGGCTGCAATATCATCCCTTGGCCTGACTTGAGTGTTTCTCTATATGACAGTTCTAGTGGATGTGATATATATGCAGCCTATATTCTGTGCAGAGCACTGACAGAGCAGTGGCATTTCAGTCCTTGTGAGATTTAGGTAAATCCCTCGTGCAAATCTTTGCTTTGGGTGAAAGAAATGGTTGCTGCTATGGAGAATGATAATGTTTTTATTAACAGCATACTGCTGGAAGGAAATAAACCATCCCAGCACTCTGTCGCAGAGCACTTGGTTAAAAAGCAGTGCTCTGGGATATAACTGTAGAAGGGCGCTCTGACACTAGGATTGTCTCCTCTATCCCCTTTTTCTCTAGTTATGCTTTAGAAGCCCTCCAGTTCAAGCCTGTGCACAGATGCAGGATTGGTTAGGTTTACAGCTGACAGAAGCTTTTTACTTCTGATGCCCGTACGAACTTTAAAGTAATCTGGTCCAATGCTTCTCCATCTGAACACTTGTAAGGGTGCTGACTTTACAGTATTTTACACAAGTTCTGTGTTATAATTTAAGCTTAGTCACTTTGGCTTTTTCCTTATTATGAAATGGTGTTAAGCACTAACGTCTTCATAACAAAGTCTGAGAGCTAACATGCTGTTTGTTCTTCCTCAGAGGAAAGACAGGAAAATAAAACTATCTGAAAGGGTCAGCAAACATGAAAAAAATGCTTACTTATATTTTTCACTGCTGTTTCATTATAACACATAGGTTGCTGAATCCTTCATCTTAGAAATGCCGGACAATATCTGCTCCCCAAAATACTGTCTTAATTTCTTTTCCACTAACTCCTGTGCCGTATTTCTCTGTCTTCCATTTTTTCCATCTTTAGTTCAGAAAAAACAGGCTCTTGTGACTTAACATTTTTAAAGCAAACTAAGAAGTTCACTAGTAGCAGCAAAAAACATGACGCTGGTGCATGCTAAGGAAATACTTCTCAGTAAGGCAAATGTTATTAATCTGAAAATGCAGTGCTAGTGCAGTTTTCCACCATAATTTAAAAAATTGGTTACGTGCAGTGAATAGTTACTTTATTTCTACATACATGGCACTAGAGTTTCTAGTTCTGTTCCCAGTCTGGCAACTCTGTGGTTTGTCTTGTATAACATATTGCAAACACACCTGTAAACATAACTGAAAAATTTTGCCTCTGCCAAAGCAGTAAAGATCAATTCAATGCCAAATCTTGGTTTGTCACAGCATCTCCCCCTTTCAGAATGCCTGCTTTCTGGTGACGTTGGTAAGCCCTGGATGGCAGGCTAGATAAAACTGTTAGAATATTCTTTCTGGGAAAAGTAAGTTAATAAAAGACATTAAATGCTTTGCAAAGTAGGGTGGTTTTTTTTCAGCCAGAAAAAGCAGTTGAAAGGGCTACATTTGAAATATTTGTCACTTAATCCTGGTTTGTCTAAGAATAACACTGAACTGTCGTGTCAGTGCTTTGATAGAAGGAATAAATACAAATCTCAGTGTATTTCTGGGGCCGCTGGCCCAAATTAGCGTGGTGCCACTTGTGCCAAACTCACAGTTTACATCGCTAAGCTCTGTCCTAGAAGCAAACTGGGGAGGCTTTACTCCTAGTAAAATACCTGAGAGAAGGGAAGAACTTCTTTGTCGTGTGAGGGTTAGGATGTTTCAGCACTTGGCACTGTGCTACCAAGAGTGCAGTTCAAGGGGCTGCAAAGAAAGCAAGAGGGACCGTGGCTTTGTTTCAGTGCTTAGTTGGGAAAGACAGACCGGATGTGGCATTGATGTTTAGCAGAACCAAGGAATCAGCAGACAAAAAAGGATTAGGCAAATGCTTCTTTGCCTTGCCTTGCTCAGCTCTGAGCAGTATCACCTTATCTATTTACCAGGAAGCAGGCTGCAGAAATCAGTGTAATTGTTATCAAAACATTTTACATATATTATTGTTCTTCACTTGGTAACTTTATAACCCAGTGTGAAAGGAAGGAATGTGCTCGTGACTAGTAAAGACTATCTGCCCACAAAGATAAGTGACAGGTATCATCATGCTACATTCTGTAGTAGCAAAATAATCTATAATCCTGCATAGATAGCATCATCTGATTTATTATGGTAAGACTTGGGAAAACTGATAGATGAACAAAGGGTGAACTGTATGCTCGGGGTTCTCTCAAGGACAGTATAGAAAGTTGCTGAAATGTCACATTTTTAAGAGCTAAAATAATAAAGTGGATTTAATGTTACAGAGGTAGCAAGCATCTTCCTTGTTGAGAAACCCGCTGGCTGTGAAATCTGTACAGTTCATAGACAGTAATGAGATATTTTATACTGTACAAAAATTTCAAGGCTCCTAAGTCATAAATCTGCATAAATTAGTGAAGATGTTAAACACAGGTCACTTGGCAGTGCTGTAGGACTGACCTAGAAAAGAGTGACACTGAATCAAGGCGAAGCAGCTTGGGCATGCTGGGTAAAACTCTGCGTGAGTTTATAAACTGCACAACTAGTAGGAACGCTTTGGCTACCCCAGGAGGGAAAAAAAAAAAAAGGTCTGTCCCATAGGCATCTGTACAGGATGTTTGCCTTCCTTTTTGCTACCAAAGATAGTAAAAATTTCTTGTAAGTCGCTTATTTCTGTTAGTGAGGAACACTGAAAACTTTCAGTCATTAATACTATTGATGTTTGTTTCTGTTCAACAGAGAGGAACATCAGCTCATCAGAGGAGAGAGGTGCCAACAGTCTATATAAATATTGTGTTGCATTTACTGCAGTACTTAACAGGCATTTCAGCAACTACAGAATGCTGGTTTCCCAGTATTGAGTGGTTTATAGAACAGGTATTTAACAGTGGAGGCTATAATTCCATTGGAGTGGGACTAATTGTTATCAGATACCCATTCTGTGCTCTCAGACTGTCTCAATGCAGGTGGAAGGAAGTAGTATTATATTTCAAAATCCAAGAATGTGTTCTGTGTAAATTCCTGACATCTTACTGTACTCTTCCCAGGGTTTATATTTTAAAAACACATGCATACATATATTCTTGTACTGCATGGTGAATTTTACAAAGTGTGTTAAACTGTTACATTTTCTTACTTGAATTAGCAGAGTTACTTTCCTAACTCTGCTGCTGATCTGCCTTGCTTGCACTGGTGACTTAAGTGCTTTGAAATTTCTTTTTCAAAAACATTGCAAAATACTTATGGACCACTTAGTACTCATTAATTTAGAGTGAGGATTGTGTATTTAGGTCAGCTTTGAAACCAAGCTTTCTTATTTTACCTTTTATCTGTTGTTCATGTTTATAGTAAGTTCTGCAGAGCAGAATTGTCTGTTTAGTATGCGGGTGAGTGATTGTCTGTTAAAAAGTAGCATAACCAGACCTTGATCTTGGTTGAGGATGTTAGTTATGCTTTGAAAACAAACACTAAATTAATTATTTTCCTACTTTCTTCACTGGACTTTTTTTAAAGGAAAACAAAATTTTGCTTAAAATTTTGCTATTTCTCAGATATGTCAGTTTAGAGAAAATGAAGCACCCTGTTTTTATTACTTGTAAGGACTGGATTTTCAGTAACTAGTACATTTGATTTCTGGAGCAGTTCATAGTGTAAGTTCAATTCCTTTTCTTTAGCAATTGAGAGGTCTTCCTGTTTATGTGTTGCTCTAGAAATTTTCTAATACGAATCCTTATTCTAATTTTCTTGGTCTTTTCATCTCTGAAATAATACCTTCAGCCCTTTAGCTCACATTTCTTTCTTTGAAATGAGACTCACTTGAATAATGTAACACATCTAACAATTTGATTTCATTCCCATTAGAAATCCCAGACATTATGAACAGAAAGCATCTAAAATTTTTCAGGTACGTTCCTTTTATTGTCATTACTAATCTGTTTATGTAGAACAGTGTTTCTGAGTTTGACATGTTGTATGTCTTTTTTCTTAAAAAAGAATTTATGCAAAACTGTGAAAAAATTTGTCATTTGAAAAAGCAGACTAGGTATGGTGTTGCTGTTCCAGCGTTTTTTAGCTGTTACAAGCTAAACACTGGTGACAGATAATCATGAAAGCATTGGAAGGGTTAGAAAGCTTCAACAGTTAGAATTCCATTTCTGTAACTTAAGTATCTTTTTTTCGATACTCTTAGAGAATATTTTCCCTTTACCTAAAATTCTCACTTCAGCTGTTCCCTGATTTACACATTTACTGTTAGTGTTTAAGGATCAAGACATAGATTTATTGATAAATGGAATTACACTGTTTTCTTACCTGAAATGAGATTTCAGATGGTAATTGCAGTCATATAACATAGTGACTTAAGGTATTTACAGTCAGAACTTATCTCTGAGTAACTACAACAGTGCTAAGCTTTTAGGCATGTTTTCTAAGATCCAGCTCTAGGTGTTATACAGTCTGCAGCAGTACTAATTGAAAATCTTACGCAAATTGATGACTTGGATCCAGTCAGAAGATCTGGGAACTGTGAAACTTGCTGCTAGCTCATCTGGGGCAGCAAGCCAGTATGCCTTGGTGTAACGGATTGAATGACACTCTTGCTGACAGCTCTATCAAATGAGATACTTCAAAGGAAAAAACAAAGACGAATGCTTATGTTGCCAGGAGTGATATACCACTAACTCCTAGGGGTGCTATGTAGCCAGAAGTCATACTTACAGGATGTTGGAATAATATAAAATCTCGAAGAAGAGACTGTGTTTAGAAATAAACAACTGACTTCTTGTACTGGGACATCTTATGGAAGTGTTTTTTTATTACCTTGGTTAAGCAAAACCACATCTGTCTTATAATTGGCAAATACTGTCTTCGCCCTTGAAAAATGTTATGCATGAAGTGCACTTGCTATAATTAAGCAAGAATTCTATTAATTGAGTACTGGTTTTGACTTGTGGTATTTAAATGAACCCTTCCTCCTTCATGGAGCCTTTTGAAATAATAGACATCTGATGTAAATCAATGTTTACTAACATTTTGTGTCCACTTGAAGTCAATCATACGAGATGTTAACGGTTACCATAAATCATAATGAAGGACTTTATGTACATGTGCATTAGCTCTGCAAATTGAGCATGCAGATGAAGAAACTCTTCGAAACTGCATTTCCATTGCTTGCAAGTCTGGGAGTTTAGTGTGTCAAACCTAAAAGCAGGTGACATAAAGTAATTGCAAATACAGATAGCCTATGGGAATAAAGTGAATCATATATTTTTTTGTTCAATGTCAAATTTGGAAGTACTTAATTCTTCACAGAGATATTATAGCTGCTGTAGTGTACAAGGTCAGGTGAAAACATTGGTGCTTATTCATACTGCAGTGGGACTGATAGTATAATTTAGACAAGCAGCCTCGCTTGAGTTAGCACCTTCTGAGGAAAGGTGAAGTAAGTCTGCCATTCCTGCTTGCTGTTTTGGTTGGTAATTGTTTTTCATTACTTTTTTTTCTTAAAGAGAATGGGATGGTGATCTGAGGAAACTGCCAAACATCAAAATGAAAAAGCTCTCAGCTGTGGATGCTGCTTGCAGTCCCCCTGAGGTGGCCAGTGTGGAAGCTAAAGAAGAGTTGAATAAAGCAGAAGAGGTGGCCTAATGAGCACCAGCTGATTCAAGAGCTGAAACAGCTGAAGGGAATTGTAAGAATCCTATTTTAATTATCATTGGAAATAAGAATAAATTTGAACTATATTTGCAAAGGCTTTGCTAGTTGCATTTTTTATGAGCTCACTGTGTACCTGTGGTAAAGAGTAAACAGTATATTATTGAGTAAAGCTGTATATTACTGGATAAAAAATTTTGGATATAAATAAATACTTAAAATCTTACTTATGTCCTTACTTCTCATACTGTACCTTCTCTTTAGGATGCAGGCTTCTGAGCTGACAAAGCAATTGGAGTTTGTATCTTGAAATCCTGACTAGTGGAGTACCTCTTCCCTGGTCATAGAGCTGTCAGGATTCAGACACCTGTTTGAAATACTTTGTGGTGGGAGATGCTTACCTTGTCCTGGTAATGGCAAGGATGTATGTCATTTGGTATATAAACGGCAGGTACACTGGTAAACAGTGGGCCCAGCTAGTGGCAGCGTTTATCCATCTCTGGAGGTGGTGGCTGGGATGTCTCTAGGTGTACGCAGTTTTGTGGAGAGCAGTGGTAGGCCTCATCCAACAAAATCCTGTGCTGCATGGCACAGAGCGCTCTCCGTGGGTGTAAGAAACGCTCTCCCATCTGGTGGAAGTGTATTTGCAGAAGATGAGATACATGGAGCACCAGTGAATTATGAAGAACTCTTCTGCTGTACGTTCTCTTGTCTGAGAATCTGTGTCAGGAACATAGAGAGCTGGAAGGACTTCAATAAAATAGAGTATTTTATGCTTTGTGAAGAGAATTTGAGAGAATCACACTGTCCTCACCACTCTGCATTGAAGAATTCAGATCAGGAGTCAATCCCTACAGTCTGTTTTTAAATATATCTTTTGTCCTTTTTTTTTTTTATTGCTGACCCCTCTGTTGAGAAAGCTGTGCATTTTAAAATTAAGTTGCTTAGGACTTTTAAATAGGAGGCTTGCTTTATGAAGCAACCCTTTAGATGCCTTTAAAATGTCTTTGAGGAAGGTTCTTAGCAGATTCTCGCTTTTAATACTGTAAAATAAAAAAAAAATAAAAGAGGAAAAAAAGGGCAAGGGCAAAGCCAGGGATAGTTTCCCAGCAGGCATTAAGTAGGACATCTCTGCTAGCGTGGATTGGATTGTCTGGGCACAGCAGTCACAATTCAGACCCACTGTCTGCACATTGTAGCAGTCACAGTTCAGATGCCTGCTAATTATATGGAAATAATTATTCCTAGTGAATGATCTTTCGAGTACTTTATCCCCAGTACAGTTCTGTGTGTTAAACAAGGCTTTGTCGTGCTAAATAGTTATGTGGGTTTCCCAGCTTTTAGAGATATCCGAGTGTGTATTTTCTTAGTGTGCAGTATGTGTCACTGATTAGTGTTACTCTGTTGACATTGATGTTAACTTTTTACCTCCTTACAAAATAGGCTTGTGCTACCCTTTCATGTTTTAGGAAACCGATCTATTTAGGTAATATAGAATTAACCATTGTCCTCCTTAAATTAATCTAAAGGAGAAACCTGAATAAATTTAACAGATGCAAAGCACGTGTGAGTGATGTAACGCATCTTCAGATGGACTGCAAGTCTTAAACCTGGCTGGAGGTCTTATCCTCTGCCACTTAGGCATAGCGCTAGGCCGACACATCACTGCCTTGTGTTTCTGTTTGAGAAAGAAGTGTGATGAAGTTCAGGGCCGCGCTTTGAAATTTTCTTAACTTTGTTAAATTGAGCTGTGTTGTGGAATTCAGCTTGTTTTGATTTATAAAACTTGAGGTGTTAAACTCTGGTGGAAGCTGAGCCAAGGTAGCTGCTCTGAACTAAAGCCATGTGTGTGTTTGTTCAGTGCTTTGACAGATTTTGCCTTTCACAAGATTCATCTTAAGTTTTTGCTTGTATAGGTCTGATGTGCTTTAAAGTTGTAAGCAGAAACATTGCAGAAAAAGTCACTTTCCCATCACACTGGGTAAAAGACAGAAGGAAAATGAGCAGTAAGGTGACTAGAAGGTTTAGCATGTCACATTAATGACAGTGTATGAGGCTGACATCCTGCTGAATACTTTAAAGAGGATTGTCACACAAGAGTTCTGGAGAACGAGGTGTTCTATATTCCTTGAAACAATTCACTAATGAGGCTTATAAAAAAGTAATTATTACTTGTGTGGTTGATGTGATAGTCAAATACTTGAAGTGATTTTTTTTTAACATCTATTGCTCACACTTCAAGAACATGTTTACAATTAGGACTTCGTTGAGTTTGTGGATTTTCTCCCTTGAAGTCTATGTATTCACTGCTTGTTTAGCTGGCTTTTAAACTGTCTTGTTGACCTACTGCATAAGTAGTGAAAAAAGAACAGTTTCTGTGTGTGAACTTTTTACACTGAATTGAATTGTCATAACAAATCATATGTAGCTGTCAACTATTCATATTTGAATTGAAAAGTAATCCAGGCTTACGTTGATGATGTGCAACACCAATCTACCAGATGAGTTTTGTTGCAGAATACTAATGTGGCAATGGGAAAGAACAAAAAAAAATCCAAACAAAGCTCTGTATTGATTTATTTTTAATTTCTGTGCTCAGAGTTTTTGTGCTGAGAGGCCTGGAGTGGGGATAGAGAGAGTCTTTTGCCTCGTGTGTGTTACTGAGATGAGATAGGGGAATCTCTTCTATCAGTTTCATAATTCAGTCATGCCTGTGCTTTAAAGCCAGCCATTAGGGTTCTGTATGTTGATGAGGTGAGAAAAAAAGGATGAATGCTCTCAGTTCTGAATTGTTACTCTGTTTCTTTAAAATTAAAATCTGGAAAGCAGCTGCTGTTAACAGCAGGAATGGGAAGTATTTATGGGATGGTCTCTGTTCTTCCAAACTTGTTGCAGCGAATACCTTGAAATTCTATTCATTTGTAACTAAGGATTACAGACTTTAATATTAAATCTTCTATTATAATTCTCTGTAATTGACAGAGATTTTTTTTCTGGTTAAATATTAATTTTATAGAAGATTTCTTTCTTTCTTAACTTCTCAGATATTGCTTCACAATGTCCTTTTTTTAATTCTGAACGCAAAGTTGTAGTAATTAAAACTCAAGTTTCTTTAATTATCAGGGCTCAATTTAAACATACAAAATTTCAAACAAAAAGAACATTGTAACATGGAAAGCCAATTTTATATAAGAACTTTGGAGATTTTTTTAATGTATTTTCTAATTTGTTACACTGTACTTTGCAGTGTACTTACCAAGTTATACTTTTACTCCAGCCAGCCTTGGAGAGCTATGACTTCTCTAAGGAGCTGGCTGACTTACAGTCAGACTCAGTAGCAGCTGTTAGTTGTGCTCCGATTCTAGAACTTACTCTGTTGTTGATTTCAGTTGGAAAGTACCATCTGACTTTAATTCCAGTAGCAGTATGATTTTTTTCATGTAAACAAAGCAAATGTTGATTTAAAATAAAAACAACAAACAAAACAGAAAACACTATCCTTCTCAAGGCTGGTTATATGCAGTGGATTAATTAATTTATAGTTCTTTTGTGTTGGGAACAAATGTGACTGAATTAATGGAACTGTTCACCATGGCTTTCCAATCCACTCCATGAAGTTGGTTCTAAAGGCATGAGACTTCCAGCACTTGTGATGTGGAGATGCAGGCATACAGCGAAGCACTTAGCCTTATTATGTATTTTTCCTTTTTTCCTCTACCAAAGTATGTGTCAGTCCTTCTGGAACTCCAGTATGTGCAGCGGGATGCAAGAAGTCAAAAAGGCAACATACGTGAACAATTTTCTGAGCCATTCCTAAGTAGTTCAAGGAATACATTTAAAGAGTATCTTATGTATGAATTTTCTTTGCCTTTGATTGCAATAGCATGTGTACTTATCTCTGTTCTGTCACTGCCATATGTGAGGACAGAGTCTGGGATCCAAAAGCGTGTATGTTGGAGACCAACATTTAACAAACTTTTTTGCTAGACACTTGGCAGATAGGCAAGAGTAGTAAAAAAGGACATCATTGTTTTTTCTCAGTAGAAAAAGTTCTCCACTTAAGGAATCCTCCAGGCTTAGTTTTCTAGTAAAGGGCTGAGAAACACCTGTACTTCAGAAGTATGTGAAATTGGTTGGTTTGGCCAGTCTCAGCATGCTACAATGCATGCATCATCTTTCCGGGTGTTTCAAGAGTAAAAATTCATTATAATTGACTTCCAGACTTTCTTCCTAAAAAAAAGTAAGTTATAGGAAGGCAAGAAACTTTGCTAATGAGGTGTTGTAATTTATACACTGCACTTTAGGCTGTTGCCTTAAATACAGCTAGCAAGATCGTGCAGAGTTCCCACAGTGAAACTGAAAAGTGCCTGACTGTGGGAGACTCACTGCAGTGGTCCTGTAACGAGGTTCCCTAAGCCTTCACTGCTTCTGTTGCAAACTGCCCAATTTTCTTAAAAGGAGCAGTTCAAGGTGTAACAAGTTACCTGTTACAAATTAAAGATAAAACTATTTAAACTTTCATCAGTGTTATTAGACCAGTGCCAGCAACAGAGGCGTTTTCTAAAGAAGGACAGAAGGGTGGCAGCACTCTACTAATGCCAGCTCCTATTTGTGTAAGTTCACACACAGTCAACCAGGACAGCAGCATGCTGATTTGAAAATGTATGAGGTGACAATGCCTGTTTTTATTTGGAATTGTGCTTATTATTGTATTTTCATATATTTTACTTTTGAGCTGTTTAAAAACAAAAGGAAGTTCTGTGATTCCATTAGTATCAGTCGTAAGTATTTGCAAGTAATAGAAGGGTGAGTTTGTCCTAGGCCTCACCCTCTCCAGCAGACCAGGAATGGTGGTGTTCTCAACCATGGCGTAAAATGTTTCCAAGGTTATTTTCTAAGCTGGATGTCATAGGTAGCAGATGTGGTACACCATTGCAAGTACTTTGGGTGAGTTCTTTGTTAACTGGCGGGATTTTTTGGCTTTTAGATGAAATTCATGCAGAACAGCCTCAATATTTGGGGGGAGGAAGGCGTGAGTAAATACTGTGTAGCATGTTTCTTTGTTTGTGCATAGACAGAAAGCGAACTGGACAGAAATGTGTTTTGTGTTCTAATAGTACCCTTCACCAAGAGATTTGGACTCTTGTGTGCAAAGCAAAAAGGTATAGTGAACTATACCTTTATTCTCTTAAGTCTAAAACCAAATTTGGTTCTGTTTTTCCATATGCTAATAAATGGAAATGAATACATTATTATTAATGGAATTTCCTTGGTTATGCTGTTTCTTCTGTATTATATCTTGTAAGGATTAATGAATCCATCTTTTATTTAAATGGTGAGCTAGTTAGAGCAGCTTTGACAGAGTCTGTTGACCTTGGATGTAGGGAATGTGATTTGTTAGAATGCTCCTCCTGTGTTTTGAATGTATATTCTTAGCAGTCACCAGCCATATGATGACTTATTCCAGCCAGAAGTGTGAGGTTTCACAACTTAGCCCACTCTCTCCCCAGCTGGCAATCTAGGACAAAGATATGGGGCAGGTGGATTTAACCCTCTTCAGAGAACTAAATTTGCAGTTTGGTTTCAATGCTGTGTATTTATCGAGATACTTTCTTTGCTTTTACATCTGATAAAGTACACAGATTCTTTTATGATGCAAACATGCAATATTTCTTTTCATTAAAAATAGCATTTGTCTTTAGGGGTTTTGGAAAAGGAAAAAAAACTCTCCAAGCAGAATTCTAAAATAATAAAAAAGGGAACCTGATCCATTCTGACAATCTAAGGTGGGATTAGCTTTAAACCATTTAACTCTTTGTTATTCCAGCCCATCTTTAAAGCTTTCTAATGTTAGACATTCCACAATCACATCTAACAAACAGTAAATTCCAAGGCACTGCTTTCCTTGTGAAGCTTTTTCCTCTTATCCTCCTGCAGTACTATTGTCCATTTTGCTGCATAGGTAAAACCTGTTGTTTTCTGGGAGTTATTTATGTAGTTGTAACCTGTTCTTGTGTATCCCCTTCCCAATCTTCCCTTCTGCAAGTTAAACGACCATAGTTTTTTTACAGGTGTTTTTGTCCTGTGAGGTCTGGTAAGGTGTGGTCCCCAAAATGAGCCCCTCTGAGCCAGCCTGTTTACCAAGCATGCACCTGAGCACAGTGTTCACCTTTCTTGCCAGACTGTGGTCTTGCCAATTCATGTTCAGCATGTGGTGCTCTATATAACAAAGCAACAGCTGTGGAACGCTACAGTAATTTGGGTCATTTGTTTAATACAAATACATTTTTTTCACAACAATAAGCAGATATATTACTTTTGTTTCCCTTACCTTCTGTCTTTCAGTACACATTCACCCACAAAAACACACAATTTTTCTTTTGTGAATGAGAGGGAGTTAAACAAGTAACACAAACTTGTAGTTCCAGATATTATACACAGTAAAATATTTTCATCATAGAGTAAGTTTTGTAGCATTATTAGAAATTATAAATGGTCTGTTCTGGTGATGGGGAATTACTATATTTTTTACACAACAAAAATAAACACTGCTTTCAGATATAGCAGTGTGTGAATGGCACAATTGGACTAGTGGAGAATTTCATGATAAGGAATGCTCATGATAGTCAAAAGTGTTTATGCCAGTTTGAAATAAACTTCATAATGGTTGTAACTTAAAACAGGAAGAATGAGCATGTTCATAGGTTAAGACTATTTTATTTAAAATTCCAGATTTTATCTGACTCCAGATTACTTCTACCTACCTTCATTAAAACTTTACTTAAACAAGAATGCAGATTAAGCTCTTCTTGGTAATGGCAGCTCAGAGCAAGGTTCTGCCCTGGTGGGTTTAGCCAGGCGAAATTCCACCATCAGCGCGTCCGCCTGAGCTGCACAGGCGGTTTCCTATGGATCTTTATTTGATATATCATTTTCATTAAAAAGTCGAAGCATCTTAAAAATTTCAGTGTACTGTTTTTGCAGGATAGAATCCTGTGGTTATTAAATTAATACAGAAAATTGTGCTTTGTGTGGGAATGAAAGAACACTGGTTAATAAGCAGCTGTCTAGTGTCGGTCAGTATTTGTGCATCTTCCTTATTCGCGCAGACCTGTGTCCAAGACATGTTGGTGTGAATAGCTCCTTGCCCTCTTGAAGAGGAACCACGCTGCTTCAGAAACACATTGCAATCCTGCACGAAATCCCTGAAAACTCTAGAAAATCCAGTCCACCTAAGAAGAGAAAGGGATGCACAGGCTAATACTGTAATGCTTTAAAAGGTTAAAGACTGCTTCGAGCCTGATGTAATCTCGCTTGCTGCTGACTTGTCTCATTGCCTGTCTCAGCAGACAGTGTCCCATTTTGTTCCTTTTCCTGCTGTCCAAATTAATATTTCAAAGGGAAAGGAGGAATTTCAACTGAAGTCCTTCTCCATTTGTGTATTTAACTGTAAGCTCAGTTGCACATGCAGTTGAGATGAGCACCAAAATAGTGTTTTGAAGTTGAAGTCATTAGTATGAAATTTTGCAAGTTGTCTGTTCTGTTGCTGACTCTTCAGTGTATTTTTAAAACTGTACAGTAATCTTGTTGGATGCTACAAATCTGCTTTCAGAAGCCTTGGGTATTTTTTTCTTTGAGTTGAATTTTATACTTGTTCAAGAAGGAAACAATGTGAATTAGTCTCCAGCAAACAGTCAAAATAGGGGATAAAGTACTTTCAGTGGGGTCATGGTGCTACAGCAGGTCGAAGAACAAGCTGGCTAAAGCAGCAGGGTTACTGTCACTGAGTCAGAAACTTTCTGATCATTTCAGAAAGCTCTTAATTGTCTTCCATAATAATGTTCCTTGTCAGTCAGTTTTGCTATGATTCATCAGGTTTTACTGTAAACATTGTTCCAAACATTTAGATGCAGCTAGTAATTTTAAGTGTCTAACTTTTGATATAATGAGATTTACTTTTTAGCGTGTTGATTTACACTTTTTGAAACCCATGCCTTTGCAGACTGTCTTAAACGTGTGCAGGTATGAGGCATTCCTTAGTATAGTCATGGTTTTCTGAAGACCTCCTGAAGTCTCCTCCACAATTACAAACAGAGAAATGATTTGGTTACTCTTGTATGTCATCTCAAATGAGAAGCTGCTACAATTCCAACTGGCAATTGTATAATTGGAAAGTTACTTTATATGAAAAGTGCGTGTCATTATGTGAAAAACTTAAGCATTAATCCAACTCACCTGGAGTAACTTGGAGCAAATATTAATATGTATTTAGGGCCATTTCAGGCACCAAGATTTTGTGTCCTGTGCAGCCAAATGACAATCACTTAGTCACAGCCCAATTACATGAGCAACTCCAATACAAAAGAACATAATGGTCAGATAAAAGACACATTTCTTGCTAATACTGCTACTTCCAGTATTCCCCGAGCCTTAAGCCAGTAAACACATTCACAAAGGAATACTAATACATAAACCTCAATAGGTCTTAGGCGCAGCACCCTGGATATTCGCAAGAACAGGATGATTCTGTTATTTAATTGTAAGTATTTGAGTGTGTAAAGAGGCAATTTACCATTAGAAACTGGAAGGCTTCTGTAGAAGTCTAGTTCACTTGTAATTGTGGCATGTTTCCCCCTTTGAGTGAACCTGTGCGCTGCTGCCCTCTTTACTCTCGGTCTTTATTTGCTTGTTCGCTTTTCCTCCTTTATCTAAATATGAGGTCAAAAAAGAACTTTTAACTTTTTCTTTAAATATACATTATGTTCAGGCCCCAGACCTGTCCATGCCAGTACATAAATACTCCAAGTCAATACTTGCTGTTGTGTCCTGATGGTAGAGGTATGAGAAGGGAATCACAAAATTGGTTCTTTATATATAATTCACCCTGTTGGACACAGTATTATATCTACATTCATGTATCTATTGCACCCTTTAATGCTAGTCACACTTCATTGTTATATGAGAATGCTGAAAACACGAAGTTAACAACTGAACTGTTGAATCTCTTAACATCTCGAGTTTACCTGTACAGAGGGAAACCATTGATTTATTTTTTCAGTCAGGAAGGTAAAAACTAACTTTTCAGAACAAGGAGATAAAAACTAATGTTCTCTTAAGATACGTAGGTGTATATTCTCTTACGCCTGCCTTTCTGTGTAACGAATCTTAAAAAATAAAACCAAAAATGGCTTCCATCTTGCCTATGTGTCATCCTTTTTCAGACCTTTGAAAATATGCAATGTACTTTTGTGCGATTCTGTAGTAAACTGCATTTTTTTCACTTACAGTTCTACCTCAAAACTTTGCATATCCAATTTACGTCTAATTCACTCTTGCGAAGTAAACAGCCGAGCTGCTTTTCTGAATACGTATCTACACATTTTCCGCTTCCTCTATTTATTTTGCTGACAGCTATAGTTAAAAACATATCTGTAGTTTATGGAGATATGAGTTTATACTGGTTGGAATTGCTTACTTCTCAAAAATTCAGGCATATTTAAAAACAATGCTACCCTTCCAGTGTTTCGAATGCCCTTCGTTGACGCAGCTGCCCAATCATCCAGGCTCCGCTGCAGTCAGGTGAACCAACCTGCGTTACCGCAGGAGGCTCAGAGAGTGAGTGCTGTGATGCAGCTCTGTATCCTTCCGCTCCGTTAATGCATAGCACTGGACTGGTACCCTTTTGAAGTGTATCTTTAAGAAGATAAATAGCAAAGACAACTTTTAGTAGTAAACAGATGAAAGGTTTTTGTTTTCATAGAATTTTCTGTAAACAAAATGATTGTATCAGGTCTGTTGCAACTTTCCCAGCCATCCAGGTTTTTTTAAAATAAAAAAAAGTACTCTTTTCACATTGGTTTGGCATTGTCTGTGAAACCTGTTCTCTATTGCACTTTCTACACTTCCACTTTCACTACACTTGCTGACTAGTTGAGAAACTACTTCACAAACGGCCACATTCCATACAGTAACAAGTTGCTTTGCTGGATCCATTTTCCTTGTAAGGTTTTGGTTTTTTGTGTGGGGTTTTTTTGTTTTCTTATCTGAAAAAATGCACAGTCATTTCTACTCTCTTTTAGCACTTGTAGTGTAGAAAACACTACACCTTACTCCGCGAGGAAGAAGCGATGCTGGCGCTGTCAAACAGGCATGACCTCAGACGTCGTTTCTTCCACTGCCGGCTGAGAGTTTGTACCTGTCGGTGCTACTGGCACCACCACCGCATCCTTGACATCCGAGGTCTGAGGGCACGAAGAGTTCTTCTCCTCCAGTTTTTTGGCGGTGTCTGGGCAGTTCTGAACAAAGATCACCCTGTTGTAGGCTTTCAACCTGCGCCACAGCTGAACGTAAACCTTACACTGCACGTACATGAAGACCAGGCCCCCCGTGAATCCAATGGCCACCACAACGAGTTTTGTCCAGAACGGCCATTCAAGGACACCTTTGAAATAAAACGTTTATATGTATTACCATTGTTATACACTGAATATCAAGTACTGAGTTTCAGTAAAATATATTGAAAAGAAGCCCCCTGCTAAGAATTCCCAGGCATGTGCACACTACTGGGGCAGTTACGGCTCAAGCAGCAAACAGCAGCAGCTGCCTCCCACTTTTAACTGACTTCACCACGATTAGGTCACAGAAGAAATGCAGGGCCACTCTCACAAAGGAAGCATAATGCTTGATGCAGTCAAAACCAAAGCCTGTTACTATTCTTCAATAGTATGCCCAGATTCAATAGCTTGCTTAAGCAAAAATACAAGTACCAAAACCAAGATACCTAGAAATATTATGCACATCAACAACAACTGTTTTTTTCAGTCGTGGTAGAAGCACAACACTGTTTAGCGTACCTGGAACACCAACATTTACAATATTATTAACTGGTCCTAGCTTCATCCTGCATTCAGGGTATAGTAAAAAAAAGCTAGCAGAAAGGGCTTTTATCTCCTGTATCACCTGCCTTCACTGGCTGCTTTTTCCCACTGTCTGTGCAACCCCGCCTGAAAACACCTATGTCAAACAGCAGAACTTCTATTCCCATGTACTAAAAATGTAACTTTACAGTTTTTGGTGCATCTGCTCTTACTTTTCTCATTGCATTAATCCATCACATTGATATTTACAGAAAAATATATGGCTGCTAACACAAAAATAGCTAGAGATGAGAGCATTTGACCTTGTATGATATGAATAATGTTAAAATGGTTTCCTTTGGCCTAAATGTGGTCTTAAGATTTTAAGAGAATAAACTAATGTTGTATTAAGAACAGCCTTCTTGTTAATTCATACCACTGCATCTGCTTTCTTCAACTGTTCAGTAGCCTAACACAAAGGAACAGCACCAGCCTTCCCATTACATATTGCCTCATCACATTTAAAGATTAAATGCTATACACGAGTCAGACCTCTCTATCAGTGCTTAAGCTGTCAGTCAGAACAATCTGAATAGGTTTGTTTGTCCTACATGGAAGGTCTTTTGAATGATGGTTTGCTCACTGAGTGTAGTAGTCAAGGTGCCTTGCAGACGCTATATTGAACCACTGGTGAAAGATCACACCAACCTGGTGATATCTGTGAGTTTTACCCACACTTTACCCAGGGAAGAAATTTTTACCACAGGCAGAGAAGCAATCTGCCTTCCTTTGGGACTCAGCGGAGGAGCTTCAGCAGGGAGCCAGTCTCGACTCCTAGACCTGGACTTCTCAAAAGCAAGCCTACTTTCAGCATGCTATGTCAGTCTCATGAATCCAAGTTTCCCCTTTACTGTTAAACACACAGGAACTGGGCTTTTAGTTAAATAAACAAACAGAGACCAAAAGAATACTATTACTACAAAAGCACACAAAATGTTTGAAGCAACTGTAGTTCTCCCTGTTGTGGTAACTGTGTTGTCGTACTTAGAAATGGTTACAATGTATTAAGTGATGGTGCTAGCCAATTAATTTTTTAAATATGCAGCAAAATGAGAGCATACCAAGAACACGCAAATCACTTTGTATCTCCCTAACCGCTACTGCTCTGGTTAGTTGAACTTGTTAGGGACAAATCCTTTTATATTTGTTAAATTTGTTTGCAAAACGTTTGTTGTGCTTTTCTTCCACCCCTGTTCCTGGGACAAAAGGAAGTAACAAAGAATACTTTGCTAAGGTGTCATACCCAGTGATGTGTTTTATCTTTTTTTTTTTCCCCCTTTAATAGCTGTTTTTTAAAAATCCCTGTCTCTTTCTTGGTCTTAATTACGAAAACAGCACGGTTTGCATCTGACTAAGCCCCATCTGTGGGTAATGACACGTAGAGCCAGCAAGTCACAGCTGGAGCGCTGAGCTCTGAAGAAAGAGGCTGAACACAGGGCTCAGCTTTCCTTCAGGGTTTCTTCCACCTCTGAGCAGTAAAGATGTCCTGGTGCTGCTGCCACGGTAATACAAGAAGCATCGTCTTTTGCTTAACTGGTACGGCACAGCGAATTTTGTACCTTTCAGTACACTCCAGGATTGCCGGATTTTCACAGACTCAAGCTTTATGAGGAGAGACAAAGCTCAGCTAAGCCTAGACCTTTTGCGTCAAGCAGAGCAAATTCATGTGAAACTTGATTCCCTCCCACTGGTGCTATATAAATTCTAGAGTATTTTAAATATATTTTAAACTGTCATTTCTGTAGACCAGCAACAGATTTACTAATCAAGAAGTTTACTTTTTTATTTGTTTGCATCAGATGCTTCCCGAAGGAGAAAAAAATATTTTGAGATGTAGATTTTATAAAGGGATTTTTAAACTTAAATTAGTGCTATTTGTGGCTTTCAGTTTTCCTCCTCCTCAAAATATTTTTTATAAAATGTTTTTCCTCCAGTGTTCACTGCCTTTTCCCCAGCATTTCCCATTTAAACAAATAATGGAGATAAAAGGAAACTACATATATATACATCTCTATATCTATATCTATATATATCTATATATCTTCCCACCCCCTGCAAATACATGTTTGATTTTGTAAAAGTACAACCCCCTCCCACCTCCAACAAGCAAATTTGGGGGCAAAAGAGTTCTCTTTATGAACGCTTATTTTTGCGTGTTGCAAGTAGCTCCAAGGCGTCTCTTTGTCCATTTTTTAGAGTGGGGAATCATCCATTACATTTGGCAAACACTGAATTCTATACAAATTGTAAATACGTTTTGAGTTTACCAGCATTAATTAGTGTAATTCTTACACATTGTATATGACAACAAAAATTCGTGTTAGCGGTTTTGTTGTGTAAATTCAGCTAATCCACAGACATACTTTTCCCCTTTTTAATGAGAAGGGTGATGTGGTTGTACTCACAAATAGAAGTTCAAAGCCATTCCTAGTCCTGGCCTCAGGGCCAGTGTTTTTGAGATGAAAGCCAGGGTTACCCATTTAGAAAGAATGCAAAACAAGGCTTTGTAGTATACTCGGCTGTGACTTACTGAGGCTTGTTACGCATTTTCCTCTCATAGGCAAGAAAGGCAGGCATCGGGAGTATCATCAAATATTTATCTAACGAGCAAAGCACAAAGCTGCGCCTGTTTTGTTTTCCATCTTAGCTTCAGAGCACAGCACAAACCTAGAGACCTTTGTCCCTCTACTGGGCTTACAGTCAATTCAGATCAAAACTCAAAAGCTTTTTATCATTATCATGATCATATTTGAGACTAAATTTAAGACCAAATAGGCTTAGATTTGAAATGGAAAACAGTAGTTCAATTTGGAATACAGTTTCCACATATGGTAAGTATAGTCCAAAAAGAAACCTACTTATGTTAAACATGCATTTTGTTATGCATGCCCAGTTGGGTTTTCAGTATCTCCACAGATGGAGACTCCACGACCTCTCTGTTCCAGTGTTTGACGACCCTCACAATAAACACAACTGGAACATGGGCATCCACAGCGAGACTCTGCTCGCAAGGGCGCAGGAATGCCTTTCCATGCTGCGTAAGTCCCACATGAAGGACCAGCACAACTGGGGCATGGTCTGTGGGAAGTTCGCATTAGGAAGCCTGTTGATGAAAGGGCTCTGTCATGTTTTACGGGACATCGAGATTCAAGTGGGTAATATAAATAAATTGCTATTTTATGACCTGAACTTGCACTGAGCTGTTTGAATTTGACTCATCTTTTTGTCTGATCTTTAGAAGTAGCTAGATAATGGGAGATTAACCTAGGAAGAACCAGCGGGCTGCTTAAGCTGTTGTAATGATTACACTAAGTAGAGGTCTCTCTGCAGGGGTGTAACATAAGCTTTTAACGCTGATGCATTCATTACTTCTGCATTAAAGCTTATGATGCAGCCGTGTATCAGCGAGCTGTTAAGAACGGAATGCGACTGGTTACACAGCTGCATCTCGCATCCCGCCACGGCATTATCAACAAGATTGAAGAAGACAAAAGATACTTACCATTATCATTGCCTTGTTTAATTTCCTCAGCGGTTCTATCGATTAAAACATACAATGACCAAACAACACAGGTAATTGCAATTACGTGGAATGTGACTGAACAAACTATTTTCCTCCTCTCACTTGTTGTCATCTGTAGTTTCTCCCACTGCAATTTAAAAAAAAAAAAAAGTAATAAGACAAAATAAGACTTGTGAAATTTTACAATGAATTGATTAGGCTATTCTGGCTCTTTCTACCAAAAAACAAGCAGTAGTAAAATTAAGAAATCCTTTTATGTTAATAATATACATTACAGTAGTATGTGCATTGTCGCTGTAAGATTCATAGTGATCTCGTTTTCACTGATTCAGGGGAATGAAGAGTTCTTTCTGTTCCGTTTCTGTCTGCTTCCAAATGACATCTACAGTAATTTCATTGCAGTACAGCCATAACATGTTAATAAACAGGTAAAATACTGGATATTTTTATTTTAACTTTACCTCATGCACACTTCTGGTGATGAGAGAAGAAAAAATGCAAACATCAGCTTGTGAGACTTAACCTGTTCTCAGCTATTCTCAGTTGCTTACAATTAGAGGAACACAGTTGTGGAACAGTCTTCCCATAAAATAAAAGCATAAGAAATGCAACTGCATTGAGGGTTAAATTTGAGAAACCTGAAAAGACAATTACATGGAAGTGATCGTATGACAGCAGTCAAACAGCCTCAGTGATACAAGAAGGGTCTTCCAGGCACATGTTTGTGAATGATGGCACTAAACCCTAGCTTAAGTGAAGGCTATTTTAAGATGAAACAGGCTGTTCTCTGCATTTGAACAATGCAACTCCTGGGGCAATTTTTTTTTTTAATCTTGCTTGTGAAGACATCATTTTTTTCAGCACGTCTTTATAATAAAACCCTTCTCTACTAAAACGCTTGCTTCTGAAAACAGATGAAGGAATATGACATTTAAAAGCAAAATGCCTCCGTTCTGATGAATAATCTCGGAGTCGGTGGCCAGCGTCTGTGGAGCGAGCCGAGTACGAACCGCAGCACAGCAGTGCCACCTCCCTGCAGCCGCGCTGGTGCCAGCCTCCACTGCGGCTCTGCACCCACCGCTCGGCACTCATGGGACAGCACCCATGACACGGCACCCACGGCACGGCACCAAGCACCGCCGTGGCCAAGCTGCTCCTCCACGCACCTCCGGGACAGCCGGGCTGCCGCTGCCAACAGCTCCCCGGCTCAAAAACCCTTGCTACGTCACAGTGCTGAGGGGTATAAATTTACCTTGTTGGCTCTGTTTCCCTTGTTTGGGTTTTGTTTAGCTGGCTGTTTAGGGGGGTTTTAAATTTTATTTTGGTTTGTTTTTAGGAAATAACGAATTTCCCTAAGTGGCTTATGGCTCGTGTTGGAGTTGGCATCTAAACTAGACGCTTAGGCTTCAACCTGAACCACGTGGCCGTTCTTCTAGTCCAAACACTACCTGCTGTCTGGTGACATTCCGAGGGAGCACAACTGCAGTAAACGCTGAGGAACGTCAGCTCTAACTCTCAGAAATGCTTCGTCCGGCCATGACTTTTATAGCAGTACATACCGGGCCCAACGGATTTCGTTCTTTAAGGGCAGCTAAAGCTTGCACGTTTCAGAGCTGTTGCCTCAAAACACAATCTCTGGAGTGTTTTCTAGCCCTTGCCAGAATCTTCGGAACACAAGGCTTGAATAACTGTTTAGAAGAACTGAAATATTTCCCAGGTAATATACAAACAGACAGAGCTAGTGGTTTATATACCAGCTGGTACCTCATTTCAGTTTCTGACACAGCTACGTAGGCGTGACAGCTAAGCTTGCTGGGTTTTGTATGGCAGTCTGGAAAAATGGGAGGCATTAAAAAAAAGTAGTAAAAAAAAACCACCAGAACCTTATATTCATTGTAGTTCATGTAGGTAGTATTCAGTGGTCAGACCAGACAGACTGTGGCATTATCATCACAGTCATATCGTGTCGTTACAGTCACCAAGTTACACAGCAAGTTTGACCCAGAGACTTTCATCCTTCTTGCAGTGAAAATTCAATTCAAGCCTTGTGACAGGCTTTCTTTCCAAAGACAAAGTTGTCGTTGTCCGGATGGAAGAAAGGATTTTACCTTAACTCCTGACTTACCTGTTGACGCTTTGTGAGAGATCAACGTTGAACATACAGAAGAATGAATTGTGTTCTTAAACAGAAATTTTCTGTCATCTCAACTCTGACGCTACAGTTTTTGGTCTACTGGAGAGAAGATTCTGTGCTAAGTTTTCATTGTCATGTACACCTGCTGCCTCATTATACCCATTTTACTCTCTGTAACATACACAGAAGCCTTGGAGTGTTGATCTGAATGCCCACTAAAATAAAGCTTTTTCGTATGAAATTTTAAAGTCAAAGAAGGATGCTGGTCCTGTTACGATAAATATAAGCATTTTGTAGGTGGAAAAAAAGACAAAAACAAACGAGCAACAGGCAGGTTAGGTAAACAAAGGAACAAGCTTAGAAACTTCTGCTGAGATTTACAAGAAAGGCACATCAGGAGAGGGAGCTAGCAGAAATGGGCTAAAGCAGGCCTTTGTTGCTAACACCCCATAATCAAATCCAGCCAAGGCTTACTGGATCCTGCTTCCTCTCTCTGGCCCCTTTCCTTCTCCCCCAAGACAGCGTGCCTGCGTGTCCGCACGCACGTTACCGTACCAGAAACGAGCTGTCTGTCAGGAGACCGGGAGAGGCCACCGGGAACAGGTGGGTATGGAACTGGAAGATCGCAGAGCACCTCGGACTCCCAGTTGGGGTACAAGAAAGGAACAAGGACCAAGGAGTGACTCCTGTTAACACGGACAGACGCGGGGCGGTCAGAGTACTTGGGAGCATTCGGCAGCTCTTGCTGTCTCCCAAAGCCGTGCTTCTGTTTCGCCCTGCCCCAGCTACAGTCCCAGTTCTTCTCTCAGCCCCAGTCACAATGGGCTGAGCTCAGAATGGGAAATTCAGTTAAAGTTTGTGCTCTACTCCTGGTGATCCCTGTGGTAGCTGAGGCAATTTTCCTGTCCTATGCACGTATTTTATCTTGGCTGAACAGAGAGAACTATGTGACCACTGTCACTCTCTACTAGACGAGTGATGTTAGTAGATAAGCCAGAAATTTCAGTTGCCCTGGAGCAGAAAAGTGCAATTCACTATTTAAGGATTTTTGCAACAGGCTTAAATTGAAAATTTAACTGTTAATGTTAGCACAGATTTGCTTGGATAAAAGCACAGTTATGTGAACTAAAACTTGTTTGAATAGCCATAGCAAAGGCTATGAGACAACACTATACTGAGCAGCGAAAGCATCAGCCCCTTTTGCTTGCGCTGGACAGTCCAGGACTCGATGCAGCCGAGAGTTGGGTGTGTAAGGTTGGCAGGTGTGGCCATGTCCCCCAGCACATTAATGCCTCCTTAACCGCTGACAAATTCACCCCTGCTGTATTTTGAAGCTTCTGCAGTTCTCACGGCTCTCTACATTCATGATAGCAAGCTAAAAATTAAGTGCATCACATTTCATTATCTTCATCAGTGATCTAGAAAAAGGTACAACCATCAGGTTGATGACACTGTAACATGGATAGAACATCAGATGCCACCAACAACTGAAAAATAACACAAAATTAAGTGCCCAGATGCAATTTTCCTTGGAAAAGTATATGTTCATATTTGTAAGGTGCTCTAGAGACTGGGAGAAAGAAATGGAAGACTGTAACAGCCAGCGAAGACATTTATAATTACTTGCAAATTCTTGAGTCATTAACTGACAGACAAACACTGCAGTTTTTGCTCAGCCTCCTCGGAAGCTCCCCTTCACTCTTGCACATCCGATCATCACCACCCACAGATTCCTTAGTCCTGGCAGCAATGCCAACACGGGCGGAAACCATCACCGATGCAGATGGTTTAACGTCCCTCCAATACAAGCACTCGCCTGAATATCATCACGCTCCAAGGAACTGGCGTGCTAAAACGCTTCGGAACATCGGAAAACCACAAGACCTTTCACCCGAGTCACCAAGCAAATCCACAACGCAACTATACGTATCCCGAGAAGAAGGCTTGAAATCTCCCCAAGCCCCCCTTCTGTGTTCTGGGTAAGCTTTCTGAACACCGCCCTTGCACCGCGCTCCGCAGACCACCGGAGGGTGGTAGGAGACCGTCTGCCTGCTCCTGCTTCCAGCCAGAAGGAGCTGCCAAAGGGAAGAAGCTGGGCTGTAAACGGGATCAGAACCACTTCTCCCACCCCAGCTACCGGGTACAGCTATTTCTAAAACACGACGCGCACCTCAGCCTGAATTCCTGTGCTTTGCTGCCGGAGAAGTCTGTCATCATCTTGAAAGTGGCGGCTGCGAAACTGTGCCCTGTCCTAGGTTTCTGCCACGTGTTTTGGTTTCGTTTCTTAAACACTATCTCGCTCTGAAACGTAAAGGGAACGGTTACTGATTTCACAACCCTCTCTTGCAATTATGTAGACAATTATGTAGTCGCTCTTGCAAAACGTAGTCATGAGTCTTCTGGGGAAAGAACAAAAAATTAAAAAGGAAAAAAATTTCATAGCCTGAAAACAATAAATCATATGTAGTGAACCACTTCCCTTTCCTGTAACATAGTCTAAGAAAATCCCTGATATTTATTTTAAAGGACCAAAAATTTGCCCCCCTGCACGTCACTTCTAATGAAAGTTTGGTTAATCAATATGCAACAAATAAATATGGATATTTTTAATATCCTCTGAAAACAGATTGTCTGCAGATGTGGGGATGATGCATCATATCCTAAAGATCCCAGTACAGCCTCTCTTCTTATAGACAGAAGTAAATCTGTGTTTTTAATCCCTTCCCATACATTAAGCTTTCTGTAAAGCAGTTTTGTGATGGCCCAGTGCAGAATCAAAAGCTTCACACTGCTCACCCAAAGGCTGCTACCACATCAAAGAACTGCACTCTGCCAACTTTGCTGCTTGTGCTTCTTTCCCCGACCTTCAGAGTGCAGATTTACTGCCTATCTGCCTTCCCCCACTCGCCATTTCGTGTCCGCCTGTTGCCTCCTGCTAGTGGTAATCTTCTGCCACACTGGCCACAAAATTTTGTCTACACGGATTTCCTGAAGCAAATCCGTATCTCCTGCAAGGTTTGCAGAGTCGCCCCTTTGCGACCGAAGGTCTCTCTCCCGCAGGGGCTCGTCACTGAGGAAGCCCAGCTGAAGGTGCAGGGAATGGGCTGCTTTGCAACATGCCACGGATGCTTGGACTTTTAACTCCTGGGTATTTTCAGGAACGCTGTTTTTAGAAATTGTATGTAAGGAGGCTTCACAGGGGAATCAGGTATGGGCATGACATTGCTAATGTTAAATATTTTTCCCATTCTGTCATTTTTCTCCCTATCCATCATCTCGCAAAAAAAATGACAACCAATATAATGTAAATCGCATCCACAGCTGGAAGGACTTCCCTCTGCTCTCACCTAGAGCTAAAATCATCATGAAACATTGTCTGGATTCTTTCTACAATCTAAAGAAAGACTTTGAGCCAATCTCTATCATGAAATAATCACATCTGTAAAATGAAGGCTAAAATTATTTACTAGGGGCTGTTGTAGAAACTGCACTCTGCACACAGACGAGGAATACACAGAAAAACACCCTTTTTATCTCAAACCAGGCCTGAAGGATCTAGCCAGCACTTTTGAAAAAAGCTCTTAAGAACTGGAACAGCATATGATGAAGTGAGCCAAGCAGTGAAGATATGTCAGTAGTCTGAACATGTAGCTCACAGTTATTTATTTTCCGTGGTTTAGGGAGGGTTTTCTGGTCACTTGTTGCAGTACTAATTGGCTCAGGCTCCACAGTGAACTGCTCACCACTAACATCCTGCCAGCTGGAGGAAAGCAGCTGCAACGGCAGTTTGCAGGAATGGAATCTGTGCAGTGGGTGGAGGAGGAAGAAATCATAGTAATAAAGGACAGCAGGGCTCCACACGTCAGGAGAGCAGAACAGCCCCGTGCAGGCTTGAAGTGTTGATCAGAGATGAGACTTCAAACCTTGTAATTAGAATAAAAGCATTTTGGGGCACTCCGTGCCATCTAAACAACATGTAGTTGCAGCCTGTACCTGAAGGACTGCAGCTGAAAGGACAAGGCACGCCTCACCGCATCCTGCTCCAGGACGAGAAGGGCCCCTCATACAGCCCAACAGAACGTGCCAGATCTGACTTCTGGAAAGAGAAGGGTTTGGGCCACGACAACGCCTCCTCTGCCTTCTTTTCCCCAAATGCATCCAGAGCACATTCAGAGAGGAAGAACTGAGCAGGTTCACAGAAAACACAGAAAACATATGTGTCATTGCCCTTTGTCAAAAGACACATCGCAGGGAAGAAACTCTTGTAAGGACCAAGAATAGACAACCAGAATTAGACCCCTGCAACATTAGCCACTGATCACAGAAATGAAAGAAATTTTTAAAATCCCGTGTAGTTTGGTGCATCATACGGCCATATCCATGCACAACCTTGCCTTGATCTAGTTAGCTCATTAGATGAGCTGGTACGAAACCTTCTCTGGCAAACCTGTCTGAAGTTTACTTAAAATCTGTTTCTGTCCCTAAGTGACACTAAACAAACCTGGCTGGAATTCAAATGAATGTCTGTGGTGTGTTTAAAACACCTATTAGAAGTTTAAAACTGAATCAGAAACGGGTGCATTTCTGAAGACAAGCACATTTTAATTCACTTTTATGTTTGATATGCACACCTAGAGTAATAAAAAAACCCTACATAATGAAAAAATCTCACTTTGATAAACACCTCAAGATTATCATCTGCAGAGAACGAATAAATCAGTTTTATCAAAATCAAGACAGTGTTGTATTTCTTTTTTAAGTGACAGTTAAGAGAGCTGGACTTGAGTGATATAATCAGCATGCACTCTTCACAAACTTACGCAATTTTTAGGTGTGTATGTCATCAATTAGTAGATCCTTAAAAAGTGTAAAATAGGGATATTAAGTAATTTGAGAAGATAATTTCTAAAATGAAGTAGCTGTTTCTGCAATCTGGAAGTACTATTGAGAATACTTGTCATTTACCAACTAGAAGAACTTCAGTACCTGAATCCTAATCATCCCAACAAAGACTAAACAAAAAAATGCTGTGCTTTGGAAACACAGGAATAGCCAGACCTCGTGTCCCTCTCCTCCAACACTCTGTCTCGGACAGAGGCCCACATCAGATGCTCCAGAGAAACGTGCAAGAAACCCTGTGGCCAGTAATTACAGCATAATCTCTCCATACTGGGAGCTTCTTCCTAGCTCCCATCTGCTAGAAATTATTTTACACCAATATATAGAACGCAAAAGTACTCTACAAAGTGTTTACTTTCCAAGCATCCTCTTTGAATGCTGAAACAACATGAACCAATTCTTTGTTCGATAGCGATCTACATGATCAGCCTCCGGTACTACCATGAGCTTCTCTCTTACAATTGCTGTTTCTTTTCCTGCCTTGTAAGATATTTAAGAAAATTATCATTATCTCCTAGCACAGTGCGCTTCAGCTATCTTATCTAAAAAGTTAATCCTGACAGACAAATTGCAGGTGAAACATTGAACCGCTGTTCAGGAGTGAACTATCACCGTAATGCAAAACTATGGGGAACGTCTGGTACTAAAAACAAGAGGCACACATCTAGAACTCTAGATTTAGGTGCCTGGGCATATGCCCTTATTACTCAAAAACCAAAAAAACAAGCGACACAAGTAAGCAAAGAAAAAAAGCGGTAGAATCTATGTCTCCACTAGCTTTTATCACAACTAGTTAAGAACAGAAGCAGATGCTACTGTCACCTGCTTCCCCTACAGTATTCCTACAATAATTCTTTCTATTGAAAGGATCTAGTTTGTGTGTCAGTTTTATTCTCTTTGCAGCTATTCGTCTCTTGCCTCTGTCTACTTTGTCTTTCCAAAAGAGCAGCACACTTAATTGAAGGCATGACATTTTCCTCCAGTCACTAAGTAGCAAATGCCTCTAAATCACAGTCCAGCTCTCAAACAACAACAACTTAGACACAGAAAAAAAAACATAAAAAAACCCAAATCAATCAATCAATCAAGCTACCATACCACCAAGTAGCATGGGCTCCCTTTGCACATCAGAGTGTATTTTGGTCTGAAATGGTGTGATGGATGTGGACAGAAGGCTGGGATATCGTGGTAGAAACAGGAAAAGAAGAGAAATTAGAGACAAAGGTGGATACAGCAACATGCTGGAGATCAGCATCCCATTACATAGTCTTGTACACCTCTCCACTTTCTTTAGTCCTGTCCAAGTAAAGTGAAATTTCTCTGAAGCACTGTGCCCTTAGGCACCTAAGAAATAGTTCTATTATATGATCACAGTTTTGTTAGAAGGACTTGATTTGAATCAGCTTCTTTTCGGTATTCATCACACTGCTTAATGTCTGTAATAGAAAATTGTTTGACCTGCTGAGAAGTATCTTGAAGCATGCATTTTGAAATTAGAGCTGATGAAACAAAACTGGTGACACCTGAAAAGCTAAATCAACAAATATACTTTATGTTTATTAAGCTGTAGTTATAAATGAGGTACAGAGCCTTCTCTAGGAGTTACAAGAGAGTATTAGTTATTCCACCTTCCACCTAGAAAATATTTTTCACCTAGGTTTGCCTTCTCTTAGACCAGTGCAAGCATGAAAATTCTGATCACTGCCTTGTGCTAAATGTGCTTCGTCTTTTTTGCTTGCTGATCATGTCCTTGATTCTCCCATTCGATACATTAGTAATTTACACACTCTTTCCAATATGTAAAATTCCTTAGAGTTCTAATTTGTATCTTACAGAATAAACACCTAAAGCCATTTACCTGGAAAACCTGCTGTGCAGCCTGGACTACAGCAGCACGTATTACGTCGCTGCATCTCAAGGCCCTTCAGCATCGTGTGTCATAACAGGAATGAAGAGAAGTATAGCAGCAAGTGGAGAAAGGAAGGGTACAGCATGCTTAAGGAGTCTTGTGAGAAAAGGAGCACAGCTGACTGGAAATGGAAAGCAGCCATAACTGAAGGTCATTGAATGAGGAGCAGCCATTTGGTACTGTCAGATGAACCTCAAGAACATCTTGCTTGTCTTTTTATCCCCTTTTCTATCCCTCATTTTAATAGATAAAAGATGCTCTTACCAGTTCTTCCCCCCACTCCATCACCCACTCAATTAATAGTACAAGTGAACCTGAACACTAATTCTTTCATGGTCATTATTTTTCTTCGTTGCGTTGTAAGAGCAACTGACCTGCATTGCACAGAAAACGTAACTTGACCTCTGAGCTTCCCTTAACCGAATCAGTCTGAACTGTTACAAAGACGTGGCTTGGTTTAAATGTCCTTGTATACCAAAACCCTGGTATTTTTAAATACATTGTTGTTTAAACATATCTAGATGTATCTTATTTTTGCAACTATATATACAGTATATATGCATATGTCTGAATTGCCATGTAACCAAGACTTAAAAAAGGAGCTGACGTGCTTCATTATCTGTAAATATGACTTTAGCAAGAATACTGATTTCCCAGCGAATAGGTACAGTTACCTTCCCTGTCTTTTAATCTACCCACAAGAGAGACTCTTTTGATCCAATTAAATAAAAATTAAATAGAGGAAATTTGTGCTGAGGAAAGTGATTAACACAAAACTACAGCCTAGTGCTCTGGCAAACAGCTGATGGAAACCATTCATTCTGAAAGATCTCCAACAAATGCCATACATTCCAATTTTGCCACATGCAAATTGGAGTAGATGCATAAAGATCTGAATAATTCCTGGAGGAAAAGTTTCTTTATTTCCAACTAATTTTAATAAAATGCTATAGGAATAAAATTAACACTAAAAATCATAAAAAGTAGTGAATAAACTGGTAATTATGCCACTTGATCATAATTAAGATCAAGTACCATATTTCTATGTTCAAGAGAAGCCCTTTCTTGCATATGTTCCACCAACAAGTAAACATCAGTCTGTGAACTAAAACCCAGTTCAGATCATTCTCACATCAATAGATCCCAGGCAAAATAACTTTGAGGCAAATAACCATTATAAAATTGTATGCGTTAGTTATGTGAGAGATGAATACATGTATTCATCACATCATGAGTAGCAGCCCACTCCCATTAGAGCTGGTAAAATCCCTAGCTTCAAAACTAAATGGTAAAAATGGCATTTTACAGAAGTCCGTGAATAACAATGGCTGGTTTAGGTCAATGCTTTGGTTGATTATGCTCTTTAAATTTTATATTACTAGCTATACATTTTGTGTCTGGGCACCATTCCATTTACATTTTCTTTAGCTGTAAAGAAGGCAGTATCAAGAGATTCTCTTAATTATTTTTAATACTTCAGCTACCCAGTCCCTCCTCTAACTATTGATGAGGCCAATCTGTAAAATGGAACACTGAAAGGGCTGAAATAAAAAAAGAAAACGAGGCCCCCATGTTCTTAAAAAACAACTGAGAGGCCAATGAACTGCAGGAAGGGGTAGGACCCTCTAAGTAAAATGGAAGTGAAACTTTTTGATGCAAGTTGCGTCTGTAAAACAGTTCAGACCAAACTCTTGATTTCAGCCTCAGAAAGCACAGAAGGATTTGTACCTCATAGAGCTCATGTTTATGGTTCTGTGCAGTAGTGAATAACACCACTAACACCCAGCTAGAAAATCTCCTGAATTCTCTTTGCTTTTGTAAATGCTACCGAGCAGCAGAAGCAGTAAATTTGGTTACTAGCAGCTAATTAAAAGAGGAAACAGTTTACATTGCATTTTCTGGAACAAGATTTTTTGTTTGCTTCTCAGAAGAATGCAGGTTCAGAGCAATGGCAATAAAAAAACACCTTGTTCCACCACCAGAAAGGATGCTGCACATGGGGATGTCCCAGCAAAGTATCATAGTCAGGCGGCTTTCTGCAAGCCTAAGCGTATGTTATGATCGTTTCACGGTATGAGGCACAAGGGGTCAGAATCTCTCGTCAGAAGTCCATGGGAGCTGGAAGAGCTGTGTGACTAAAAGCTGTGTTGAATAGGAGGGAAAGAAATATAGAGATCGAAAACTAACCCAAATTCTACCACTACGAGAAAGCTAAGATCTGTTATTGTTGTTATGGCACAAAATGCAAGACAACATCACTCTGAAAACTACAGCATGCTATCTAGATACAGATAAATTGGCAGTAATGCTCTATTACTCTCTCTCAAAATTTTGGAATACAACTGTCTGAACAAAGTAGTCCCCCACATCCTCGAGGCATCACAATAGGAAATAAATGCTATAGAATTATTTTTACTTTCAAAGCTTTAATATACACATTCTCCCTTGAGCACAAAGTTATCCACTATAATGACATGACAGCCAATAAGAAAGTAATAGCTTTGTGCCTTTGTGCACACCGGTGAAGTGTCTGACCCCACATATTGCAAGAAACGATTTGAGGCTAGTGATGTTTTGAGACAGTTTACTGGAAGAAAGAAAACACTGGAGCAGGTTGCCTTGACGACGCTGTGCAGCTGCACCAGAAATCAAAAAGAAATGTAGGATCTACTCCTATGGTAAGGATTGCAAAGTATTCACCAAATTGGGTTAAAAGGGAACTAATCCCACAGCAAGTCAATGTTACCTGACCTATGCAATATTAGCTATCAGATCTTATCGTGAGCCTTATTAGAAAACTGATGAAAAAGTCAGATGGTTCATACTTCAAAGCACAGGGCAATAAGAAGTAAACAGCAAGCGATAGAGTAATGAGCGCTCAAAGTTTCTTTTTTTTCCTGGGAGACTCTGCAGGTCACTTCTGGCTCTGAGAGTCTACTCTGGTGGGAGAAGTGGTTTCTAACAGCGGCCGCTTTTGATTTCATAGCAGGATTTCACAAAGATATCTCTGCAGGCTATGTCACTTTTGTCAGTGATCACCATATTCTTAAATAAGGAATATAAATATGAATTATCCAGCTAGCATTGAACCAAAAATAAATCATCACCCTTAATGTATTTTGTTGTCACAGAATTCACCATGCATACTACCAGATTTTATCAAAAAAAGATTTATCCACAAAGCATCCAGTTATGAATTAATTCCTCCAGGAAGTCATATTTTTTTAAGATTTACTCTTTTTATAGGACTGCACTGAGCACAGAGAAGGGAGCTGAATCTGGCTCTCTCGCACATTATCTACGAGCTCTAATAACTGGACTTTGAGTAATGCAGCTGCCGATTGTTTTGTGAAAAAAGGCACCCTACACATTTTTAACTCCAACAGTGGGAGCAGAAGCAGATGTGTTCCTGCTCCAGAGTGAAGCATTAAGTCTGGAAGAGAAATGGGACTTAAAGATTCACTTTCGACTTTCCTTTTGTCCATCATAACTCTCAAAGCAGCATTCTGACTTTCGCCTGTTGTTTCCATAGGTGAGCCACTTGTTTTTCTCAAGGAGCCTGTGGAGTTGCTGATTTCTCCGCCTTACAGCTGGGCATCACCCACAAGCGGTCTGTTGGCTCATACCCTACATCTTAGTTGTTTACACAGGTCCTCCTTATCTGATGGTCTTTTTGCAAACAGAGTATCTTTAACTTACTATAGTAAAAGGAAATATTTGCTTTTGATCCAATAGTTAAATCAGCATCATACCAAACAGCTGAAATCTTCCCCAAACTGATTTAACCAGCTGATCACTAATCTGACCACCAAGGGGCACTGATACGCTTGAGCTGGGTTTTGCTTTGTCTGGAAAGTTGAGTTAGCCAGTTCCAGGACTTCTCTCCAGGACCTAAACACCCTGTTCTGGCCAGTCATGAACCATGCATCTCCAACTGGAAATTAAACCTTTGAATCCTGTATGGGAGTTAAAGCTGGCATGGAAATTTTATTGCTCTTATTACAGCCTGGTTATTTATAAAATAAATGATACCAAGCAGAGAGAGCGCATTCCTTCCTTCTCCTCTAATGACAGCAGCTGGGTACTTGAGAAGTTCCACAGAGGTCAAGGGTGTAAAACCCAAAGAGAGGTACCTCATATCACATTTAGAAGTGCTATTTATCAGTATATAAGCAAATACAGAATACTTGAGGAGTAACACTTAGAAGACACATGTATACATTCAAACTAAACAGGATCAAGTTTCTTTCGTTACCAGTATTTTAAGACTGGCTTTGCTTCCGTTTAATTCAACAGAAACTTAACACCCTATTCTAAAAGAACACTCCCAATCCTCTATTTTTGAAGGGGATGAATTCAGACACCTTTTCTATCAGAAAGAAAAATCAACCTCAACTGGTACATAATGCTTCCCTAAAAAAAAAAGTTTACTTGCTCTTCTTTGACAACCAAGAGTAACTACATGGTAACAATGTGCAATATTGTTTATGCTTCACATAAATAAGACATTCTTTGTAAATAATTTCAAAGATAAAACAAAATCAGGAGAGAAAATTGACATATCTGACACCACGGAGTAATCTGTTGGGATAATGCATCAAAATAAAACATCCCATCAGATACCAGATGTCTTAAATGGCCAGCAAAATTTAAATATGAAAAGTATTTTGAAGTACAGTGACACACTGTGGCGAAATCCCCATTTGAAGTCATTTCTGCATTTTAAGCTCCTTTTAATTTGACGCCTTAATCCATTTCATACAGTAGTTTAATTCTGTTCCTATTTCTACTATGCTTCGAACACCAAATTCAAGAGATACGAAATGCAGGTGCTACTTTACCAGGATTACATCCTTTTTAAAGACAAAGTGATTTTCTCAGGATTAAGCTATTACCTGAGAGAACACAATAAGGAACTCACACAAGCTTCTTGCCACTTTCTAATTCCTTCCACAATAAATAAAGTCACTTTATAAATGAGAAATTCTGTATTATGGATTGCAAATGCTGAAACATAAAGCTACAAATGCAACTGTATTATTTATAACCATAGACAGACATATCAGAGACCACAAGAAATAAAACAGATACACTAAGTAATGCTTAATATTTAATATCTAAATTTATATTTAACCTAGTAATTAGACCTGCTCAAATACACGAAACACTTGCAATGCCTGTTGACGAGTGCTTAAAAGGATTACTTCAATGCAAAGACTAAGTTTTATCTGATGTCTGGTGCTTTCAGGGATACTGTAATTAAATAACTGTTGCATATTGGCACAAGCCTATTGATTTAATAGAGGTATCTTGATTTACATTAGCTTAGTATGCTGCACATTGCCACTTATGGGTGCTAACAGCTGTATGACAGGATATTCAAACATGATTTTGCTAGAAAACCCTAGACTTTGAGAAAAACTGTTAGGAAACATTCAGGATGCATGAAAGGCTGAGGCATGGATAAAAATGGCAATTCACCAGTTGAATCAAATAGTTTCCTTTATATTTCAATTCTACTTTCGTGATACTGCAAAAACAAAAGTATAGATACCTGTAATTAAGTTCCATGGTCTGCAATTTTTTTCCCTTCAGGAGACCAGCGGTTGGAATATTACAAAGGTATTAAGATAAAATCCATCATAATGAAGCAATGCCCAGTCAAGAACCAAACTTTAGAATCTCACATAATGAGTAAGGCAGAGACTGAAAATCAAAACTGACTGAGAGATGTGACCCTTTCACTTCTAGCATGTCACTTCAAATCCAGGTCTAATGGCCATGGAAATGGCATGTGGTGGAGCTGGCCAGAAACATTCACTTTAGAGGAAATATTTTTTTTTTAAATAATCAAATGAGTTTATTATGGAACCAAATATGTACTCTTCTGTTGGAACTAAATCTCTGGTCTTCTGTTTAGGAAGCACTGAAATGAAATCTGTTTTCAGAATTTCTCAAAGTTTATTAGCAAAATAAATCTTTTTTTTGTCAGTTTCGCTGTTTCTACCCAGCATTCGGCAAAACTGAAAAGAACTGCATCATTTTCAGATATAACTGCCACTTCTCATAATGTCCTTGCCACTACAACCAGAGAATTCTAGAGATTTGGGAAGTTCTAGATATTTGGAACTGCTGCCAGGCTGGCCTTGGTGCTGGAGACTGCAGGCTCTCAGGGTCTAGTACAGAGCCAAGCCTTAGCAAAGCCTACAGCCCTCAGGAAGGTCTGGAAATCCTAGAGTCTGTAGTGCTTTTCAGATCCTGCATCAAAGAGAGAGGATTGTGGAGAGCTGCAGCTGTGGAGGCTGCCTGTCCCACAGCACTTTGGTCTCTGACAACCGGTCCTGAAGCCATCTTCTGAAAACCTAGGGAATGTCCTACAGCTGAAGTTCTGGGCTCTGTAAAAGCTTGCAATAAGTTCGACAGTGTTTCATCAGAAATTTCCAGCTTTGCAAAACATATAGGTTTTGACAAAATAGCACTTTCAGTGATTTTTACAAAAGATGTTTGGGTGGAAATTTACCAGTCAGCTGTAATTACTCATCAAGTCTCTTGATAATGACTCTTTCCTTCCTTACCTTGTCTTTGCTACAGCTGTCAAAATGCTTGGTTTACAACACAGCTTCTCATAAACAGTTTAGTGTTTCATAAATAGGTGAACAATGGTGATGCTAGTGCATACACTTATTAGGAACCTTATATTTTGTTTAAAATAACATATGAAGTGTGTCACAGTTGAATGCTGTAAATGCAAAAAGGATAACTGATTTTAACTTTGAAATCTTTGGCAACTTCGGTTGCTGAAATGGGTGTAAGTTATAAGAAAGGATCTATGACTAGATGCTGGGTCCATACTGTATAGACAAATACTTGTCAGCCCTGAATTTGAAGGGGGGAATGGGAACGTTGCCAGCATTTACTGCCAGGCAGATAAACTACATTTGAGTACCACTTTGAGCAGAAACAAAACTATCCTGTCTGAAAGAAGAGGCTAATCTTTCCTATGTCAGAAATCAAAAACATACCTTAGAATCAATGATAAGCTGAATAAGGTGGTAATCATTCAATTAAGAAATGACAGACTTGTAAGAATTAAATTACCACTCTAAATCTGCCAGTATTCCATTAATTTCTTTCAATTAAAAAAAAAAAAGGGGGGGTGGGGGAGGAGGCAGCAATGACCACTTACACACTGTTAGAAGTGCTTACTTCTGACATCAACAGTTACGGACATTCTTCATTCCTTTTCTGCCTGTATGCTATAAATTTTTTTTCTATTGTTTTAAAGATGTTGTATTATCTAACGCAATCAGGAAAAGACTTTTGTTAAAAATACTGATATCTGTATATTCTCTTGGGGGAAGTGGCTGTTGCAAGTGTACTTATTAGATGGAAGGTTAAAGCAATTTATGTTGAAAATAGAAACATATATACAGCAAAAATCCCCAGAAGATATGCTACAGGCAGGGGATTTTATACAATTATCTCCTTCCTGTCACATTAGTTAAAATTTATCTGCAATTACTAAAACCTAAGTCAATATAATTAAGTTTGCAGCCATCAGTTTTTTATTTACATCCGTCTCCATTTCCAGTCTACCTGGCAAGATCTACCTGGCACTTGAGAACTGCGTCCTTTCCTATCACCAGCTTTGCTTGTCAAATCAATCCCAATTCTCTCTTCAGAAGTGGTTTATCATCAGGGACTTGCTAGAAAATTTCTCTGGGTGGGAAATGAGAAGGAATTCCATTTGCTCTCCTTTCTCTGAACTGCTGCTCCCTGTGCAAGGCTGACAAAAACAAAATGTCTTTTGCCATCAAAACACTACTACATATCCATACACTAGTTAAAAGCTAATAGTTTCTACTTGTTCCTCAAGGGCTCTCACACTGGAATTTATTTTAAATCAGAACTTGCCCTGTTCTAGATTGACTCAAACTTCAAAGACGCAATAAACCTGAAAAAGGATGAGAGCATTTTTAGAGAAAAATTGAAAAATTGGAGGAGAAATGATTCGCTCCGAAGTAAACAAAACCCACATATGTTTTACAAACTCTTCACCTTCCCTATATTGACAATCCATGTACCATTAAGTTGATTTATTCTGGAAAACAGATGAGCGCAGTTAACATGCAGTTGACTTTCAGGATGCAAGGTCGCCCTGTAGTTTAGATTCCACTAACTAATCTTAATGTACGAGTGATTAATTTGCCCACAAGTGTAACAGTTAGAACAGATGCAGCTAAATTGATTGACTGCATTACTTTGTAATTGCTGTCTCCACATTGGTACAAGCATCATTCTCAACCAGAAGTTATGGGCTCAATGTAAAATTACTGGGTGAACTGGCCCGTGTTACTCAGAAGCAAAACGTGATGAGTAAGATTTCTTTCTGGCATAAAATAGGCAGATGAGCCAATTACAAAAAGCTGAAGATAAAAATTAAAAATACAAAAACTATTATTTGTGCATTTCTATTGCATGAGTGATGAAAGAGGGTCTTTAGTAAAAATCCTCTACTGCCGTAAATTAGCTAATGTAAATGTAGAAATTAAATCACTGGGACTGAGTTAACAACAGCAAATACAAAGCCATTTTGGACAGACAGATGTTCCTCTAATTGTGCCAGTACTTTGCACAGCCTTCCTGGCCATTTGACATCAGAGGAGAATTAAATTCAAAAGCACCGTACCTTCCGAAGCGGTTTGAGTTTGGTCTCCATTATGAAGTCGTACTTGCAGAGTTCACAACAGCGGGTGTCTGAGCTCTTAATCCACTGGTGCAGGCAGGCCTGGTGAACAAAGCGCAGGGTCCCTGTGCAGCGACATGGTGTGATGAGGGGGCTTTCATCATCTCCCTCACAGTGACAGATCCTGACAGGAAGGACAGCAACAGCTTGTGAGGGAACTTGCCAACTAGCAACGCAAAGGCAGTGGTTTATTGCCACTGCTTTTTCATTTTCAGACTTGACATTCATAAGCCGCCAGGTATATGACCTTTCGGATTGAGGCCCAGGAACGTATTCCTTGTTCCCTTCTGCCATTTAGTAATTTCACTTAGTTATTTCTCTTTGAATTTGCTACGTGGTCTGCAGGTGGATCAATAGAAATAACACTGTTTTTCCATTTTATGCATGGCAAAACCTTTAAGACAAATACCAGTGCTCTTTCTTATTGTTAGAGTTGAGTAGTTCTTGGTCTGTAAGCAATGCCAATAAAATACAAAGTTAGCAGAATCCAACCCCAAACTGGAAATATCCAGTATGAAAAGTACAAGTTCCTAGGATACTTCTTTGGAATTACATGGCTAAAAGGATAAGAGAACAGTTTTGAGGACTCTGGAGTCATGTGTATGGCACAGCGTATAGGCACATGCAAATAGTTTTTAGGAGGCAGGTGTTAAAAAGTCATGGTCCTTCCTCTTTCTCATTCTTCACTGTCCCTTTGAAGCAGATAGCTGCGTTATCTGGGAAAACAAAAACTACAGCTGTAAGCAGACCCTAAGGTACAGGTTGGTCCCAGAACTGTTGTTACCCTGTAATGGGATACAGAGCTTTTCACACCGCGGTTTTGCATAAAACGGTCAGTGTCCCAACATCACAATCTGATGATTTGCTTCCGTGGCACATGTCCAAATGTCTCGGTGATCTTCCACTCTTCTGAACAGACTCCTGAGCATATCAGGAAAACACCCATTGACACCAATGACAGCTTTTTTGGCAAGCGTCAGCAGGCTTAGCCGAACACCTGAGATGAAGGAGGTTCACCTCAGTGAAGAGGAACTCCCTCCCACCCCCACCCCAGCAAAACACAACAGAACACCCTGCCTTAATGAATGTCCGAAGAGTCAAATTGGCATGTAAGGGAAAAAAAAAAAGGAAAAGCTGAAGCCTGAGAAATGTTATTTCAAAATGGAGAAGTAGCAACAACAGCACAGATCCTGGTGTCACGTAAACAAAGCTTAGAGCTTAGAAACTGCATAATGAGGAAAGGCACGCTCAGATACGCGTGTGCAGAAGCATCTGAACATGTCTGAGGAATAACTCGCCTCTTTATGCAGAAAACTGTGGCCACACTGCTCCTGGGGTAGGAGGAAGCCTGGGGAGGGCCCTGCGGTGAGGTTGCCTCCCTCCTGGCTGGGGTGGGGAAGCAAGTGACCTTCTTTGCAGCCCGGGAGGACCAGGCGTACGTCAGGTGGGAGCCTGGCAAAGACGCCCTGGGAACAACGGGCTGCAGCACAGCCCTGAGCCTGCCCAGTCTGCAAGCAGGGGCAGGAGGGAATTTCAACGTCTGAGCATCAACGGGCCAAAACCAGCAGCTTCACTGTTCTTCTATGGTGTAGCCTGGAGCCATGAGAAAATGAATCTACAATAATGGGAAAGCAGAACAAAGCTGCTTTGCTGGATTTATAAAAAGACAGAGACCATAAAAACCAACAGAGAAACGAAGCTCCGGAAACCTGCTACACAAAAGCCAGGTTTCAGCGTCTGCGGTGGTGCCCATGACAGCATCTTATACCCCATGGGAGTGGAGGGAAGAAAAAAAAAATCCACAACTTCCTTCTTGCACACATTCATTTTTTGAGAGTCATTTTGCCAGAACTCAATTTACATCTTTTCTTTACTAACGCAGCCAAGCTAGATGCATCAGTGGCTTAGTTCTTAAATGGAAACCGGCTATATGTTGACTTCTTATTGAGGCTGTAGCTTAAGCAGAACTAAATTTTCAAAACACTGAATAGCTATTTTGTTAACAAATGCATTCCCAGCTGAGAGTTACATAAAAAACATAATTTTCTTTCTAAATTAAAGCTGTTTCCCAAAGGAAAACTAGTATTCTTTTTTCATTTAAATTCAAGCTATACATAATTTATTTTACAGGCTTAGCATTTAAACTATTTAGAAATTAGACAACTAAGCTAGGTCCCCAAGAGGCTTTCTTATACTACTGCCAGAACTGTTTAAATTTATTTTAAGGGCCAAAATACAAGCCTAAAACTCCATTGGGATCTTCAAATAAAGTGACATTGCAAATTTGAAATGAATAGAAGTATTCTTCATTAGAATTACTTTTACAGAAAAACACTATATGAATTACACATTCTATTTATGCTTTCATTGTACGGAAGTTACAAGCTAAACATATAAATAGCATCAAGACCTACATTATAAAAAAGCTTCAGCTAAAGAATCTAATGGCCTCTTCTAGCTTTCCAACCATGAAATATATAATAGGAATAAAAACAAATTTCAAATGGAATTAAAGTCCAGAGAAAATAACCAAAGGCATGGTTTTCATTAGCTTGGATGCTCTTTGGTGCAATTTAGCTCTTCATTATTTGCTTAGGCAAAAGAAATTAGCTTAAAATAAATTTGTGCTACCTAAACTCACAATCACAGTCTTTAAAGATATGTGGGTGTCTGACAGCCATGGACTGTTCACAGCAGTTGGCTAACTGCTTAAATATATTTTAAAGACTTGGGCCAGGTAACTTGCACTGTCTTGCTGAGTCATGAGTACTGAATTAGAATTTTGTGCGTCTTTTGCTCTTTGTTGTGTTTATCTATCATGTACATCGTACTTATCACAAATTCTAAAAAATAAATTGTAAATAATAGTTTTGAGAAATATGTGGTGCAAAAAGAACTGAGGTAGCAATACAAAGCATAGACTTCTCTGACTGGTATCTAAACCAAGTCGGAGACAGAGAACTTCAATTCTATTTTCCTATTTTTACATGATCACAAATGTTTAAAATTTTCAGCCATCAAACTGACTCTTTACAGGGCTGACCTTATCCTGAGAGTAAAATTTACTTATATACTTCAGAAATGAGTTGGATGAACCCCTCCCCCCCCATTCTCCACTATAAAGAAAGAAAATTTGCTAAATCTGTACTGATTTATATACAAGTTGTAGTACAGCACTGATCATGCTTAATAGCTGCAGTTTCAGCTTCTCACACCTACAGAATTTGCTTACTCAGCTTTTCTCAACTTTCTAGTCTTTTAGTAGAAAAATGGCCTTAATTATAGAGCACCACTTTAGATTATCTGGAAATGAAGGGGAAGGAAGGAAGACAGCTGTTTGACCAAATCCTTTTAGTTAGAATCCCTTTACAGTCACAAATTCAGTCTGCACAAGTTTCTTTTTTTTTGGTAGGTTTGACATCTTAGTGCTTTAAAGATTCCTGTGTACGTACAGGACCTTCCTTGTCTAGGGCAAAAGATGAGTACCAAGCTCCAAAGGAGCTTTTGCTCTATAAATCATGTGCACACTAGAAAAACCAGCATATGTGAGCTATTAGATGATCTTCTGATTCTGATTCAGACAAATTTTCTCGTTTGTGTACGTGCAATGCACACCTACAGACACAGCCCTACACACTGAGATCACAGAATATTTATTTTTCTCTAAAGAAAGCTCACTGTGCAACTTCATGAAATAATACTCTAACAGTGCAGCCATTCTTATGCTTCAGTTTTTGCTTTATATGCCAGTATTTTAATTACCCTGCACATATTTCTCCAGCACAGAATTGTTTCTACAACCTTCAGCACACAGATGTACCAAACAGAGACATTTATGCCAACACTGTGGATATATCAGACAAAAATCCATAAAAAATCTTTAAAGGATGTTCTTTAATAGCTGGTTCACTTATAATGTAGCAAATTAGCAAAGAGAAAAAACACTTTTCAGGAAAAAATCAAAACTGCTAAACTGAAAACAAAATTAGTCTTTGTGAAAGATTTTGCGTAATTCGTATGAAAACTGTTGCAGATTTGTTGTATGTTCTCTACACAACACCCAGTTCTCAGAGGCAGAATAGTTTCAAAAATTTTTAGAGATAGATGTATGTAAAAACGAAAAGTTAAACCAGTTTACTGAGAAAATGTGACAATTATTTTTCAGTATTTTTTTTGTTCAGAACATTAATTGATTTTACAGCACATTCAAATGATGCTGAACAACTCACTGACAATGCAATGCTTGGTTGAGAAATTGATGTGACATACTAAACTTTGTACCATAATGACTGCAAAATGAGTACAGTAACGTTGCCAGTAGTTTAAGGTATTGACACCACACCTACATATAAATGAGAGAAATTTCTTATTGGATTAAAATCATGGGATGCTGCTAAACTAAGCACTCAGAAATGAGGCATCTTTAGAACATGGTATTGTCACACCATCTTTAATTCCATGACTATGAACTGTTTTTCCTTGTTTTGCCTGGTCCTGTTCGTTGCAAAAGTTAGAAGGCAGGAAGGGAAGTACGAAACGAGATGGCTACAGTTTGTAGACATTCTTGTGCTAATTGGATTTAGGCTGATTTTCAGAAAAGTAGCAAGAGCTATCCTGGATGACTACCCTCCACTTCTCATTAAATTAAGATTTTTTTTTTTTTTTCTCCCATACAGGCAAACATTTCTTACATAATCTCAGTTTAAAAGGTTAGCTAAACTCAGTATCAAGTGAGGAGTTCACAAGGAATGTTTTTAGACTTCCTGACAGTGGTTTAGTTTGGAAAAATCATAGCAACCAAAATTACAACCTAGCTGGTTAGTCACCATCTGAGCTGCTAACTGCAGGTCGATTCCAATAGGTTTGTAGCCTTTCCTTCATATGCAAAGTAACAGTTTTACTCTCATTAAAGAGAATAGCTGTTAATTTCTGCCCTCATTGGAAAAACAGCAGTTGTCCTAATCTGTCTTTCACTAATCCACTCTACCCTTCAGTAATTAAGAAAATAAGTAAATGAGAAAATCTCTCTGCCGCTGTAGTGAAGTAGAAGACACACTTCTGCGGAGTATTGTGTGCACTGCGAAACTTCGTGCTCTGCCCCTACCCAGCTGGCAAGCGCTCCTCTTGTATCTGTACAGTCACAGATGACTATTGTTAAAAGAATGTGGTTAAGGATCAGAATGAATCAGCGTGTCCCTGCTTGTGCTTCAAGCCACAGAAGAGCCTCGTCATTAGAGCAGCACTGGTGGAAAAGAGTTTGCAGTAATTCTGCATCACCAGAACTCTTTTCAGTGGATCCCGTATTTGAGATTGGCACTATATCTCAGTACCTAACAAAATTTTCAAGGATTTTTTGCCATTACATACTGACAAAGTGTTTAGCTACAGCAATGTAGCGCAGACAGCTTTTACAGATTTCCTCAAAAATATACCAGGTCAAATTTTACCCTCATTAACAAACATACAACCTAGGGGAATGCCTCTGAGGCTTTCAAAAATAGAAGTGTATATGCGGGCATGGGCATACTGGTAATGATGTATGATAATGTTTAAGGGCTACAAATGACGTAATTATGTAAAACCTGTATTGTTTTCTAATATTCTGGGTGCTATACAGCTATGTCTATGCTAACAAGCATTGCAGTGAAAGTGTAGCAAATCTGTTGAAAAAAGCATCTAGTGCTAAAAACCTGGTTATCTACATCAGGCACATCTTTGTGGGCGTTGCTTTGATACTAATTTGAGGTTGGATCAGGAATAGATCTTGCAGTTTACTTTAGCTCAAAGGGAATACAGTTGGACAAGCCTGAGATCAGTCCTCAGCATGGTCTAGGCCACAAGACAAAAGTAAAGGCGATCAGACGTGCTTCAAAAGCAGGCTCGTTATCTGAATTGAAGTGCTAATGGAGGTCCCTTCACTGACAAAAGCAGGAGGAGCTACTGCCTTGTGGCTGTGACATGTTTACCTCCACTGTGATGTGATTTCTGTTCACTGTGACCTAAACTAATGCAGATGCCCAATACCCATACTGTCATTTTCCTGCAGATGGAAGCGTACCAGTGGAACAGAAACGCTTTCGAACTTCTAAAAACTCTTCCTAAGAAAAGGGGGAAATATCTTCTCCATATAAATGTGCTCAAAGATAATGTCTATTCCAAAAACATTCTTTTTGGTGAGAAATGATTGAAAAGGCAGTTAAAAACTTGCGCTTCACTGGAAAGCATACCTGGACTCCTAATGGTTATACGAAGATAAATCCTTACCCTGTTCAGTGGGTATATCTCATTGCTCTGTCTCACTATTACTAAAGGGAGCTTAGTCAGGGAGAAAGAGCGTAGCTGGAAAATGTTGGACCAAGTGAATGTTTGGCTTTGGTTTTTGGCTGTCAGGATTATTAGCTGCCAGCATGAAATACCATGATCTCCTAGATTATCTTAATTGGACTAAAAGGAACCAGTTCCACAGGTTTGCAAAAGGATGCACAAAATTGCTACCGTTACTGTCTGATAGTCTTAAGAAAACTGTTCTCCTGTCCAGAAAAGTTCATCTTCTCTTTCTGCCAATTTATGAAATACTTACAGTGCTTTTAGATAGTTAGAACCTAAAATGAAACAACTTTATGAACAACTCACAGAAAATAATTAACTCATTGATAAACAGAAACCAAGAAATCTTCAAAATCTGCTCCTGAATAATTTATCACTCAGGGAAAAAATGTTAAATTCACTAAATGTGTTCACCCTGTAATAGGCTACAGCATGCCATGTTTCCCTTCCTTTCCTTTTGCAGGCTTTTTTTCTTTTTTTTAACTCTCATTTCCATTCTTTCCACTGTTAAATCATAAAGTAATCTAAATGACAAATTGGTCTTCCTCTCCATTTAAACACAATGTGAATGAGGCACATTAATTCTCCATACCGAATGTAATCAATTTGTATACCTCGTCCCTGTCACTCCTGCCCTTCCATTATGCTACACAGTCAGCTGTCTTTATCTGACTGGAGGAAAAGCCATTTTCAAAATGTTGCACCACACCAGTGGAATTTCATAATGGTGTAAGGTAAAGCTTGCTCTTGATTTGTGCAAACGTGATCAGAATTTGTAAGACACCCAAGAGTAAACAACATTAGCAAAAGCACACTAAATCTTTTATTTTGCCAACATTTCTTGTCCTTCCATTAATCTTCCTTTATAGGTGATAAATAGGATATCTAACTGTTTAAAGAGTTACAGGTAATTCCTGCCTCAGGTGCACTGTCAGTGCAACTCCAGATACGTGCCAGACAAGATTTACTGCACTGAACATAGTTCAGAGAACTAGGGACTACATCCTAAAAAAGGATTTAAATTTCCTTCCACCCGCCCAGTGAAAGTCAAAGCTTTAAGCAACTAAACGCCCTGCAGAACATACGCAAGCTTTAAGTATTTGATTACAGGACCCTGAAAACCAAAGGTCTCCTCTCACCCAAACTTTCTAGCAGGATGTGGTGCCATTTCACCTGCTTGTATTAAAAATAATAATAGGCTTCGAGAGAAAAAAGCAGAAGCCAGGACTTGGTTCTCCCCCACTTAAGTGACCCTAACCACAGTGAAGGCGTGTTTGCCTTGGTTGGCTCTCCTGGTATTCTTCTGAATAACCAGATGCATAACCAGATGGCTAAAGAGGTGACAGATGGGGCATGAACCATCAGGCAGAGAATAGAATTAACCAGCATTTCATACTGCTTCAAAGACTGATGAACCACTGGACCATCATACAGAGGAGGAGATTCCTCAGAAAGTAGGAGATTCCTGTCAGAAAGTCACCTTGCAAAAAGAAGGCTTTGAACAGGAAAGTAAGCAGCAGTTGCAATTCTTTAAAAGGAAGGGGTGAGGAGCCAACATGCAGGACAAGATTCAAAGATCTGGCTCCTCAAGAAAAAATGTATCATCCTGAGACCCCAAGGAAGGCACTAACATCCCAGGGAGAAACAGGTTAAAAACTCTTCAGCGAAACGCTACAGTTTGGCAGCTCAGCATCCTCCAGTGTTTGGCGATTTTAGAGGGCTCTGGATGGTATTTCAAGCCTACGTATTCCGCGCTACGGTTTAAATTATTTACTGGATCCAACTTCGTGATTTCAGTACAAATATTTAAAATTAGTGTTAAATTTCAATGGTAGTATTTGAGCCTATATATCTATCTTCTCTTCACTTTCTCTTTTTTCCTCAAGTCCATGAGGACTTGTTTTCTCCCAAGAGGCTTTCCGTCTGCTGATTTTGTGAGCACTCTGTTACACAAATATTTCAGGATGTAAGTATTTTCATGCAAGATATTACTTTGGCAGGTCCTGCTAAATAATATTATGAAAAAAAAACCTGTTACAACACTTGATTTCACAGAGAGAAACTACATAATAATATTGCCTCTTGTCAAGTGCAATGCATTCTATTTCTTCCTATCTATGATTGTGTTAACACATAAAAATACCCGTATTAGTCTTCTCCTAAGTTTATAATGGCCTTTTAATTAATACACTAGCTTTTCTAAGCTGATTTTAAAAAATTATACTTAAAATAGATTCTGCAGATTTCATGAATCAACTTCATTGTCTTCCTTACTACTTCTCCCCATTCTTATAAGTCTTCTGGCATGTCCCACTCTTCTATTTACTCCTCAGATGAGGACCTTCCTTTACCTGACTACATACAGAGCAATTTATGGAGTTCAACAACATCAAAATTCTACATTCGATATGTGTTTTTTCATAGTGAGAAACTCCATCTTATTTACGTGTGTGTTTCTTTCAGCTTACAGAATTGCAGTTCAGTGTTATTGCTGAAATGACTACATCCATGCTACAAAAAAGATCTTACACCAAAAACATAACTAGTCAAACAGAAAATATCTTCCAATTCTCTCATCATAAATAACAAAATACTATAACAGTTACTTAGAGTCAATAACAAAGCACTTATGATACACTAGTAGAAATATCAGCTAGCCCTTTTTCTTTCCTAATTCCCACATGAAAATCCATGGGACTACATCCTCACAATCCATTCACTTTATCGTGTCCAACACATAGCTTTTCCCTTCAGGGAGATTAACCTCATGCAGACCAGAGAAAGTTATTTCTGAGGCTGTGCCTCAAGCCACATTGCAAATTCCAGAATAAAGTATATAGGAAGAAAATCTCAGATACAGGGCAGTATAGGAAAAGGGGATCCAATTGTATGATTTTGAAATCCTATGCTGTGAATCTCCAAAAAAATGAGGTGCCAAAACAACTCAACGTGGTCAGAACTTGTATAGTTGTCTGTAATCCCAGCAGCAGAAACCTTGCTTTCTAATGGACTCCAGAAGAAAGGAGTATGTTCAGGGAAGACATTGTAAAGATCATCATTGATGTAATTGTTTCATCATTTTGGAAACAGAGAAACAATGACAGTGGAAAGGGAAATGTCTCACTTGCAGTGACCAGGAGGTCTGCGACAGACTAGCTGAAGTATGCATTGTGCCGTTTATTTGCCTGACTAATGTGTTCTGCTAGAATTGGGTGTCCTGCCACATCCCCACTCATGCAGCTAAACGCACATTGAGGAAACTGCTCATAGCCTTCTGTGCGTATATAAATGTGTTCCACTGCCAGAAATTCAGGAGGAAGTAAAGGAGAAAAAATGCCCACCCAAACACTGAAAGATAAAATAACTGGCACCGGAAGCTGTTTAAGATCCCCGTTCCTCTGCTGTTTCCACACAATCCCGCCCAGGCGAGAGCCATTCCTCTCAGCCAGTTTTGACACATTAACTAGAAGACATGAATACCTAGGATGAAAAACTGCAAGAAACATCTCAAGAAAACAAATATTCCACATCACAACCAGCTATGTTAATTCCAGTCTTATAACAAACATCACAAAATCCCATTTTTTCTATTTCTCATGCAGAAAAAATGCAAAAAAATGTCATAGATCACACATCAATTAAGTGCACCGACCTGTCCTGAAAAACAGAAACTACAATCTATACTGGATTAGTAATAAAAACACGTTTTTCTTTCTCTTCAGCTGTCTGCAAATTAAGTAAGAAAACTTACCACATACAAAAAATTACTATGCTTTTGATTTTGTAATGTTCTTCCTAGATGTATTATCATCACTACGATACACCTAGTAAGGACAATAACAAAAAAAACCCAGTGTTACCCCTGACATGAAGAATAATGCAATTATGAGTCTCTCGACAAATTTTGCATGACAGGCCAAGCTATCAACTGTGTTAAGTTTAACTCTGGTTGTTCAAAGAGCACCTCCAGTGATAGTGAGCCTAGGGACACATACTTATGAAAATTTTTCAACCTTCCTGTACTAAACAAGAGCCTAGCAGAGAAGTTTGCATGCATATCCAAAAACTCCATCCTTGAACCAAGCTCTAAGTCTTACAAAACATGCCTGAATAGTTATGATGAAATTGAGTGGGTTGAGAAGACAGATAAAAGATTGGAGTCCACTTTCCATCTGAAAGCAAAGTCTAAGGTTGGCGACTTTGGCAACAGTTGAGATTAATCTACACAAAACAACTACAAAACTTTGACTTTAATTTTTCTTTTTGCTTTACACACTATAGTTTAGCCCATATAAAGACCCAAACTGACATAATTTATTTCATTTTTTGGGTAGCTCATATTCTTAATAATTATTAAATGGCCCTATTATAAATGTACTGTGTCTTCTACTACACTAGATCTTCAGTACATGCAGGCTTGGTGATTCAGAAATTTAACACAACTCCAAAGTTTTTGAAGCAGTTACCTGTGCACACTTCTGCACCATGCCATGCAGACATACTTCAAGTGCTTCAAAAACGTGTAACATGGCTACTACTGCTGCTGTTTCTTTGCATTTCTTTATGGTGAAAAGGTCCCAAGCCAGGGATGTGGTCCTGATACACAAGCTGATGTACAAACACAGCTGGACTTTACTGCGAAGAATCTTGTCATGACAGACAATGGTTGGACAACTGAAATGTCCATTCTTGCTTGGTAAGTGTAGCCAGTAGTCCAAAGCACTAGCTGTATTGGTAATGGCTTATATCTCCTGCTGTAAAAAAGCACAATGCCTGCATGTCATCTTTTTCCTTTTTAAAACTAGGATCTTTGCAGTGTGTTACTAGGTTGAAGCATACTGTGAAACTGCATGATGCGGTATCATGAACTTCCTCACTCTAACTGTGTTTACATTTACACGCAAATTTCTTCCCAGCAAAGAAAAGTGAGAAGTTTTGGGTTACCATATCAAGAAGCTAAGCCTGATCCTCATTTATGCTTTATAGATGAGAGTCAATGCTGGCTCACAAGTTTGGGGAGAAAAAAGAAAAGTCAAAAAAAAAAGAAATACTTGTTTCGGTTCTGTTAAACTTACGGGATGGTGCATTTGCATTTACCACTGAATTAAGTAATTCAAGCCCACCCAGCTGTCTATCCCAAATTTGGACTGTAGCTCAAAAGTGGCCAGCTTGCTCTCATTTCCAGGGCAAAAATCTCACCTTCTGATCGCATGCTTCACACCAAGGGTACCAGACTCTCAGAAGCCTGAACTTCTGAACTAGAGAGAAATGTTGGTGCTGCTTTTTCTTTCCCAAAGCTTATTTTCATGCTTATTCTGCCAATCATCCTGTGTATCATTCCAATCCTTTTGATGTGTACGGAATTAACAGCCCCTACATATCCACAGTGTAGGGGTGTTCAGCAGTGCCAACTCCCGCACAACCTATGCCCGACTGGAGAGGGTGTTCTGCAGGCACCGTCCACCAGACTGCTGTAGTAATGGCAGCTCTAGAGGACACTGAATCAAGACCATAAATTTGTTTATTTCATGTAGGTCAATGAAAAATGACAAAGAGCGACCAAAAGATTTGAACGGATCACTTAAGGAGGAAAAGCTCCATATCCCATTGCATTGAGTTGTCTGGCACTCTGCCTCCATGTCTGCTTCTGGTTCGAGATATAAAACACAGTAATACTCTGCCAGAGGACACAGTGTGTCCATCTTCATGCAGAAAAACAAAGCAAAGAAAAACAGTTGGTTACCTGGTAGGATTTCTGTTTTTAAATAAGAGAAGTGTGTCTTCAGATTGAAATACACTGACTTCCCTGTACCAAAGGTTTTTGTGTTCTCTCTTACAGCCTGCCTAGCAGTTTATTACGGAGAAACGGTGACAGAAAGCAGTCAGGGGAAGGGCACGCAGCCCACGGTGGTAAGAAATTCCTCTTAAGAACATTAATTCTTTCTTATTAGGGACTAACCTGCAAACTTCTAAATCATCAGACCAGTCGTCATACAACACTGGAGGCTTCTGAGCAGCATCAGCTACACTGGCCCCTGCCCCTGCAGGCGCTCCGTTGTCTGGGGCGGCCAGAGCATCACTGCCAGAGCCTGCCCCTGCAAAGCAGTCCTTCGAATCCTTATTCTGTCTAAGGAAAGATACAGGCTGATGATCTCTGTAGCAGCTTTTTCCTTTGTTTTTCCTGCTTTTTCTTGAGGAAATCCTTGCTTCCTGAGATGAGGCTGAAGACTGCGATTCCTTAAGCCTTGGAACCCTTCTTCGGCGGTGATTTAAAGTAGGATTCTCAGGGTCAGATACCTCTTGCTTCTTTTTCCCTGTTGCCCCCAAAGTGACAAGTTCCACAGCATTACTGTTTGAGGACCCATCCTGGTTGCTGCACGATCTATTGTTCCTTCTCCCTCTCCTGGGCATTCTGGCCTTTTCTCTCGCTCTTCTCCTAGCCTGAGCCCACTGATTCTCATCCGAAGATGACGATGAATCAGATGCATTCCAACTGGATCTCGCAGGCTCAGGATACGATTTACAGTCTTTCCCCTTTGCTTGCTTTTCTGTGTGCTCACCATTGTCTCCAGTTTCTCTTTTCCGCCTAAACCTTCGTTTTACTTGTTTCTTACCAGACTCCCTATTAGAAGGGGTCAGCACCATAACAGGGGTTGTATGTTCAAGCTCATCTTCGGACAAATCATGCAAGGTAGCAGATCTAGACAAAGCAGTAAGCAAAGGAAAGAGATGGAAATGGTAAAGGTGGGTGGAAAGAGAGAAATCACAAAAAAAGGATGAAAATGAGAACATGAATTTTAACAGAAAAACATGAGACTTAAAAGGAAAAACAGAACTAAAACAAAGAATGATCAAAAGAAAACTGAAGTCTATGTAAATTATGAGTAGTGTTAAGCAGAAGCAAGAGCTACATATTATTTAATAAAGACAACAACTAACAAGTATCAGCCAGATTAGATTATATTTTTCTCTGCACATACCTACAAATGTCCTGAGTGGAAGGGCAGACAGACAACCGAGACTGACTCCTGGGAGCTGTTCCTGTTGTAGGACTGCTGGCCTGTTGAAAGAAGTTAGACAGTTTGGAATCTTTGTCCATGAAATACATTGAAGATATTTTACTGCTTTGCCACATGATTACAAAATTAAAGTAACTGTTGGTGCTGTTCATAGCGCACTGCTGAACACATGCAAGCTCACAGAACACAGGAAGCCTGACCAAAAGCAAAACCTATTTGTGGAACTAAGTACGACTGAAGTGTTGCAGCTCTCATGACTACTTTTTGTCACTGTTTGAGGAAGGAGCTTTCAACATTTGAATTTTCATTTTGGTTTTTATCTACTGTAAATGTCTGATCAGAAAAGACGTTGTTTTTATTTCATGCAATCAAACGACCATGTTGATCCCTTTCAAAATGGAGTGAAGTACATTTACATTATGCTGAGTGATCAAAAGCACAAAGCTAACCTATGTTGAGTGGACTGACAGAACAGTGAGAAAATTAAAGTATGTTTTAAAAGGTTTTCAAGGCAATCAGATCCTCTAGAAGAGCTGAAAAATGTTAAGCTGAACAGCCTGAGAAGACCAAGCTGATCACATTCTCAAACAGCGGGAGAGATATAAAACACAGTTAGTATGTGACATTTTGCTCATAAGGTTGTTGCTACAAATTGCAGACCCAGTTGCTCAATACTTCCACTGAAAACATGTTTTGCTGGTATTAACAGCAAACCATTTCAATCTGCCTCCCAGTCTGCTGGCAGCACAGCTGTACGGAATACAAATTTAAATCCAAGGCTTTGTGACTCCTCAGGATACTCACCAGGTACAGTATTGTGGGAAGAGGGTTCAATACAAACCATTCTTAATGCTATGGGCTTCCTTTGCTGATAAGGGCATCAGCTTTTAGTATGCAACCCTATCCCATTGTGAGCACCACTGTCAAATGGAGACAAAATACTGTAAGCCTGAGTTCCACAAGATCACGCAGCAGATGCAGGGGAAGAATGACTGTTAAGCAAGAATACTAAGTACAAATAATACAAAGATGTAAAGGCTGTCACCCCAAGCTTTTGTACTAGCAAATCAAATTCAGTCACACATAGATTCCATAATTAAAATTAATTCTAGCTCACCTTTCATTGACATTTTTGTGGTGTCAGTTTGAAAATTAATAGTACAAGCAAAAATAAATAAATACAGCAAGTACCTGCTGACACTTCACTTTTATCCAAGGTTCCATTATGTTTAATGCATAGATCTTTTGGAAACATCGGTCACCACTATACGCATTTTTGCTTTTAATGGGATACAAGCTGAGACTTAGGAACAGTACTTTTGCATGAAAATAATCTTCTGCCTCTCGGAATTCAAGTAACCCTTTTACCTCTTGATGTGTTAATAGCACAACACCAAAAATATAACTAATTCTTTCCTACTAGTTCCATGAAATGAAACTCAGAAGTATGAAAACTAAGTCAGCATGAGAAATTAAATTGATAAAGCATTTGGGCACAATCCTTATGTTCAAATGGTTTTTCAGTGCCTGGGTTCACCAGGCAGAGGAGGAACATTCGAGTGTCTGCAGTCCAGCGCTGGAAAAAATTACAAGTATCAATGAGAGAAATTGTTCGTATTTCATATATCTTTTTCTACAAAAGCAACATTTCAATTACACGTACTGTGAAGGAATATGAATTATTTTTACATATACATTAGAAGCAGATGGTGTGTGTATGATTGGGTATATAATATTTTTCCACTTCGGCCTCTGTGATTAAGTGGTTAGGCACACCTTAAGATATTTGCACAGCCACTTAATGAGGAAAGATGCAGACACCAGCATCAGAGCCACATCGTTGGGCTACAAGCTGCTGCTATTTGAAAAAAGGTCCCTCCAGACTAAACCTCAGATGGAGGACTGCTGAAGAAATCCAGCCCTACAGCTGAGTGTGGACTCCTAAATTCACCCCCTGTGACTAACTCCTACTTCTTTTTTCCCCTTACAGCTGCAGGACCGTACCATTCCTTTTTTTCCAGATCTGTGTATTATAGAGGTTTGGCTTGATCTTGGTCAAGTCATCCCCACGCCATAAAGGTAAGATTTATGTCCCCTTGCCACAAGCGTTACCCTGTGAAGGCATAAGGAGAACAGCGAAGCTGGCCCAGTAACTGCACAGCAGGTCTGCCCAAGTTCAAGAAACTTTCAGCAGCTATTGAAGCAGGAAGCTGGCTAGATGGTTCTTAGGAGGGCTGGAATCAAGCCAAAAATTAAAACAAATTCCTTTAAAAGCTTTTACACTTAATATTTGGGACTGGAGACAGATGGAAATCTAATTATTTTAAGATAAAAATTACATTACCAGTTTGATTGTTTAAAACTTATGTTTCACTCTCAGCTGTAAAGAGGTCTGGATTGTTTCAGCCCTGCTCAGTCAAATTTACTTTCTAGTTCCCCTGCACCAGCATAATGATGTTATGTTTAGCTGCACACAACTCAGAGGAAGGTTTATTTCCTTCTAAAATAATTTACATCAAATTCTTTTAAAAAAATGAATGCTTTTTCCTTGTTTGTTTAATCCCTACGGGGGCAAACCTGACATCTGGGCAGGCAAAAAGCCTGTGCACCAATGAAGTCCTCAAAAACAAAGCAAGAAAACTCCAGAATGCCATATCTGTGAGCAAGTTGCACTCAGTAGGTTTCTACAACTTTTAAATACAAATTTTGATTTTATCTACTTTAAAATAGCTTTTAATGCTAAAATGAACAGATGGAGTGATTTCTACAACCAAGAAAGTTAGTGTTTCTGATATTCATTATCTGATGTTAATTTATGGCCCTCACAGGTACTGGGAGGCCTTATTTTGTAAATGATTCCAGTCTTGTCTCTGTAAATCAAATAGGAGCGGAAGGACCTGTTAATGTCAGGTCCTTCCCTGCTACCACATGTCCTACAAATACAATCATTCACAGCTAGTCAAGCTGTTGTTAAAACTTGTAAATTCCAGCTCGGCTGGAACCCCTTTGGTTTTTCACCCTACCCACATTCTGACAGCATAAAAGGCACCTGCTTTCTGCTGCCAGCACTGCCTCTGGATTTACCTCATTTCTTTCAGTAATATGCCCTCTTAGCCATCTCCTCTACAAGCTATACATCCCAAACTCATTTTTTTAAAAAAATGTATATTCTCTGAAGCCCAGCACCACAACAAAGGTACTTAAGGCAGCATTTAGTCAGTGGGTGTATTTACAGAGCACGGCTCACAGCCATATGGGAGCTCCAGGTTAGATCCTAGGAGGGATATAGTTGTACCAGCACAGCGGTTTGCCTCCTCTGAGCATCAGAGAGGGCTGATGAACCCGCGCCCTGCCCTGCAGAAGTTCCACGCTCATTCAGCTGGTGCTACCTTGGAGCCGCTGCAATACTGTGCCACCACGAAACACAGCATTAAACAAGTCCATCATCCCTGCTCATAATACAAGCTTTCTATTATTTTTAATCATCTTTACTGCTAGTTTTAGTGACAAAATACAAAATCCTTTAAGTGGCATTAAGCTTATTTTGAAGTTATATCTGACAAACCAAGCATGATCATTTGAACGTATTCTGCTCACATCATATCGGTCCAGCTCTTATGGGAATGTATAAGCAACAGAGGTTGGAAACAGTCTCAAGCACACAGATGTTTTTGCTATTATTGCTATCCCATTGCTATATTGCTATTTAGCACACTGAATATTTTGAGATACTGTATTTATTGAATGGAGGGATCAGATTGATGCTGTGGTCTCCAATTCCACTTGGCAGACAGAATAATGAACTTTTTAAAAAACAGTATTCCTTAAATGAACGTCTACTTCAGACAGCTATGTTGTACAGCTCACCGGAATGGGAAAACTAAACAAGCACTGTACTAATTTTATCTTAACAAATTACATCAGCAGCATAATTAAATGCAGTAATTCAAAATAAAGTTGTCTGACAATTCATTTATAAGCAAGGCAGCTCTTTTCTCTATGTCATCAACACAAGGAAGATGCTTGAGGGATCATGCCAACTCCAGCTGATTAGGTTTGGCATTTCAAAAATGCTATTAGGAGACAGACATTCCCCAGTCACCACCTCCTGCTGTTTTGGCCAGTTTATATGAACTTTCTCGTCAAAGATATGAAATTCAATTAACTGACATGACAGGGCACTTATCCACAATTATTTCTGATATGTTCAACAGGAGTTGGTAGTATATGGTTTTCAAACAGTATACTGGTAAATACGGAGTTTTCGGGACAAGTGAGATCATCATTTATCTGACACAAGGGGACTTTAATATCACACACATCTTCCCGTGTTAAAAGACTGCAACAAAGACAGGAACAGGGGACAGAATGACATTCAACTTATGAAAACAATCAGAATTTCAAATCAAGATTGCCTTTACTTTGGTGTTCAGGCTCTGATAGAATTTTCCTGATAATAGCAAAAAATGAGAGTCCTCGCTGACCATCTATTGCTTAACACTGCATGTTGAAACTAGTCCAAGGGCATGAGTCAAGCTGTGTTCTTCCTAAGAGAGAAGGTTTCTGCTTTGACCTAACAGAAAAGCTGGGTGAAAACACGTTCCACAAGTGCAAAGCATTCATATAGGAATGGAGTTAAGCTTTACAATAACAAACAAGATGTAATGGACAGCTGATATAAAATGGCCTCATAGGTATCATCAGAAAGGCTCATGAATCCTTTAATGCCTCTGTTCTGAATAAGGAAGGCCAGAGGCATTTCAAAAACCTACTCAGCTTACAACACTGCTTAAGTAGAGAGTTGCAGAAAATTGAGGGATGATAGGGCAGACAGGGAATGACTAATGCCTTTACTCTCTACTAAGTATGCTTTATAGCAGCAATGCATCACAGAATCCTCCAGATCCCACCAGCCACTATAGTAAAAAAGCTGAAACTCTATCCTATTAAAATAATGGCCCACCAAGGAATGGATACGCTAGAAGATTAGAGCAGTTTGCATTGCAATAAGCTCAGCAGGAGATTCAATCTCTGTATTTTCAGCTCAAAATTTCTGCTTTGTAAACAATGCAACATTTTATGGAAACCATCCGTATTTCTAAACTTTTATTTGGGTAATTTGTTAGGTTTAAAAAGATCAAAAACATGGTGGAAATTACCTAAGCCAGATGTATCTTACAAAGTGTGTCTTGATGGCAGCTAAAACATGGGGAGAGCAGGTCTTGAGTTTGGGGATTTTTTTCCCCTCTTTTTCTTTTTTGGTCCTCTGTGATGTATTTCTTGCTTTGTGCTCAGATCTCAAAGTTGGTAAAGTCTGACTGATGGCTTTCAGCTACCATTAAATTAATTGGTAACTCAATTTCTGTTCCATTTTCTTTCGCAATTTTTTTTTTTAAATATTCCTTGCACTTTTCTTCCTCAACTCTTTTCTTTCTCTCCTGTCCTTCTCCTCTTTCCCCCTGCTTCTGAAGAGAAGGAATAAAGAGAAAAGTAACACAGAAGGAAAGAGAAGAAATAGCCTTATGATTCTGCTCAACAATACCATTCAGCACCTTTGAAAGTCAGTATGGTCCTATTATAAAATGGTTTAAAATCAAAATCACTAAAGCAGGCTTACTTTCCATCAAAGTAAAAATCAAAATTGCAAGGGACAAATCTATCCTACTATTTAAAAAATGAAACCACCAAAAGCAGTTACAACTTTGACTTGGAGATTCAATACACTTTTTAATTCCTTTTCTCCTGCCTTACTGATCTATGTTAATCTTTATTTTAAAGGTAGAGTTTCTACTCAAAAATCCACTCTTTCTATAGACATAGAAGCACTGCTAGCTAAGCTTTGAATTATCACATGGATTATAGTTTGCAAAAGCCTTTGTACTGCAGCAATGCAATATTTTTGATTCATGATTCTCTTCAAGGATGCATCTTTCTAGGCATCATCACTTTGTTAATAAAAATGTTTTGTAGTTGTTAGAATAAAATACAAAGATGTAGGCAATTGAAACAAAGGTCTTTATACACAAGGTGCAGAGCCCTGAGACCAGCAGCTTTTGACTGTCTGGAAGGAGCTAAATGCAAATTTAGCCTGCAGGAAAGATGAAGCACAAATCAGGCACCTTCTTCGTTACTGGATTTTGTAGTATATTCATTGTAAAAGTACTCAGTATCAGTATTCAGAGAACATCATTTAGACTTTCTCTTCCAAAGAGGGCATCTGGTTCCACATATCCCTCTACCTGCAAGACTTAAAGACTCAAAACGTTTCTATATACTAAACAGCTTTCAGTCATACAACATTCCTGCCATTCTCCCATGAGCGCGTATCTGTGTGGGTGCACACACTCACCCTGTTCTACAGTTGGTCTCATGGGCTATGAAGGACAGAGACTGGATTAATTTCCATCTGTGAGGATATCATTATTATATTTTAACATCTCTGGTGTGTATTTGATATCTATTTATTCCAGCCCTAAGGAAGAGAGAAACCTAAATGCACCAGAACAAAACAGCTGTAGAAAGAATATCAACACGATTAAGCCAAAAGACAGTGACACACTGACAACGCACCATTATGAAAACCAGGAGACACCATATTTTCATGAAGTGCAAGGAACCTCAGACTGCAGCAAAAAATAACATTGTATCACTGTAGAAATAAAATTTGCTTAACTGCATTATTTTTAGGACAAAGACCTGAAATGTGCCTCTGAGTGCCATGGTGAAAAAATAAATACCATATAAAAATTTCCAGGAGTACATACAGAGCAGGTATGTTACAGATCATAATTCTTGCCGAAAACTAAACAATAAGCATATGTCACAACTTGTATACCGTATTCACTGAAAACAAATCAAATCTACTTTGCCTGTACAGCACTGCATATCACACGATAGGACTGAAATCAGTGATAACACATCATCTTTACAGAAGTGAAAATTATATGTAGGCATTACACAGACAGTAAGCTTGTATAACAGGCTGCCCAGAGAGGCAGTGGATGCCCCCTCCCTAGAACGGGGGCTTTGGATGGGGCTTTGAGCAACCTGGTCTAACGCAAGGTGTCCCTGCCCATGGCAGGGGGGCTGGAACTAGATGATCTATAAGGTCCCTTCCAAGCCAAACCATTCTGTGATTCTATGATAAACACGGAAAGTTTGTGGTACTTAACACAATTCAAAAATTTATGCAATTTTGTCTGGCTGTGTGGATGTGGCACATTTAGGCATACACAGACAACACTGCTGGTAAGAATTGTGATTTAATGAAACAGAATTTGTATAATTGTATGTATTATTGTATACATGCAGCCGTATTTTTGTATGTATTCCCTCTCACTAGAGCACGAGTTTAAAATACGTCAATTCTATTCACGGATAAATTGAAAATGCATTATTTTCTATTGGTTGCCCTCTGGAACTGAGATGTATTTAGTGCCATTTTATTCAGAAATTCAAATTTCAGGCAGACTTCAGTAAATTATGCAGCCGTGTCTTTTGTTAAGCTTATTGTAAACAAAGAATAAGTTGTACAGACAAGCCACAAAGTATTCTTTAGGCAAAGAAATAAAACACAATGAAGAGGGAAGAAATGTGCAGCAATAGTTATTATGCCATTGTATCTAGTTCTAGTTTTTGCCTTTCTCTGCTTTATGTTTTTATGAACAAAACACTTTTCATTAACTTGTTTATTGTGTGCTGTGGTTTTTTACAGTAACAGAATCATAATGAGAGTTAAGTGCTAGGTTGGACTTCATCTTTGATATTAGGGATTCTGTTTATGAGCAAGAAGAATCATTTAGATGACTAATAACATTTACACTTGTATTTTAATGCCAGTTTTGTATACAGGATATTATTCACTGTAACAGCACTTTTGAAGGCTGACATTTTACACTTTACAAGAGCAAGGACTTTTTTTTTTCTTGGGTTTATTTTCTTTTTTGAGAGCTCTAAGTTTTCTTGAAAAAAACCCAGCAATCTGGAAGAGAATTGTCCTTTACGATTAGTGTGAAACTGGCAAAGAATAGTAGGAGTAACAAGTCAGGATCAACTTGTAGCTGTGCAATCCCCTGTAGCAAAATGCAAGGGGTCACACAATTGCTCTATAGGATTCAGTCACCCAACAGGTATCTTGGGGATGCTGCAATCCTCTCTCAGGCTACCAAAGTCCATGATACAAGCTTCTTTAAAAAGACATTTAAGTTCCATTATGCTTTTTCCACCATAAAACCTATCATTTATGCTTACAATAATCCAGACAGAAGATATGCATTCTCTGTTGGTATCACTGCCAACGACATGGTGGTATGCTCACCCACCAAAAAAAATGCACAGTGTGTAATAGTGAGTTTGGCTTCAAGTTGCGTAAATCACCCAAAATGTGATACAGGACTCTTCATACATTCATCTTGTACTGAGAGAAGGTGAAAAAATAAAGAATATCCAAACCCATGTGAACGAACATTAAATTTTAATGGAAGAGATGAAATGGAAATTTACGATTTAAAAGGATAAAATATTATATTACACATGACATAAACTGACATCTAGTTAGTGAAATATATTTCAAAATCACAAATCGAGTAGCTTAAATCAACAATCATTAAATTGGCAACAATAAATTTTTCATCTAAAACTTTAGTGGGCCCTTTTTTGACATGCTGCTGCCTTTTGGTTTTCATTTGTATCTTACAGAGAGAAGGCCAACCTGACATAAGAAATCAGTATAGAAATTGCATGAAAATATAGTAAAATAAGTTCTTTCCTTTCTCTCTTTTTCAGTTATTCCTGATGTAACTCAATGGAGTTTTACTAGATGGATGCTTCAGAGACTTGTAAATAAGAAGTATTCTAACACCTGCTCCAGGCTTTTGAGAAGCAATTGAGCCAAAACAAAAATCAAGCAATTTGCTCCAAGCCTGAGTTTCTCTGCACCGAAAAAATAAGCCCAAAGTTCCCATCAGAGAATTTTAAATCTTAGTGCTGAGAGAGCATCCTTCTCTAAGGAGCTCTTGAATCATAATTAACATGCAGAAAGATAATTACAATGTGTTAGAAACCTTTCTTCCAGAAAGGATTTCAACATAACCAGGCAGCCTCAGAAACACATATAAGCATAACCTCTATAGACTGTAATTCATAACAAAGATTTGTTCCACTGGTTAACCACAACAGAAATAAGTGAATCCACCAGATCCTGCTCAGACTAGCATTCCTCTTAAATTATACACACATTTTGGAAGACATAAAAAGTTTAGTGAAAAAATCTACAATGGACAGAACTAACCAGTGGCAATAAGCCAATGAACTAGGTCAGGTTTTTAATTTACTTAGATTTTAAACACAGCCAGATAAGATAATTCTAATTCTGAAATTCAGAACAAGACTGTCTCTTACAAAGAATAATAAAGTTGCCTCTACTACAAGTACCATGGGAAGTGGGTGGAAGACAGTAAAGTCTAAGGGTTAAAAAGGAAAAAAAAATTAAAAATAGCAAGGCTGGTCCATAACTCATATTTCCAATATTTCTGTGTTTTTATTTATATGTATAACAGTAGATAGGTTTTGAAAGCCATAGCTGGTAACTAGGGCTTCACTTTGTCACTACGTGATAACATGAAATACAGATCAGTCTCAAATATTATCTATTACTCCCAACGCAAGCAGGGCAGAAGACAAGAAGTCCTGTTTATTGATTTATTGAGTCTACAGGAAAAGTCTAAGTTATTATCAGAAGCACAGCAGAAATCAGACACTGATACATTTTCCTAATTGCCTCCTTTTGGAAACCCAGCTGAAGCAGTTGCTCTTGGAGTCCCAGGGCAGTTTTATTGATGTATAGGCTGAAGCGAATGAACGAATGTCCCAGGCAGATATTCACCACAGACAGCCACAGCTGACTGTCCGTCAGGAGTACCACGCAACAGGTGTACAGAATTGGGCAGAGTACGGAAGAGTAAGAGTATAAAATGATGCGAGATTACTTTCAAAAACCTGCATTTAGCTCAGCTGGTACCCCACATGGGATATTTAAGGTCACCGTAATGAGCTGCCAAAGAACATAGAGACGGATCACAGATTGGTTTGAGCAAACACTCCGTCTCCCTCCTTCCTGCGGAGCAAAACAGCTCAGGCGTGGCAAGGGAGTGCCAAGGGCAGGAGGGGTAAAGCATGGCATCTTACAGGCACAAGGCAATGGGAGCTATAGCCCTACTACACTCAGTTTTCACTGTTCATGTACACTTCCCACAAATAAAATAGTAATTGATTTGGTGATGAGTCAGGTTAACAGAATGGAAGTTCAGGATTTTCCCTTACTTCTGACATGTTGATGAAATACTCCATTATGAACGTCAAAAAAATTTACTTTCACGGGTAGAGCTACATAATTTTATAGTTACACGAAAATCATTTGTAAATATTCCAGTTGGCTTAATTTTATACTAGTTCATGCACAGAAACATATTGGCCAGCCACTGTTTTGTTTACTTAGGAACCTGTATTACAGTGGACTTTGCAAATAATTTCGTATTGAAATCACATCTAAATATTTTAAGTTTTGTCCTTTCATTTGCCTAAAATAGTTTATTACTGAAATTCTTATCAGAAACCTCTATGCAAGAGAAGAAAAGTCTTTGCAACATGCTAAATTTCCGCACTCTCAACGGACAGTAGAAGTGAATTCTAAGGTTGAAGTGCTGATTTTTTTCTTCCCCTCTGGGGAATGTTGGATTTTAAAATCTATAGATTGAATGGGTATATACTAACTCAAATCAGGTAGACAACAAACTAAACCAAAGCCATTCCTTCACATTATGTCTGGATAAGACATATTCAATGTTCAACAATTTGGTTTAATCTGTAATACCATATAATTCAGAGTTAATGTACCTAGTAGGCAAAATCGCCCAGGCATACGCTGCAAACCTCAGGTGTACTCAGAATAAACAATTTAAGAGCAGTATGAAATATGAATCTGTATTTGCAGAATCTTATTCCATTTCACAAATAGAGTGGTACAAAATCAAGGGATATCAGGGAGCGTCTACTCTGCTCTGGAGTATGAGCTCCATGTACTGCCAAAGGTGGTATACGGAACACACAGTAACTATTAAAATTTAACTCTATTTGACCCTTTTTAGCTTATTCATACAGGCAAATGAAAGCAGTAAAAGATACAAAATCAAAACAATGTTTTGATTATTGATATTTATCTTTTTAGATAAGGACTTTCTAATTTTTCTGTCAATTAACATTTTTATTGTGTGCAAGATCCGACACCGCACAGAACTCTAGCCTTTGGTATGTACTTTACATCACCTAGAAGCTTCCAATCTTGAGGTGCAATATTTGTTACTATTCCTTTGTGCCATGCAACATTAACTTGGAAAAACAGGTGTTTGCTTTTCTATCTTGTGGTCATGGCCTTGCTGGACTTGTTAATGCCATGATCGGACTCAGGTGCCAAGAGCTGAGGAGTTAACAAAGGGAGCAATTGACTTGTGCTTAATTGACTTCTGCTTATCTTATCAGACAGAAGAAAGAGGGGATAGCCCCTAAAAAGCCCCTAAAGCACTAAACCATTACCTTAAACTCAATTTCTGTAGACAGTGCATTTACCAACGGCAATCCCAAATCTGTGATACCTGTCACTTGAATAAATCACCTATTGTTTCAACTTTGCAAAACTGTTTCAGTGAAAGTCCTTGGAGGGGCTCTGGCAGGCAAGTTGAATCTGGTAAGTGGCTACACACTTAACCCTTTAGACATAAACTGTTGACCAAGTCTGGGACTAGGAGTAGATCCAGCCACACCTAAACTCCTCTCTGAGAGTTTAGAACACAAGGGGGTCTGCTCCAAACCTGGAGACTCAACAGGAGGGTTGACTCCCTTACCCCTTTTAACATGACATATCTATACACACACATATATCCTCCTTTTTTACAAAAAAAGCATTTTGAATCAGAAAACAAACTGGAAACCAGATTTGCAATCAAATGTCTTTCAGCGTTTGAGAAGCTTCACTGGCAGGTAGCTTCACATAGAAAAATTGATCCAAAAGAATGAATGATGCTATACATCAGAAAAAAATAAAGTGCATGCCTGAAATTGCTTTCTAACTTCCTGCTTAAAAAGGTGCAAGTACCCCTTTCTAACAAGCATCTATACTGATTTCTGCAGAAATCACTTCAAAATAAATGTTAGTCACTGCCATGTGTCTGGTGTCAATGAATACATTTATGCTTTGCCACAGTGTAACCCATGCAACTGACTTAAAAGCAGAAAAAGTAATATCAAATCAACATAGATTTACAGTAATTATAACCATAGACATGTATTTAGAACTCTTAGTGAAAATAATACATACAGTCCACTATGATCAAGCTAGTAAGTATATAACTGCATACTTTTCAAAAATAGACAGCAAGTCAGAATATATTCAGGATATGGCTGAATCTCTTACTACATATTTTCCCTGATTTTTTTTCCTTCTTAATGTGAAAGAGTAGAACCTAACATATAACTAGTTTATGTAATTAAAAAAAAAAAAAATAAAATCACAGTTTGGGTTTTTTAATGGCTCTGAGGGGAAAACAGTTTTACAGTGTGTACCCCACAGACATTAATATTGTGGGGAATGGGCTTAAGGATACTGTGCTTGCACTGGATGCAAAATATTTAATCTTTAGATACAAACACAACACATGGCAGAGGTTTAGGCTGGGATTTAAACAATTATTGTTTTTTTCTTTTACCTCCTGTGTATCCTGGCTTTTTGGCATAGATTTCAGCCACATCCAAACCAAAAATACAGAAGGGGGTTAAAAACAAAGAACTCCAGTACAAATCACATTTTGCCTTTTCCTAAAGTTTCCCTTCTCCGTTTTAAAAAGCATCTAGATACAAAATCCTCTCTTCGGTGAATCATAAATCCCTGTAAAAGGAATTCGGAATTCAGTCCAAAATGCTGGCACATTCACAGCTTTACACATTACAGCTGTTATTATTTGGGTAGGGCAGGGGGAGAAAAACCAAGCAGTAATTCCATCTTCAGCCGAAGTGTTAATGTAACGTTAAGCAGTTGTAGAAAACAGGTGAAAAAAGTGCAACTGATGTTTATTTCTTATTATTATACATATTACAGTAATGACTAAATGTATATTTATAATGTAAGATGAACTTTACATGGTAACCATAATGTTAGGCAGCAAAAACTTAAAATCTGATGTTTATAAAGAAAACATCAGAACATGCATGGAGTAAAGTATTGTGTTATATTTGATAAATTTAATTTTCTTTCAATTTAGTACAAGGGACATGGATTTCACATACCTTTGAAATGTTACTCGACCGACTTGTGGAACGCCCTGGGGATTTATCATTCTGGAAAAAAACATTAAAAGATGAAAAAAGTTACGTCATTTAAATTCTACCTAAGAAGTAGTTGTACTCTTTTTGTGATTGTGAGTGAACAGAGTTTCTCTTCCTCTATTTTTCTTCAGTTTGGCTACTGACTGTACCATGGAAAACCACTCGATAAATTAACCATTAAAATATTCACGTGAATTACATCAGTGAAAGCTGGAAAAAGTTCTGTAAGAAATTGTTAGCAGTTAATTACTGTTGATTTATTTTGCAGGATTTTTTAACAACTTCTTGACTGAAAGATTAATGTGTCATCACAGCTTCTCATGAAACCCAGTACTCTTGTACCTAGAGGAATGTTTCATGACAAATAATAAAATCCACCTACTTACACTGGACATCTCCCTGCTCAAAAAGTTGAATTCATCCTTTCAGGAACATTAAAACAGTACTAGATGACTTCCTGGCCAGACATGTTCTGAGAACAACAAATTGTAACCATATAGTTCAATTTAACACCTACTCCTCCATCCCCTCTTCGTCATGCAAAAAAAAACATATACACAAACCAACACCATAGGCTGCATTCCATTACTAAAGCGAATGTAGAACAGCTACATTTCTATAGCACAATGCGTTTTTTTCTGGTATGCCAAAGGAGGAAGTGAAGCAGTGGTTCAATGTTACACTTCCCCAGCAAGAGATTCAGCTTCATTTACACGGAAAAGGTAAAAGATATTTAAGAAGCAGTGCTTATCCCCCTGGTAAATGCACATATCTTAGGGAGGTCATAGAAATATTTTTCTCAGCACTGCAAATGGAGGTTCAAACACTCAGATGAAATATTCATATATATAAGACTGATTTTTGCCTAGAAGGGGGTTGAACTAGGTATCATTCGTGCAAGTTTGTTAGATAACCTCCTTGGAGGGACAGAGGGACAAATCCCAAAGTAGACCTTTCACTTGCGCAGCTTAATTTGCAACGCATGCTTCACCGTGGCAGGAAGACACATACATTAATAATTTCAGGCATACATGTCCATAAAAGTCTTTCAACTTCACTATGACCCATCTCTCCTCATTCTTCATTTAAAGAACTACAGAAAAATACAGAAGCTGACAGTTAAAATAGGCTAAATTTCCTACTCCATTAATGTGCATGTCTAGTCTAGACATTAGTATTTGCCTGATAATTTGTAGCACAGAACAGTTTTGCAATGACAAAAAAAGACAAAAAAAGAAACCCTTAGGCAATTTGTCAGCAACCATTTAGGAAAAAACACTTTGACATTTTAATATTAAAAAAGCTCCTTCAACCTCAACCCCAGTAAGCACACCCACATGAAAAATAAATTCAAACATACTTGTTGTTTCATATACTTACTGTATCTCTCTTCCTTCAGTCTGCAGGTAGCTTATATTTTTGTTCCATCCCTCAGCACCATCAATTTTTGCACTGCAAATATGAACATACTGAACTATCTCTCTTTTTACTTTGTCTTCATCAGCACTAAGTAGCACAACGGAGCCTTGCCCTCAAAAAAACTGCGTCACTGAACTCCCTGACCATACATTATTCTCCATTATATTCTGCCATACTTGCTAATTCTCAGGACTTCACCACCTTCAGGTTTGTGTGTCAGTTTCTTCTTTTTTTAGGAAGAATTAAAAAAAAAAAAATCTTCAAGTTATGCACTTATTTATTACATCTTGTCCTTGAGGTTGGCCCCACTTTGAGCAGGGAAGTGAACAGCTGATTCCTTCTGACCTGAAGTATTCTATGAGTGAAATATTACTTCTGTGATATATTATCCACTGTAGCTTTGGTAATAAATTAATAATTGCTTATCCTTCCTAGACAACATTAAATGTATTAAGTTTGGAATGTCTTCATTTATATCCATAGAAGATACACTTTGGGTATTCTGGGTCAACATTCAGAGAAGTTCTGCTTTGATCTCAAGATAATAGAAGTTATGGACCCATGAAATTAATTGCCCTTTCGTGGTTAGAAATTATGAATGGGGATCATAGCTGAGAAACTCCCTGACAAAAGCATGCAACCTTTATCCTCCATCACTTGGACTAAAGAAATATTACGTATTTTCTGACACTATAGTGAACTCTGGAAGTATAACTTCCTTTCTTTTAACAATCTATCCTCCAAGATTAATTTTCAAAATCTGTTTCCTCACTACAGTTCTCTAGGCTTTTTATATGATCCATTCTTCACTATGGCACAAATCTCCTTCACTTTAGTTACAACAAGCTCCTGACCCTCTAATTGAAAACTCCTAGCATCCACACTCTGCAAAGCACTAGCTCATAAGCTGAATGGTCTAAGTTGAGAGAAGGAGTGAGGGCTCTGCAGCTTTTGGATAAATAAAAAATAAGTTCAATCGTAATTTCCAAGTTCAGGTATTTCATGGTGATTTATCCTGAAAAGCATATAAATAAACAAACCACAAAATGTTGCACTAAATAACCGCACATAAATCAAAGACAGACTTCTTCATTCAAGTTTACATTGAACTTGCAGGACTGTTCATACACAGAAAGAACAGAATGGAAAAGTTATGGCAAAATCTCTTCTGAAATGTGTCCTTAAAGAATGTCTGTGTGCTTCCATTGTAATGGTTTATCTTTACAAAGTATTCACATTGTTAAGAATAATTGATTCATTTTCGTACTGTAAGTGAAGAGTAACTATCTTTATTGAAGAACATTTTCCCTACAAGCTTGCTAAACACTAATACAAAGATATTTTTCCCATACATTCAATACTGATTTACATTTGAAAGGTTATAGCCAGAGAAATATATGTTCAAACATCTATACTTATTTTTGTGCATCAGAGAATTGCCTTTTCATGTCCTTCCAATTATATTATTTCAAAGAAAGTAGCATCCACCTTTTAGAATTGACACTTCTCAGCAGGAATTATTTCACACTTTCAACTAGGGCTCTTGATCTCCTGGACTGAGTTTTATAGATTTACACATACAGAGGTCTGGCACTTGAGTGAAGTAAAACCAAAATATTTAGAGAGATCTCTTGCTAAAATCCTCAAACTGTTGTTTTCTCCAGTCAGCAAAACACCTCCTTCCAAGATCTCTCCTGGCCATGACTTGTACAAGACTTTCAGATTGGATGTTTTATCATGCTGTCCAAAAAACCCACACTGGAATGCCTCTCCTTATTTCCAGACATCCTGTACCACCAATATCTCATCTCTTCTGTCTTGTGTTACATCCTGCAAACACTCCATCCAGTATCTCTTCAAAACTGTAATAGCACAGAAACCAGTTCCTGTAACTATTCCCCTAGAATATCAAGAAAAATCAGTCTGTGTTTGTAAATTTCCTAAGAATTCAGTTTTACCAAGATCATTTATAAGTATATTATTGAAAACAGAATTCAAGCTTCAATATAAATTCTGGGAGGAAGACAAGAGAGAAATAATGCCATGAAATTTCAGATTATGATGAGTTCATGAAATTGCTTTGGGAGAAATGTTCTATGTCCCTGTCCCACCACATCATACCAAGAAACCAACCTGGGCTGTAATAAGGAATTAAAGAATAAAAACCAAAATGATAGCTAAAGCTCTTTTTTTCTGTGTCAGTAAACCATCTCCTAAAAATCTAGCTTCAGCACAAGACTGGGTTCTTGAACTGATTTTTTTTTTTGCAGACACCAGCTAAAATTTAAACCCATTAAACTTTCTGGTGCTCAGAAATACGGTTTTTCCCAGCTTGCAAATGTGACTTACATTGCTAACAAACAGTATTTTTACTAAAGCAAGCGAATAAAAAGGCTAGTAGCAACAAATCCCTAAAATACTGCTGTAAGCAGTTTGGGCTCTTACTCTAAAGAGGAAAGTGATAGATTGTCTGGTTGCTTTCTGACTTGCACTAAATATTCATAAGCACAGTTAATAATTTCAAGTCTTGCTGGGTATCAAAGTGCATTTTAAAATAACTAATTGGTTTGCCTGGTTTCTTTCCTTTAGTTGTCCCTTGCTCTTCTCTGGCTCTGAGCATCACTTGGGCTGACGCAGGCAGCTCGCTAGCAGACTGCACTTCATCTCTCTGAACAGAGCACAACAGCATCAAGAATTAACCACAGTATTGCCATTCACAGGAGAATCTTAAGCAGCAACTTCTGTCACACACATACACCCAACCCAGCCCTCAAAAAAAATCTTTTGCACAAAATATTTCGCCTTTGCTTTCTTTCCTGTGGACTCTAACCATTGCATCACAGTGGTGCGACATGCTGCTTCACACATCTGCACTCAGTCCTCAGGCTTAGAGTTCTATACATGATTGTAACGACAGATTTTCTTCTAGAAGTCATATCACAACTTATCACAAAAATACATGTCTCCTAAATGTAAGCACAACGCACGCCAAACAAATGTGGGTTTGCCTGCCCGAAGTCCCTTTCTACCTACCACCCCCTCACTGCTCCGCACAGGAGCCTCCTTTCAGCACCTTTTCACTTCTGGAATTTTGAAGAGGAGCAGAAACTGCTTTCACTTTACAGCCTGAGCTATCAGATGTCTAGATGATCTGAACTAGCAATGTCAGTCACCGGAAATCTAAAGAGCAGGGATTAACATTATTAAAATTGATGTTGGACTCGATATACGTATTTCAGTACCTTAAAATGAAAACAGAAAGACACAAACACAAAACAGGCAACATATGCTGTAGCTGATAAACAAAAATTCCAGCACCCATAATTAACTAAGACATAAACACACTGTATGATTACTAGGCATCATGCATATTTCTACTGTGGAACCCATAATGTTTTTAATGCCAAAGAACAGCTGGGTTCAAAGCGCCAACACACAAAAGAAAAGTCCGCTGGGAATATTAAAGGCTGCGATGCAGATGCAACCCTTAATTAAAATAATAATAAAATATAAGTAATAACTATTAAGAAAAGGTAAATATCAACAAAATACATGCAATATGTATTGTTTATATTATTCACATATACTATATCATATCTCTCTATCAAACATCTAAATTGATATAACTACCTATCTATCTATGAATGTATTTATACGTGCAGATATGTAAATGTATTCAGTGTTTTCCTAGTTATCTGCTACTGAGCATGGCCAGAGCCAGGATAACACTGTCTCCCACAGTGTAGTTATTGTTACATTACTCAGGAACTTTCGCACAGTTTTTTGTATTGGGATCTAAATTATTAAAACATACACAAGTGTAAATATATAGGTATTTATTTATGACTATTTACACCAAGAAGATAATGACCGTGTTACTACTACAGAGCATGCAACCTGCCTCTTGGTCAGTTTGGACTTGGACAGCCTTTTCTCTACGGGAAGGAAGAGCAGGGGGATACCAGTTGCTGGTGATAACGTCTTAACAACTTTCAGAGTAACCAGCAAGTTCTGAAGAGCTTTGATGTGGGGAATTTGAGTCTTGGAAGGAATTCAAAGCAGTTTTTAGCCCTAAAATAATATTGAGAAAGCAGCCTATCATTAATTGACAGTTATCTTTTATTATTAATGGAACCATTTTCTGCGTTGTTACATATTTTATCTAATTTTTTCATATTTTCAAATATTCAGTTAGCCATACATCTCCTCTTATGAATGAATCATACCAATAAATCACCAAATATAAAACTATTGGTAAAGTCTGCATTTGAAAATGGAAGAAAATTTATCTCCTTTATTTGTAAACAAATAACTCACCGTTCGAATAAATTTCAACTTGATTGAGAAGTTCAACATTCATATCAAATCACCTACAAGGTGAAAAGCCTGTGATGAAGGTAAATCTAAACAGACTGAAGGTCTATATTGTAAATCACAGCTGTACAAAACCAGCTGGTTACCACAAGCAAAGCTTCTGAGGATGCTGAAGCATTTCAGACATGCTGTTCTGACTGTCTTCTGTGGAATCAGACTACATAATCCAGTGTGACATGAAGAATTTAGTTTTATTACCCTAGAAGTTGTGTATTTTCCATATTTATAAGTGGGAAGAAGAGTACATAGCAACAACCAAGGAACCGCCCTATGAGTGGGTTGCTGGGTAACCTTGCAGAAGAATAATGTACAGGTGCTTCACTTGGCACGTGCCCTCTTACTAATTTTGCAACTAAGATATCTTTGTGGCCAGATTTGCAGCGGATATTGGTCCTTGGGCTGCAGTAAGGTTTGGAGTTAAACATTTTTGGAAGTTATTTTCTTCTTCACCATTTTTTCCTGTGAAAAGGAATGCAACCAGCCGCATGGCACAGACGTATCACTGTGCTGCTTACAGCTGCTTCATGCACTGGTATCTCTAGTGTATTATCGTGTACTATTTTACTCCACATCAGTCTCAATGGACTCAGTGTAGCAGCTTTCTTTTTAGCGCAAACTGCTAATAAGCATGATAAATATATCAGAATCTGTTCCACTATCCTTTTGAGTTGAAAATACTAATTACAGTTTAATGAGGCTCAGAGCAATTTCCATCACAGGCCAAGATGAGACAATAGCATGCTTGCTGTTACAATATAAGGGTTTCACAGTGATGCTTCTACCTGCAATTTCACGCACAACTTCCATGTTCCAACATTCGGTTACTTTCTCTGTATTGCACAGATGTACAAGGTCAAAACTATTTTAGAAACTGGAATAAATACACCATTACATTAAAAAAAAAGAAATCCAGCACTGAATCAACCTTGAAGCACAGCACAGGCGTGTATCGCATACAGTCCGAATACAGCACGTACTAACCACCCACCTGACATAAGGGCAATTCCTTTAACAGCTCACAGAAAGAGACAGAATTCACTTTGTTGTACCATGCTTTGAAAAAGTGAAAAGTTCTTAGAAATCCTTGCCAAAATGACAAATGAAACAATCATGAATTCGGAAATAAGTTCAATACAAATCAGTAAAAAGACAATGGATGTCAAGTAGCTGCCCTTGACTGACCATGAGATAAGAAGCTAGCCAGAAGCTTTTATTGGAAAATTATTTCTGGTAATGCCTAATACTAATGAGAATGAGGTTAAAGGAACAAAACTGAAAATAAAAAGGCCGGGATTTCAGAAGATCAAGATATAAAGGTGAGCGAGAGTCTTACAACAAAGAATCCATACACAGCTGCCAAAGGGTCTTGCTCATTTGTACGTCCTGCTTTCTAGGAGCAAAGTGAACTTGTTCCTATTGCAATTAAGACAACTAGGAACTGAGAGTTGGAAGTGGTTCTAATTTCCTTCGGCGGACCAAGAGTAGCCATTTGATTCAGTTCAGAGGCTGAAGAATATCACATTCTTTCCTTCACTGAACGCAAGTAAAGAACTTGAGCAAATCTTAAACTGATCTAAGAACCATCTTCAACATCCTCCTGCTGCAGATTACATACTTCGTTATCCAAGTCAATGAAATGCAATGTGACAGTCCAGCCCCTGCCCCACATGACTCAGGGTTTAAGCCTTGAACAAGTTACCACAGGGGAAGTCTCCAGTGTAAGCTATTTTATCAAGTTCCATTGTATCAAAAACATCACAAATTGTATACATATCGCTCCGCAATTGAGCATACTTTGGAAAGTATATTTGAAGCAGACAAGATGGTCTCACACTCTTACTTGAAGTATGATCTGTTTCTATGTCCAAAGCACCAAATTATTAAAATACTAAAGAGAAATGATAGAAACAAGTGCAAAACAGAAGTACCAGTATTTTACATTGTTCAATATAATTCATCATATTTTTCACAAATCTTTCCACTTACCTCTACTAGGAGGCAGAATGTATATGTTGCTCAGGACAGACTTGGGCAATAAGCAATAAATCGTTGTGTGGCAACAGCTTGGTGCCAGAGGATCGTTCTGCCTCCTTGATCTAGGGCAATTCAGCGGATTGCATCTACTGGCAGAGAGGTTCATGGTGTTCTTCATTTCAAAAGGAAGCCAGTGTTGTGTCACCCAGCTCATTTCCAAATGACACTATCCATCAGAAACTATGGACACCAATATCCTAACCAATCGCTCGGTTAACATACTCTAACAAAACGTAATTTCACATGACTGGTTTCATTTTTAAGTAGATGTGAAATTTTCATACACTCCTGGTTTCACTCACTGAATCAATCAGCTGACTGACAATATCAGGATTTTTTTTTCAAACTAAACAGGTTTCGTTTACCCTTTTGCTTACTTTAACCTTAAGAAAAATCACGAGCATTTCATACAAGCTTGTTCTCTATGATTAGGTGTTCTCAATCACTCTTAGTATGCAAAAATATGCATCTAAAATAGTATCTGTCCTTGTCAACTCAGGAACTGTTTCGTGAACACCAAGCATCACACATAACACTGCATGAAAAATCTAATCTAATTAGACGCCTTTGCTCTTCAGTTTATACCATACGAAATAAAAAGGCTGCCAAAATGACAGTTCCTTGTAGTACTTTTCTAACGAGATACAAGTGATTCCTGTCTTTATCCAAAGCTAATCACACAGTTAAAAATTAAAAGTTTCAAAGATAGATATTGGACAAGTGAAACTTGCCTTTACCTTCTATTTAAAAAGTCACAGGGAAAAAGCAGACCAAGACTATAATTTAAAAATCAACAAACTGCTAGCCTGTACTCTAATGACATACCTAGATATGATCAAGATGGATGGAGTAGTATTCACAAATGGAATTAAATTAAAAATGCACAGTGATAATATTAATTATAACTACAGAAAAGATTACAAAATTAAATAATAAAAACAGAAACAGGCAAATACAAAGGAAAAGAGACAGTATGAAAAATAAACACGGGAAAATGTTTTCTCCTTTGTGTCAAAATATGGTATCACATAACAAGTAAGATTTTCCCTATGCATACAGGCATTTAAAAGAGCTAGTGCTTTCGAGCCTGCAGGGAGGGAGAGAAATGACATGAATTCTCACTGTTAGTTTTTCACCAGAGAACCGTACTTATATTGACACTCAATAAAAGGCTCTAACTTCTGTGGCACAGTGTCTACAGAAGATTTACTTGTCACATTCAGAAACAAATCTTGGCCTACAAACTTCTTACTAATGTTTTGGCTTTCTACTGCTATTTGCCAAAATACTTCTCTTCAGCAAAAATACAGAGCTTTTTATTATTATTGTATTAATGTCTAACTACAGCCTGTTTAATTTCTACCATCTCACTACATTAATCAGAGCACTTTAGTTGTAACAGGTAGCAATATAATTTGTGATAGATTTCCACATGTCAAAACCACCTTCTGCTGCTTACTTGCTAATGTCTAAATTACTTGGCAATTATAAAAAACCTGCATGATTGCACTAATACTTGATTTACATTCATTTATTACTGGAGACATGCTATGGCAGATTTTGTGTTTGGGTGTTGTTGATAAAGATAACTCACCTTGGAAAACTGCAAGCGTTATTTTTATACCTTTTTTTCTTGGCATTACTCACCTACAGCAAATGAAGACAAGCACCAATTTCTGGTTTCATTTTCTATAAAATACAAAAGCAACAAACAGTCTGCAGGCTTTACTTTGTCAATCTGTTTTGCTAATGCATGACTGTCAGTTCAGCTGTTTTATTACTTCTACATAGGTGTGACACATATATGTCACTGTACAGCTCGGTGTCAAATATGAAATAAACCAACTGTTTAATTATCACTTATTTTCACACTGTGTTACCCTCCTTAAATGGGTTTGAGGCATGGAGCAAGAAAGTGAAATAGAATCATCCTCACTATGACATCAAATAATCATTTTCTCTCTCTTCTATGTTGAACAGAAATGCAACACAATAACTTTCACTCCAGCACTCTTAAATCAAATGGTTCAATCATTTACACATTATTATAATTTACAGGTAACATATTTAAGCGTTTCCATCCTTGATCAATCAAGATCTCTTTTTTCATTCTATCTTGTACAGCATGATAGTAGTTTAGTACACTAGCCACTATATTTATCTTCCAAAGCTCTCAGTACATCACGAAACTTTGCTTTTCTATAAGACGCTGAATGAGTCTGAAGAGAAGACTTGGTCTTTCATTCACCATGTTGAGCTCCAATCAATGTTTGTTCTATTATCAGTCTGAATGTTTTTTGGGTTTTTTTTCATTTGTTTCTCCATACATCTGGTCTCGGCAATTGTTCTCTCTTGGTTGAACACTCCTGGTGGTCAGTATACAAATTTCAGCAAATAGTAGTAAGGAGTAATGGATATTTTTTTTACAAGAAAGTAGACACAGTCTGAGAATCATCTAATCTGATATTTAGTTCATAGTACGATATGCATTCACTTTTCTCTTTGTTAAGTATGACTATATGTAAATTTTTTAATTAAAAAGACAAACTAACATGTTTTAGAAGCCAGAATTCAGAGGTCACTTTGTTGTCTGCCAATTATTGTGACCTGCTGGATTCCAGTCAATTAGTACCAGAGATTAAAGACTTTGAGTGGCCAAGTACTTGTCTAACAGCCAAGTATGTATCAAAGGACAAAAGATTAATTAAATATGCAAGGTCAAAGTGCCTCAATTACATTATAGCTATAAAACATCACTTGATTATGCATTGTACGTTCAAATAGCACTATTTTTATACCTTTTATCTGATTACAAGTTTTCTGTCTTCAGTGTCCCTTTAACTCAAACTCCTCTGAGTAAAAGGGAAAATGAAAGGAAAGAGTATTTTCCCAGTCCTCTAAAGTCTATCCAAGCATTCAGATCCTTTAAAGTACAGGTGCCACCTTTCACTGGCCAATTTGATTCATTATTCAGCCTAAACCCACTGATCTCCAACTGTGAGAACAAAAGGACCAAAACTATAAAGAATTAAGTTCCTGACCATAAGTCCTAAGTGCTAAGTAATAATGCTAAGCAAAAAATAATGGAATTCAAACTGGATAAAGAACAACACTGTTTGATTATATGCCTGGCTTCTGATATGCAGCAAACCCATATCTCAGGGGTCTCCACGTGTATAACAGAAATGCAAGTAGAACAGTAGAGCTCACAGAAAATACTGACATTAGATAACAGCAAGATTAAGAGAATTTGTGTTGAACCCTGGTGGTCAGGGTTGTTACTGCCGGATGCAGCTGAAAAATCAGAAATGTTACCAGCTGAATAATTTAATTCTGCACCAGCAGGCCCAGATGCAAAGGCCCATAGCTCTTAGCTATAGGCTTAGCATGTCTGAAAACCTACAAACACAAGCTGAAAATAACAAATGTAAGGACATGAAGGAATTTTATGCCAGCTGAATCTGAGATGCACATAGATTCCACAAATACATTCATCAGCATCTTTCCTGCCTCTGCTGGAAATCCCCAAATTCATCTTAATGCTAGATTAACTGAGATTAATAAATAATTAAACAGTTTGGGGCTTATCATTTAATTTAATTATCTACTCATTATTTTAGTCATTACGTAGTTTGTGATTATCAACATAAATTTGAACATTGCAACTCCTCCCTTTTTAAAAATCCAAGCAAAACATAAACTTTAGTGATTGAATGACAAAATTCTTACAAAAATTCTTTCCAACCAAACTCTATATGAAAGCTTGCAGGGTGACATATTTATTCACACTAAAATGTGTACAAATTTGGAGGAAAGACATCTTCAAGTCATAATATGTACCCACAGCCAGTTCTCTCTGCTTCAGAACTAATGCTGAAGTTCATTCAAATTTTACTTCTACATACTTTGATCCAGTGATTGCCATCTTTCATAGATGATGGGATCCACCACCAAGGCAATACAACCTTTGCTGCTGCGAAGTTTCCATATATGCTATCACAGATCTTTATTACAGAAATCATTTTTGTTTACAGGGAAGCTTTGTCTGAATTGCATCTATAAAGTTGCTGAGTCTCCTCATGAAGAAGTTAGCAGCAGAAACGAATAGTAGTTTACTACTGCACAAACCCAGAAATGTGCCATTTACTCCAATGCTTTGAAGAGCTTCCATGACAAAGACTAGATCCTTGTTTCAGTTACATCTGGAGTATTTTACGACAGCAAGGTTCAGGACGGAGGCCACAATTTAATTTTTTTTTCTCTGCCTTCTGAAATATTCAGTATATTCGTTAGAGGAAGGATGCTGTAGAAATCACAATTAAATTTGGCTTGTTCTTAGAACTCACATGCGTACCTATTGCTATATATTAATTTATTCAGTTAGGGGATGGAGTGAAACTATCACAGAAAAGGTTTTTTGTTTTTTCTTTATGGCTATCCTAATCTTTAATTCAAAGGCTAAATCTTGATCCTATTTTCCATTTAAAATAATGCAAGCAAAAAGAAGTGTAGAACACAGTATACACCTATTTCTTAGCAGACTTGCCCAGCAAGTCATACATATTTATGACAGAAGCCTTCTACGGGTCTTTTGTTCTCAGAAAGACATGACCTACATATTCAGTCTCAAAGACGTTCTGAGAGATGGACATGTACAGCACACCACTTAATGATTATTCCTTCTTGTGTTATAACAGAACTCTCTCTGATGGAAAGAGGAACAGTGAGGGTGAAAGAAGGAGGAAGTTTGGGGAAAACAGATAATGGGGAGACTGTGCTGGGGAAAAGAAACAGCTACCCTAGCTCAGGCAAGGGAAGATTTTATTGTTGAGAGCACAATTTCTGATTGCAGATGATAAATGAATGAACTGAAAAATAAAATAAAAATATAAGAAGCGGCTCTGCCAAGATATCTGATTAGCTATAATACAAAGACATCATAGGCAGTTGTTAATTCCTCCCAGTCAGACCTTCATGCCTAATAAAAAAGTCCTTGGCATAATTAGGACAGACAATAATTCAAACTTTCCCAGAGTGGCTATAAATAACTACCTACCAGAACATAGAATAGACTATATTTATTTTATTAATATCTCTTAATTACTGCATAGAATTTAGACTAATGTGTTGAGAGCAACATCCTGACACTATAACTGACGTGAGTATTTGCACACAATATTCTATGCATTTACGTACGTCTGTCTTCAAAGGCTCTAGCTGTTAAAAACACCACTGAAATTATCTAGTTTCTTATTCATGAAACATTTTAATTACTGTCTTACATATAAGTTAATACCTTACTCTTTGCATTTTTCCCATTACTGCAGGCAACAATGAAGCATGTGTGATTCCATTCTATTCTTTTCTCTGCTTTCTCACCAAGGAATCCTGCTATTCTTAGTCACAACACGTAATGTGAAACAATATGACACACAAATCACTATTGTAATTTTCTAAATAGATACACACTTCCTCTCATTTCACTACAGCAGGTCTTCAACGTGATAAATGCTCTAGATTTTTAGTCTTCAGTGCAATTCCAGATTTCCAGCAGTCCATGTTGGAAAGGACTTCGAATACAGTTATACTATTTTAAGAAAATACACAACATTCTGCCACCTGTATCTGAAGCAGGTATGTAAATAGTGACTTATGCAGTGTCAACTTGAACCAGCTTCACTGAAGATCTTTCTCACTCATCTCAGGTAGTGATCCACACTTTGCAATATGATGCTCATAGAATATCTTTAGCAACATGTTATCTTTCAGATTTTTCTGAGCCAGGCCTCCCACCTCTGGCAAACATTGGTTTATACAGCTATAAAAATGCAGATGGTATTAAAGTGACCCTCTTTTAGATCTAAAAAACCATCTTTAGCTCCAACTAATTTTTTCCCCTCGTACAGAAACAGTATTCTTGCCAATAATTACTATAAACAAGCAAAACAGGGCTTTCACAATCTGAGATACTGAAGAAGAAATTATTACAGGCATGATCCTCAGAGAAAGGATTAGGTTCGGATTACAGTCCTGATTCTTTAATTAAGCATTTAACTGATTAAAAATGCTGAGTGACCAAGCAAAGACAATGTAAAAGGATTAAATCTAATTTTTTTCTTCAATTACTTCCAGAATTTAGTTTCTTTTAAAACTTACATGCACCCAATCTAATTCCACAAAACTTTTATTTTAACTTGGAAGAGCTATGGAATGCTACCACAGAGAGCTGGCAGAGAGGACAGGTTAGGGAAAATGTCAATAAACAAGCAGATAAAATCAGTGTCTTCTTTGCTGTCCCCATTTCACAATAAAGACAAATTATGAAGACATAATTTCAATATTCCAATTTCGGTTTAACTTAGTTCTTTCCAAACTCAGCTGTATTTTTCATCACTTCAGTAACAAACTTTTCATTTCATCTAATTCTGGACAATTTTAATTTTTCTGGGTGTCAACAATCCACTTCTCCTATGTGGCTTCAAGTAGTGCTTAAAACTTACGGTTTCTTCAGTATGTTTCAAATACGTATCCTAGTTGGGAGGTTAATTAAACTATGATTCTATCTGTTTTTCCAGTTGTAAAGGTCAATATCCAGATCTAATTTACACTGAAATGAAATTAACCTTTTACATTCAAAGAAAATAGATGTGCTAAAACCACTGAACTGTAATACAGCCAAGCACCACAGTACATAACTCAGCTTACTCATCTACATTAGAGACAAACTGAGGAGGAAAGATAAGGACAAACTGACAGAACTTCTGAATATGATGCCAATTAGCAGCATTAGAGGAACATTACCTCATACTGTGATTAGATGGAGAAATTTTACTGGCAATAAAAGATGAAAATGTAATCCCCAATAAAAACAGCGCAGACATGATTCCTCTTTTAAAATCAGTGCACACTTGAAATTACACCAGGTTTTTTTACCAGAAATAATGTGTTAATATTTTCCACCTTTGTATTACTAGTTTTGTGGGACTGCAACAAAGTGAAGTATAAAATTGTGGCTACCACTTATACATAGTGTAGTTTGAAAGGACAGTGAAAGTCTCCTCCCCATCCCAGTATGCAAAATACAGGCAGAACTACTGTCCCCATGAACATGAACGTCTCAGCCATCCAAAATCTCTCAGCCTGCTCTACAAATAATTAGCACCAAGTGAGATCAATTCCTTCCCTACACGATGCTTCCCAGGGAAATTGGATTCAAATATGCTCAGAAGGCCCAGATAAAAGACACAAGATTAAGTATTACACAGGTAAAATATGTTAAGCCTCTGCGATGTATTTTTTATAAGGCAAAGTGTGAAAGCTCTTTATACAAGGAGACGGGGATGACAAGTTGACCATGAGCCAGCAGTGTGCCCTGGTTGCCAAGAAGGCCAATGGGATACTGGGGTGCATTAAGAAGAGTGTGGCCAGCAGGTTGAGGGAGGTTCTCCTCCCCCTCTACTCTGCCCTGGTGAGGCCCCATCTGGAGTACTGTGTCCAGTTCTGGGCTCCCCACTTCAAGAAAGATGAGGAGCTACTGGAGAGAGTCCAGCAGAGAGCTACAAGGATGGTGAGGGGACTGGAGCATCTGTCCTACGAGGAAAGGCTGAGGGAGCTGGGCTCATTTAGCTTGAAGAAGAGAAAGCTGAGAGGGGACCGTATAAGTGCCTATGAATATCTTAAGGGTGGGTGTCAGAGGGTGGGGCCAGACTCTCTTCAGTGGTTCCCAGCAACAGGACAAGAGGTAACAGGCACAAACTGAAGCTTAGGAAGTTCCAGCTGAATATAAGGAAGAACTTCTCCGCTCTGAGGGTGACGGAGCCCTGGAACAGGCTGCCCAGGGAGGTTGTGGAGTCTCCTTCTCTGGAGATATTCAAGACCGGCCTGGACGAGGTCCTGTGCAACCTGCTCTAGGTGACCCTGACTAGATGACCCACAGAGGTCCCTTCCAACCCCTAACATTCTGTGATTCTGTGATATGTGTGTGGGAGAGAAGTCATGTAAATGCCCCAGCTCTCCCTGGTACAACAGCCAACATTATATTCCTGGAGTCACTCTCTCACTATGATATTTTCTCATGGTGCAAGTAATTGGCCTCTGCAATTAACTGAAGGAAGATGCAGCACAGCTGGATTTTCTTCCCTTCTCAGGTCTGTATATGAGTTGATCCGTAAGAATCTCCATGGCATAAGGAGAGAAAGTGAGATCAACTCATAATGACAGAAACATCAGTGGACACCTCCAGTTAAAAAAACCTTAAAAGAGCCTTTCTGTCAGTCCCTCAGTTCTCTCATTGCAAAAATCTGCACTAGGAGCCCTGAATTAGCTACAGGATTTAAATGATGCAGGGAAGAAATCCCCATCCTGTCTCTGCGATGCTCAGTCATTAGCAAGAATCTATTCTCCCACTTTAAACGTAAAAAGAAATTATACTTTTCCACCACTTCAAGTCACTTCTGCATTGCACTCCAAGCTAAATTCCTGCTCTTTAATGCCACAGCACATGCAGCTTTAAGTTCATATTTATATTAGCTTTTCATTTCAGTTTTACAGTGCACTTCTCCAAGGGCTATAATTGGTATGTGTTCTTTTGTGGTACTAAGAAAACATGACACGAAACAGGAGCAGAGAATGAAAAGCTATATGTCTTTTACAAGCACTTAGTGGAATCTGAGAGCAGGTGTTGGGATATCATAACTTCCCTTGCATCCTAAAATAAATGTGTTCTGATCCCTGTAGTTTATTTAGCCATTTAATATAGTCAGACATTCACCTGATAATCTATTAAGGTGCTTCCTTTACCAGCAGTGAGTCAGGCAGCCACTTTGTGTGCCAGTCTTCACGGCAACAAGCTTGTATATTTGGCAACTAAAAGAACTTTGTAAATTAAGGGTAATTTCCTCTACCCTTTTACTCTCTTAAAGAGCATAAAAAGAAAATAATGAGAAACATGATAAACAGCTCATGATATTTTTCATTATGAAAATGACACAAACCAGAACCACCACGAAAAGGCAGCATTTTTCAGTTATTTACTTCAATGAATTAATTATGTCAAGAATCATACCTGTCAAACGAACATTAGGTGGTGAATCACTAGTTTATTAAGTATACATCTGCAATGTATTGTAAACTGCCAGCTCTGCTGTAACAACCACTGCATAGAAAATCCACTATACAGTATACTGTATACTTAGGGTAGCCAAAAGGAAAAAAAACCCACATTCCTCCCAAAGCTTCTTTGCCTTTCCCGCACCTTTGCAAATTCATCTTGGCCACCACGAAAAATTATTTTCTTCTTAACCATTGACCATCTGTCTTCTTTTTCTCTGTTATGGCGCTAAGCCTCCTGTGAGACAGTTGATAAATTAAACTAACCAAGGCAAGCAAAAATTCTTTTTTAAGGCCTTTCTCTGCATTTAGCTGACAGAAAATCATTGAGCAATGGGTGACCTACCCGGGTCTGACTGTGCCTCTGCAGCACTTCATATTCTGTTTAGCACTGACAAGTCAAATTCAGATATAACCCAAAAGTACTATCAATCAAGACTGTATATGTATCTATTCAAAACTGCAGACAAATTATTAGTAATATTAATCGCCATGAAAATGACTGAGATTAATCTATACCCCTTTGGAGCTGAAATTTTTCAAGGTGAAATTTTGCATCTTGGCTCATGAAGCCGTTAGACAAGACATTTTTTTCTTGCCTTAACATCTATATATTGTTCCAGACTTCAAAATTTGAGACTTTTGGGTAAATTTTCACACTGCATTCAGTACCCTTCAGTGTTGAACAAACTGAATGTACAGCTGTGAAGGAATCCTACGAAAAGCTGAAGTTGTGTCCATGTGACAAAAATATGAAGAAGTCTACCCTCTCGGTGATTGCATGTAAAAAGCTATGGGCCAAAAAAAAACGACAATGAGGAACAATTTGCCAAAGGCATAAACATTCACAGTAATCCTCTTCCTTCTCCCAAACACATGAAGAGTGAGAAGTCTGCTGGAAAATTTGTATAGTCAATAGATGGAATTGCCTCTGCACAAGAAGCAACTAAACAAAGTATAACCACTCAAACTAGAACTGGGACAACTGAGCTGAAACTCAATAGAGGGCCACAAAATCTTAAGAGTCATGGAAAATATGAAACGATTTTCCAGTCTACCAGTACGAGAACAAGAGAACACCAAATCAAAATGGCTGGCAATAGGTTAGGAACAAAGCAAATACCATAAGTGACTAATGTTTTAACAAGCACATCAGGTATTTTTGAAAGCTTATAGAGAATCAAAAAGTGACAGCACATACTTGCAGAGAAAAGTTTGTTCAAAAGGAACACATTAAAAATTACTTCTTTCCCAGGAATTCCCTGAACTACAAGCTACTGGATGCTGAGAGAATACTCTAGGGAGCCACACTAACAGCTCACGCTCTTACCTTACCCCTCCCATACCATTCACAACTAGCCAAGCACAGGGGGCGAAAGGGGCTTTTAGTTTGTCTTAATTTTGACCTTCTTACATTAATAGAAATAAACTGGATAATTATAAGACTGAAATTTGTCATTTCAATTACCAAGATGGATATAAATGAGAACACTTCATACTAGCCAATGTAACTGTTGTACAGTATTACATATGACCGTATTTCACTAATTCAGTCCTGGAAGATATCTTTGCAAATGTAAAGCAAATGATTTGGCTCCCACTAACTTAAAGTTCCTGGAAACTCAACAACTCTGAAAAATGTGGGGAGATAATTTTTTACGTAAATCTGAAAACTTGCAGTTAATCATGGATTGCTAATTCATCTGTATTTGGGAATGTTCCTGGTGAGTATAAAATTTCTGTGTATAAAAAAAAAATTAAAAGGACTTCAGATTTAGTCCTTTCTCCATAGCTTTGTCCACATTTTATTCCTCACAGAATAAGCTCAGAGTAAATTAAACAGTAAGTCCTTACCTTTGCTGAACAGCATTTTGAAAAAAATATTACCATTTCTAAGGAAACTAAACCCAATGATTTACAATAGCTGTGCAAAATCCCCATATCCTGTATAAAAGTGTTATAAATATCATATAATGTAACTCGCATTATCTTTTATTACATTTTTAGTATGAAGTTAGTTGTCCAATTTGTCTTTAATGGAAAAAATTTTTAATTTTAAAAAAATTAATTAAAAAAATGAACGGCACCATGCCAGCATACCCATATTACACAAGTAGCAAGAAAAATACGATAGTATCTGAGCATCCTTATGACACTTAATATTTTTATCAAAAAGTTTCAAAGCTAGTATCTCCACACATTCTGCTTAAGATACCCCTTTATGCAGCACGTTCTTGCTCTTTACATTGCAATCTAAAAAATATCGGGTAAGTAAAGCAGCAGACAATAACCTTCTTAGCTCTGAGGTACCAAAACCAGATGTTAAATCCTCACATGTTATCCTAAATTCACAGTGTGCACATGTAGGTAAAGATTTTTACAGCACCAGGCCTTATTCATCAGGTCACACATGAAACAGCAAGAGACATATAAAGAATAAACCAACTTTTCCAACATTCCTGTGATTACAATGCAGAAGTTAGTCAACAGAAACTAGCATAAACACATAAAGATACCATCACACAAACATATACACACTGTCTGAAGTTACTAATGGCTGAGATTTTTCAATTTTCTGTTTAGTAGACATTCCTTAAAACCATTTCCTATGTATTAGGGTTTGAAGAATATTTCATTTGGAAAGGGTTTCTACTCACCTAACAAGCGAGGTTACTTGGTGGAATTAGCTTATCCAACTGTGAGACTTGGATGCTACTCCCTGTTGTATTTTCACCTTAGTACTCTGAAAAATTTATTTTTCACTCCAACATAGTTCTGAACTAACTTGAACTCAAACACTTCTAAAACAATAGATCACTTTTACATGCAATAAAGGAGAATAATCATCAGAGACTGTATCCATTTAATAAGTTGCTTGCTAATGGGCAGGATAATCAAGAATAAGCTGTTCTCATTCTAATTTACAGGTCATAAACATGTATACAGAAAACTAGTGTATAGCATACTAGTAACTCCTCCCTTTCTTCCAAGAATCTTAATGCACTTGTTTACCAAAAGTTTCAGTAAAGTTTATTTAAATACTTCAACTTTTAAAAAAAGTCCTTTGATGAAGGATTATTACACAGATAAACAGAAACCTAGAATACAAGATTGCCAGATACACTTTGTGAAATGAAACCAGATGCTAAATAGTGATGTGGGTATATAATTTTATGTGCTGCCATCAAAGAGAGAGAGAGAGAGAGAGAGAAAAAAAAGAGTTATGTCATGCATGCTTCATATTCTGTGACTCCTGAGAATAATTCTTCTGAAAACCCTGATAAGTAGATTAGCACTATGAAAGGCCATGATACACCACACTGACTATTGCACAGGAAACTTGAAGGAACTAAATGAACAAGCAAGAAACAAGAATAAGACAAAAATAAAAAAAATAGCTGATCTGTCTTAGTTGTACAGACTTCACAGTCAACAGTTCATAGCCCCACAAGACCCTAAGATGAAACGAGACTTTAAAGGAAACAATTAAAGAAAGACACACAGGCTCAGTGGCTTTGGGGAAAGACAGGGAACTATCAAAAATATGGACGAATATTAATTATGTCTTCTCAGTCTCTTGCCCTCAGGTTTGGTTTTGTTTGGGGGAAAGAAAGTGAAGAAGATTTACGCCACGTGAGGTAGGGAAAGACCTCCACATTTTGGTGTTGGCAAAATGATAATTCAGCTCAACCATAAAATGAAATCATGCACGCCATACGGTGCATCACACTTGTCCTTCTGGGAACTGAATTATCCCCCATTAGTAAACTTGCCCCTTCCGAAACTAATTTATTTCATCCATTCTGGAACTCAAATTTTTCTATCCTTCCCAGATGCAGTGTCATCTTTATATCATTACCCAGATCACGACAGAAAATACTGCATTATGAGAAAGTTACTATACTCCCCAAACAGTTTGCTGTGCCATTCAGTATGTGTATGGTCTTCCCCCACTTCTGAAGTAACATACCTTTCTCTGTCGTTGAGCTGAGCTATTACTTCCTATTTTGTTACTATTTCTTTTGTTGTTTTTTTTTCCCAAGCTTTAAAGATTAGGCTCAAGCCTCAAGATTAATCTAAATCTTTTTGAGTCACAATTCCTGAAATGTGGTCAAAATATACAAAGCGTTCTAGATGTTCTGTAGGGTTTACTACTGATTTACACAGTGTCACTACAGTGCCTGCAGTGCTATTTACTCTCACTTTTAATATATCTATTCTCACACTTTGAGTTTCACTGAATATAGTTTTGAATCCTCAGGAAGATTCCCCTGAGGAGTTCATAACAGCACACTGACCATTTTTCTGAAAGAGCTAATTTCGGATGCTCTAAAGCCATTTTAAATTACCATATCTAAATTCCAGTATTTTCAGTGGTAAACAAACAAACAAACAAAAAACCTAATTGGCTTTGCACCATCTTTTTTACTTTTTCTATCATGTAACATGGAAGCTCTTTATTGAACTTTCTGCTTCAATCTCTTGTGTGCAAAGCAACTAATTTGTAGCTGAAAACTTTACTACTTTACTTCCCTGCACCTCTCCTTCTTTTCAAGATAAAAATGGTAATTGCTGTTCTTATTAAATGATATGTTTGTTTTAGCACAGTATTTTGTATAAGGCAACTTTTAATCCAAAGTCTTCAATAGCAGGTTTCTTTATAATCTTTTTCTTAAATGACACTAAAGGAAAGATGAATGCTTTCTGTAAACTATCAGGCAAATGTTATTGTTGTTGTGCCAGGCACTGATGAGATCACATCTAGAACAGCATGTACAAGGACATATACATAAGAAATACTAATTGAAACGGGAATGGGGGCAGAAAGGCCAGTAGAATCATTAGAGGAACGGAAAGCCTGCTGTCTGAGAGAGGCTTAAAGAGTTTGACCGGTTTAGATTAGCAAAATGATGGCTGAGATAGGATATCTGCTATGTATAAATACTTCTGCAGTAGTAACTAAGGAGAGGAAAAGTTAGGACAAGCCACAGTTTCTGCATGAGAAATGGGTATAAAATATCGACAGACTTAATTTAGGTTAGACACAGAAGATTCTTAATTGTTAGAAAAACAACTTCCCAGTAAAAGGAGAAAAAAATATAACTGACGATAAGTTAAAGAATGATGTGAAAATTACAACAGCATGTGACTGGACTCAGTGATGGAGAAAGTCCCCTCTAGCTATGTATTTTACTTTGGAAAGAACGTTTTGTGTGTTTCATTCGAGAAAGTATCTCATTTTCACCAAAATTTTTGCTTAGTAGGAAAAACATTTTTCTTAAAGCAGTCTGCCCTACATTGAAAATACAATTTTTAAAAAAATGTTGAAGTATTAATGCCAAAAAAAGAGAAAAATTTTGTTTCAAACTTGGCCAATACCGACACTAATGAATTGTCAATGAAAAAAATTTCCAAGCTTCAGTTTGCAAAGTCCTGTGAAGTATAAAATGGCATAAGCACTTTATTGCCATCTGCTCCTAAGCAACTCTATAAAAGTACGCCTTCTCAGACCTCAGACTACATATATCAAGACTAATAAAGATTTTGTAAGATGTAACATGCAAAATGCAGTACAGGTAAGGCAGTCATAGTGACTAACATAAGTATGAAAACCCCGGCTCGAGGTTCCCCTGTTTCAAACACAAAAGCTCAATTTTCAGCTAAAGGCTTAGATGCACTTTTTGTTTAAACTGGGGGAGAAAAAATCTCAGTTTTCAGCAAGACCATTACCTTATATTAACACAAGATATTTTTATAACAATGTTCTTCAGGAACACAATACAAAATTACATACTATAACAGAGATGTAAATCTGGTACTAAACCAACTCTGAGATTAATAGTTAATTTTTCTATAATTTTTTACTTGCTTTACACTGAATAACCCCTTACTATCAGCAGAAGTTACCCCTTTCTTTAGTTAGCCAGTTTCAATTTCCTCTTTTATCTTGACAGAAACAAAATAATTAACAAACATCACTTGCATAGTCCTTGACTCCGTATCTCCTCAATGTTTTCACATCCACTCAGGGACATTATTAGTCACAGAAAGGATTTGGGCTTTTGTAATCTGGCATTTCTCGTTGCTCATCTAAAGGCTATTTCTATTCATTGTTACTTTTTCTATCCCAAATACATTTTTGAATTTTTCATCTTGCCTTACACTACACAAGGCAGCAGAACTGAGCTTCAAAACTGTGTTCGTGAATATTCACTCCAACACAAGTTTTGAGGGTAGCTGCTTTAGCTGGGATTATGTCCAAGAGTGACCATCCTCCCTAAACGTCCTAATAAATAATTTTCAAGATCTAAATATAGAGAATATACGCAAAAAATTTGGAATATTTCCCAAAACAGATGTCATTATTTGCATCAGATAAAAACCTAATCTAAAAGCATCATATCAGTCACATGTCTTCCAAAAACTAAACCAACCTCATGCAAACTGAACTTCTACAGATATACTTTCAGGTGTGAGTCCTGCTAGACACACACACTTGAGATGCAGTGCAGAACCACAGCATCTCAACCATGGCATCTCACTGAGCCTAGGATCACAGGCACCACAGCAGAAGGACCCAGAGAGCTGTAGGAAATGAGGCAAGGTCAGTGAGACCCAAGCATAAAGCATTTTTTTATACCAGAATAGTACATGGTACCTGGTTATCTGCGGTAGGGATTTCTCACTGGCTTTTGGCATTGTTTTTATTCTGACACAGCTGCTGAAGGTCCATTCAGTACATTTCAGTTTGCTTGTGCACATCATTTCACAGGCAAATTAAATATATCTGCACTTCTTATGTATTGCTTCTGCTGGTCTCTAAACATAGAATGTCTCTAGTGAGGATTCAGAGAGATATTTTGCAGGTTCTCAAATGTGATTTAACCATGTTATACTGTTGGCATCTGTAAATTAAATGAATCTGACATTTATTGCCTTGTAAAGTGATTTTCCGTTAAATTTTAAAACTAATTACTAGTCTTTGTAATAGCTATCATTTTTTTCAGGTTTTCTTTAGAATAACTGTCAATAAACCTATTTTTCTGCAGATATTTTCATTCAAAATATTCCCTATGACAACAAACCATTATTCTCAGCTATGACAGGACACTTGCACCTTGCAAGATGCTTCAAATAAAATTTTATACCTCTGTGAATCCTTGATTTCTCTGTTCTCTTAAAAGTGACAGTTAATTCTGTTACTCAAAACTTACTCCAAGAAGCAATTCTTCAAAGGTATAAAAATCAACTCAGATCTGACCTGCTCATTTTTACATACCACCATTTGAGTAAAATATGACAAACTGGACTGTCTCCTCATTGTTTGTAGTGAATTTTACATCTTGGTATTACTATAAAATTTTGAAGAAGCACTATTTTTAAATCAACCTATGGGAGAAACTAGACAGTAAAAGCCTGTAAGGAAGATTTCACTAGATAACATTCATCCATTAATAAAAAGATGTGTTTTATTCATGGGAAAAGGTTTCTTCTCCTCCCGCAGCATTTCTGTACTGAACAGATGACTCCACAACTGTCAGTTCAGTTGACACGAAATTATAGACCACAAAAACTATTGCAAAATCTGTTCCACTTCCACTGTCTTAGTGCCTAGGATTCAATTATATTCAGATTTCTAAAATGTTGCAAACACCAATATACATCTGCTTTGGTTTTGCAACATGGTGGATTTCACTAGTATGGTATTATAAAACACACCTCAGTTGCAAGCTATACCATAAAACCTGTATCTCAGGATACTCATGAATGTATAACTCTATTCTGTTTATTCTGTTCAGCTTTGGTAAGAGGATATAGTGTTGGATTTGCTCGTTTGATTTGGGTGCAATGCTGAGCACCCAATTAAAACCAAACAGAGCTCTGTGCGAACTCTGGCTGACCCAACCTAAATCAGAAAGGGAGTTAGAAACACACTTCACTTGTGACAGCAGGGCAATGTTATAACACGCAAAGTAAATTTTACCTTCCAGATCAAACCACGCCGAGTGGCCTATACATCATGGCACTCCTTTAATCTAGCAGAATACCAAAATTACAGTCTCTGACAAATAATCAAGTTCAGATAATTCCATGGTTTTGACTACCTGCTGCCGACTTGAGACTGTGATTACTTTGCAGCATATGATAAGGTAAAAATTTGAAGAAAACCATATTTTAGTCTTCCCTAAATGAAGGAAACCCACGAAGGCTGCAGGACAAGAGGCAGCACCTGAAAGGAACACGTTCTGGTTTGATCATATGTCCTCCCTTGGTTACCAACAAACAGGCAGGGAGAAAACACCTTTTCATCTTTTTTAAGAGAATCTTGGTTACACATCTGCAACACTGGAACTGGTTCTGCTGATATGTACTGGCTTGTTATGATGCAGATTGCAATGCAGGACGTGTGAAGGTTTGTACATTAGCATATTATCTCCTCTCTGTGCTCAGCATTCTGCTTACTGTTATCAGCCAAATGCAATGGTGCCACTGGTGGTTCATTCAGACTCGATTTACAATAGAGAAAATAACATCTGAAATTCCCATTCAATTTGGTAACAACATCAAAAGCTTTAATGCAAATCTACACATTCAGTGTAAAGCCTCAGCTTGAATGATCTGAATGGCCTATCATTTCAGTTTCATTTATTTCACTAGTAAATTGAATCCTGCTATGTGGGCATGGCTATATAGCCACGAAATTGTAATGAAGTCATTGTAATACTTAATACTGGAAATACAAGAATTAATAGAAAGTGCCTGATGATATGCTCATGCTCCTAGTGAATGCTACCACCAGCGTTCATTATGAGTCCTGTGCCAGCCTATTGTCAGAAGCTTGGAACATGAGCGTGCCCTGAAAACTCTCAGATCTATTTTAAAGTCAACATCTGTTTAAGAAAAAAAAGTTAGCAACCCTGCACATACCCTAACCCCTAGACAAACAGCTGAGGCATGCTTAGAGCTACTAAAATAATAATTTCAAAAGATGATTTTTAGTATTAGTTTACAATTTTTGTAAAAAGCTTATTCTGTGTCTTCAAAAATTTCATGTACGTGAATCATTTCGCAAACTCCTGTGCTGACTGAGCTTAAAAAAGTAGGTTATAATATGGCAAAATTATTCATTATTTTTATGGATAAATTTGGGAACACAGATGCTTGTGCTGGTGCCATGGGAGACGTGTAAATTTCCCATTAGCTGAAAGCAATGCAAAATTTGTATCTCATCTTATTTTCAAATACTTGAGTATTAGAAAAGGGACATCATAAAGAAAAGCAATATATACCTGAATAGTTTAGTTACGGTGTTATTTTAAAATTACTGAAGTATTACATGATCTTAAACAGAAAGCATTTGATCATACAGCTGGAAGTAGCTTTCCTTATACTGCAGTGTTGATATTTTCACATACATAAACTACCCAGAACATGTTCATATTAGCAATTTAATAGGAACTCAATGTCTTTTTTTTTAATGCACTAAATTACCGGAATGAATCATTTTATATAATCCAGTAGCTTACTGTGTACCTGTTGAAATTAGTATTAGGGTTAACAAGAACCTTGAAATCTTAACTTGGAACTGATGAACCTAACATATGTCACCACAGGATGCATACAACAGAACAATAAATTACTAAATAATTATAAAATTGTGAAAATGATAAAACTCCATACAGTTTATTTCCAGCTGTAAACTATTAACTAGCTAACTAGCTGAAAATGCTTCACTTATACATCCTAATGCCTGTGTGACCGAAACAGCAAAAAGCACATGTAACATTCCTCACAATATATAAAGTCCCAAGCTATTTCTAAAACTGGCTGAATGTTTCAAAAATTCTTCAAGATTCTCTGACAAAACCCAAGCATCTCATTTCTAAATATGTATGATCCCGCTTAGAAATCTTACTTTAAAATACTCTGAGGCTGCTGTTATAAGATACCAAAAAGATACAATTAAATATTCACACAACTAATAGCAGGCATAAATAAAAAATATGTTTCTAAATGCAAGTATACTAGTTAAAGGACTACACAACTAAGAACAGGCAGAAAAAATAACACAAAATATGTAATTGTGTAAAAACTCCGCCCTGTGACAGTATATTCATTGCCTATGCACTTCTAGACAAAAAATTGAACATCATGCCTCCAAGTGAGGGATGAATAAGTTAGAGTGTAAAGAGGTCACCTGCAGTTCTAGCTTCAGAACTAGCCTGACAATACTCTCTGCTGCTGTCACATACAGCCTGCATTCCGTCCTTCCCCCTTCACAGCTGCACATCCTGATCTCCATCCTTTTAGCTTTTCATTACATTAAAATCACATCAAAATCACATCAAAAATTTTAATTATTATTTTCCAGTGAGAGAGCTTCCAATGATAGTATGCGACTCCAGTAAAGCCTTTGAACACAAAGTTTTTCCCACCCTTGTATGATAACTCGGCTAACTGCATAATTCATGATGACAGATGAAAAACTACTTCCCGTGTACATACGTCAGGCAGAAAAACAACTACTTCGAAATGAAACTAACAGTAAGATTTAAATCACGCTTTGGGAGTTAAAACAGAAAGCCAAATTGTTACAGTGCTTAGATATCGCAAAGGGTCTGCACAAATTATGGGTCAAATTCTGCCCCACACCAAAATGAAAATTTAACTTTTAGCTGTGTACCATCCAATGCCAAAGAATATAGGGCACTTCAAAAGGTATATCATGCTGAAGCATCCCAAAACCAGATTACATGAGGCACTTCAATCACTTTTCAAACACGTATGATTATTCTGCACTGCTGAATTTACAGAAACAAGAAGAGAGCATCTGTCCTAGCAACACTTTTCGTACAAATATAGCTCCACATTTGGAAATCACTGGAGAGCTGTCTTTAGGTAGAAACATGAACCCTTCAAGTTCACCATTGTTTATGCCTGATGAGAGAAACTCTACTGCCAAGTACCTAAAGAACTAACCTGGGTACAAAATTATGAACCGAACTTCTTTCTGTATCTATTCAGGGAAAGCTTTTCAAGAAGCTTTTCAAGGACAACCAGCTCCCCCAGAGACTCCTCCCGATTCCAAGAACCGTTCTGCCTAAGCATCCTCAATAAAAAAAATCTTGGTTAAATTTTAATCTGAAACCATCCCCCAAACACATTCAGTACTTTCACATTATTAAAAAAAAAAAATCCTTTTAGACATCTATACTAAATTCAGCAGTGCCTTCCTCAAACCATCAAGTCAGCAGCCCGGGAAAAGCTGCTGTTCTTTTCTACCCTTGCAAAAGCTACTGGAAGAGACCCAAGTGCAGCCTCTACAAAGTCGAAAGCTGAACGCACGCGTGCCTGGACAGGAATCCCGGATTACCATTCTGACTGCTCATTGTGATGTCCTTGCCTCTCATTCCTGAAGTGACTAGGCACAGCACCAAGACTGTGGAGAACAGTGGGATCTGCCAAAATTGAACAGTTAATGCTGCCTTCTACTCTTCCATTCAACTGAACTTTCAGCGCCTGTGAATGTGCTGACAGATTTCCTTCTGTTCTGGTTATTTGGGAATCCACTGCAGGGAACACAAAGTTTGGAGTAGCACTCTCCTTGATATGCTTTTGAAGCTATTTCATGTTCTTTAGACTTCCGAGAAGATCAGGTGTTAAAAAGTAACTAGTTTAATTTCTTTAATTGTGACTGTCAAAGGTTGACACGGCATAATCTTGCAGAGAGTATCAATAAGTGATAATGATTTTCTCCTCTGCAAAATTCACACGATAGTCTCAAAATTGTTCAGAAACAGCAAATATATGCTAGGCCCTCAGAGACTCTTCCAATTTTTTAATTTGGGCTATGAAGGAGGAATAAAGAGCAATCTTTTTAAAGAATCCATACCAGATTTGATAATTTATTTCAACATGCAACAAAGTAAGAGCCTAGGGAGTTCGTTAATAATAACAACAAACAGTAGTTCTTCACACAATCAAGTAATTAAACATTGGAACTCTGCCAGAGAAATCGGTCAATGTTAAAAGTTAACATTCAATGGATATTAAAAGATGTGCAACTGACGAAATTAATGAAAGAAAAAACATTTATCACAGGCTGTTAATAACCTTATGATATCCCATATGGATGAAGAGGAATTACAACTGCACATCTCTTCAGATTTGAGGAGCATGCCACAGAAATATTGATATTTTTGTTCTTCTACAAGAATCAGTTGGTTTTGAAGGAGACATGACATTGGGCTAGATGAATCCTTTGGTAACCATGCACATCATTGGACTCTGGATGAATCTGGTTTTGGGAACCATTTTCATGCCCATCTTTTTTAAGCGGATAGATATGTAAATCTCTCAGGTTTGAATCTCACTATTGCTTTCTCATCATTCAACACATTGACAAAACAGGAAAACTATTCCAAGAGCAGCATAATATTTCAGTTTTAGGACTACTTTGAATACCAAACTCAGTCATATTACAGGATCTTTTAACACCAAAAATACAGTTTGTGGCTTACTTTATCCAACACTCAGCCTCATATAAAGACATTCCATTTGTAGCTATAGCAAGAAGTAAACAATTTGAATTACAAACATATCTGTTTGCTAGATAATATTGTATAGTCTTAAGTGTCTACGTAAAAGCTGTATCTACTCAAAATGAGAATGAGAAAATAAATGTTGTAACTGTTGTATGTGCAAGAATTCAGTGATGAGCGGTGCAGTTCCTTGGTTGGCATTTTCAAAACAATGCACCTGACAAAGATAAATTAAAACCACACAAGAGTAGCATCTGCTGGAAAAAATAAATGAAATCTTAACAAGAAAAGAGCTCTCTGTTTTGCAGACCTTTTTTTTTTTGTCACCTGTTGATCTCTAAATACCGATTAGGGCCAGGTTTTCTTATCTTACTTGATCTGACAAGGTCACAGCTCGTGTCAGTATAACAATAAAGGATTAATTTTCTTTGTGAACGTGTTCATTACTGCTCCAAGGAGTGAGATGAACGGAAGAGGGAAAAGCAGTTAAAAAAAACTTGTAAGAGTACTTCAGGTAGGTCCAAATATATTTAGCTTTTCTCAGCCCTCAACTGACGTGCATATGTGTTTTAGAGACACACCATCCATAAATCATGGTTCAGGAATATGCTTCTGAGTGTGTTTAGTTATCCTATCCATCAAAAAAGATGCTCTTTAATAGTATCATAATGCATGCATTTGGTTAGATTTCTCATCTTGTCTCTCTGAGTATTAACTAGTATGATTACCATGTGTTTAATCCTCTTGCAACCAAGAGGACTACTCAGATAAGAACGAGTTGGATGCATCATCAAAATTGGCCATGAGTCTTTAATCATTGAACCTTCTACAGCTGATTTTTGTACATACTGGTTTCGCCCACATCTACTCTAATCCGAAAATTAGACATTTTGCAAATCAGGGCAAAACTCTTTGTAATGTCTAGTATTCAAGCTTTGATTACAAGCAAGGCTCATTTAAAATGTTCTTCTTAAAAACAGCATACCTGTAAGTTGAAGTATATTTAAAATTTATATATAGCTGACAAGGTGAAAAGTAAAATAGTAGAAAATTGTGTTGAAAATCCTTCTCTGAAAAAGAAAAGGAAGACATCTATGCTGACCGTTACTGAGACTTTGAAATTTGAAAGACCAAATCCTACAACACCTCCCTCCTAAGTGAAAGGAACTTTAATACTGGGGATGACAGATATGTACACCTGTGAATGTATTACACTATGGGAAATGGAAGAAAACAGTAAGGTCACTATAGCATATATATATACTCTGAATGTGATTTTTCAGTTCGAAAAGTACTGAAATGTTTTAGTTTTTACTATTTAAAACAAGAACCTAGAATCGTTCTGAAAACCTAAAATCTTAAAATAAATCTTAACTTTTAAAATTAAACTAAAATAAATCCTTTCTAAGCAAAGGAACTCAACAATCATTGGACTCCATTTATTAAAAAAAAAAGGGACTTCTTACAAGACAAATCAAAATCTATTTTGTTTTCAAAAGGTGAGGCTTACAGAACACAATAAAAAATGGATGCTTCCAAGAAAAAAAGCAGTTGCATGAATATCAAAACCAGCTTCATGACTGTGAAATTTTCATCACAGCAATCTCAACAGCATAGGTTTTACTGAGGATTACAAAACAGTTTCACCTATGCCATTTTCATTAGTATAATTATCTCAGGCCACCCAAAGCCAGAGGTAGTGACTGAAAGGCTGTTAGAGAACAATAATAAGTTTTCCTGAGCAGATGTGTTATTCACAGACATGCTGCTGAATGTTTTTTTTTTAATATATTCTGTTTTAAAGATAACCTACAGGTCAAATGCATTGGAATACATTAAATCTTCACCCTCAGCTTTCTAAATAATGTATTTGAAAAGCTAGAATTCCTTAGTCTTGGGCTTCATTTAGTATTGGGGCTGTAGGGGAAAGGAGTGAATCTTATTTTTCAGTTCAACACAGCTGATTCCCCCTCCACACCTCATTCAGAAAAAAAAACCAAAAGTATTCTGTCTCCTCCTTCTTTATCATAGCACAGGAAACTTAACAGTATTTTAATTGTCATGTCTGAAATGTAAATATTAGTCCTTTCCCAAAGTATTTATAAATTAAATATTATTGAAATAATAATGTGAAAGATCTAATTTTTTTATTGTATGTACAGAATGAAAATAGTAATAATGTAGTCCTTGAAGCAGCTTCAGATGGTCTATGGATTATTGTAAATATTCAGCTAATAAATTTTGAAAGAGTTACATTTTCTGGCGGCTGCAATCAGTCCAAGGCAACTGAATGGTTTCTGAAATGTGTCTGTGTAACTTAGGAAAAAAAGCCACAAAACTTTACACTATTCTTCTGTGTCACTACTTGTTGATTCTCAGTTTTCTTATTTCATGTTTTTTATTTACAAAACTTATCCTCTACCTAGAATGTGTGATCAGACAGAAAAAGCAGAAAACTATACCATGAAAAGTGACATCAGAGATTTCATAGTTTCCAGACCTCCTTACAAAGTCTGGCAGAGATTCAAAGTCATCTAAGCACATGACATTTGTCTTCGGTTTTAAACTGCATCTAATATAAAAATGCATAAAAATGACCAAAAGTGCATTAATTAAATGATGGTGGGAAATATTGAATATATTAACTTTTTAAAGAGATTCTAAAAGATTAAATCAGAAATTATATTTACTTTTCCTGAAAGAGCCATGCTGCAAGTCTGCAAGCTTGCCAGAACACTTCTTAGTTTACTTCTCTGAAGGAGGCAACCTATATTAAACCAAAATACAAGCTCAGGAAAATGCAAATATCAGGTTTCTAGTCTCTCAATCTAGAACAAAAAGCATATAAGTAAGGTCACTTTCATCAGACTATACCGCTTTGAATGCAAAAAAAAAATCACTAGTGAACTTGGTCCTATCCCCTATGACCTACCAGAAAGGAAAATTCTCAAATATTCTTCCACTTTTATACATATTTTGATAAAGAAAGAGTTATCCTGTACCACACAATAATAAAATGAAAAAGAGAATACAAAACCTGCAGACAATGGCCCCTAGAAACAAAATTCCTAACAATACGAGTAGATTTCTATATTACTAAAATTTTTGAAAAACAGAAGAAGTTATTTGCTTGTAGGGATTTTTTCTTTTAATTAAAGTACTTTCTGGCCCTACACAGCCTGCGCTAGGTGACCCTGCTTCGGCAGGGGGGTTGGACTAGATGACCCACAGAGGTCCCTTCCAAGCCCTACCATTCTGTGATTCTGTGATTCTGTAGACTTTTTTATGCAGACAATTCGATAGTCACTTCTGCAGGCACTGATACTTAGATGAGCACAAACAGATCCCATTCTGACTGGACATCATGCAGTTAATTACATCCCAAAATAAACTAAATACACAGATAACCAAAGCATATCGAATTTTCTCATGTAGGAAAACAAACTGCTTTCAATTATTTTTTTATTGCAAGAAACCACTTGCTCTACTAACGTTTTGAACTGAGAATAAATATACAAAATTACTAAGCTAATTGCAGATCTCATGCATACGAGAAGCTGATAAGCCATGCATTTTCCATGACAGGCACCAACTGACCAAAGCATTAACTCACGTTACCATTCTCCACATTATTAAAAAAGTATATCTCTGCAAAAGGTTCTTCAAATGCTAAATAAAGAGTTGATAAAAACCCTACCTACACCTAACCTCTTTCTTATTCATTCATTCCAGAGAAATTGTGGATGGCAGACAGGATCTCTGTGCCAGTTTAAATTCGGGGCAGCGTACTCATGGCAGCCTGCAGACACAGCCGTGCAGCAGGCTTTCCCTCTGCAGCTCCACACAACCTGAAGTCACGGTATTTCCCACGGTTCAGTGACAGCAAGGACACTGCGGAGCAGCAACCTGATGCTGCGGTGGGTTAAAAATGCGGGGCTCTGCCTGGTTTCCTCCTCTGCAAAAACACTAACCGAAAGCATCTGAACAAGGAAATAGCAGACAACAACATAAGTGCTGTTACTTACATCACAAAAGCGGATTAATTAAATATTGCTGAAATTCCTTCAGATCTGAAGTTGGTAAGAAAGCTCCTCTCAAAAGACATTTTTAAAAAGCAAAACGGGCCATACTTTTAAGACTGGTACGAGAGTTAGCATTTCTTGATTCAACCCTGTGTGTAGGCATGTACTACATGAAAGCTTTTTGTGCGTGTTAAACAAAAAACTTTTAGGTCACTTGCAGCATTAAAGCAAAGTTTTACTGTTACACTTTTCAGAAGTCTTTGCCTTTTAACCACTTCTTCAGAGCCATGGGAAAAAGGTTTTCCAAGAAACACATGTACATTAATTATATTATACTGCATGTTCTCTATGCCTATCTTTAGAAAGACAATATGACCAATGTCCAGATCAAGCAGGAAAAATGAATGATCCTATGATTAAAATACAGAAATCAGAAGCAAGATGACTGTTTGTGGCTCCTGTCAATGACGGTGCATGTAAAAACTCAAAACAGACATTAAAACCCAGCAAATTAATGATGGATGTCTCAATTTTTTTTACAGAGTGCTTTAAACATACTTGCACACCAAAGGCAGGTACCCAAAGAACACTTAAAAATATGCATTTAGACGGAAGTGTCAAGACAGTGAATATTCAGTTTTGCAGATGCTATCTTGCATCAACACTGCTCAATACATAAGCCAAGGTGAACTGTGAATATGATGTGATAAAAAAAATGTATTTGGAAAAAACTGTTTGTGGTGGGTTTTTTTTTGAGAACAAGTGAATTCGTATTAGTACAAAATACTAATCAAAGTGGAGCTGATGTTTGTATTTATACAAGATTTCCTCTTTCCTGTTTTTTTCTTCCACTCTCTTACTCATTTCATTTTCTTTCCCCTCTATGGAGAATTAAACTTCATGGGGGAAAAAAAAAAAAGTTCTACCTGAACTATCCTTCCATTATTTCAACCAATTTCTTGATTACTGCAAGATTTCAGTAATGGCAGAATTTCTGATGCTATCTAAATATACGCTGCAATTAAAAATCACAATTTGATAAGTCACCAAAATCTGAGGAGCATCACTTCAGATATTCCAAGTGTATAATTTCAATTATTTCCCCTGAAAGCCCATTTTTACTGAAATCCCAAAATAATGATTTAAAAGCAAATTTTAGGTTCAGACTTTTGAAAACAACACTTTTGAATACAGAAGAGGATTTCAGAGATAGGGAGCATCATCAGCCATTTAAAGATACTGGGAGATTAGGACCTCCTTAAAAATTACATGAGATCTTGCATTTGCTGTCCATGAGTGGAGATCTTCAGGATTTTGTAATCTTGGTTTAAATAAAATGGCCTTAACCTACAACAGGGAAGAAACTCAAGGAAAATCACACTTAGTGTGTGTAAAATATTCAAACTATCTCATACTACTGTAGCTCAACAGGCATCATTATTGATGTTTTGACAATTTAGTAATTATTTATGCAGTTATAAAATCAGTTTAAATTGATTAATTGAATTGCTCATTTTTCTGCATTTTTTAATCAGCTGTTACTAACAGTTTATGAGCATTAATATTTATGGATTACAAAGATTACAAGAAGCAATTAGCACATTCTAGTATAATATTACCCAGAGAAAACAAACATCAAACATGCTTAAATAAACTCAGGTCTCCATAATAAAAAAAAGAAATTAAATTATTTCAGCATCAGGAAATACTGTAGTCTAAATTAGTGCCTCTTACCAAGAAGAGTATATGCCTAAATCTGAACAGGTAAAATTGTATGTCCCCACTAAACAGAAAGTCAGAGTACATGGTTTTGATACACCCCACTTCCAGATTATCAACAGAGCACTTTGAGAGCCCTCAGAAACCGTTGTACTGCCTCTGGGGTCTTCATCTACGGTGAGTTTGAGTCCCTTGGCTGGACCAGCATCAGCGTGCCTCCTGGTTCAATGATCTCATTACTATAAATTTCACTACACGTAAATTTAGTCTGCCTACCCTCACACTTATGCTGGGCTGAACTTGTACTCAACAGCTTCTCTGTGAAATACAAGCAGCAGCGAGGCTACAGCTACTGCAGGTTTGGAGATTTTTCTTTTCTTTGTTTGTTTTGGGGGGTTTTCCGCTTCTGATGACACGACATTCCACGCCAAGAGCCAATCCATACACAATAATTGACTTAGTCCCACTTTACCAAAAGATTTTCAAACATGTAAAAATTGGCACTGGAAAACTCTCTTTGGGAGGAGGAGCCAAGCGAGACCTTTACCTGATGGATGGGTTGACGAGCCTTGACCTCTCTTCCCCCCCCCAAGAAGGGACATCTTTTTGGTAAGAGTCGCGCCTCTGACTTTGTCAGACGTGTCCCCGGGAACACATTGTTAACTAAAGCGCTAAACTATTACTTTGAGCTCAATCTCTGTAGACAGTGCGTTTACCAATGGCAATCCCAAATCTGTGATACCTGTCGCTTGAATAAACCACCTATTGTTTCAACTTTGCAAAACTGTTTCAGTGAAAGTCCTTGGAGGGGCTCTGGCAGGCAAGTTGAATCTGGTAAGTGGCTACACACTTAACCCTTTAGACATAAACTGTTGACCAAGTCTGGGACTAGGAGTGGATCCACCCGCACCTAGACTCTCATCTGAGCGAGAGTTTAGAACGCAAGGGGGGTTTGCTCTGAATCTTGAGACTCATCAGGAGGGCTCTCCTTTTGCCACTTATCAGGCTTCCTTACCCCTTTTAACGCAACAACATCATAAAATTCTGTTTCTCCAAAACAACAGAAAAATCACAGAACAAAAGTCACAGAAAAAAAAAAGACACCATTTTCCTCCTTCATCCATTACAAAAGAGAACCAGTGTTTAACTTTTGGGCATAAAAATGCTAAAAGCATGGCTACATTTGGTGCCTCTCTTCTTATTGTAAGGTGGGCCGAATAAGATCCTATTTACAATACCTTATGAAAAAAGATAACTCAGTTATGTAAATTACCACCTACATGATTAAAAAGTAAATATTGTTGGGGTCAGTGCAGACTGAAAAAGAGAAATAACTTAACTATGAGACACAGAAACAGAAAACAAACACTTTAGCACAAAATAGATCTTCACAAAGAATGAAACCCAAACACTTTATTTAAAAAATGCTTTATGATTGGACAAATCACAGTCAGCTGATCTGGTACTTAAGTTATAACTTTCACACAAATGTTTTTATAAAATTATTACCAGGCCAAGAAAAGGTAGGATGTATTTCTTTTAGCAACAGATAAAAAACCTTCATGCACAGAAGATCAGAGGCAGGAAAAAAGCTAATATAAATATAATGTCCAGATGTTTCCATGTCAGATTTCAAGGATCACAGACAAGGTGTTCCTGCAACCCTCAATACAAAATCCTATAGCAGCCTAAGACTTTCCATTGTCAAGAGTACATTCTTCACCTTCAGTCTAAATTTCCCCTTCTTAATATCATCCTATTACTCCCATCTCACACTTTATTAAAGGACAAGGGGGAGGGAATAAAAGATTAACCCTAGATGTAATTAGCCTAACGAGGTCACAGGCAGTTTTCTTTCACAGTCAACAGCATCGATGGAAGTCATATGGTCAGCATCCACATACGGCCACTTTCGACCATGGATCCATCTCTAATTATATTGGTGGGACACCTCTGAAACCACAGCAGGATATTTGGTTTGTGCTGTGTTCTCCATCTCCTGTGGAATGGACACTAAGCCTCACCCTGTCTGTTGATTCGTCTCTAGAAAGACACTAGGTCTTCTGCCACATTTTCTCCTCCTCTTTTGTAATAATTATCCAAATTTATTTAATCCTTTCACTACCAACCAGGATAGGTCTAACACCTTTGTCTCTACAGGATTTAAGCACCATACAATTGTAAGTGAAATTTTATCCTGAATGCTATTAGTTCACATTAATGAGGCTGAAGTCACAAAGTAGAAGTGACTTTCACAAAGTTATGTGGAAGTTACATACAATGCAAGTCAAGGCTTTAACCTGCACTGTAATTATGCCCCTTTTTCTGCTTGGGTTCATCACTCCAGCACTTTCTGTTGCTGTTCTTTGTTGAAAAGGGGACACGACAATTGTGGTTGCAATGGTAAGTATTTAGTGACACTGCCAACAGGAAAACAGGGTGAGAACATTAGATTTCAGAATCTTCCCACGGAGTATTTTTGGAAGAATCCACTTGTAAAGGTTAACTTTTGTTTGAATATCTGACCTCTCCCCAAGACCATTTCCTAGCTCAGGGCTCCATCAAAATCTTATAAAAAGGGAAACTCCTACAGGCTGCAGATTTCAAGAGGCCCTACTTCTATTAGCTTCTGTGCCACAGCATGTCTCTTAGACAAAAAGAAGAACGATGGACAGCCGCAACGAGGACTCCAACTGTCTCTGTACAAGCTAGGTGTTCACAAGGCAGCTGTGATAGGTGCAGACTCCTTACGCTGCAGGAAAACCAGCCCTCTTACTGAGGACAGTGAGCAGGAGAATATGTTAGGGACGAACCTAGGTGTAGTTGTTCTTCTACCCCTGTCTGTAGCAAAGCTTACGCAGTAATACGAATGCATGAAATGGCTTCTTGTCAGGCATGTATAGACCCATTTTCCTCTTAAGAATATTTTCCGGGAGTAATTTGGAGAATATTTTGCAGTAATAATTACTATGCAAACCACTTAACAGTGAGAATGAATCTTGTTGCTGAAACTGCACAAACTTACGTAATTATATACATTTTAAACTAGCAGGGTTGAAATAAACATATACATACATGAGGGAAATCCTGATTCCTACCCTTTTCTATCAATGCTCTGAACTGCTGCTGCACAAACTTACATGCACATACTTTAAGCATGCAAATGGTATCAGTATAGACTCTTCAAGCAAATTATGCATACACATTTCTGTTTACAGGACTGAGTTGCACAGACCATGGCAGTCAGCACAGTAGAAAGCTTATCCTAAAACTGGTTCTAGACCTTGTAACTTCAAGTAGTATTGTACTGCAAAATACCATGCAAAAATATGGATCCTCAGGAATGGGAGTGCTATGTAAACTTGCAATTTTACTTCAACATGTAGTATTACCATGAGATTTTTTACAAGATAAAGTTGCAGAATGATCTTCCACCACTACTTTTTTTCCTTTTTTTTTAAGTTTGTTTGTTTGGTCTTTTTTTTTTTTTTTAACATGATCTGATTTCATAGCTTTCCTTGCTGGTATTACTCTGGCAATAAATAAATGAGCAGAGACATTTCTTTGATGCTTCCTGTCATCTTGGCTTCCCCATTACAGTGTAGGTGTTGAGTTAATGATGGGACTGAAGGTTTCACTGAGCCAAAATGAGAATAACCCATTTAAACTTATGAGAAACAAGTTAATTACTCGGCCCTGTCTGATTTTCTCACTTTCTAGAACTCACTTTCCAGATAGAAACTGAATGGTGATCTGGTAATCCCTTCTTTATTGCAGTATATATAATACTACATCATATGCCCTGGAGCTTTACACACTTTAAGCTAAATCTAAAATTTTTATGGACATATTAAAAATAGCTAGAAAAATAATTCTTGAGCTTTCAGTCAAAAGTTATGTGAACAAGTCCAATGTACTGAGATGTACAATGTACTCTTCTCTCCAAAACTAAAAAAAGTTAATAAATTTTAAATTCTACAATTAAAAGATGCCCCTTTTTCCTAAGTGAAACAGACTAAAGAGACAGCTTCAGCTATACAAAAAAGAAATAAATTATGAATAATTTATATTAAAAAGGTTTGAATCAATCTTGTGAACACAAGTTGCTATGAGAAAGAAGGTGCTTGAAATATTTCAGGGGAAGAATAAAGGATTCAATACTATCTATTCAAACAGTTATGCAGATATTTAACAAATATTTACTGTCAATGTCTGCTTATTTGATGTCCAGAAAATAATTTTCTGCAAATTCCACTCATAAAAGTATCTGTAATTTGGACATCTGACACCTAGAAAACACAAATAAGTGTAAGTTACAAAAGTAAATAAAACATTACTTTAAGAACTTTAAATAATAATAGCAACAACAATAAAAATTTACTCATACTGAAGCCAGCACTCAGGTAAGCTTTATTTTTTTTCTCCAATATTTAAGTTATTGTTGCTTCTAAAATGCAAAATTATAGCAATTTTCTGTGTGGCCTCCATTTTTGGTCAGGAAATGTGTCATCCTTTTCACGAATGACATTAAAATTATTTAAGTGACGACTGTAATTTTAAGTCTGTCACAGGGAAGCCCAACTGAAATCACTGGTCAAATAGGTAAAAATTTGACCATATCTGCTCTGCTCTTAAATGATTAAATTATGCTGGTATGCACTGAGGAAGAAACTGAGCACTGGGGAAGACCTACCCAAAAGCTTTGGCCTACATCTGCCCTGCTCTAATGGTTTACGTATGCACGGCAAAGAAGCACAAATGAATTCTTCACAACTTCACATCCTTATAAAACATTTGTGGTGAGAAGCCAGCAGGTGATGATAACCCAGGTAACGACTGCTAATTGGCTTTAAATAGAAGGAAAATCAATAAGATTGGCCTGGGGTGGCATGGCTATAGAGGCCACAGACAGCTTAGGCTGACCCTGTAAATTAGAACACAATAAATAGTTAAAACAGTAGCCCCACAGGGGAGCATGCAGTATCAGGCAGCAGGATGAGCCCAATGCCGGACATCTGCATCATCGGGAAAAGTTTCCATAGCTTAGCATGAACAGATACTAAGGGACTTGCTAGATAAAAATCTAAAAGGTAATCTGTTTTAAAATGCTAAAAATTAACATGTGTCTAATGAAATTGAAATGAAAATTTGTTGGGCACAAACTGAAGCACAGGAAGTTCCGTCTGAACATGAGGAAGAACTTCTTCCCTCTGAGGGTGACGGAGCCCTGGAACAGGCTGCCCAGGGAGGTTGTGGAGTCTCCTTCTCTGAAGGTATTCAAGACCCGCCTGGACAAGGTCCTGTGCAGCCTGCTGTAGGTGACCCTGCTTTGGCAGGAGGGTTGGACTAGATGACCCACAGAGGTCCCTTCCAACCCCTACCATTCTGTGATTCTGTGATTCTGTGATTCTGTGAAATTTCTTATCAAAAGGCCTTAGAGCATCTGAGGAAAGAAAAACAGGTGAAGTGCCTCAAAAAGTACAACGAACAATGGCAACAAGAATTTTAGTCCCAGAATATCAGAACACATGCTGGCTCTAAATGAAATGCTGCAGAAGCGTTAAACAAGGATTAAACAGTGTAAAATTTATCATACCAGGTGAATAATTCTGCCCTTTCAAAACTACAGTTCTCTGTAGAATCTCCCTTTTCCACAGTTTGATCCACGTATACACACTCTTTGGCGACTATATTAAAGATACCACTACATTTCCAAAAGCAGTGACTACAGAGAATTTTGTAGTTATAGTATTGTGGATTTCCAAGCTAGTTCTGCAGTCTATTTAATGTAAGTCCACTTAATAGTTACGCAAATAAGAAAATAATTCACATGAAACCAACTCCATATTCTTAGATCATTACTCTTTTCTCACTTTCATCTAGTTTTTGAGTATTAAACTACACAATTTTCTTATAACAAATTAAAATACAGATCCTAAACATCCCCTCAACCTCTGTCAGATTAAAAATACCAGGCTTGCAATGTTAAGGAAAACCTAGAGGAATCCTATTTCACAGGATTCTCAGCAAGGAATTACAGTCCCTTAAAGAAAATCACGCAGGTAAACACTTCAAGCTCAGATCAAGAGATTTTTCCTGTTCTGGAATCAAATTTTGGGTTTTAGATATGGCTGGGGTTGGATGGGACCTTCATCTACTGACAAATCATTCCTGCAGTACTCAGAACTTTCACACAGCTAGCAGAACTTACAGCTAAACCCCAGCTTCTCTACACCAGCTGCTCAGTTTATCACTGGAAGAAAAGTTGTATTGGTTTTGGCTGGGATACAGTTAAATTTCTTCACAGTAGCTTGTATAGTGCTATGTTTTGGAATTCTGCTGAGAACAGTGTTGATAGCACAGGGATATATTAGTTATTGCTGAGCCGTGCTTACACAGCGTCAAGGCCTTTTCCGCCTCTCACACTATCCCACCAGCAAGTGAGGAGGAAAGCGAGATGTTTGGAGTGATGGCTTTTGTCTTCCCAAGTCACCATCACACGTGGTGGAGCCCTGCTTTGCTGGAGATGGCTGAACACCTGCCTGCTGGTGGGAAGAAGTCAATGAAATCCTTGGTTTGCTTTGCTTGTGTGCATGGCTTTTGCTTTACCTATTAAACTGTCTTTATCTCAACACATGATTTTTCTCACTTCTCCTCTCTGACTCTCTCCCCCATCCCACTGAGGGGGAGTGAGTGAGCGGCTCTGCGGGGTTCAGATGCCTGCCGGGGTTAAACCACAACAAAACCACTTTCCATTGTTTGTTTAGTTATATTTTGGAATGACCACTGACTACTATTAACTTGCTCAGTCAACATGCATAGATCACATGTGGCAACCCAGGATCTGCCTATGTCAAACAGGCAATTCATAAACATTTTACTTTCTCTTAGACAAGCAGATGGTATCATTTGCTTGCATATAAAATATCCTTCCTTGGAGTTAAAATACATCATTTGCCATGATGTTCAAATTTCATTTGCATATACAAATATAAATTACCTAGTTACTCACATGACTATAACTCCATATATATATTCACCCATAATTCTAGTGTGGAATACAACAGGGAAAAGTAGAAGGAAAAGTAGAATCCACTAATGACTGCAATTCAGCATTAAGTATGTGCTCGTGTCCCATTAGCTTCATGTGTTTAACGTGGTGTACTGAATCAAGGAGCAGTCCGTACACTATGCAGAACAGCCTGTACGCAGCTTTTAAGAACATACATTGTGATAATGCTCAAGTTCTGAATTAGGACCCAGAGAAGCACTAGGCACTGAGCAAAACCAGTGAGACACAGAACTGTTTCTAGTCAAATTGCTTAATCAATGTTAATACATATTTATGTATTCCCATCAAAATCATTTGACCTAACGATACATACATATGCTTACAGAATCACAGTATAAATAGATACTGCCAGTTCAGAGAGAAGTGACTCATGAAGAAAGAACTTAAAATTGTACGTTTTCAAATATATCCATTATCCTCTCAGAAGACAAAAACTTGCGAATACTACTGCATAGAATTATGAGTTTTCAAGATTTGGATTCTTGTCAATTAAGGAAGAAAACATTACTATTCTTTCTTCAACTCTAGCAAAAATCAGAGAAAGGGAAAAATGAAAAAGTTATGAATTTGCATTCAAGAAAAGAGAAAAACCATAGAGAATAATCTGAACATCATCAGATATGTCTGAATGAATGTCTACTTCAGAAGAGATAAATATAGTAGATGAAGCCTACATGAAATAGAAAAGCAAAGAAACATACAAGAAAGTAATGGAAAAAAGTAAGAATTACCAGGAAAAAAAAACCCACCCCTGAATCAAACTTTTAAAAAAGAAAGTTAAATATTAAAAAGTCTTTTTGCTAAATAAATATAAAAACCTGTGAATGGAAAAGAATAGAGGAGCAATAATAATGTTAGCTGATACAGTCTTGATACTGATCAAAACAACAGAGTCCAGAGGTTTGGTCTTAAAACTAAAATAATAGCTAGCTACAAAAAATATATCAATAAAGTGGTTCTAAATCTATGCAGTATGATAAATGTGTTACTGCATAGGGAATAATTAGTGTCACCATTGTTCGTAACAGTAAGTGAAAGGGTTACAGCTGGTCACTCGTGTTCAAACTGCAGCAGGAACAGACAAGACCTTTTAAGATACCCGTGGGAAGACGGAAACTATTACAAAAAGGGAAAGCAAAGTTAAAAACTTGTAATACAAGTCTCTAAAAATAAATCTTACAATGAACATTAGGCAGGATGAACCTTCAAAATTTACAAACAACATATACAGGACAAACAAGCACAAACTGATAATAAATTGGGCTTGAGAAACAGATAATGATTTCTAGCTATCAGAGAAGAAAAGTCAATTCCAGCTTTATGTCCCACTACACCAAATTAATGGACTATGTGAAATCGTCTTGAGTATGAAAAAAACCCCAAGGTCTACTCTCTATGAATCTAAAATTCTGAATACAAACACAAAAATCCGTCAAATTATAATATTAAACAATATTTTTTGAGAAGTTTTGCCTTCTTTGATTATAGAATGGCTCAAAATTTTTGAGGTATGCTCAGAATCAAGAGCTAGAATATCACGTAAAACTGAACATGAAGGCTTTAATCTTCAACTAAAGTATACTGAGGTGATCAAGCTTAGGCACAAGATTATAATGAAGTTGAAAATAATAATGGAAAAATGTTTCCAAGAATATTTAGCTGATTTTTGCTAATATATTTCAGAAATGATTTGAATGAAGCTAGAATATCTTAACATCAAATAAAATGAAACAGTGCAACTGGTTTTATTAAACTCTTTAAATTTATTTCAGTGTTATCATGTGCTAATTTAATTCTTAATTTTCCTGCACTGCTGCTCAGTATTCCATTTACTTGCTTAATGAAAAATGCAATATGTCAATGATCATAACCTGCTTCCTACTCCACAAGCATCCTTATTTTTTTTCACTAAGAGAGAAAAATATTTATTTTCATAAAATTGAAACAACATACTGGAAATTTTCAGATCATCCCCCTTTGGGAAAGTGGCATTGTGAAACGACCGCTCTGGGTGTTTATTTTTAAAGGTAAAGAAAAGTTTCTTTTGAAAAGCCTTAGCTGAAGTTCTGAAATACAGAAGACATTCTGATGAATCAGAAGTGTACACAAAAGGCACACTGCAGAGGTGAAAAAAGATGCAGCGTACACTCCAGTTTGCTTCCCACCAAAACCAGACTGCCCACTTACAGTCTAAGGAAGCAACGAGCTGTTTCTTCCTACCATATCTGCTCACACGACAGATCGAATAAATCCCCACTAAGGCAACCAGGTCCATGGAGGAGCTGCAATGCACTGAAAAATCAGTGCTAACTCAGAAAGAAGGCACTCGAACAGGTCATCGGAAGTGGCTTACAACAAATAATTTATTATATTCTTTATTTTCTGCCATTTCATTATGTTTCATTTTCCAGTGTTAAAGTCTGTATCTTCACTCAAGACTAGATGGAAAATTTTTTAACGCTTAAAGGCTAAGACTACTAAACAAAATCAAAACTGGTTTGAAACAAGATTTTGGTTTTAAAATGTTCATAAGGAAAATAAGGATTTTCAGCCTACAGCCCACAAGTTGGAAATACATTGCTAGCAAAAGCTTATACTGAATGTCATTTGCTTCAGAAGTGAGGGATAGAAAGAGTAATGGTTGAGAAAGCAGGAAGCAAAGCTAATGAAGAGGAAAGCTGACAGGCCTCAAGGGGTATTATTGCTTTATTTGGTGTTGTGAAGATTATCATTCTACAGTCCATCACAACATTAAAGAACACACAGCATCTTCCTTAGCTGTTTATATCCTTGGCTTTCTTACACACTTCATCAACTAAGCAGCAGTCTATGCAGTTTCACGCAAACTTATTTTTGCACAAGTTTTACAGGGTTAAAACATCCTAACTCTACTGATTCAACTGTTACGAACTGTATTCACAGTTCGTCATTTCTAAATCCCATCTGGTAGTTTGGAATGCTTATCTCTGGAATATCAAACTGAATTAAATGTTGACTAGCAATCAAGCAGAAATAAAAATATGTAAATTTTCAAATATCTAAATTCCTTAATAGCTATCACCTATTACTAGCACTACCTAAACATTAATAGTAATTAAACTAAAAAAGAAAATAGTAATAGCAATTAAATATGGTGATAATACACTTGAAAGTTCTTGTTTCATGACTCATTACTTTTTAATTGCCTTTTATTTTTCTGAAAGAAAAGAATTCCAGATGAAAGTGAGCTATAATAATAACCTAGGATATTAAGTAAACTATAAAATTTGCAATTTTTAGTACTGCCTTCTTGTGTTCTCTTCCTTAGCAGAAACATTCTATAAAATCTACCATTGATCAAGATAATTTTGCCACAGTAAGTAGAGGCGCTTTTTTAATCAGAACTTCAACAACTTTCAAACAGATCACTGCCTCTTCATTTATAACTCCCTTCACGCTCTTTGGAATACCACATTTCATCAGTGGTTATGAACCATTATTCACCTTTCTGCTTAGATGTCATCAAGTCCACATTTCAACAACTGAAGGGCAGCACTTCCTGACACCTCATGCTTCATAAGAGAGGAAAATGTTATGCCTATTTTAAGCTTAATAATGAAATTGGTCCACGCATATTTAACTGAATCTGCTTCAAATAATCAGTTTTACTGTAGTTAGAAAATGTCAATACAGTTGAAGAAAAACAAGTACAGAGACAAGTTTTGCTCTTACACACAGGGCAGTCAGAAGCCTTTACATCCAAGTATCAGTTCTTACTCACCTGGAGAGGTCTACTGATGTAAATGGATTTATTTGAATGAGCAAAAACTGCAGGATTAAAATTCTTGTCAATAAGTCACTTTATTCAACTTCATAAAATTCATGATAACTCCACTATGTAAACTGTTGACTTCACATTGCCTGAACATCTACTGTCAATAGCTTTGCATGCAGAAACTCAACCATCACTTGCGACATCATGTTAAATATACGAAGATAATTTTTAAATCTCTCTCTCTAACACAAGTGCAGACATACTATACTTTGTTCCTGTAACAGGCAGGAGCAAATGGCAAAAAAGGTACCTTTAGCTAATGTTCAGCTGTATTAATCAGGAACCAAATGCCATTGGCATTGATTAAGATCACAAAGAATGTAAGTAATTTGTATTAGGACATTTCCTGCTTAAAGACTTTACCATTCACAAAATGTCAATGCAAATTTATAGACATAGCATGCAAGTCAGAATGGACCATGCAGAACATAAAAGATGAAAAAGTAGCAAATGGAAAGAGTAAATAGCTATAATGTTATAAGGGTTTCACATACTGAAGCAACGCAATCAATGGCAAAAAAAAAATATTTTAAAAAATAAATGTAATGCCTCGGAAGTTCATCTGCGCATGCCACCATCATGAAATGCAACTTTTCACTCACCAAAGTAGAGTTATGTGAAGCATCACCTGAGACCTCGGGTGTTCTTGTGCTGTTTGGAAGTCTGTGAGGGTTACGAGCTATCGCTTGGCACCAGCCCAACATTTTCTCCTTCCAAATATCCCTTCTCAATTTCTGAAATTCTGAAAATAATTTAGATTCCCTGAAACATTGACACTTTGAATTTATTGCGTGCATGTCTCTGGGTGCATGCCTTTAAAAACAGCTTTTTAAGTTATGTCTAAACAAACAAGCAAACATATTTTTAGAAGAACACGTTTATTTAAAGTACTCTGAAGGGTTATGCCATGCAGGTTAGAAAAGAACTATGCACTTTCAGCACACCTTACATGCATTAATACTACTTCAGCGTCAGCAAATTCAGTGCCTTCTCCCCATGTTAAGTCTTTCTCAAGTTGTCACTTCAGTCAAAAGTGTTATTTTAAAGGAATTTTATTACAAAATAACTGTGAGACTAGCATCATTCCTAAAACCATATAACATCTGGATGCAACATTCTCTGAAAAAACTAGAAATCGCCCTAAACCAGTAGGAGATATTAAATACAGAACAGCATGAGAACGCACATATACATACTTACGCCCACACACTCCAGAATACCTGGCTGGTCTTGAAGTGTTACACTAGGATGTATTGTAAATAGCAAAAAGTAAAGCACATGTGCCTGCAATAAATGCTACATGCCAACTGTAAGTTGCACTTGAACTTCTTTTTAGTTTGTGACAGTAACAAAATAATTTTTAAGTAAAATATTCTGGAAAGATAGCCTAGAAGGGTTTTTTAAGTGTGAGAAACCTTCATAAGTATTTTTAAAATTTCACAATCTATTTTTCCCAGTTGGAATAGGTAATGTAAGTATCCAGTGCAAAACTTTACTAATTAATTACAAAAAAATAACTTCAAGCAATTTGTTTCTCCACAGCATCTGAAGCAATTTATAATCTGGTTGTTTACAAAATTTTCCAATTTAAAACGTGTTACTCTGTAACATCATGAAACGTAAGAAACAGAAAGATTAACCTACCAGATTAAGTGCCTAGTACTCCACATGAGACTAGCACTAGACTGAATAGATCTGGAATGAACATACAATAACGCTAAAGGTCTTACTTGGCAAAGTAGCACCTATTTAATGTCATTGAATATTATGTACTTGTAAAGTGGATTTATTTTTTCTGCAGTACATTTCCATGCAGTACACAAGGACATGCTTGCTTTTACAGCAGGCTGTCATCTTCCTAGGTTGTGATTCTGACAAATTATATCCCCTTCTTGAATAAAAACAGTTCTAGCATTTCCGTACTTACCATTAATATTTAATTTTCCAAGTATGAAATGCACGCAGTTGTATTTCTCCACACAACCTCATGGAACTGACAGTCAGGAGTAAGTGGGAACTAGCTTTGGCTTTATCTCAATGGAGATGATTACATGACTGAGTCTACAGGTGAACTGATTCTTACTAATTCTTAAGTCTCTTGAAATCTTAATGTGAGATACAAACACATGCCAGTAAAGCATTAGTAACATGAAGACTGCCGTATAGCCTGTTGACTGTCTGCAGAGTCAAATCCATTTTTCCATTATAGAAGATTTCAGCTGCAGACTCTCCAGAATTCGGTCCTTCAGGGCATGGGCACAATTCAGTAAAGGCTGCAATGAGAAATCTAACCGAAGCACTGACTAAACTCCTTGTCACCAACTCAGTAGCAGTTCCTTAATTTTGTGAATGCAACTACCAGAACTTCACATACCAAACTGGTTGTGAAGCACCAGTGAACAGCTTGTGCATTTAAACAACCTGTATGCAGATATGAAAAATGAATCCATGTTTTAAATGCTTTTCATGGTATATCCAACATATCATGAAGTACTTATAAGTAAAACTGCAGCATTAGAAAAAGCATCAAAGTATAAATATATGCACATCCTCCTCTGGGATATGAGACAACTGATCACAATTTTAATTTTTTTCAAGCTTCTACTGCAAATTCTAAGTAATTTCTACATCATCTGTGCCGAAATACTATTTACCAACTAAGCAGTAGTTAAACTAGTGCCTATCCCATCCCCCCTGCTTTTCAAATGGAAGCACACAAAACCTTTTGAGAAAGTAAAATGTCTTTTCAAAACTGTTCCAATGTCTCTAGAATTTTCTGGTTTTCATTCCAAATTTCAAGCAGAAAGTATTTCAACATTGTTTAGACTTATCAAAATGAGACAAACCTTTTGTTTCTGCTGCTCTGGAAGTGGTTCCTCACGCATTGCACATAAGTGGAGTTTACAAGAAGCAGAGAGGAGCTGTATCAGGTCTGACACTGGTCTACTCTGTTAGAGTGGGTGAAAAGGGATGAGCTGCACCTGGGGCTGGGCAAAGAGGTACCCCTGGCTTTACAGCAAACAAGTGACCTTTGTAGAAAAGACATTGAGCCAATCTCATGCTACTTGAACCTTCACAGGTAGACAAATAGCTCTGGGGAAGAGGCTCTCCATTTCGGTAAAATCAATCCGTAAAGTGTTTCAATACACAGGACTTACGGGCAGATTTAATTTGTTGAGATTGCTGAACTGCAGTCTCCCATGACCAGTAAGTTATTGCTGTGCATTTTTAGTGCAGATGCCTGGAAACCAAAGATTAATGCTGGGTAGAGGAAAAAAATACTAAAAAAATTTTAAAACCACAAAATGCATATTTGGAATAAATGCAAGAATTTTTTGAAGTCTGCCCAGAAGAATAGTGTATAAAGATTATAGCCGAGAGGAACTTATGTATAAATTTTTGGCTTGATATGTCTGAAGAGGTCCCAGACTTCACTGTTGCTCTGAATGTACAGCACGAACAAGAAGGCTACACACTCAGCTGGTGCAGCTCACTGCTTGGGAGCTCTTTACTGCTTTGGTTCTTTTCTGAAGAAAGAATAGGAACTTGGGGGAAAAAAAAGTATATAACTTTTAAGAAAGCGTTCACTCTGATTTTAAAAGAATATTTCAATTACTATTTAAAAGATACTTCTCTCCAGAACACTGTTCACATGGAAAATTTCCTGATCTTTCTCACACAAGAGTATCCAGTCTTTCTACTACTGAAAAAACAAAAAAGTCCCTTAAAATGGTCACTCACACACTTCCTTCCCTGAACCGAATACACACAAACACGTTTTTGCAAAGGCAATAAAATTAACCTAGTATGTTTAAGATACCCTAGGAATAAAACACATGGTTCCCAAGTTCCTAGAGCTCTAAGGCCAGATTAAAAGTCTGCTATACCTACTGATGAGCAGCAGCTCCCATGACTAGTTAGCTGAAGCTTCCTTTTGAACCATCACATTCTTGGTCACTTATGAAGAGGTCACTTATGCCTTCAAGTCTTCACTGAAGGCCCTTCCTGATATTCTATTACTTCTTATGAATTAGAGTCTTACCATTGTTATAGGCTTGTATTTTAATATAGCTTTATGTGTCCGGCTACTTTCCTTGTTTCTATCTACCAAATTTTGAAGTAAACTTTTAGCACCAACGAACCTATATTGCTACATGCTTCAGTGTACAGAGAATTCTTCCAGAGATGTGTTACTGTACAGAAGTAATACAAACTTCACCATCTCTAGAGGCATATGCTCCTCACATTTGGGGTGGCTATAAGCCAATTCAACCTGAGAAAACAATTCTACACATCACATATAAGCATGCAATATATTATACTACACAGTTTGGGTTTGATCATAGATGAAGTGAAATAATAGCTTAGTCTCGGGAATATTCCAGAAAATTACTCTGCACAGCTGGATATTCCCGGTACTTAGAACTGACAAAACCCATAAATCCCAAGCAACAGCTGTAGTTCAGTATGACAACGGTAACTACCTGAAGTCGTTACATTCTGAGTTTCTACACAGTCCAGACAGGTATATGGCATTTTAACAATTTGCACCAGAGCCTCTATAATGTCAGCTGGCAAGAAGTATAGGTTCTCAAAGTTCACAAACTTTTAAAAACATGTTAGTTTAGAGCTCCACAGAGTCTACCTGAGCCACAGGTGTAGTGAAAAGTGGACGCCCAAAACCAGTGCGTGCCACCCACCTGTGGCAACAGCCCTCCAAGGATGTGCAAGGAGACCTTTCCAAAGAGTGACACCACCACCACCCCTCAGTAAGTGATCAACCAACCCTTTCTATACTGCCTGTACCTGTGAAGACAGGGAATCATCTGATTACAGCTACAGTCCTGTTCTGTTCCTTTTAGGGTGCAGAACTACTTGGAACTTTTGCAATCCTTTTTTGCCCTGAGAATTCAAAATGATTTGGAACATTTGCAATTCTTTTTTGCCCTGAGGAATCAAAATGATGACTATCGCTGTACAGATCATAACTGAAAGAAAGCCTTTGCACTGGCTCATACAACAGAACCACCACAACCTCAAATAAATTGCCTGAAAAAAATCTTAATTTGTCCCTTATAAATTTGTTTAAAAATAAAATAATTACTTTATTCATACTTCTTCAGGGGAGATGACTTTTACTTCTAATTTAGACAAGCAAAGGGCATACAGAATTACAGATTTAAGTACATCTTGCACAATATTAATACTAAATAAAGAGAGGTTTAGTTAGGAAAGTTGTATTAAAAATTAGCCAGTTATGTGAAATAAAAGCATAATGTCTCCAAAAAAAAGTTAATCAGTCTAGTGAAAGAAAAGAATCGGTAAGCTTAATTCCAGAATATAATTTGATTCAGGTAACAAAGGCCTCAGCAAAGGCTGAATTAAGATGAAGTACATGAGCAGGTTATGCTTTTTCATTCCTTACCAGCATCTAACAGCTACCATAGAGCAGCAGGAAACTGAAGACAAAACATACTGTTTTTTATCTAAGCTAAATAGTTTTGTTCTCTGTGTTCGAAGATGCCCAACAGCAACCAAAGTAATGGTATTTGTCCAGCAACTAAATACACTGCGTGACTTGGCAGATCATCAAAATATTCCAGGAGTAGAGTTGCAGGAATACTGAAATGCAAATAGCCTTCAGCTGGCTGTGACTTCCAATCAATTATTCTAATCACAGAATCATAGAATGGTAGGGGTTGGAAGGGACCTCTGGGGGTCATCTACTCCAATCCCCCTGCCGAAGCAGGGTCACCTACAGCAGGCTGCACAGGACCTTGTCCAGGCGGGTCTTGAATATCTCCAGAGAAGGAGACTCCACAACCTCCCTGGGCAGCCTGTTCCAGTGCTCCGTCACCCTCAGAGCGGAGAAGTTCTTCCTCATGTTCAGACAGAACTTCCTATGCTTCAGTTTGTGCCTGTTGTTCCTAGTCCTGTCACTAGGCATCACTGAAAAGAGTCTGGCCCCATCCTCCTGACACCCACCCTTAAGATATTCATAGGCACTTATAAGGTCCCCCCCTCAACCTTTTCTTCAAGCTGAACAAGCCCAGCTCCCTCAGCCTTTCCTCATAGGAGAGATGCTCCAGTCCCCTCATCATCTCTGTAGCCCTCTGCTGAACTCTCTCCAGTAGTTCCTCATCTTTCTTGAACTGGGGAGCCCAGAACTGGACGCAGGACTACAGATGGCACTTCACCAGGGCAGAGCAGAGGGGGAGGAGAACCTCCCTCGACCTGCTGGCTACACTCCTCTTAATGCACCCCAGGATCCCACTGGCCTTCTTGGCAGCCAGGGCACACTGCTGGCTCATGGTCAATTTGTCATCCACCAGCACTCCCAGGTCCCTCTCTGCAGAGCTGCTCTCCAGCAGGTCCACCCCAAGCCTGTACTGCTGCATGGGGTTGGTTCCTTCCCAGGTGCAGGACCCTGCACTTGCCCTGGTTGAATTTCATCAGGTTCCTCTGCACCCAACTCTAATGTGAATACAAACATAAATTCATAGGCTGGATGCACTAGAAAACTCTGATAGCTTGTGCTGGTTTTGTTTCACAAGCGAGCTACAGGCTTTTCTCCATGCGCTAGTCAATATTACCCTATGACTGCTGTGTTTCACAAGAAGAATTCGGTGAAGCAACAGCATAACAGCATAATCACTCTAACTCTGTTTTTACAAATAAGAAGTCAACCTCAAGTTTGAAAATTACCTCTATATTTGAAAAAGTCATATTGGAATATATGTGATCATGCCAACACCTGTAAAAGTCCAGTACAATTCAGTGGTGGTTCTTTAAATCAGGGAAGAGAAAAACTGTTTCCACATACAAATGTGGTAACTATCTCTAAAAACTTTTCATCAGAAGTGCTAAGTACCACCTGCCCCTCCAAACTGAGGAATAATTTTGTGAGTTCAGCATTTAATTAATTGATCTATAAGGTCCCTTCCAACCCAAACCATTCTATGATTCTCTCATTCTATCATTAATATAACTTCCAATGTCAGTAGCTCCAAAGGCCATCAGGCTAGTAAAATGTTACTTTCCTGACTGATACTTGCAGCAATTAGCTAAAATACATACCTAATGAGCTAATCTCATTAATAAAAATGCAGAGACCACCAAAACACAAGGACACGTGCCCAAAAATTACTCAGCGGACACCTAGCATAATAGTATCAATCACAAACCTAATAATACCAGTTTTCTCGTATAGCTACTGCATATACACAATCAAACTCCTCTGCATTAAGTAGATGTAAGAATCTAAACTCAAACCTGTTCTCATATTTATTAATGACTGATTTCAGAAGTGCTTCTAGGGCACTACTTGATGAGCAAACCCAATTATGCACAAGTAAATGCATTTCCCTAGCTGTAAAGACAAAACAGAGTTGTCATGTAACTTAATTATGCTTACCAAATGTGTCACTTCAGCAGCTCTTTAAAAATACAACAACAGCACCAGCATCCCTCTTTTGAAGTTCTATTATAATCAGATTTTCTAGAACTTGCTTGAATTATTTATTTAAGCCTGAAAAGTGTCAACTATAGCATCTTCTTGAATCACTACCTATATTATTCAATCAATTTTCAGAGACTGTGAAGTGGCTGTTTTATCATTAGTTCCAACTAAAGCTATCCTATATTTTGTTCTTTGCTGTTACACTGCTAATATGTATTTGTAGTTGTCCTTAGCCCTTCAAGACTTTGATTCCATTTTGTCGTATCTAAGGAACCAAATTTCACTCATTACTCAAAACAGTTTAATAATTGAAAATAAATCAATTTACTATGACTGGTGCAAAAATTCTTGCTTTGTCTAACCACTACACCCAAACAATGACAAGAAATCTTTAAAAGTTTTCAAAGAAAATATTCTTTTGGGTTACTAAAAAGATAAAAATTGTGGGTAAGTTTTTCTTTACAGTCACACAGATTCTTTTTTTCTTGCACAGCAAAAAGTATCTCTTGTGTAAAGCAGAAAGCAATTTTAAGTCACTTGAGACTCTTGAGAAACCATGACAGGTTTTTGCTCCCTACGATAAATTTTTAGTTTTGTAATTCTGCTCTTTGCATTTGTGAAGACTGAAAGAATAAAATGTTGACAAATTAGGAGAAATGTATTTTTATGGCTACTGATTTATTATTTTAAAAAATAATCTTTACACATGTAGATACTGCCAAATCTGTATTTGCCTATGCAGAGTTTAATTCCTTTTTTTTTTTAAAATATCATAATTAGCAACCTCTATACTATCATCAAATATTACTTTGTTTTCTAAAAGTCTTCTCGGGAATGCTTTGCTCATCCAAAACGTCTTCATTCAATCATCCTCAGAGCTTTCAAATGCAGTGCAACCGTATGTGCTCCTGGCACATTCCTGCCCACCGGTGAGTGACGAAAGCATGTCTAATCCTTCCCTTGAGACCTCTCCGTGTATATTCCAGATGCAACAGACTCCCAAGTAGAAAGGAGAACGGTCTTGAAACAAACATAGACTTGAGAACGAGAACAAAGTACACGGTTTTACTTTGTGAGTTTGCATATATTTAACCATCCATGATTGCCAAGCAGCTTAAACCAAAGCTTCAGTCAGCATTAAAGGCATGACAGGTCAATGCACGTGTGAAATCCATACTGAGCACTTGGCAGATGCAAATTCTTCAGGGAAGCCATAGAAATAGCAGAAAGTATACCAAGCAAAAAATCCACAAGAAAGTAAGGCATTAACTAACTTTTAAAGTTATACATGCGATTTTCTAAATGCATAGGGCATAAGAAGCTAAACTAAGTCTTTAACGGACTTTGTCCTGTGTATGTAAAACGAAAAGTCTATCTCACAGTTTTTTCTCATTCTTATGTGGTTTATTTAGAGAAGAAGGGTACATTTACGGTGTAAGATAAAACCCACCTTAGATCAGGCAGAGCTCGCTGTTGAAGGAAAATTTAAAGATGAAGACAGAAATAGCTTTTTTTTCATCCGATACAGGGAAGATGTTTGAAACACATAACTGAACCACTGAACACCCTTGTTTCAAAGGATGGATAATTAATACCAAATATAAATTGGTTTCTAAGAACAAAGGGAAAATCTTATCAAATCACATTTCATTGAAGTGCCAGAGGTATATGTGCGAAAGTGTGCTAGACCATGCTTGGTCCAACAGAAGTGTCTCCCCTTTGTCAGAGAATTACTTAACAGAAGTTCTTCTGTCAAAAACAATGCTCTGGGCAGTCATAAACCACCCTCCTTTGACAATCCCAAAGACAGAAACCTCATGCTTCTGAGCAGTTTAGATACTGCTCCTGTGATAGTTCTGTCATATAGCACCTACACTAGACGATGGTCATCAGTGCTGGAAATCAAGGCATATCCTGTTGCTTAGATACTACTGTTCTTCATAATGCTACCTGTAACAAAGCCATTGCAGGACAGGCTATGTCAGAAGGCCACTTCTACTTCATCATTGCTGGTCTCCTAAATTTTTCTTCCCTAGTTTCAGATGTTTTCAGAATCTCTTTTACGATGAATAACATCAGAACGACAGGACTGCAACCACTGCACCCCAACTAAATTAACAGAAACAGTTCTGTGAAATTCTCACCTGTTCCAGTATGTTTATTTGGTATATAGAAATAAGATAAAAGAAACCATTTTTTTAAAATAAAAATTTGATAATAATAATAAAGTCCATGACACAAAGCATATTTCTAGCATGTATTCTCTGCTGACTCTTCAAGGATGAGAGAGAATGTGTTACATATTACTGTCATTTTTTTTCTTTTAATTTCAGTGATAAAGAAAGTGGTTTACGTAAAAGTACATTTCATTACTGGTTTTGATTCTCTGTGCTTTATTTCTCAAACAACCACAGAATAAAAGCATTACCATTAAATAAATGCTTATCAAATGGTTAGTAGTATGTTAACACTTTAAAATGATATTTCTTTCATATTAATTAGGTTTTTATGTTTTGCCCCTTTTCTTAAAATATCCCATAATAAATTAGGTTCAGGCTAAATTTGAAACTATTTGAAGACACTCTTTGGAATGCCATTAATTCCAGTTTAGAGTGCCATACTGATATTTACGCAGTCTTCTGGCACCTCTCCAGATTTATTATCTATTTAGCAAAGCATTTCTATTTATTTCATTAAGTTAACTGCAAACATAAAAACCAGAAGGACTACATAATCCTTCAACTATGTTTTTTCCCTACTTAACTTCTCCAAGTATTTCTGGATTTTCATTTTGAGAGCAGTCAGACTGACAAGAATAATTGCTTCCAATAATTATGCCACTGTAATTATTATTGTCTAATGAGACAATTGTCTAATTGTCTATTGTCTAATGAGTCAACCTATTGTCTAATGTCTCATTTAAATAAAGTATTATTTCATCTGTTTGAGTCATAGTTTTGTACCTATGCATTCACTTCTAAGGCCTACTTTTGCATCTGTTTTCTCGAAATTGCAGTCAAAAATTATAAGACTAATATTATTTAAAAGTTTATTCACATAATTATTAGGTTTTAGGTTAACATATACTTTACTTATGTAAGGGACTAGTTATTTAAGCAGTTACTAGTAACTGCAGCATTAGGCCAGTAGGCCAGTAATTATTAAATAACCAGAATCCGTTTATCCTGAAAGACCCTGAATAGGCCATCTGTCCTGATTTCCTTCTAGCAGAGGTCAGATCTTAAGTCATGATCTTCATAATATATATCAGAAGGGGGGGTATGAAAAAGGATTACTCGCAATAGTATATTTCAGTTAATTTAGTAGCAACAGCTATTTAATGGGCTTGTTTAATCTTTGTTAAAACAGAATCCAAATTTTCTGCCTTCAGCAGATACGTTAAAAGCTATCATCAAACATAATCTGGCTCTTATATCTAATTATTAGGTAGCATACCCGGTTAATCCTTGATGACAGCATAAACCTTCTTCAAAATATTTAGCAGAATTTTCTTTATTATAATACATACAACTTAACTTTAATAAGTGTTTTAACACGTACCTTCCAATAGAACATAAAATTTCACCTTCTTCTAACTAATTTCAGGTCCATAGTTGTTAACAAGAAAATAGCTGCACCTCAGCTTGCAAAGGTGACTGAGTTTCTTCTCAAGTAGCATTCAAATAAACTACTTCATGACTATTTATCAGTCACACGATACCTACAATTTTGTATTGGTGGATATGACCGTATTGCTCACCAATCAGGACTAAACTTCTTACAAATATTATTTGTTACAAATAAAAGCAAGCTAAATGCAGCCAGAAACCAACCCAACAATAAAGCTTTATACAATTATCTAACAGACTATGAGGGCAAATGACTAATGGTACTGACAGCTGAGCTGAAATAAAAACATTGTAATACCAGAATATAATGATTTACTAATTATTTTCCATACAGAATATCGGGGTTTGCTTCTTTGTGAGACGAAAACAATGCAAGACATGTAGTTGTCATAACCACAACTCTCCCGGCTGCCAGTGAGATAAGTTTCACACAGATCATATGCAAGTCACATCTGTAATACACCATTCTCCACAAGCCATTAAATAATATGCCATTCTTCAGAAACCATTATAAAAAAATCAAAGATGTAGCATTTGTTGTGTTTGCCAATTAAAGCATAAAACTAGGCACAGCATCAGTTTCTGTCTTCTATTTCAATATAACACTAAGCACAAAATAGGTATCCACTCTCTTGCAAATATTTCCAAAGAACTTCAAAAAAAGGTGACATCAGCAAGGACACTGACAAAATGTCAAGTTATAAAACCGAGAACTCGAGTGTACAGGAGAAGACAAACACAATGCTTGATAGCACAGCGTTGCTCCCTGGCTCCCTTTAGGGACTGGGTGAACGCATCAAGATTTACAGCTCTGCCAGGGCTCTGGTGCAGCAACTCAGGCAGCCAAGTCTCATCCTGTGCCACCCAGAAGATGTGACCTCTGCCTCTGACAATCCCCTGAAGCATGTCATCTTGCAGTTACAATCTCCTCTGGCTTAGCTACCATCCATACTGCTTTCTTCTAGGCTATACTGAACACCGGTGATGAAGCTGAGACCACAGTACACAGTACAGCGCGCTGCAGAGATGCCTGTGGCCGTTGTGGGATGTGACCTGGCACAGCTATGTCACACAGTGCAGTCCTGTACAAAGGTCCCGTTCCAAAAGCTGTTTAACTGCTATACCAAAGAGCAGCTCCGTGGCTAAGCCATAAGCCTTGCCCTCATGAGAACTATCTCACAGTGGCATGAGACCTCCTTAAGCAGTCAAATGGCTTCTCAGATAAGCTCCGTGCTAACTTGAGTAGCACTGCAGCGTCATTTAATGAGTTATCTTCACGTATTTAGGGTGCCCATGCCCCATAATACCTGAGCTCCCCATAATTTTGAATGATTTGTTTTCTCTTCATCTCTGTGAGACAAATGTGCTGTTCTCTCTCTTCTACAGATGAGGCAGAAGAGACAAGCCTTAGTACTCTTTATCACTGATGACCTGCATTAAATTTCTTCTCAATGGTAACCACATTTTTGATCCAACAAGATCTGGAACCAAACCTTCCACAGCCATGACAGGCAACATAATTCACTGACACAGAGTCTCTCCTGTGCATAAACACTTGCCCTGGCTGGCTGTTTTTTCTGCTCTTTTCCCCATTGCACTATTTTTTTCCTGTTTTGTACAAGTTTCACCCTCTTCACTTACCAGCTCTGGCTTCTTCTGTCTTCAGTGCCAATCTACGCACCCTTTTTGTTCCAATCTCTAAAATATACAGCGTTTCTCCTATATAAAATAGCCTCTTGAGCTGGTCCATAGGTTACGCCTCCTTTTTTAGCTGCCAGTTCCATCAAGTTCAAATTGTATTCATTTAGACATCTACACATTTTACACTGAATTCAGAGATTTTAATTTCCTTAAGGTTTAATTAAGGTTTGTAGTGCGTTGACTTTCCTCTCTCTCTACCATTTATTTTCATATATATACATCTCTAAGCAGATCATTTTTACATGAAGGATCTCTCATTTGAAGTAAGTAAGCATCCGTCACTTCTAGTGTTAAGGGCTTTATTCTCTTCAGAAAAATATATTAAACTAGGAATGTTTGTTGAAAGCATTAATAAATAAGAATTTCACTAACAAAATTCTGGCAGGCTGCTAGAATCAATACATTACAAAATTCAGTAAGCACTCCTAAAAGCACTCCTACAGACCTGAATAACTTGAACAAACTGATTTTTACTATGTTATCAGGAGAGTTCTTTACAATTTTGAAATACACGCCACGCTACGAGTCTCAGTGAGCTAGTTGGAGCAAATACGTTATTTCCCAATGCCATTCCATTCTCTGTTCCTCAAATGCGTGAGTGAACTGAGAACACACTTGCTAAGTACTAGCTCAATAGGTGAGATTTTTATTAAGGATCCTTTCTCTGTATACAGCTCCACAAAAATCAGCTTTGCCTCAGGAAATGTGAAATAATGGAAAACAAAGATAAATGCAAAAGCACATGTAGGTAGTTGTCCTATATTCAACTTTAACGCTTATTTAGAAAGCTAAACCGAGAGAAATCAACTTTGAAAGTAAAAGTTGTATTTAACGGCAGGCCAGCGACCCGCAAAATTAAGGAGCGTTTCAAGAAGTCTGGAGGGGAAAAAGAAATGTGCTGGCAAAAATAATTACACACAAGCTGGCTTGTTACTGCTACTGAAAGTACTTATTTAATAAAGTCCAAGAGCAAAATGAAGATCCCAGCCCCCCCCCTCAGCTTTTGCAATATCTGGCATACAGCAAATCCAGGTCAGACCCTGGATAATCAGGTGGAAGTGGACAGCATTAAGCGAAAGACAAATAGAAAAGCGCGGACAAGATACTCAAATAGTGGGGTCAAACACGCTCAACTACCATGTGAAAAATGGGAAAATGAAACATGCACAGAGAATGCAATAAAGCAAAGCAGCAGCAAGATGAATCTTCCAGCCCAACAGGACAGTGGTCTTTGGGCACTTTTCCATAGTCGAACTTCCATGGGCGAGTTTAGGGGCTCATTAATTGACTTGCAAATCTTTACAGTTGAGTTAAGAAATGAAGGACAGTCTGTTCACCACGTGTCCATACTGAAGCTATGCCATATTTTGAAGGAGCAGGACCCCCCTAGGCTGACAGGGGAGATAATCACAGAATCATGGAATAGTTTGGGTTAGAAGGGACCTTTAAAGGTCATCTAGTCCAACTCCCCTGCAACAAGCAGAGACCTCTTCTACTAGATCAGGTTGCTCAGAGCAACCTGACCATCCAGCCTGACCTTGAATGTTTCCAGGGATGTGCCAGTATGTTTAGAATGACACCCCACTTATCTGTGCCAACAAAGTACTATGACATGGTGTCCTCAGGAAGGGACAGACTATTCTCAGACACAGAATATATCGATTCCCTGCATATATATTTACTGAAATCTTTACTGACACGCCATGGGACTGCAGTTTGCTTAGAGTGTTAACAGTTGTTGTTAATACAAATGTTATACATTTTGCACATCTTGCTTTTCCTGCACTGTAATGGAAAATACGTTTGCAATAAGAATATACCTCTACCTGATACCTAAGATCATGTCATCAAGCAAAACAGTTTCTATTTTTGCTTTTTTTTTCAAATTACATTTAAATCAAAGTTCCATCACAAGAAAGAAAGAAATGCCTCTTTGTGTTATCATATACACAAAATTTCATCCCAAAAAGTTATTTTCCCACCAAGCAAAAAGCCCCAATGAGTGGCAGTACAGAATGAAGGTGCCAGCTGAGATTCAGTCTTCAGTGAAGCAGTAGCTCTGCTACAGAAGGAATACTTTTTACAGTTTTACAGAAGGCACCATGTAGTGCTTAAAGTTACAAGAGTATCAAAAAAGTCCTGAAATAGAAATAACACTGGGAACTAAAATATGTTTTGTTTCATGTAAGCGGAGTACAAGTACGAAGAGGCATGGTATCAAAAGTGTGAAAATTACACATTTTCTTTACTTGCCACTAACTGCTGCCATACTAAAAAAAAAAAAAAAGTACTAGAATGTACATTCTTCACATTCAGCGACTGGTAAAATAATCAAAATGTACAGAGAATAAAAATGTCAAGTGCACCTTTAAACACTATGGGAGTTCACTAATTAGGGTCTTCTCCAGTACAGTTACCACAGTAACATCATGGGATGCTGATTACATAAATCTAATTAAATGTTAAGACAACACTATGTAGACATACTTTACTCCACAACCAGGAATCCATCCAGGCAATTTATCAGGTCAGCAGAAAGCTATCGCAGGCTTACAGTAGAAAACATACAGCAGCAGAACAAAATAGTTCTACTAAACAGTCTACTAGCCAAAACATGAAATATTTTATGTTCACTGATTTTTACCCCTCCTCTTAGGAGGAAAGATATTTGAAATAAAATTTCTATCATAAAATAATCCATATATGGTAGTGGGAATTCTGAGTTCCAAAATTTAAGACTTTGTCTTCCAAGATAAACAACTGACAGGAAGCAATCAGTGGCATTTTCAGCGTGGCATCAATTTAAACTCCCTGCTAAGAGTTTAGACTCACCATTCAGTCTATATTTCTGCAGAATAATTCGTTTCTTGCCTTCATTCATCAAGCAGCAGGCAAATACGTTAAATATTCTTCTGAAATTAAGCAGTAGGTTAATCTTCCAATTTGCGCCAATTAGCAAGAACCAAACCAAGACTGCTGCGAGACAAGCAAGACATGTAGACTCTTATTCCCAGCAACTGTGCCCCACTAACCTTTTTGCTGTTTCTCTATCCTTCTGTTTTGTGACTGTTTAGTTAAGAACAATAGTTCTTGGAGGGAAATCTATCAGGATCTTTTAAACATTTCTAAGCTACTTACAGAAATAATACATAGTTATCACCAAAAACCTCTCTAGTAGATTTTGAACTAATCATATATTGAGAATTGATTGCTAACATTGCTAATGAAATAATTATGATAAAAACAATATACAAGAAGTCATCACAGAGCTATTGTTCTCACAAATCTAAATTTCAGACATAGGTTTAACCTAATTCTGAAGATCCAGTATATCTACATATTTACATTGCAAAATCTAGTTTCCAACAACAATAAATTAATATATCCATAAACTATGCTTACTGTTTGTTTATAATGTGGAATTTGAGATTAAGTTGGTTTAGTTAGCTTTGAACATTTGAAATAGGTTTGCTTGACAGTACTGTTTGCTAACAGTGAAACGTAACTATATTCACAACAACCAAAGCTGCAAGTAAACTTTAAGTTATTCCGGCCTGTTGCATGGTAGGGTTTTGATCAGTTAGTACTCACGCAGAGATGAAACCTGGCCTCAACTCTTTGGCTTCACAGAAGAACTGGAGGTTGCCTAAGCAACCTGTACTGTGACTACCTTTAGAAAAAACAAAATGATCTACAGAATTATTAAGCCAAGCACTTTCAGAATGAGCTAGATCTAAAACAAAACAGATAACTTTGAGGTAATAGGGAAGAACAGGTAGGATGCTATTAAGGTAAATCCTGCTTCTTTGACCCCTTACAGTTCTTGGTGGAAAGTCAACAGTATAATGAATGAAGAATAGAAATCACTATCTACCTGGACTCTCAAAGAACTTTAGGTCATAGCTTTCTGAAAAAGATATGTAAGTATGTAATCACGAGCAGCAGGCAAAGTTCTGTGATGGACAAAAACATGTCTCGGTCGAGCAACAGTAGGCAGAATAAATGAGCTCTTTCTATTGTGAAAGGAAGACAGCATCAGGGTTTTACGCTAGGGTCTTCCAATTCTGAAAATTAGGAATTGTCACTTGAAGGGAGTCACTGAAGCTAACAAATCAAACAATAAGTTGAAAAAAACACCAAAATTATGACTGTCTGTTATACGTGCACTATAACCTCATTAGTTCTAGGGTCACACACTGCTTCTCTTTGCACTACTTCATACACACAGTGGAAAATAAGCACTTAGCAGAGAGGAGAAAAAAACAGAACATGAAACCATGTTTACTGTACTGTCTAGATCCTTCTTCAAAACATGAATTTTAATTTTCTCATAGGTTTTACTACAGCATTAATAAACACACAGAAAACTCTTCATCATTACCCATACAGGTTACCAATTAGTTGCACCTCTGATGCCGTCACAGAGTGAGTCTTTGCCTGGCTCTGAACCGTTCCTTTTGCTGACGTACGACAGGACCGCAGCCATCAGGGTTACAGGCCTAGAAGTAGTTTAGGAATGCATCTGCATCCAAGTTGACTTCTGAAACGCCACATGAGCATCACCCTTCCCAGGAGCCACAGCCTATGAAGGTTTGATGGCAAAGCCACAGCATGAGCATGTGAAGTCAGCTGGGGCCACACTGCACCTGAGCAAAACTTATCTGATGCTTGAAGAATCAGAAAATTCTGTGAAAGGATGCCCAAGCGCTCCTGTATGAATCTGTTTGAGTGAAGATGAGATTACCACTTCTCTGTAGACCAGATCCCTTTATGCTCTGGCAACATATTATCTGGGTTTTCCATTATTCCAGACAATAAAAAACTGACTGCTACTTGCCAAAGTTTACGTAAATTAGTTTTACAACTTCACTAAAGTCATTTAGAGGACACCCCAGAATCAAGGTGCTTTTATTTTTCTGATTCTTGTGAATTATAGGTGCCTACCTCTTCCCACTCTTGTACCACTTTTAAGGGAGAATGCTTCTAATAAGTACTTCTCCAGAATTTATGCAATGAGCAACATTTACTGGGACTGGATGGAGTGAGAATTAGGAAGGAAAATTTCCTCCCTCAAGTATTCTCTCTCTTTGGCTCTTTTACTGGAAAAAAGATATATTAACATTTATCCTAATGGTATTTTCACTAATGTTAAACCATTAATTTTAAACTTGTGACATCCATAAAGTTTCTTTGTGAGGTCTTTCATAGACATGTGATGTTATTTTGTTTTTCACCTCTGCAACACATGGTATTTTACACTGCAGTGAAGGAGAATAAAAACTGCCTCACAATAACATTCATACCGCTCCACTCCTACCATACTCGGGAGGCTAAAGCAGTCCTGTATGTAATTTTCAAAGCCTAAAGGAAGCTAGTAGTCTTGCAGTTTCATTTTGCCCAACAGCTTTGTCCTTGCCAGTCTGCAATATGTCATTCAGAGATCTGACCTGAGCTGTCAGGAATCCTCCAGTCACCAACAGAAATTTAAAGTTTTATGGGTTTCAATTCCCATTAATCCTTAATTCTCGATTGAAATCCTTGGTGCAAACCCTTAATATTATGCATCTTCCTCAGCTACCTAGCTCCACTGGATCTCTGAATTTTTAACTGGCTTTGTTCCCTCTGAACAGTTTTGCACAGCATGATGAACATATGGGCTTATGCATTTAAGAAGGGTTTCTAAGAGTCTGGAAAAAATAGAAATCTCATATTTCAAGATTATATTTCACCTAATTAAGCCAATCTATATTATTTGGTTCAAGAACTTACTCCATGAAATCTGTCATTCCCAGAATTTCAAGGATCATGCAAGTAGGGCATCTGAGTGATAAACGCATGGGAACACACAGCTGTTGATTTTACAACAACTTTTGAAGGCTATGAAGAGTGTAAACCTCATCCCCTCTACCACATCCTACCATTTATGTCTCACATAGCAGACAAACATCTGCTGCAGAAATTTAAATAAAAAACAACAAAAACTAAAACCACACAATAAAGTTTGTCAAGAAATTTCTCACTTAGTCAGTAACCTATCTCAATAGTCTCTACCTTCAATAACATTTAAAGACATCTAATATCACAGAATTTTTGAGAAAATTTAGGCTTTTGTATTGAAACAAAACAAACAAAAAATCCATCAAAAAAACAGCCACTGATTTCTGAAACAATGTATCTACAGTTTAGTTGTTTTCAGTAATGATCAAATAATGCCGTGTGTTATAATCTTTTGAGGAGAGGATCATTTCTCTCAAAACAGACTGTTATGCCTATATAAATGTACCTTCCTCTATCCTTACACTTGATTTCAGCTCATGTTAAGAAAAATACATTTTCTAACACAAAATCTTTTCTAGGTGAAACAGTTACACTTGATTTTGTGTGAAGTAGCATTTCTATTAATGTAAGTTAGAAAAGCTCATCTTGATAGCCTCCCATTTGACACATCTTCCCTATCCCAGATACCAAAAATAGATAACACTAATTTTAAAAAAGTTACTTAGCCTCTCTCCTGTAATGTAAATCATTTGAGTGACATTTAAAGAATCAAGGATTTTAACAACGTAAAAAATTGTGCTTATGTAATTCAGATTAAATAATTCCAAGAAACTTGTATCACAATGGGGTAACACTAAATTTCTTGCCTGAACACAATTCTGAGCACAGATTTCCATATTCTCTCTGCTATAACCACAAGACAGCAAGCCTAGTTTGCCTGAAGCATGGTAAACCTCTCTAGAAAAGGAATGGAAGCAAATACACAGTAAAAGGCATAGCACTGGCATAGCCTTCTAAATCTTAGAAGAAGCATCAACCTTATGTGTTGTAGTATTGTTTGACAGTCTCTGAAAAACAAAGATCACAAATCAACACCCTGTTCAGCTATTCTAATTTAAACGTACTAAAATACAACACTTCTTGTGTGATGATTCCGATAGTATGGTAACAAAATTATTAGCTAAAGCTACAGTTTAGAAAGCATTTAATTGCAAATGTCTCGCTTTTTGAGGCAGTGTTGATTACTTGCAACATTTACCTTTAGAGCTGATACTCATTTTCTGCCTATCATTCTCTTGAAATCCTTGAACTCAAGTTTTAAAACCCTAAAGTTATGAAGCACAGTCTCCTGTGGCATATTTTTCAACAAATTCGAAGCCAACAGAGGGAAGGTGAGATTCGGCAGGAAAGCAAATCTTTGGTGATGAGAAGCTTAGTTTTGAAATGAAGAACAAGTTGAAATCTGGCCTGGAAAATAAACACTTTGCCAAGAGGCCCAGCTGTAAAAGAATCAGGTCAGGAACAGTAAATACGATCAGAGTTCTTTCACCCTTGTTGCATACGCTATGTTCTTCCTTACGCTCTTATGTCTTCATAGATGTCAGAAGTAAAGAAACAGAAACTTCTGGGTGGGCACAGCACAAGAAGAAAGGGAAACAGGATACAATATTTCTGTTAGTGCACAGCGACATGACAGTTTGAAGTAAGAAAAACAATAACCAGAGCTTATGAGAATCTTGCTTTCCAGACACTTTTAGCAATAGTATAGCCACTTCTGTAAGGCAAATTTTTATAAACACTAGAGTTGTAAGTGTACTTTAATACTCCAGTGGTTTACAGATTGATAAAATTTATAGCATGTTCTGTGTCAATATGTGTTAACCAATATCTTGTAAGGAATGCAGAAGATATGAAACTGAGGAAGGAAGATACAAAAACTGACTAGTCCAAAAATAAAGATGTGTGTACCTTTTCACTTAGTGATCACTTATAGCAGATGCCTTCCATGGTGTTCCTCTACCACTCTCCATACAGGATTTATTTAATACTTTCTCAGCAGTAGATGAACATAGCTGAAAATAGGATCTGTAACGCACTCTGTAACTTGCAATCTGGTTTCAAATTTGGCATGCTGACAGCAGCAAGCCAATCCTATAGTGAAAGTGACATTTTTTTTTAAAGTTCTTTTTTCCTCCTCTTGAGATCTTCCACTACTGAAAACATTCAGGTGCCAGAGAAAGTTGCTCAGTTAAGTATCACAAAGTAAATAGTTAAGTAGTACAAAGTTTAGTTACACTGCAATTTGTTTCTGATTGGCAACAATAAAAATGGCTCTGAGGTCTCAGCATTTCTTTTTCAGTGTTTGCCATGAAATGTTAAATACTACATAAATTTTCCAAATGCAAATGCTGCCAAATCAACCTAGGCTTTGAAGAGAAGCTCCTGTATTCTCATGTATTATCCAAAAAATAAAAAAAAACACAACAAAATAAAATAAAATAAAATAAAATAAAATAAAATAAAATAAAATAAAATAAATCACACACTACAGAATGTTCTCTTTTCATACTTACACAATTCTACTTTTTTTCATACATATGAAAGTGTCTGGAACTTAGTAGAGATATATTAATGGCACACAAAGACCAGAATCAAGCCTAATTTTTTGTACCTTCTGTTTTAACAGTGCAATTAAAAGTATTAAACAGGAATAAAAACTAAGGAACTTGTATTCAAGTGCAAAACTCAGTGGCACTCCACACACGCTTACAGCCCAATAAAACGCAAAACTAAGGGCTAAGAGATTTGTGTAATGACAGTAAATTACTCTGTGACAGATCACTGTCTCATAGGTAACAGCTAAGAGAGGGGGCAAGGACGAACTGGAAAACACTGTGGAAAGATAACAGTGCAGTCATCCCTACACATGTAGGAACCATTGTAGGTGAGCTCTGAAGTTGGACTCACGTATCTGTTCACATATGCCTACATAAAGTTGTTGCAATCAGTATTGACTGAGAGAGGCACAGCAAGTACTTTAAACTGTTTTTAACTGTTCAGAATAATATTCTGAGATATTTCTGTACGTTGTTTTCTATGTGCTATATTCAAGATAGGATAATTCCATGTTGCTTTTGCACATTCATGAGTATTAATGAGAGAGAACTAAAGATGACAACAAAATTATAGATAAGAAAATTATTACCATCACAATTGCTGTATAGCTTATTCATTCAAACACAAAGCAAAACATATGGCTACAAACAAACTCTTCAAAAACACAAGTTCATTATTCAGAAAGTCTTTGGTAAGTCAAATGGATCATGTCAGCATTTCACATCCTATCTCACTCCTCTTCCAAAAATGTAGTCCACCAGAAATGAATAATTCACCTTATTATTATTCAAAACCATCAAAAATACTACATAAATTGCGTAATATCTATGAAATCTGCACCCTGCCTTTCAAAAAATCCCAAATCCCCATAAAAATGAATGTTGTGGTAAATGTCTTGTTTCCTTAAGGTCACGTCTTACACTGCTTATGATCTAAATGTGGTCATGGAAACTACCTTCATCCCCTAAGAGGCAGGTGAACTATCATGTAAAACAGAACTACTCCTTTTTTAAATATAATGTTGTAAAAGCAAAGCAAATACTGAAATCAAAGCAAGACATGTTCACAATAAATTCCTTGTAGCAGTGTCCCAAAGGTTTCATTTGTACTGTCTTCCAAGAGCTTCAAACACTCACAAAAAGTATTGTGTTATGAAGCAATAAATGCAGTAGCTCCAAATACAGCACACATTGATCCACTGTAATAGTTGAACCTCTGTTTTGAAAAAAGAAGTGTTTTTCTTAGAAGCCACAATTTAGGATTAAATACAAAATCCAGTGTCTTGACAAACAAAAAGTCCCATGGACCTTACAGTGAAATTAGACAAGCTGAAGAAAATATGCAATCCCATTTGAGGACTACTTTTGTTGACTGATGTAATCTCTGGATAACTCTTGTACAATTCTGTATATCTAAAGAGGACAACCCTTCTCATCAAAGTTAGAGACATGGTACGATTCTATGTTTTCTAGTACTATTAATAGCTATTGCTATCAATAGTGTATGTCTATACTATGATCTATCAGAGAAGTACTGAAAGAAAGCTGGCTTTAAAGGTTCAGTCCAGCTCTGCACGAATTTGGCTTAAATAAGCATATGTATTCAATAATGGATAAAAAATTCAAGATTATTATGGTATAATCGAGATCCTAGATTTCAGCACTTCTCCCCAGAAGGATCTATGAAACTAACATGGAAAAAGTTGTAAACGCAAAAGTTGTAAAGGCATGAACATTAATGATTTACCCTCTGCCAAGCCAGACTGCTCGAAGTTCAGCTTGCACAGTGCTCAGCGGGGCAGGAAACCATCTTTAAGCTGGTCAACACATACTGGAAGAACCCATCATGGAAGACCTGTCCAAGAACTGCTTTTCAAACAGGCACTCAAAGGTGTTGTGAAATTAGTGAAATGTGCTAACAATAAAATGTAGTCAATTTGGTGGGGGTTTTGTGGTTGGGGGTTTTGTTGTTGCTGCTTTTTAAATGAAAACAGGATTTATTAGTCCTTCTTCGTCAGACTGACACGATTCATCCTCATCGCCTCCTTATCATCTTTTTGGCCATCGGCCATATCAGTAAGCATAAAGTAGAATCTCATGAAAATATGTAGTCTAAAATGTACAAAACAAACAAAATATTTCCAAATCTGAATGCCATTTTTTATTTCAGTGCTGAGTCGTGATTCATGTACTCCTTATTTTGCACAAGAAATTTTGATCCAGATTCCCGTCCCTCTAAATGATTCCAACATGGAAAACAAAAAAAACCAAAACAGAATTAAAAGCTTTTGAACAGGTTAAGAAAGCTGAAACAAAAGGAGACAGCACTTGCAAAGTCTTCATGTTTGTCAGATCGCTAAAACTGCCAGTGTTAAAACCTAGACAAATAAAAATAGAAAAAAAAAACCCTTCCACTGAAAGAATTTCAAGAAGTTCACACATTGCTGACAGTATTGCACTCACAGGCGCATGATGAGTACATGGAGAAAATGCTTTCCTTCTTTTTAATACACACCTAGTAAGAGCTGTACTCACAGGATTTAATGAGGGAGTTCTTGAATGTCAAAACCTAATCTGCTCTTTTACTAATGATGTTTATACAGTAACAGCATACAGGAATTTCACAGTTAGCATGGGACTTCACACATACAATACCTCTCCCAGCCATATCAGGTTTTGCCCAGAAGCTCACTTTCCTTCACTGCAGAAAAAAAATGTATAAAATCATGATTCTTCTCCTCCTACTGCTGATTTCTACCAGCAGATTGACCAGGTATCATCAGCTCGCAACCCTCTTTCCAAGGGAAGGAAAAACTCTCAGCTGTTCACACCACCTTTTTCCTTCCTTTAGAACAACCAAACACCTGAGGCTAAGCTAGTGGGAAAATTACAGCTGCCCATAAGAAGTTATGTCCAAAAGAGGACAAGGAAGAAAACCATATTTCCAGGAATAGTGATATCTCTTCTGAGCGTTTTAGAAAGAAAAGACAACACCAGGAATCTGCATATCTCCTATGGCTTACCAGTAGCCTTACTGTGAGATGGTATTAAAATGTTTATTATGTAAGTACACTAATGGGGATAAGAGGGTTGCTTAACCTGCCAAGATAATTATATCTAATCTAGTTTCTCAGAAATATGCTACCACAGACCAATTAGATTACGTTCTCGCTGGTTTTCCCGCTTACAAAATCCCTTCAATGTGCCCCTTCAATATATAATCTACATTCTGAACTACTTCTTCAACAAAGAAGCAAATGTATTTCACAATAACCTAGAAATGAAGAACTTAGTGTCCTGATAAGCATTACTCTTTCCTTAATTATTCACTCTGTTCACACTTCCCAGTTGTTAAGTTCTAGCAAACATGAAGAGAAGTATATCTTGAGCGCTGCTAGGCTTGGAGAATGTCTCTCCTGAATTCAGTTCATTACTTTGTAACGAGTGACAAAAAAAAACCCAAACTAAATTTACACCTTTACATAATAATACAAAGCGTCTCCAAATCACTATGGCTATGCCAAAACCTAAGATTTAGGACCGAAATGTCTGTCAGAGCAATTAAAGGTATTTGGGCAACAAAATACTTGGCTTATCTGAGCCTAAGTCCCATCAGTTCCTGAAAATGGGGTACAGTTATTTAACTTAGCAATTAAAATCCCAAATTATAGCCTTTCTTCTTCACTATTGCAGGCCCTATTTATTGCTCTTATTGTTCTGTTATTCTACTGTCTTATTTCAGGTCTAGATTTTGAGGCCACATCATATTCTGAATATAAGGTGGTGAAATAACCATCACAGTCCAGGACCCAGCTATGGCCCAAACTTCAGACTTCCCGAGTCTGGGCTTTGGCGCCCACGGTGAGGCTGCAAAAGCTGAATTACGCATTAGCTATGAAAAAAATCTGTTACACTTCCCGTACTTAATGTAACAGTAATATAGCAATTGCTATGTGTTAATTGTAATTAGTATTCACTGAAGATGGGACATTAATGAGGAAAGAAACTATTGTAGATTACAATTACCATTTCAAAATGAAACTAAAATGAAACAACAAAAAAATAACATCCAAGGAATGTTTTTTCCTGATTTTTAATTATCACCCTGATGCTTCAGGGATATCTGACGATACCCTTCATCTGCTTTCATAAAACCATGCTGTTCATCAACAGGGGAATGAAAAAATTGTTGCTGCCATTGATTCCCAAAGATGCTGACTGACACATTTACTCCTTTATATGTAGGCGGGGAAAAATGGATTCTTATAAATTTTTTAAGACTCATCACTTTTCAAGCAACCTAATTATTATTCAGCTTTTGCAACAGTTATTTTCTAACAGGACTTCAATGTTTTGTGAAGGAAGTAATAATCTTGAACTTGACACCATTACATTTCTCAGCTGAAACACATTCTTTCAAAAAACAGTGAACTTTTATGGTTTTAATCCTTTTAATTAGGACAGTAAGTAACTAACTGGATGATTTAGTACTAACACGACATGATTTACATCTTGATGTTTGAGAGCATTTGAATTTTAAGTAGAAAATAGATATCCTTGTAAAGAAATGGTATAAGCAACAAATTTACAAAGACTGAGCCTATGCTTAGTATAAATGCTTTGGATTGTCTTCATATAAATACACATTCCCATGTAAGAAGAATGAACAGACCCTGTTAGAACAAAGATATACAAAGTTGCATGACCTGTTGTAATGGGTCCACTTTCCCTAAATTGCTTTTTTGTTGTTATTTCATTGCTTTTTTCCTCATTCTTCATTAATTTCCTCTATGTTTCTCAGCAAGAACTGCTTGTATTTAGCTTTGCGTCACTGTAGTTATGTACAGTGCTTATAAACAAAGGAATATGGTGAAAATGTTTGTAGTATCAACATCATATTTGCCATTGGATACACAGAAAAAAGACTTGGGATTTAAGAAACTATACTTTTTGTGTAGAGGTCTAAGATGATCAGAGTGTTCCTTACTGTCTCAAAGATTTAAGGTGTTCTATTAGTTTCTCATGCAAAATAGTTTCTTTGTCCAGTATCTGGTTTCCAGAACCCATAAGGGATTTTTTTTTTAGTAACAGGAATGTACCTTTATGTATCTGTTGCCTATCTAGACCACTGTAAGTTTCATATCTAAAAATAGCACTAAAAGGCACACAAATTTACCAAAACTGTATTCTCTGTTTATTGTGATTCTGATTCATGGTAAGGAATTGCTGCAAGGATTACAGTATTGCATTCCTAGTGCAATACAGTCAAACCTGTATCAGCCTCTCAAATGTGCTCTCTTCAATTTATTAGGCCTGTGAATTTTGCTGGTTTACCTGTCCAACTACATTTTTATTGTTCACTCTTAAATGGCATCATGGTCTTTTACACTTTGGAAGCAGAAAATGTTTAAATGTTTTGAATAACATAAACTATGGAGAGCAAGACAAAAGTTTTACAGCTAGTGATACTGAAACAAATTTAGAAGTCACACAGTATTTCCAATTGACTACCCAAATACTGTAAGCTTTTGTGTAAAATAATAGGGTGTCTGATGAAGCAAAAATAAAAGCCTGCACTCCCTGCACTGATCTGCACACTTGGAATTTTAATAGGCTTGATTCACAACTTCTTCACCTGATTTTAGTAAGGAAGAAAAAAAGATGAAGTAAAATGTGTATAATGCCAAATATTTGCTGGCTTCCAGGCTACTGCTGCAGCCTTTTCCAGCAGTTATTGGAGAAAGGAGAGAAAGGACAGGGAATCAGATACAATTTATGCTAGTCAATTTCTTTTATGTCTCTCAGATGATGAGACTATGAAGTACCAGCTCTGAAAATTCAATGAAACTAAAGCTCTTGTGTTCTTGGTCAGATAAATTCCTAAACTGCTGTTCCGTGTTAGAAACCAGCATTAAACTGTATCATTAAACAAAATGGAGTGTGAGGGGTCTCACTGTAGAAATGAAAACTGTGAAGCTACAGCTGGGTATAAAAAGTGCTTCAAATGGGACATCTATGTCAGGAAACATATGGTAATAACACCTACCCATTATCTGATCACAGGTATACGGGTATTGCTTTATCAGCCAGTAATTTATACTTTAAATGGCAGATATCACCATTCTGACTTACCAACACTACAAAACTGGTTGCATTATCAGAACAGCCAATATACTGAAATGAAACCAGGCAATGAAGAGAGAAACTTTTAAATCCAAACTAAATTTTAGCACGTGACCTACTATAATTGAATGGAAGGAAAGTAAAGGGCTAGCGCAAAAACTACTCAACAGTTTCTAGCTCATGCAATCATTTTAACAACAGCACTATCTTAACAGCTGTCAGTCAAATGAAAGTCAGACACACAACTTATTTCAGTGTTAAATTATTACAAAAAGACAACTACTAAATTTGAATGCTTGCCAGAAGAATCAAATAGGTAAATAATCACAGAAGTCGCAGAGATCATACGGAAAAAAAGGTAAGGAAAATATACCTTGAGATGGTTACCATCTAAATTCCTCCCCCCATATTTAGGAAGTTTCAAATAATGTTATAATTCCTGTCAACCCACTGGACTCATCCTGTTTAGCAATTTGTTGTATATTTTTTTAATAAATGGATTTATGTCATGGTGTAGTTCTGTTCTTGCAGGTTTCTAAACCTTGCAGGTTTGCTAAAGTTTCATATTAAAACAAACAAAAAACTCCAATAGGTTAAGTGCATGTGCAGAAATATGTTCAGATGTCCATGACACTGGGAAAAAGTAATTATGTTAGAGAATTACTATATTGTCTGACTCAGGCCAGAGACTTCTGCATACAGAAGTCAGACTCTGGAGACTTGCAGGCACACGCACATACTTCATTCACCTGGCATCTTTGAGTGGCAGTTTCTTGCTCTCCAATGGTTGTAAAAGTTGTACAAACTCATAGTGATACCATGATCAGTACGGCCACTTTTGTCAAAAGGCACCTTCTACCAGCTGCTCAGCTCTCCAAGGTGGGGATTTTTGGACAGCTCCTTCCTTTAAACCTTTTGTTCCTACACAGAAAACACACAAATTTACAATTAAAGGCATTTCTGCTGCACACTTCTTTACGGCCCATGCATTTATTTCCTTTTGTGTAAGATGAATTTTATGGAGCATCTACTCAATGCACAAAGTGTTTGGAATTGATTTTCACAGTGACACGCTCTGCTGTGTTTATATCCACAATTTTACACGCATGATGAATAATTGCTATTCAGACATATTATTTTCAGGTGCAGAAGAGAAGGCCAATGTTTCATAATGTGGTTTTCAGTGCCCTAACATTATACCAAATGTAACCGACTTTATGAGGACACCTGGTAAAAGTTCCCTGTTGCTTTGTGCCTCAAATAGAAAGTGTCCTTTACCCTGAAATAGCCATCCTTCCTTCAGTTTTTCCAAAATCAGTCTTTTTACATAAAAGAAGCAGTAAAGTTGGGCAAGACTTACGAGGTTCAAATTTTTCAGAACTTGACTGTCTGTCACTCACAGTTAAACACTGTTCATGCAGACCAATTATTATCTTGGAGGTGCTTTTATTCCACCTCTGACAGCCTCAAATTGTTACAATTTTAGAGACTTTTTATCACTAGGTAGCTGTACAAGGCATAAAAAACCCCTTTGGGATTATCACAAAAGACAAGACCCTACAAATTGCTGAAACAGACAGGAAAAACAATCCATATGCCATATAAAACTTCCCTTAGTATAGAATAGACTTAAGATTTCTTGTAGAACTAATTTTGCAGCCAAAGCAGCTCCTACATACAGTACTCAATAACCAGAAATGATCAGACCCGTTAGATGAAGCAAAGATGCCTGTGATGTAAAACAGCCAAAGTCCATCAGAGAGAGGAAAAAACAAACCCAAACCAAAAAACCCACAACAACACACCTTTCTAACCTGAGATAGAACAGTAAGTCAAAAGATTACCCTAGGAAGTGTGGGAGACACAGTATCCACAGAACAGAATCTGCAGTAATACACAAACTTGTGTTTCACATCCAAACAGCTTCCTGATCAGAAAGGGGTCCTCAGCCTATCTTCAGTTAAGATTTATTTAGTTGAAATATCAACTGGACTTAAATCTAGCAAGGAAAAAGATGCTTATGCGCCTCAGAAAATTCTTAAATCTCCTCATCTGAAAGTATCTAGCATCTCATTGAAGCACTCGGCACACAGTGAAATAAGTTCTCATAGAAAACCAGCAAAAATAAGTGTTTTGCTGTTTCGTGACACTGTGAAATTCAAGATTAGGCATTTATATAGATTTTAAATATATTTTCCTATTTTTATTCATATACCTTTTACCAAATATGTAAATTGAATGCTCATGTTTGTTTCCTGCTGAGATTTGCACTTACATATCCTTCTTGCACCTCTTCCCAACAAAATGGTTGAAAGCATCAGAAGCACCTGCTAAAAGGTAAATGTTTAGCGAAATACTTGACTCTTCTACAGTGCACAAACCTCCTGTGTTGCACTCCCATCAGCTTAGACAAAATAAGGGTCCCAAGTTTGTTCCATGGCACAATCTCTTTCTAGCTCAAGCGCTCCTGTCCTCAGGAGTCAGATGGTGAAGGCAGCAGCGCCCGCAAAGCTGAAAGTGTTGTTTTGTGGCTAGGGTTGTTCTGAAGTGCAGCCCCCGAATTACTGGGGCTCTGATGGGGAAGGGCTTGCAGCAATGGCCCCCCCACACACATACAGAGCCAGGTCATCACCTTAGGGACTACAAGCAGAGTCTTAAAGCATGGATCCCAAAGTGGCAAGGTTGTGAACACTTCTGCAGTTCGAGAATTCCTTGAAATCTTTCAGAGTAAGTAGGCAGAGCTAGAGAGCCTCAAAAATTTCTATTTGTTCTCCATGATACTTTCTTCCCTAAATTATCACAGTTTTCAACACTCCTAATCAGAAATCTGAAAGGAGGAAAAATTAGTAGGATCACAGGAAGAATAGAAAAAGCTTTGCACTGTAACTGCTCTGCAGGCCAATGAAAATTTAGTTTTCCTTCACAGACCACAGATTGCAGTTAATTGTAAGCTCCTCCAGTGTGAAATCAAGTTTTCAGAAAGTCAGTCTGCTGCAGATGCTAAGTTGCAATTTTTTTTTCTTTTTTTTCTTTATCCTTTTTTTAATAAATAACCATTATAAGGTTTTTAAAAAAAGCTTTTATTCGAAAAAGCCTGATTACTCAGGCAGTATATTGAACTTAGCTGCAGCAGTCAATCTAGATCTTAAAAGACAGCACAATTAACAACTAAGAAGCCCTCAGCACATAGACCAAAATGCAAAGCAAATAATGAAAGGAAAAAGCCGAATCACCACGAAAGTTTACTTTTTTTTTTCCTTCTTCATCACGGGAACGTTAGTAAGTGAATCTGTTTCTATAAATGACATCTGAAACAGCAGTTCAACATTAAACAACTTTGACTGCAGTAATTCAGGCAGAGTAAGACCGAAGAAATACTGTTTAGGTTAGCATAAAATTGGGAATAGGTATTTCCACTACAGACTTGAGAACTCTGACATCCTATTATGTCATGTAACGCCACTTGTACTTCCATGAGATAGCATTACATTATCATTTTCAGTGTTACCAAAATATTCATTATCAGTAATGTAAGGATATATAAAACCTATTTTGCAGTCACAATCTTTGATTTCAACACTAAGTATACTTAGACTAATTACTTCATAGAACAGCTAGAACATAAGCGGAGTTTGCTTGTTTTTATTTTAAACAGAGTAACACTTCACTACTAGTAGAAGTAGAGGAATTATTTCTTAAATCTTCTACTCTTCTGATTCTACCTAGTGCCAAATGCTATTCTGCCAGAAAGTGAATTGTAAACAAAATATGCTTGTGCACACCATAAGGTATCAAGTCTTAATGTAGGGCTGCCAAGGGAAAACAAAAAGAACAAAAAAGATGTCATGATGAAGATAAAAGGTTTAGTTAAACTTTAGTCAGAGACATTTAACCTGCACTTGACTTCTCTGCACATTAAGTTACCACACACAGATACATATAATACTTGGGGTAATCATTTTAGAAAAAACATTCTATGAGTCATCAGAAGTTTATGTTTTCCCTTATTTCTTTTTTTAATCCAGGAAAAAATGAGGTTAGCAAAATGCTGTAGGTTAACCATTTTTTTCAAAACAGACACTAAAGTGATACCTCAAAGTTTTATAAAACAGGTCCGCCACTTCTGTATGGCAGCATTGTGAACTGTGCTGCAAATAGCAGCAGCAGAGTAACTATTTCCAGTTGTCATAATCTGTTTATTTGAGCTTACCTATTTGACAATAAAGGTTACATTAGCTTCAGAGAGAAAATTGATTCTGTCATATTTCTCCTCTAACACCTGGACAGAAGCAATTCAGGAGAATGGAGATTTCTATATTAAGATCTCAAATGAACTCAAAATTTTCCATCCAGGCTGGCTGGTGGCAGATGCTGAGACTATGAAATATCTGAAACTAAGGAATGCAATGCTCATTCTTAAAGTCATGCTATTCACAGGATCACAAAATGTTCGGGGTTGGAAGGGACCTCTGTGGATCATCTAGTCCAATCCCCCTGCCAAAGCTGGGTCATCTAGAGCAGGCTGCACAGGACCTCGTCCAGGTGGGTTTTGAATATCTCCAGAGAAGGAGAATCCACAACCTCCCTGGGCAGCCTATTCCAGATATCTCTTAAGTCATTGTCTTGCAATTATGATTGCAGAGAAAAAGCTTGATAACACAATCTGTGAAAATACAAAAAGCCATTCTGAATGGTTTGACTTCTTTCAGTTTGAAATGTTTTGGAGCAGAATGATGATCTTTGAGCCCACCATTTTTCATATGGTGATTCTTTTTTCCTCGTTGCACATTTGGTATTGACAGCACTGTCATGACCAGTTTATGAATTTTTAATTTTATCAGAAATCAACACTGTGAGTCTGACTGGAATAAGAGAATCTCTAAATGATATATGAAACTATGCAAAACTGCCCTTCTACCTATCTGCTAAATATACAGAAGACCAGTAGCATGATTTAAGGTCATATAAATAATACAGAAAATGCTGTATTACTAAAGTAAATCTTCAAACATGCATATAATCAAAAAGGCACTAGAAATTTCATGAATGAGAAGTTATATCCTGGAGGCCATAAACACCAACCTATATGTTACACGAGATTTAACAGTTCTTCATCAAATTCTACCATTATTCTTTCAACCTCGTGTAACTTATGATTTTGGTTCTTGCATGTTAATATTGAGAAATTTTAAATGGACAATGATGCCAGTAGTCCAAATTCTTGACCACGTTCAACAAATGCACAAAAGATAAGTGATTAACATTTATATTTTAAACGTAGCTTAAAATGGCAATAAAGAAGGAGCCTCCACATGAAAAATAAGTTGAGTCAAGCTGCATCATGTGCACAGAACTTTCATGATTACATGGGAACCGTAAAAGCTGAAGGGTCTATTGTTTCCATGGAAACTTTTACCTACAGGATCCTACCACAGGAAACAACACAATGCATCCATATCCCTTATCAAATGGACTTCACTGAGGAGTTTCGGAATGTTCTGTGAAAGCAGAAGGAGCAAGGCCACACTAATTTCAGATGGGGAAAATGAAAGCATAGAAAAATACATCTGGAATTAGAACCAAAGTCAGAGCACTGTGAGGTGTCCATCAGATTCAGTCCTTGTGACAATGACTCAAAGAACAGCAATACAGATGGTGGAGGGAGGAGGGAGAAATACAACAGAAAAACTACCATCAAAAAGAACACTGGTTTTATGCATTAAATGATTGGTCGTGGATCCTATAAAGAGGACTATCATGGAACCAGTGATGATTCAATACATTCACTGCAGCTCAGGAGGGCCAAACAACACTACCTGCAGACACTGGCTTACAGTGGGGATTCCTCACTAATGAGACTTCAAACACATTTCAGGCAAGGCGTGCAGTTAGGCTGAGCTCACAGCAGCACTACCGCCATGCATGCTGTGACCTCCTTTCCTCACCACAGGAGACAGCAGCAGCCTTAGGGGATGTTAACAGGCCTTCCTGTCACTGGCCATCTGTAACAGTGATATAGCCCTGACACAGGGTTTGGGAAAGCCAGTTCACATCGCCACTTGTGTCTGATCTCTTGTATTCAGAGCAAAATGCTGGAAGTGGTTAGAAAACTGGGAGAGAGCAGTAAGGTTTTCATAACACTCATGCAATCACTTCCCCATGCAACTCCAGCACCTTTAACTCTCTCACTAAGCACAACAGACGTAGCGTCTTTCCAGGCACACAGAGTCTTCACCGTTATCAAACCAACTCCTCTTTGGGCCTAATCACAATCCTCTCTAGCTACACCCATTGTGACATAGCATACTTTGATATCTTGGTCCCTAATCTTGTCCATTGCTACACAGTTAACTACAAAAAGGCAAGCACATCAACAGAATGTATTTCACCCACAAAATGTGCTATTTTCACAAAGTTTGTCCAATTATCCATTTGCACTATGTTAGTCTTGTCTTCCACTGGAGAAATCAGATGATTGGGAGTGTTACCAAGCATTTTATTTTTCTCCCAAAGATAACAAAAGAGAGTCTCTGAGGTAAATAGAAGTAGTATACTGTAAGTGGTTAAACCTCAGAACTACTAACACAGCATTGCTGTCTGACTCTTTCCCTCACTTCATTTTATTCTTGCACCAGGTACTTGAAATTTACATTCTACACCAAAATGAAGGTTTCCAATGTCTTGCCCAGAACCATAAGGGGTAATAAGAGGGCAAAGTGTTAGCTGTATCCTCTTTATCCCCCACAAACCAACAAAGGCAGTGCAAAAGGCTGCTGCAGTACTGGTAGAGCACAAAATGGAAAAGTCTGCTTTAAGGATCTGCAAGAGGTTTTTTTTCAGAGAAATGACAGAGGACAGCATGTGTGGGTTTTTTTATCTGGGCTGCCGGATCTTTCTAATAAGACAAACACTTCTTTAAAATCAATGAGATACTACCACAGCTACTTTAAAACATTTCGGCATGACAGTGCTGTAAAATACAGCTGTAATCTCAAATATATCCAGCAAGCAAACTAAAAAGGATTTTCTTTGGATCACATGTCAATGGATCCAGATAATTCATCTACTTGCTCCAAGAGACAGTTTTCTTATTATTGTTGCTGAAATAGTCCCATCCATCTAAATTCACGCAATCCTGTGGCTAAATAGGTAGATGAATTCAGCTAATAAGTGAGCTACATGAAGGCATAGATTTCATGCTAATGATTGAAGAGTTTCACTCCACAATATGGATTTAGTTAAGAAACATATTCTGAACAAGGACGTTCTTCCATTGCCTTCATACTGTCACTGCTGCCACAATTTAAGAAGATGGTGCTGATGGGGACTCTTGTGAATTCAAAGCCTAGGAGCAGAGTTGAGCGATCTACTAATACAGTACTTCAAAGCAGTCCGAGAACCATCCTCTGTCTTCTTCCTAAAGTTAAATCATCCCACCTGAGAACACGAAACAGCTGATGCTCGCACCCCAGTTAAACGGAAGGTTACACCGCCAAACTCCATTCCCCAATACAAAATCATGTCTTCTCTCTCTCCATTGAAAATAATACAAAATTCAAGGAAGAAAACCTCACAACCATAACCTCACAAACGTGCCTGTGCGTGTATTTCACAAAATATATTTATTTACAAATTTGCCAGCTCCGCGGGGTGCGGGGGCGGCCCCTGGGTGCTGTCCGCGGTGCTGAGGCGGGCATGGCGCGGGGAGCGGGCACGGGGCCCGGCGGAGCGACAGCCACCGCCTCACCGCCACAAACCAGTCGCCTGTCGTTCCAGAAGCTTCTGGAGCCTGCACAGGTGTAAGCTAGAACGGCATTTCTAATCTGCTTGTAACAATTCACTGAAGTCAGGCACGATGAACACCCTGCCCCTTCCAAAGCTGACGCTACGAGCTGGAAGTGTCGTCTGCGCTACACAGAAAAGAATTTTTCACTTTCACAGTAAGAGTGAGCTACATTCAAAGTGTCTTTGAGAAAGACCTTGAAGCTGGGAAGCTCTGCTCTGCATTATTTTGCTCACCATTATGAAGAAGAATTAAATATTACTGTAAGTAGCAATTTTATAATAATTCTACGTGTGGGCTGACTACGTACCTAAATACACAGGCTTTTTTCCTTTAAAACTGCCTTGTTCCGAAAGCTAGATTCAGACAAAACCAAACAACACACCTGTAGGGCTAGTATCAGCAGTTTTGCAAAGGTGGTTGTACATTCAAGAAATATTAGCCTCTACGAAGTTCTTCCTTAACTAACTGAACAGTTCCAATTAACCAGATTTCAGTGCCTCAGAGTTGTATTTAATCAGAAAAAAGATTTGTTTGGTTATATGTGACCATGGAAGCTGCTTGCTAAAACAGTGTCTAGATTTGACAGTACTTCTCTAAAAAGAGTCTTGGAACACAGGTTTTGCTGATGACAAAGCTCTGTCTTAGATAACTTTCATTTGAACTGTATTCACAACTTGTCAGCCCCTTAGAAGAAAAGCCTCTGCAACAGAGAGAATTGTTCACAGAGCACTGTTCATAATGGAAGTTAATGTGAAAGGTACCTAGAGCAAATAATCGGTTTTTTAGTGTCCTGAATCGTCTCCAGTTCCAGATCAGCCCCATTCAGCTACCAGGTTCAGGCACTACAACACATTTGGGAAACTGCCTCAAATACAGCCACTGCTTTAATCTAATTCAGGATCTAAGTCAGTCATGAAACTAAGCCACGGAAGGTCACAGCTGAAGACAAGGTGACCAACCACTAATTAAAAAAGACAGAATTTTTTTTGTCTGTTTTTTTGTTCGTTGAGGTTTTGCATTTGGTTTTAAAAAGCACAATTTAGCAGGAAAAATCTACAACAACTTTTTAATATGGCAATGCGTCCTCTGTAAAATCTCAGATTCGGTAATCTCAGAGTCATCTCAGACTCTGTAAAATCTCAGATTAGAAGGAAATCCAAATGAAATGAAATCTGAAGCCTAATATTTTAAGCTCAGAACCATTTTAGAGCAGGAGAGGGAAAACACACACACAAGCCCAAACCTTCAATTTATTGGAACTGGGTATTCCAGAGATAAAGGGAATTACAAAAACTTCCTTCACGAGACTAGTCAAACTTCCGCAGCATCAGAAGATGTGCATCAGCAGACTGTAAGCATTGGCTAGAAACATAAAGAGGAAGAAGGCTACTGGGACATGGAATCTCGAGTTTCAAATCCTTTATCAATGAAAAAGATCCATTTTAAAATCAATACTGGTATTTGACACATAGTCAATACACAGCAACTCAAGTCGGTGAAATATGCTTTTTCCATCTTCTTTTCATAAAAACCCTGACAATCATACTATGCAGCCAGTAGCCTTTATGTAATCTTATCAGGAAAAGCAGCCTGTAAAGAACTGGCATTATCCTATAGCCTGCTAATGAAAGCACAGCAAGCAATCTCTTCTTTTCTTACTGGTAGCAGAGTAATGTCTTTTATTCACAGGAATATGAAAAAGGAACAAGGATCCAAAATTGTTAGAACAAATCTAGCCTGTATTGGGTAACACTTCCCCTTTCTCTCACTGACATGAAATTGTTTGTCACAAGAATCACATGGCAGACCAAAATAATAACAGATCCCAAACAGCAGTCAGAAGATTTAGTGATAAAGAACCGAACTTTCCAAAACATCTCAAAGAAAACTAAGCACACTACAGACTGACTGACAACTACACTTTGGGAGCTCTTCAACCATTAAACACAACAGCAATCTGTAGCCATAAATTTACTGGAAAACTTCACCAGGAAGCAGTAAGTGTCTTATAACCGCAGATACAAGTGGATTTCCATGCAAACATAGCGTAGAAGTATAGAATATAGTCATGTCAAGAAAAGGAGAATAACCTCCCATGTCTTTCGAGAAATACCATACAATATTGACAAAAAACAGGATTAGAGATTCTGTCATATACTGTACGTAAGATCATGTCCAACATGAGATAGACATTAAGACAAACTACAAAGGAAAATCAGTATGTGTCAAAGTACATCAGTAATCTGATTCACATGCCAGAGCTCCCCTCCCCATTCTCCCACCCGCACATCTCTTGTTGAATGAATAATTATACCTCCTAAAAAGACTGCAATTACATGACTCTCTTTAAGCAGCTATACTTGAAAACAAACATCCTTACACTGCCTGTAAAAAAATCCACCTGTACGTTAGGTAATAAATGACCATATCTATTTATCTATTAAATTTTACCCAAGAAACTTTAAGAATTTATGATAATCAGCAACAAAATCACAAATTTCTGTTCTCTGAAGAATTATTTCATCAATTTCCTGGAATTCTAAGCCTTTTATTCCTTGCATCACATGCCTCAAGCCATGCAGAGAAGAAATATCTGCTGTTTTATTAGCACTGTTATAAGTGACATTTTCACGTATCAGGAGTTACTCTAATTTCACCTTCTGGTAAAGTGATCAAAGCCACTAAGAAAGTGAACTACGCTAAATATTGTGCCTCCCCATCTAAAAAAAAAAAAAAGGCAATAATTTGCTTGAATAAAGGTTGTAAAGCAACAAAACAACATAAACAGACATGTAATACCTTTACCTTTTTTCATTAATTACAGACTTGTTTCAAGTATCACGTATCTCTGTACGTACTTCACAACTGCCATTAAAATCATTTAGTAGAAATATATAAGCGTTACTTTCTTTGTAATACACAAGAAAGTATATGCCTTTAGAAGTATTTCATCTATCATTACACCTATTTAAAGTTAAGCAAGTAACAAGTGAGATAACATTGGTAAATGTAGAAAAATTCATTCCCATCAAGAACATCGAGCTACCACCTCCTTCCTTCAAAAGCCTATCAACGTCTCCTAAACTATTTACAAGCTTTAAGGTAAATGTTAGCAGTAACTCTTGTCTGGCATTTAAAATAAATGCTAGCAGCTACTCTAATGTGGCATTTGAAATAACCATTAGGTTTCAGTTAGATTTCCAGAAGATCTGCTTACAAAAAAATACATGGTCTTCACAATAAATGGGCATACATAATTTTGAGCAACACGGTCACTTTTTTTTTTTTTTGAAAGGTACAAACTGCACAGCAAAACCACCCAGTTCAAGTCTAATGCACCATACTCTCTCCATAAATGTCAAAGTATTTCCGTGATAACATTTAAAGCCTAAAAAGTTGCAGATCTCTTGCTGTCTTGCTGCCATTGAGATGGCAGAACACGAAAACACTGCTGAAGAACAGACAGAGGTCCAGTGCGTCTTTCACAGAACAGAATTGTGAGGTATGCAGGTTTATATTTCATGCCAAAGTGCAATAAACATTGGTGTGAGTATCTGATGGGGAAAGAGAAAGACATTTAAGCAGGTGGGTTCAAAAACCACTGTAACAGCACTTATTTATTGTATGTGTTGGACATAAAGAAAATTCCTCCTTGCATCTTGTTATATTCTACGTAGTTCTGTGAAGGAAACTAATATTCATCATCACCTCTGCCAGAGTAACAAAGTATAATAAGGTAGCAGGCGTAAGGAGAAAATCATTTATCAGTAAGTTATGAGCAAAGAATCAAAACTAAAGTTTGGCTTTCGGTCAATGGACTTAAGACTCATCATTATAACAAGCAAGTCATACTACCACATGAATGTGTCCAAAAGCCATATTACTGTTCCAAAGGCCTTTTTTTTTTATTTTCTTTTAATGAAAATTCTTGCAAGGTAACCAAATCAAGATTGACTCATATCTGTCACTGCCTTCTTTATCAAAATAGCTTGTACTCTGAAACGATTACACTCTGATAAACAGATCTAATATTTGCTTCTCATGGACAAGAGTTCATTATGCTAATCTTATTAAAAACAGCATGCAAATTTTCCAGTACCATATTTTGAAAAATAATGGTTACGCTGAAAAGGTATAGCATCTACAAATTTAGTTTGGCAGCGAGCAGTATCTTCTCTGCCGTATCATGACATTTATTGCTGCCTTTTATAAATGTATTCCTACCACTCTGAGTATACAACACTCCAGTTTGTTTTTCCACAGTAGTCATGCCAGTTTCTTCTATGACCCTTGCAAATTCTAGGTTAGTGTTAGTATTTTTGTTAAGCTTCACTCAGTTGCCCTGTCCAATTTTCTCTACTGTGTGAAAAATTCATTCTGTACTTAACTCACTTTAGAATAATAATCTTCGCCTGCACACAAGACAATGTAAACAGAGGCTACTTTCTGAACTTCACAGGGTATGTTCACAAATGAAAAATAAAATTATCAGCCAGGGCAGGCATTTCATCAACCGTATTCTTCAGGAATCATATACGTTTCTTTAGCCTTTTTTATCACAGTAGAGAAAATCAACCAGAAGTCCAGCATAACTGTTTAAATACTACATACATATAAAATGGGGGACATATATTAATATGGCACTGGTTTCAAGGCACTGACATCTGTTTTCAAAAACCTAATAGATTTGGAGTCCTGATGACATAATTTGATTTTTAGATTACTGACTTAATTCATTTGGAACAATAGTTTTATCAAAAAACTTCTGAAGAGAGACTCAGGTGTTTTTGCCCATCACAGAAAAACTATTACACATTTCATTGTAAACTTATGATTTTTCTCAAATACTGAAGAAAGCCAAATTAACTACTGAATAGCAAAAGTTCATATCATGTTGTGAATGCACCCCTATACTATACCTCAGTCTTTATTTCTGCAACAATCTTTCCAACAGCATTACTAACAGAACAAGAAAGAAAGACAGTTTGTTTACTTAACTGTTTTGGGCAAAATGAGTAGCATTAATGACTGCTAAGCCTTCCTAAAATCAGTGAAACAAACCAGTGGAAGATTATACCTGCATATGGAAAAGTAGTGCAGAGCTGCTGCAACAGGTTATACAACACCTAAGCATCTTCATTGCTCTGTTACGGAAAAAAACTACCTCATCATCGGACTACACTCAAAGAAGCTCTATAGTTAAATTTGATGCAAAATCCATTGTTAGCTACAGCTTCTGCTAATTATTGTGGCAGATCACCCCAAAATTACAAGAACAGAATGCACAAAAGTTTTTGCTCCCACAAAGGATACTGCATAGGAAGATTGCCTCTAGCCATTGTTATCATGCCTCTACTCCTAATATTGGTCAGATGTCCATTATGGGCACTTGTGGCTCGTAATTAATATTGCACTTCATAATTTTCTTAAAAACAGACCAGTATCTGGCAATCATCTGTAAGTGTGTACAGACATGTGTTAAGACCTTCAGGTAAAGTATGTCTATGAGCACCTATAATAAAAGCATTACAGAATGAGTCACATCATAAATCATATGCAACTGAGGTTCTTCAGTCAGCCAGATATATGTAATTCACCGTGAAACTGGAAATAGCTCACTGCTGCGAGCTCTGCAATTAGACAGAAGATGAACTCTTCTTCATGTTAATGTTGTTGTAAGGACACTGTATAAAGTTCTCTAGCAATAACAGAATTTGGCATACAACCCTAACAGTTGTTACCCCAGCAATTGCAAGACCTTTCAGACATTTCATTCTTTCATGTCTTCCTGAACCTGAACCAGCTTGACGCTCTCACTGCTGTAGGAAGCCCATTTAACTACTTTATTTAGCTTTTACCTCCAAATGCCTGCTAATGGAAAGGCAGAGGAATCAGGTACTCACAAAAACAGCATCAGTGGACACCATGAACGCAGAAGACCCTCACCAACACAGACAGAAACAAGGAAATTTCCCTTTGCGAGGACCATACTGTGTAGGAATTGCAGGGTTAAACCATCTATGTAAGCCTGAGCAACCTCCATCTGGGCAATAAAAAGGCTGGTTCACTACTCCCAAATTACGTCCACAAAACAAACCTGAACATCATCATAATTTACATAAGTTGTAGATATTATGTGAAAAACAGCAGTCTTTACCACTTGATCTATGATCTCTATCAACTGCACTAGAGAGTTTTTACACTGTATAAATCACAGCCATAAGCCTGAAGGAATGAGCAGATATTCAAGAGAACTTTCATGAACTTAATTATCCCAGTCATTTTGCTCTTTTCTGCTATATAACTTCCACAGCTTTGAAGAAACGACTTTATTTTCTAAGACACTGGAGTCTTGCTGAAATGATGCCACCCAGCCTTCATAGTTAAAAACCCTAAAAAAGCGCATGAGACAATTCTTACGATTCAGAAGCTCCACACTTCCCCCACCATCCTAAACTATCACTATCTGACCTCTGTGCAAATGTTGCAAGTATTCTTCAGTTAATTCCAATGATCATATTAAAACAAGAATGCCAGAGAGCGATTTTAAGCTAGGTAAGATATACTTCTGCTTTTCACATCTCGAGTCTGAATACAAAGAAGTTTCCACCTGAACCTTCATTTTTAAGCAATCAATGGAAGAATAAAAACAAACCACAGCAAAAGTTTTCCATTTCAGAACACATATCTCTAGATGTTATGAACTCTGACAATGGTGATATGAGTAAGCAACTGGAGGCTACTTCCAGGGAAGAACACTGCCTATACATAGATGTTCAAACAAAAAAAAGAAAAGAATAATCACATTAGGTGAACTTGTGAAAGCCAAATATTGAGCAAAAAAGGCATCTTAAAAAAAAAAAATAAAGCTTGCAAGCTTACCCATACTTTTCCACAATTGCACAGACATGTTACGAGTATCAATCATCTATTGAACTTAACACTTTCTGGAAAACTACGTCACACAAACCACAAGAAGAAAGTTAAAACACTACTACTTTCAGGGATGCAGTTTGTCACACAATCTCTTAGGTAACACCTAAAAGACATCATGTTTGTTTTCCAGTAGTTCCTTATTTTCCATACAGCAAGAGGTAACAGAAAAACACAGAGACAAGCAACACGTCTGTAAAAAGCAGATGTCTATGTTATGTACATTTACTGCTACATCTATAAACACAATACTTATGTTTTGGGATGGGAAGGCATGCCTTTTTTTTGGGGGGGGGGGGTTGCACAATGCATGTTTAATCTATACATAGCAAAACGGATTCCTACAGCACCATTAAAATTGCACAGATTTTTTTGAATTTTTTTTTAAAACCACTAATACACTATGAACCTACAGCTTCTTCTTAACTGCAAAACAGCAGGATACAATATTTACTGATGACACTACACTTTCCTATGTTTATGAATCAAAGAAAGTCAGTCAAGAGATAAAAAACTAAACACCAATGTCTTTGAAGTGATTATAAAGAGTAAGCTGTAGAGCTCATGCCTACATTGGCTATGAGCAACACACACATATTAGAAAGACAGGCTTTAGCATAGTATTGTTGTTGCTTTTAAACAGAGATAGCAATCTTATTAAAACTACTTTTTCATCCAACCTATTATCAAGAAACTGCTACTTGACAGCTTATAAGGAACAATGACTGTTAGCCAGTACTAGCAGACTGCATGCATTCAGATAAGTCTGTTGAAACCCCCTAACACAGTTTGCAACTTCCTTCAGCATTTTTTTTTCCAAATACCCTCCTTTTCTCTGTAATGCTGAGATGCTATCAGAGGAGATCGCTCCAGCATGCTAAAGCATGCTGCACCCATGTGTACTGTGTAACGCTATGGCAGGCTGCATCCTGCCGAGCAGCCAAACCCTGTGGCTACTAAAGGCAGACTCGTCCTACCGTAGCAAATCGAAACCTTCCTCTTACCTCGACTTCCTTGCTCTTCTCTTTGTTTCTGCCCATTGAACTTCTCCCATTGCTGGCAGTCTCCCGCGCTGGAACTACAGAAATCTGTTGCAGGGGCATTTTTACAGTGCTGCAGGTTGCCAATACCTGTTTGGATGCCTTACATCTTCACTCCCCCCGAGTAGCCCACCTGTATAATTGTTCATATCCTTGCTTTGCCAAGCTCAGCTCTAAATAAAAAGGGGAAAATATTATTTGAGAAACTGTGTAGCATCTGCCAGGGTTTTCCATAAAAAAAAAAAAAAAAAAAAGTAAAGCAAAGCAAATCGCAAACGAGAAGCAGCAAACAAAGAAGTAAGGCACAATAATCCAGAGTTTCACATGCTTAGGGTGACGAGTTGCTGCAAGCCATAACTCCTCTGCTGTGTCCCCGGAGCACCCCCTTGCCCCTCTATCCCTCAAGAGCATTGTGGGAGACAATTCAATCTCTGTGTTACCTAATAACTGTCATGGAAACCAAGGAAACCCAGGTCTCGCCGGCCCTTATTAGCAATCGCTTCCCTCTAATGGCACAGGCTCCCACATTTGCAGCGGCTGCCACTTCTGCTTTTGTTTCCCATCCGATTCCACAGGACTCCACTAAGCACCCGGAGACACCGCCTCGTGCTGACTAGGTAAAGCAGCATAAGGCTGAAAAGCTTAGTGCCCTATTTTGGAGCCAAAATCTCCTCCTTTAGAAGCACGGATAGCTTGCTTTGTCCTTCATGCATCTACAATAATCTGCTTAGGTCAAAGGATCTGCCTTGAAGTGAAGAGCAGCGGTGAGCGAATGAGGTGTAAAAAGGAAGACAAGACTGGGAGGGACTGCAAATGTGTCTTTCTGAGGTTGATAGTAAAAAAGTTAACCCTTCGCTGTGCTCGTCTTTTCTCGAGACATCAGCAGAAGCAAGCCCACCAGGGCAGGTCAAAGGCACACAACACATGTGTCTTTACACTAGTCACACGCACTCTGAAAATGTCATTTTCATGAGCTTCTCCCACCCAACAGCTTCTGTTGTCTCAGCTACAAGCAGCAAAACGCCCAGGAAAACTGTTTCACCATCTCCCCTCCCCCCATAATGCAAAATAATAGAAGAATAACCCAGGTACTGTATTATAAAAATGGATATGAACAAAGAAAACCCTTAGCAGCTATACTTCTGTAAAAAATTTATTATTCTCGATAAACATTATGAATGCAAGCAAAACTGATTTTGATAAAAAATAGTAAAGAGATAATTAGATCAGAAGCAAATTCTTCGCATTGTATAAATAATACAGGAATGAAAGCTGAAAAAAAAACCCAAAACAGAGCAAACATCAACAATGTTTTACCATGCTGTCATTTAAAAAAAAAATTAAGTATTATCCAGGCCTTGAAATAAATAATCTTTATTTCTGTCTATATACAGTTGCACTTGGAATTCTAACAATAAATAATGTCATTATATACAACCTGGATTTTCTTACTAAGCCATGTGGGGAGGATTTAAAATACTGTTGATTCTCTACGTCACTACTTCAGTTACTGTTTCTCAGTTAACAGACTTTAGAACAGACTAGCCAGAGATAAATTGGGATCTGGTTCACACTGCCATCCCAGTTTTACATCACAGGTTTAAACAAAACTGTATTGACACACTCTAACATATAGGTTTATCAAATGCATTAACAAAGAATCACAATCTGTATTAAGAGTTTAAAGATGCTGCAAGACATGTGTATATGCGCACATTTTTATATTGATATATTATATATATTTCATATATATCTCCATAGTCATGAAATAGATTTACAAAGAATAAAATGAAGTCTATTGCCATTTACACAGTTCCTTTACATATTTTAGTTATATTTTACATGTTTATTCTATCTTTACTCTCTGATATTTCAAAATTTATTTGAATGTAAGTTTAAACAGCTTCCAATGCACACAGGGAGATTTTTTTTTTGAATTTTGTATATAAATCAGGAAAAAACCACAAGCTCCTGCTTACTAAGACAGCCTTAATACAAAAACTTATTCTAGCAGTATTCAAAGACAAGAAATGCCATATACTGGACTGATAAAGTTTAACTGCTAATCTTGAACTATACTATAATGTGAAGGAAATTCCTTACTAGTTTAACAGAAAGTTTTAAAGCTACAGACAAACTCTCATCCTTCTTGTGAGGAACAACCAGATTAAGAATCCCTAAAACTGGCTCTGCTGTGTCATGATAATCACTTACCTCTTTGATAAATAAATACTGATAGAAAACAAGTGGTTTTGCGGTGTTAAAACAGAGCTTTCCTGTAGTGTGCGTTTCCATGTGCAGTTAAGCTTTAAAAAAACAAAAATCAACCTGCCTTTTGATACTGTGTCAATAATTTTGCATTTTGAATTGTCTGAACTTGAGATGCAAGTCAGAGGTTTCTAGGTTAACCAGTAATCTCTTTAATACCATCTGTGTCTGACTTAGCCAGAATAAAGACCTTAAAGGGTGTGATGTGCTTAGTTCTTTCTAAAATGATGGTCTCGTGACCCCTTTCTCCCCCATAGTAAACCTCTGCCATTAAAAATATATAACAAAAAACCTGGTCCAAAGCAAGGTATACCATAAAAAAAAAAGCAAAGTATACCATACTTTACCATTAAGTCAGTCCGTGCTCACATTCTGCTTAACTGTTTCACTGATTACATTTCTTCACCATGTGGAGATCTCAAATTAACCTGCAGTTGCCCTCACTGTACATATACTGAACATGGATATTTCCACCCTGAGTGCTAAAATAAGTCACAAAATAATCCAGCCTCATACTTCTATATGTAGAAAAGTGGAGAGCAGCACTGCTTCGTGGTAACAAAGCTGTTGGAAGATACGGGACATATCCAAAAGCACATCGTAAAGCTCAGTGGCAGAGGTGGGCTTGGGATCACTTTTCTGTCCCACACTTTAGTTCTGTGTTCCCTGTTTGCTTTTTCAAGTTTACTATATAGAATTATAAAATGTAAAGCTTTTGCATAGGTGTTAATACAGCTATGATCTCAGAGCAGCAGTAAAACATCAGAGCACATCTTGCAGAAACAACAAAACTATTGATTACAATTTACGATGTGGTTTTGGCTCCCAGAGTCCCAAAGCACTCCATAACATTTAGAGACTGATTTGCAGGCTCCTATATTCCTTTCGGTTGCTTCCTACTACATCTCAGAATGGTCACCAGGAGTTGCACACAGCCCTCACACAAAAGAGGGAGCAGAGGATGAAAAGTGCAAGGCTGAGGTAAGCTTCAGGTAGATGAAATATGTAAACTTTGTGTCAGATCTCTGTTCTTCTCTTCCTTCTGAACAGGCCCTTAACTCTGTTACTCAGATCCTGTAAAGTCATAGATTACATATAAAGATTCTATTAAAATTCTATAAAGTTGTAAATAAAGTGATTCTATATAATATATATCATACAAAATACACATAATTGTTTTTTTATATATACACACACACTTCTTAGAAAATGTGGTAACTTCCACTCATTTCCCATGGTGATGGCCTGGGATATTCTATCTAAACAATGCTAATTTTGGCAAATGTACCACCCAAAGAGTCAGCCTGTCGGTGCCATGCCTCACCCGAAGGACAGCGTGACAGCTGCTCTGGTGGCATACGGAGCTGCCATGCAAAGCAGCTAAATGGGGTTTCAGCCTCAAGGGGATGACAGTAACAGAAGAGAACTGGTGAAAATGATGTGTCAGAGAAGAGAGCTATGTGTTGGGTGGGCCAGCTGTAACTGATTTAAGTTACAGAAATATAATCCACAGTTCTTGAAGCAAGTAACTACAGAAGAGAGAAGCAACCTTTTGGCCTATGGTTTGAAATGCTACTAATCCCAATTCAGAGAACCCAAAGGATCCAGCTTAATTTTTAGTCACCCAATACTCTCCCCTTAGTCAGACCCTGGTGACCATGAAGGCAATCAAGACAAAAGGAACTGTTTTCCTGGTGTTTCACAATGTAGGACTGCTCCGTAGATGTGGGCTACAACCTGTTTCCGCTCTAGCCTGTAACGTGCACAACCTCTTCATCTGTTCCCTCCACCCATGACTCCAAGGCTACTACGTGCTCTCTCACACTCAGGACATGTTCACTTGCTGTACAAACCATCCATGAAAACATTTCCATAAGAATCAGGCAACAAAAAAGGATCAGAATTCTAAACCTAGACACACACACAATGTTTTTATTCTAATTTAATAGGGAGCAAATGTTCTCGTCTACGTACCTGTTTACGCAAGCCTACTGCACTGAAGTAAGAAGAGAATCTGATCAACTATGGCTAGTGGTCCAACCACGGTGATGTAAGCATCAACGAGAGAACGCAAAACAGCTACACAGCCCCTCTGTGACACAAGTACAAGGACTGAACTACACGTTTACTGGCAGCTTACATATAACTCCTCTACCTTGTTGCCATCACTTACAAAATCCCAAATTTTTGCAAGAATCTTGAAGAAAACACAGTAATAAGTTTCTCTGCATAAATAACACTTTCTTTTATCTTTGATCCTAAATCTCTTTTACTCACATAAAATCATCTTTAGGTAATATGTGCTGTACTTGTTATATGACCTTTAAGCTAAAAGCTATATTGAATTAAAAAAAAAAAAGTGGACATAAAATGCTTAGAGGTTGGTAGGTTGGGATCCACATTATTAGTCTAAAGGATACATTAGCTATGAATGTACAATGTACAGAAAAATATAGACCTATATCCTATAATTCTGAGATCTAGGAATGAGTTTCACTGTACTCAAAAGTAATACAGAAAAGTTATATCCACTGTATATACTACACTCCCTTTACTATCTAACTGTGGAGATTTTATACCCTTATAAATGCTTTCAGATCTATTAACATGCTTCCTATATAATTCAAACATTTTACCTGACCTCTTGTCTATACCTCCAGTGTCCTCGAGTCACTTTTATATATTACCTTCAGCATCTATATTACTTTAATTTCCTTAATAAGAAATTGATGAAAAATAACTCTACCATCTCATTTGTTCTCATCACAACTTTATTTAAGAACACAATAAACCAACACAGTTTTATCAAAAAAAATTAGGCTGGGTAATATTCCATCACTGCACTCACATGCACCGCATTCCCAGATATATCCCTGTAGAGAGTACAAAGCCATCTGTAACCCCAGATTTCTGCAAAGGATACACTCCATTTCTCTCTGATCTTAACATGTGCATCACAGCAATTGAGCCTCTCACCTCCGACCCTGCACTGATGACAAAATTACCAAAGGGTAAAGCATGTAACCACTGTAAAAAATAATAATGAGGGGTATTGTCAGGAGGCAGATTTCAAAAGAATTTATATATTGGTCCTAAAGAAAAGAATCCTGCTTCTAATTTTAAATTAATTTCTGCTGTCAGGCTATCAAAACTGTGTCAGCACACAGCTAAAAATTAAGGTTACCTACCACTATGTATCCAGAGGCTTTTATTGACACATACACACACACACACACACACAAACATATATATATATGGAAACTTCCAATAACACCTTTAAACACAAAATTTCCTTTTTCTGCAAATATTTCAGAATAAAGCAATCTCCACATGTATATTCAGTATAAAGATTAGTATGTTACACTAAAAAGTAAAACTCAGAAAGAAGCTTACTTCCACTCACAAATAATTAATGTGGTTTTCTGTCTCTTAACATAGCAGTTACTCCCTTACATAAAGTTTTGAGAGGAAAAAAGAAAAGAAAACACAAATTTCATCAATATTAGCAAATTTAATGTTGTGAGTTTCAGCCTGTCTTATATTCGCATCTTAAAGAATAACAGAATCATCTACGTTGGAGGAGACCTTTAAGATCATCGAGTCCAACCATTAACATAACACTGCCAATTCCACCACTAAACCATGCCCCTAAGCTCCACATCTATATGTCTTTTAAATACATCCAGGGATGGTGCCTCAACCACTTCCCTGGACAGCCTGTTCCAATGCTTTACAACTGTTTCAGTAAAGAAAATTTTCCTAATATCCAAACCTCTTCTGGCGCAACTTGAGGCCATTTCCTCTTGTCATATCGCTGGTTACTTGGGAGAAGAGACCAACACCTGCCTCACTACAACCTCCTTTCAGGTAGATGGAGAGAGCAATTAGGTCTCCTCAGCCTCCTCTTCTCCTGACTAAACAGCCCCAGCTCCGTCAGCTGGTCCTCATAAGAATTGTGTTCCAGCCCCTTCACCAGCCTTGTTGCCCTTCTTTGGACATGCTCCAGCAACTCAATGTCCTTCTTGTAGTGAGGGGCCCAAAGCTGAACACAGGACTCCAAGTGTGGCCTCACTAGTGCTGAGTACAGGGGCACGATCACCTCCCCACTCCTGCTGGCCACAATATTCCTGATATAAGCCAGGATGCCATTGGCCTTCTTGGCCACCTGGGCGCACTGCTGGCTCATGTTCAGCCAGCTGTCGACCAACACCCGAAGGTCCTTTTCCACCGGACAGCTTTCCAGCCACTCCTCCCCAAGCCTGTAGCATTGCATGGGATTGTTGTGACCCAAGTGCAGGACCCGGCACTGGGCCTTGTTGAACCTCCAACAATTGGCCTTGGCTGATAATCCAGTCTGTCCAGATCCCTCTGCAGAGCCTTCCTACCCTTCAGCAGACCAACACTCCCACCCAACTTGGTGTCATCTGCAAACTTACTGAGGGTGCAGTCGATCCCCTCATCTAGATCGTTGACAAAGCTGTTAAATAGAACCAGCCTCAGTACTGAGCCCTGGGGAACACCACTCGTAACTGGCTGCCAACTGGATTTAGCTCCATTCACCACAAGTCTTTGGGCCTGGCCATCCAGCCAGTTTTTTACCCAGTGAAGCGTATGTCCATCCAAACCACGAGCAGTCCGTTTCTCCAGAAGGATGCTGTGGGAAACAGTGTCAAAAATTTTGCTAAAGTCTAGGTAGACAACATCCACAACCTTTCCCTCATCCACTAAGTGAGTCACTTTGTCATAGAAGGAGATCAGGTTAACCAAGCAGGACCTGCCTTTCATAAATCTATCCTGACTGGGCCTGATCACGTGGCTGTCTATGTGTGCCATGTGATGGCACTCAAGATGATCTGCTCCGTAACCTTCCCCGGCACCAAGGTCAGAATGACAGGCCTGTACTTCCCAGGATCCTCCTTCTGGACCTTCTTATAGATTGGCATCACATTAGCTAACTTCCAGTCAACTGGGACCTCTCCTGTTAGCCAGGAATGCTAATAGATGACGGAAAGTGGCTTGGCAAGAACATCCACCAGCTCCTTGAGGCTGATCATCACAGCATGTGTGGAAGTGGATACCAGGTACTCATCAGCTGGGATGAAGTATAGATATTTTAACTAGTAGAAGTTTCTATTACCTGAATTAAAAACGCAGCTAGCAGTTGTCTAATGCAGACCAAACAAGACTGATGTAAACCAACCCCTCGGGCTTCACAGAATCCTCAAGTTACATGACACTAGAACCAAATGAAATTTTTAGATAAATGAAAAATTCCTTTTGATCTTCTCCCATCCTTCGTTTATTTTTATTTTTTTTTAAAAAAGGGTTTAAACCTACTGCAGTGCAAGGTTAGTCATGGAATTAGGGAAAATATTAAAGATATCTTTAGGCAAATCCAGTTGAGGAGAGTGATTATTTTTAATTATCCAAATATTTTAAAGAAGCATGGACCAGTTTCCAGATTTCTTTTCCTCTGAACGGGAAAACTTGTTGTTCTCTGCTGTCTGGACCAGTATGTCTTAAATATTGTTCTGCACTGTGGGCTGGCTTCAAACAGTGAAGCCTCAAATGCAGGAGTTTTAGGCAGAACTTTTACGCAAGTAAGTCCTCATCAAAAGCAAAATTTTAAAGTTATTTAAAACAGGTGAATAGAATTTGCCTTCTTTACAAATTAGAAAGAATGGCTGTGAGATGTCATATTAGAAGTCACTTTTTAAATGCTATATGGAGTTGATATAGACTTCAATGTAGCCATAATGGTCTTAGATCCTCAGGAGGGGTTTGGTAACTTTTTGCTTTGCCCACTTTTAGCTTCGTAATTGAATGAAGTGATGAGAAGTACCATGTAATGTAATACAAATATTGGTGTATTAAAGGTATTAAGGAAGTAATCAACTAAAAATTTCAGATTAAAGTCTTTGGATATTTCTTCTATGTTGCCATTCATAGGATATTGTACATTATTACATATCATTTCATCAGCAGCATTACTAAGTACAGGTCTTTTTTTTCCTCCATGAAGAGGCTAAATTAGAAGTCAGTGCAAACCTGGAAGAACCTATTTGCACTTGCATAGTCTCTGCAGATACACTGCCTAAGCATCTTTAGAACACCTAAAAATCCAAGGTTGAGAAGGTAATGGAAGGATACAAATCAAAAAGCAAGTTAAAAAGTTAAAAAGTAATAGCTGAGACTGAATTAAAACATGTGTTGTGCATCAAATAGAAGTTTACCTAGCTGAAACTTAGATTTGATGGAAGTCAGATATGAAATGACAGAACAGTGGTAAATTAGATAAAATGTGGCCCCTGGCTGTTAAAAGCAATTATCTTCCTTATCTCCTAGATAGCAGAATTAAAAACAACCTCTGATTTCCACTGTTAAACACCAAAACTTTCAGAAATGCTTCCAGTACAGTGTTTACACTAAGTTTACTTTATCTAAATTAAACCAATTGTACTATTCACTTCTCACACTACAGTGTCGCCCTGAAACAGGGAACAAGGGAAATCTTGCAAAGAAGTTCTACAAATTGCCAGGAGCTTAAACAGCCCATTTGTCTCACAACTTAGGGTGACAATTCGGAATTTTTGTTTAAATGTAACTATATCTCACAAAAGCAAACAGAAAAAGTCAATGACAAACTGTTACACAGAATGGGAAGACTATATATTTAATGAATTTACACCAAAAATGAAATAAAATTATGCAGCTAAAGCATCCACTCTGGAAACTACTATTTATACTTCAGTGACACTTGGCTACTCACTACATAGACAGGGATCCTAGTACGTTTATTCTACTTTGCAGCACCCAACTTTTGTCTACACCCACAAGTGCTAAGAGGCCCTATCACCTCTTCAGTTCAGGTAGTTCTACCTGCATGATGAACACTGACCTCTCAGCCATCACTCTGCTTACAAACACTGCTGACCTTCTGCAATATAAAGCTGGTGTCATTTCATAAAATTACACTTCATGAAATTATGTTCCTGGTTTTGTAATGGTGGAAGTAACCTCCACGCTGCACTGTCTGGCCGCATATGTCCACCAGCATACAAATACAAAATTGAAACACTGTTGTCCACAGGCTACTTCAGATCACAAGTTTAAGTCTAGTTGTCCAGAAAATGGCTATTGAGTTAATGGGTCATGTTTACTACCAAAAAAAATTACTTACTAAAAGTATTAAAGAGTAGAGTGTAAATAATGACATTGCCACCTAAAATATTATTTCCCATTATTATTTCCTGCTTCTTCGTGACATACGTGTAAAGGGTATTTTAACAGCTCTTTAACAGAAGGTGGTTGACAGTTTTTGCAACAGAAACATCAAAATGCAGCAATCACGGAATCCACCTGCTTAGTTCAAGGCAACCCAACTCCTGTTCTGCCAGTGCCGTGACCGTGCTGCTTGTACTACTGAACTTCATTCTGTTCCTAATGCTCTCATCTAGAAGATTGTCCAGGTCTCCCTGTATTGTACCCTGACCCTTCTCTGTGTTGACTGATAGCTTTGAATCTTGGCCAAGAACTGGAGTTCATTCTTATGAATAACGCTACAACTCTTTAAAATTGTTGGATTCAAGTTTGCAGCATTTAACCACCAACATCAAGGAGATGCTGAACTCTGACACAGTAGGAAACTGTTCTAAAAAACCTCCACAACAGGAAATTATTATTTACTAACCTGCCTGCTTCTGTTACTGGCTGCATATAATTAGACTGGAAGACCAAGTTTGTTTATTTGTTTGCTTTTAATGCAGATATTCAGGTGTACTGTATATTGAAGATTAGAATACGAAGCGTACTCTCAATCATTATTTGACAAAGAATGAAGACAGATGCATAATTTGTGATCAAAAATAGAATTTTACAACCAGGTACATCTGTGTGAATATTGAAAGTCTACTTTTAGAGATTTTCCATGTTTGCTAAGCATTATTTGCTTTGTGAATCTCAGCTGCTAGAATGGCTAAGGGACACGAAAAAAATGCAAGACATTAATTAAAAAATGTAAATCATTATTCATTACAAACACTTTTAATAAGATATTTCTTCTCAAATTCATACAGGTTTCTATTGCTTATTATACTGTATTTTTCCCTTTATTTTACATCTCTATCTTCTAAGCTTACAATACTGCCATTTCCCTCCCATTCTCATTTGTTGTGACCCCTTCCTCCTCCTTTCCTTCAGAAACATCTGGCAGAATTTTATCTGTGACCAAATATTCATATTCCAAGAATTATATTTTCTCTAATTTTTTTTTAAATTCTATTCTGTAATCAGCTTTATTGAAAAGAGCTTAGTAAAAGAAATCTTCTATACTGAACAAAGTTTTTAACCTTATGTCCAGTCTGCATGTTGTTTGGCTTTGAAAATTCTCCTACTGCTTCAGAGAGACGACAATTCATTGCCAGTACAATAAAGATCCCATTAAATTACAACAGCATACAGTTTGAAAGGATCTGCAGAAATTAACATTACAGAGGTGGCAAATTCACTTTAAACTTACTGTGGTTTTGACCCACAAAGTCTCCTGGCTTCATAATTTTAAGACAACTATACGTAAGTGGATGTATTCTGCGTCTCTCTAATGCCATGAAACAGCTTCAATGAATCCTGATACCAAGATTCATTTTAACCCAAATTGTAGTTCAGCTATAGGATCAAGCCATTTTAAAAACACACACTTCACATTCTTGAATAATTGTCTTTAATATCCAAATATTTCCTAAGCTTAAGCGTAAGCACTATTATTAGCGGGTGCCACTCCTAAATTACTGCCACCCACCTATTGGGCAATTTATACTTAGAAGGAAGTAATTCAGTTTTATTTGCTTACTTTGTTACTCAGTACCTCTTTATTTATTTTGTTAACAAATTGAAACTGCTGTGAATTTAAATGCTGGTGTTTCATTCTGTAAGAAAATTATTGATGTTTTTCAATTAAACAGGAAGCCCACAAGGAACTGATGCCTGACTGATACCTGGGGTCAGCAGCCTTGTTCGCTTGAGTAAACAGATCCTGAAGTAAACCCAGAACAGAACTTCCATGTAAATGAGCCACCAGAGGGAGCTCATCCAGCCTGCTGAGTATAATAGAACTATATTGACATTAGCAAAAAGTTAATTAAACATTTTTATAGGGGTCGCTGACTGAGTTCAAAACAAAGCACATTCCCTGGCTGAAACTCTACATGCCTGAGAAGTGTAATGAAATCAGAAAAGCTTCTTTCTTTAACAAACATGGAATACATTTCTGATTAAATAAAGATAATTAAGTTTAGAAATGCAGGATATAGCATGCTCCTACACATACACAAGCCTTTTCTTCTTTATCCCTCTCTATTTTCTCCAGATAAACAGAATACTAAAGTGTTGTTAAACCACAAGACAAAAAAATAGGTGAAATTACAAACTTCATCTCCTAACAGCTGTGGAAGTATACCAAAAGCAAAGCCACATAACTATTAATAAGATATTAATTTCTAATTAAATATAATTTGTTGTTGTGATGCATACCTAATTCTGTAATTAGCTACTACACTTCGATGGACACGACTGGCATACTAACTTTGAGTTTACTGTGACAATACAGCTCCTTCATTTTAAATTGTAGTGGACTCAGATTCAGAAAAGCAATCCCTCGAGCTCCTATCCTGAAGGATCCGATGGTTAATATCAAAACTGTGAAAAGTTTTTGAAAAGCAGTACTAAAATAAGAACTACTCAGGTTTTTAAATGGTGCTTATTGATCAAGAAATCAAGAGTTTTGCAGGGGTTTTTTTGGCTGTTACTTTTCCATGGAACTAGGCATCCAACGGGCAATTCAGACAGGGAGTGAGCAGGAAAAGAAGGACGATAAAATTATTTCCTGAAGGAAAAGCACTTTTCAATAGAAACACTCAGGCAAATCATTGCAAATCTCTCTATGTATTTCTGCAGATTCATTCCCAATTAACATAACTCTACCACCGATTTAAGTCATATAATTCTTTGTGTTACCCATTACCAGCTTTCTAAACAGTGCAAGATTAACTTGATTACACTTTTATCTCACCTCTGCCTGGATGCTTTGCTTTGGAAGCTAAAATTAAACATAATGTGCTATAAAATTGATCTGTTCTTTCAAGTTTCAATAAAAAACTGAATTTTCTTCAATAACATGTAAATTAATAAGTTTTATAATGAACTACTGTGCAATGTGAGGATACTATGAAAAGCACTTTGCTCTATAATCACACCAAAATTTAAGCGTTGGAAGAAAATCCAACCTGAGAAGACCCGATACTAGTTACATTCCTTTAAGCTCCACTAAGCACTTCAGAGTGCCAAGCTTCTCCGCACAGCTACTGTACCTTTGGTGAGCACAGTTTTTCACCATTTGCCCAATCAGGATAAAAGTTACAATTGCTCTCCAGGACACTTTCTGAAGTCATCCTTCCCAAGAATACTTCAGACACAAATGAGTTTTTTCTTGTTTTTCTCACTGAATAATACATTTTTTAAGAGAGTCAAAGGAGGTTCTTAAGACCCCAAATTAATGAAAGGTCAGATTTGTCAATCTCCTGCTTAAAAACAGCTAATCAATCCACTCCCAGGAGTGAAGTAAGGTTTACTACTCCCTGCCTTGTGCCATAACGCAAACCAGTTTCTTCACATATTGATAAAAAATTAATTTTGTATTGTAGAGTATCTTACCACTTTAGCAATTATCGCATACATTTTTACAGCAGAACAGTTTTAAGATTCTGTAGGAATCTGGGGTGTAAAATAACATAATAAATAATGTACAAAAACCTTTAAAGCCTCTGATCAATATATAAACAGTAGCTCAAAAAGGACAGAAGACTCTTACAACTGTTTTCTTCATGTGTGTTCACTACATGGTAAAATTCATCCCTATTCAGAAGTCAGCATAAGCAGACAATATGTATAGAACATAGAATCATAGAATCATAGAAAGTTTTGGGTTGGAAGGGACCCCTAGAGGTCATCTAGTCCAACCCCCCCGCAGCGAGCAGGGACACCACTAACTAGATCAGGTTGTTCAGAGCCCCGTCCAACCTGGCCTTGAATGTTTCCAGGGATGGGGCCTCCACTACCTCTCTGGGCAACCTGTTCCAGTGTTTCACCACCCTCATTGTAAAGAATTTCTTCCTTATATCCAGCCTAAAACTACCCTGTTTTAGTTTAAAACCATTACCCCTCGTCCTGTCACTGCTGTCTCTACTAAAAAGATTGTCCCCATCCTTCCTATAGGCTCCCTTTAAGTACTGAAATGCTGCAATCAGGTCTCCCCGCAGCCTTCTCTTCTCCAGGCTGAACAAGCCCAACTCTCTCAGCCTGTCCTCATAGGAGAGGTGCTCCAGCCCTCGGATCATTTTTGTAGCCCTCCTTTGGACCCACTCCAACAGTTCCATGTCCTTCTTGTGCTGAGGGCTCCAGAGCTGAACGCAGTACTCCAGGTGAGGTCTCACCAGAGCAGAGGGGCAGAATCACCTCTCTTGACCTGCTGGCCATGCTTCTCCTGATGCAGCCCAGGACATGGTTGGCCCTCCGGGCTGCCAGCGCACATTGCCGGCTCATGTCCAGCCTTTCGTCTATCAGTGCCCCCAAGTCCCTCTCAGCAGAGCTGCTCTCGATCCTTTCATCCCCCAGCCTGTATTGATAGCGGGGATTACCCCGACCCAGATGTAGGACCTTGCACTTAGCCATGTTGAACCTCATGAGGTTCACACAGGCCCACCTCTCCAGCTTGTCCAGGTCCCTCTGGATGGCATCCTGTCCTTCTGGTGTCTCGACCGTACCACTCAGCTTGGTGTCATCTGCAAACTTGCTGAGGGTACACTCGATGTCGCTGTCCATGTCATTGATGAATATATCGAACAGCACCAGTCCCAGTACGGACCCCTGAGGGACTCCACTCATCACTGGTCTCCATCTGGACATTGAGCTGTTGACCACTACCCTTTGGCTGCGACCATCCAACCAATTCCTTATCCACCGAACGGTCCACCCATCAAATCCATGGCTCTCCAATTTAGAGAGAAGGATGTTGTGGGGGACAGTGTCAAAGGCTTTACAAAAATCCAGATAGATGACATCCATAGGTTTTCCCTTGTCCACCCTTGTTGTTACACTATCATAGAAAGCCACTAGGTTGGTGAGAACATATATATTATATAGATAGATATACACACAGAAGCCTGAATTTCATAGTTCTTCAAAATGCACATGAGTGACTTCCAAACACTAGCAACAGTTCACGCACCATTTATACTCTGCAAAAAGAAAACCCACCTTTGCAAAGCTCAGCTTTATGAAAATAAGATTGCTTTCCAATAGCTCATGTTATTGTCATCATAGTATCAGGGCTAAACAGCAACTTGGAAACTGGACACTTACGAGGCTCATTGCATCTCCACACACTAATCAGAGAGTATTAGCTCATTTCATTGTCGGACAGCAAAGTATGTTAATTGCTTGTGCACGCTAGTTCAGATTGCAAGTCTCTATTTTTCATTCTCTGAGTAACATGGATACCCCAGCTCTGAAAGTTAGGACTACACTGTAATGCTTCCAAGATGCGAAGTCATTCCCATCTATCCACTTCTGAACTTTAAAAGCTGCTACTAAAGACATGAGCAAAATCACAACCTTGGCATAAGCATCACACACTTCTCACACAGCAAACGTCCACCCTTAAAACACACTGCCACTGGGTGAATACATGATTGAAAATGATGTAATAGGAAATTGTCATTTGTGTTTGAATTCTAACTTTTTTCCCCCTTAAGAAACTTTTTTCAGTGGCAAACTATGAAAAGCTGCATATTGAAGACCATCTACAGCATAAGCTTAGAGACATTGTCTAGTATTAAACATGCAAGCAGGGAATATATCTTCATTACCATTAAGGTACTCAGCATGGTAAAAACACTAGGGTGACATCCATCTTGAAGCAGACACTATCAGGTATCAGAAGATATTACACGAACTCCAGCTAACACGTATGGAAAATCTGTTTCTTCCATGCACAGAAATACTGCGTTTAGTAACCAGGCATATACATTGGCGAAGTTTGAAAACTGTTGAACATACCAGTGGAGAGATATGGATTTGATGGATGGACCACTTGGTGGATAAGGAATTGGCTGGATGGTCACACTCAAAGAGTTGCAGTTAACAGCTCGATGTCCAAGTGGAGACCAGTGATGAGTGACGTTCCTCAGGAGTTGGTATCGGGACCAGTGCTGTTGAACATCTTTGTCAGTGACATGGACAGTGGGATTGAGTGCACCCTCAACAAGTTTGCTGGTGACACGAAGCTGTGTGATGTGATCAACACACTGGAGTGAAGGGATACCATCCAGAGGGACCTGGACAGGCCTGAGAGGTGGGCCTGTGTGAGCCTCATGAAGTTCAACAAGGCCAAGTGCAAGGTCCTGCACACGGGTCAGGGCGATCCCAATCACAAAAAACAGGCTGGGTGGAGAATGGATTGAGAGCAGCCCTGAGGAGAAGGACTTGGGGGTGCTGGTGGACAAGAAGCTCAACATGAGCTGGCAGTGTGCGCTCGCAGCCCAGAAGGCCAACCATATCCTGGGCTACATCAGAAGAAGCATGGCTAACAGGTCGAGGGAGGTGATTCTGCCCCTCTGCCCTACTCTGGTGAGACCCCACGCAGAGTCCTGTGTCCAGCTCTGGAGCCCTCAGCACAGCAAAGACATGGAGTTGTTGGAATGGATCCAGAGGAGGGCCACAAAAATGATCAGAGGGCTGAAACACCTTTCTTGTGAAGGAAGGCTCAGAGAGTGTTAGGGCTGTTCAGCCTGGAGAAGAGAAGGCTCCAGGGAGAGCTTATAGCAGCCTTCCAGTACCCGAAGGGGACCTATGAGAAAGCTGGAGAGGGACTTTTTACAAGGGCATGTAGTCATAGGACAAGGGGTAATGGCTTCAAGCTATAAGAGGGTAGATTTAGATTACATATAAGGAAGAAATACTTTACTACGAAGGAACTGACACAGGTTGCCAAAGAAGTTGCGGATGTCCACTCCCTGGAAGTGTTCAAGACCAGCTTGCCTGCAGCTTTGAGGAACCTGATCTAGTAGAAGGTGTCCCTGCCCATGGCAGGGGTTTGGAACTAGACAATATATAAGGTCCCTTCCAACCCAAACCATTCTATGAAAACCATTTTAAACTGCATAGGAAATCCAACAGATACTTTGAAGTAAATACTTCTAAATAAAAAAAATAAAAACAAACCAAAAAGTTATAAAGCAGCTGAAAAAATGTCAAAATTGAAAGAACTGGGGAAAATGAATAAAGGCTTTGGACAATATCACTATTAGACTATATGGTGTCAGTTTAATAGGCATATTAGAAACAAATGCTAGCTGCAAAGTAAAAAAGGAGCTCACAGACAACAAAATCAGCCCTTTCCTAAGAGAGTGTTTCTGAATTCAGCACCTAAAGATCCTCCACTTTGGGTACTATTTATTTTGTGCCTAAAACTGTGATTAGGCTTTGAATTTCCTGAAGAGGCTAAATAAGTTAAAAGCCTTGTGCCTGCTAAATTTTGAAGGCGATTTGGCTCCAGATGCCTTGGAAAATCCACTATGATTGTATTTGAAAACTGTATCCTTTTCACTTACTGATGGATTTAATCTACAGTGAATATCTTTGAAAGTTTTTCTCGATTTGTCCTTGGTTTTCTTCAGACAGAATTCAGTGAAATTTTGGTATTACCGTAAAAAAAGACACATTAGGTATCAAATGTGTTTCATGACAGCAGGGAACCAGTTCGGGTCAAAATAAAAGAAATCTTAAAAAATATATATATATATTTTTGAAGCAGAAACTGAAAATTTGCTAAAGTTAGCAAAAATCTCCTTTTCAGCCAAACATTACCTGGGGGAAGTGTTGTTAAAAACCTTCAGGAAAGGATGCATACATAACATTTCCATGTTTCCCAGAAGGATGAGTCTCAAAGCACCTTGAACAAAGCCTGCACCTTTAAATATTCACAAAAGCTAATGAGGCACATCTTGTTCTGATTAACACTTTTTCTAATATCATCCACTGATAAACACTTTGTAGATTTCAGTATTTTAAGGCTCATTTACCTTAAAATAATATGCTATGTCATAAATAGATTGTAGAATTTTCCCCTAGTTGGCTCTTGATCACCTCCTCCAATATTCCTCAGCTGCCTAACAAGATATTTTATCACCTAAATCTCATCCCACTGGCCTTTTCCAGCATACGCAGCAAACTCAAACCAACTTAACTGAAAAGCCATAGTTCTCTTAACCTACTGAAATTCTCAGTTCGGACAGCAAATGCAGTTGAAACATGACTCCTCACTAGATGATTTTCCCTCACGGATACTAAGGAAAACTGAAGTGACACAACAGAGAATTAGACCTACAACAACAATATGGTAACATGCATTTACCAGAAAGGCTAAAAAGCTGGTGCCTATGAGATGCAAAGCAACAAACAAAACAGCTTTGTTCTCTTCTATTACCCAGCTAAGAATGAAATATTTTTCACTGTCCTGAGATGTTGCTGTTCTACTAGCTTAAAAAAGCTGCGTCAACTAAAGCCACAGTTATTAGTGGCACCGGGTCAAGAGTTTCATTACATTCGTGACGCAAAGATAAAATTTTCCCTTTCTGCTGCGTGCTGTGAAGTCCACCCCTGGTTCCAATTAATAGCAGGTACAAATCTGTTTTTAGATCAAGCGCCCTACAGTTGCAATTTTTGGAACTGTTTGCTTTAGAAAAGTGTTGAACTTCCCCACTGTCCCCTGAGCATGAGTCCTGGTGGTACATGAGTAACAAAACACCGAGAAGGGCCCTCCTCTGAGTTACACAGCCCAGTTCACTCAACACAGCGGATGACTACGAGTATGACGCACGTATGAGTGCCTGCCTTCAGATGCTGTCTTGTTCAGTTATGAGTGTGATTTCTTCATTTAATCAATACTCACTATTTTTTTGCAGTGAACACTTCATTACAATTTTCCTTGTAAGCTGCTTTTTAAGAAATATTCTTTCAATCAGGACACAAGGGATAAAGGACGGAGGAAATAAGCTACTTTTAAAGAAAATGCTACAACTGTAAAACCTTATTTTCAACCCATGCAATTTCTTGTATATTTAGACAGTAGGTATTCCTCCTGCAGAAAAATAATATTTATATGTGTGTCACACCTAGTAAATTAGAAACCTGGTCTTATTAAATTTAGAAATTTTAGGCAGTATCAACTTAAACAGACATGTTTTGTTAAAAACCACAAAAGGAGAACAAATTCTCTGATTCCAAAGAATCTTTATAATCCTTCCCACATCCCACTTCTTGCAATAATAACAGTGCTCAACTTACATCTGCAAATACCATCTTTTTTTCCATTCAGAGGCCACAATTAATCATGAAAACAACAAAGCATGGATACTGGGGTATTTTTCTTGCAACAAGAGAGACTATTACTGTGACTCATTGTAACATAAACAAAATAAGTGTATTATAGGTAAAATCTAACAGGATCAAATCAAAGCTCTCCATAACCAACAAAAGGAAGGGAGACTCAAGAGCATGAATGGGCAAAAATTATGCTAAAAAAATGGGAAAAAAAACCCCAAACTATTCATGTTCTTACTCTCTCCTTTTTCTGTGGAAACTGTCACATTTTCACACAGAGAGTTGCCACAAGGTCATAAATATTCACCTTGACACTCCCACCCTGTTAGGTTCACTTAAGCAGTCGGAATCTGCAAAATTTCTATCTGCAGGAACACAGATGAAAAGGACAGACCGTTTAATTGGAAGAGACGAATGACGAAGAACAAACATGAATAAAGTAATGAAAGTTACATAGAAAAAGTAGATGAAGACTTTGTCAGGACAGAAAGTAAGGGCCTATTAAATGAAGCTGTAAGGAAGAAAATTTATGAATTGTAAAAGGCTGGAATTCTCGTAAAGTATAAAAATAGAGCAAAGAATTCAGTTGCAGGTTGTAGTTAAGGCTGCGACATTAAGAATCAGAAGACAGCTAGATCTTTTGTTGAAAGAACAGTTTCTAGGATACATTAACAAAATCCAAATTTAGGTCTCAGATGAGACTTGTAAGAGCTAATAAAATTATAATTTCTAATTATTACTGGTTATAAATACATCTTTCCAGACAGGTTCACATCTGCCAGCTTCAGTGTTTGACATAGCATCATGCCACTTTATAACAATATTAGTATTGTTATTACAGCTATACTGAAATGCATATCTCAAATATAACAAAATTACAACTCATGGTGACATCTTTGAAAATTGTTTTACGTGGACTATTAAAAAATTGTTAATTCAAGAAATCTTCTAGGAAAAGAAAAACAATGGCTTCCTTTTATATCTGTTTCTCCTGTTATAATTCTGCTTATGCATAGGTCTTCTCTATTTTGTATATTTAACTCCATTTAACCAGAGTGTGATTTGCTTAGGAAGAAAAATTTCAAAAATATAATTTAAAAGAAAATACACACAATCTCTTCCAAAACAAAAATCTCAGTTAGTCTACGGTCAGAAAAATTTGCGCTCTCCTCTTTTTTTGCTATCTTAAGTACTGAACATCAGCTTTCAACTTCTTTGTGACCAATCCAGTTACATTTTGTCAGTTACATTTCTCAGGAAATGTTTTCATTATAGCATCTTACACAAAAACAGTTCCAGTAGAACACACACATACTTCCATTGCCAAGTCGGTATGCGTGCGGACAGAGGCACTTTACAGCATCCCTTAAGCTCCAGCCTTCAGGTGTCAAAGCTGTGCTCCTTCTCCACATCAGGAGAAGACTCAGCTATTCTCCCTTCTCAGAGGTGTTCGTGATTGAGTAGATGGAAGACAGACACTCAGGTCTGGTGAAACCATGATACACTCCTGATGTGAGCAGCTAGGAAACTGAGGCTGTAAGCATCATGTCAGGATCTTCCTGCCCTCTAATGTCAATTGAGCCAAACCCAGTTATTATAGATAATTTAACTTACTACTATAGCATGGGCACTGCTGTCACCTTTTCCATAGATCATTTGAAAATGGAAGCCAAGTTCACTTCAAAATGGAAGTGGTTGTAATCTTCTTTCTTTGACTGATATACACTGGGGAAGAAGTGGAAAGGTATATAGAACATCTAACCTTAGCCACTTCAAGTGTGTTGAGTCTACACTCCAAAGCAACTGCTCTCCTCTATTAAGCCAGATAACTGGACAAATTTCATACTCAGTGAAATTAACACCAATGAGTCAGTGCTAGCTTAGCCTCAGGAATTAACTCTCTGGACGTTTCACACAAAAGAGTTTATCAATGGAAGCTTTCGCTTTAGCAGGAATTCTTCAATGAATGCTGCATAACATTCCAGGAAGAGTACCTTCCAAATTTATACAAATCTTTATTCGTGTCATCTAGCTAATCCTGGAGTCTAGTTTGTCTGGTCAGAAGACACCACGCACCACCTGCAAGTGTACTACTTCTAAACCTTAACTATCTGAAGGCCACGTCCCCCACCAGAGGACAAGATGAGCAAGGAATGTTGCAGGCTGTACCTGCTAGAAATTTTAGCCATATTTAAACACATTTTATAGTTATAACTACTTATTTTATTTATTTAAACACACAAATACCACATATGATTAGCAATATTTTTCCAGTTTTACCACTAATCACAAAATAATTGAACCTGGAAAGACCCAGGATTGCATCTCCAACAGCTATGCAATGCTAATAATGGGAGGTGGCAAAACGCATAAAACCTTGTTTTCTCAAGTTCTATGCAGCTCTGTATAATACATACTATGGACGCTGCTGGGCTAGTCAAGCAAAAAAATCCACAAGCTGCTAATACTTACTAGCTGCTAGTTAACAGTAAGCTGTAGAGAGCAGCACAGACAAGTTCTTGCTTACTTACTTTTAGATTATTGACTTTTACTGTGATTGATCACAAAAATAGAAACATACACAGGAAACATCAGTATTCCCACTGCCCTCCTGTCAGTTTGACAGTCATTTCTGATGTTCTTCTTTAGTTCATTTTCTGCTTAAATAAACATTCTGCTTATAGTCACAGTCACCTTAGAACCATTCATAAAGCAAGAGCTGTATAAAAAGGACATATTAAAGCCCAAGGAGTGCAAAAGTCATACAAAATCTAAAAATACAAGCAACCCATCAGAGATTACTGCATAGTTGAAAGGCAATGTTCTTACAATGCACACATGATTCAAAAAAAAAACAACCAAAAACCACCTTCCAGCAACATAGACCTGACATTAATGGAGAACTAGTTATTTGTGGAGCAAAAGCACCTCTTGACATTATAACTCTGTTTCCTAGCTAGTAATTTCTTATGATTCATGCAGTGTAGGTTTATCTGAAATGGATTACAACAATAAACTGCAATCAAAATAATTATAGAAGTACGAAATTGCCGCTCCCATTCAAGTTTAGAGCCAAGAACTCCTACTTTTTTTCCAGGAAACCACTGAGGTGTCAACAGAAATGGAGAATCCTTAGACCATTCTCGCATGAATCAGCCCACAAAAACAGTGCTATCTTTCATCTATTCCATTAATAAATACTCAGAGTTATCCTCTCTAGCTTTGTGGGAGGCAGAGGGCCACAATCATTACAGTCCCCCAGATTGTATCAGTAGACTATGGCAAGAGTGACCCTGCAGAATGCCATTTCCCGAGATGGTCACCCTTAAACACGCCTCCGGAGGAGTGAGACACAACGCTCGGTGATACATCAACTTCTGGGCAACATAAAGAACTAAACTGTAAATTGCTTCTTTACCATCATGAGGTTTCTCAGGAGTGTTCTGCTTTCACTAGGTCAAAACAAGCTCCTGACGCAGCTCTACAGAGGTGAATGTCCTTGTGCAGGTGTTCTGGTGGTCCTACTGCAACTCTTGTGTCTCTATGACAGTACAATCCACCCACACTGTGCTAATTATTGATATAGGAGCTGAACCCTTCATCTGCTGAGGAAATGAAACACGAGTTTTTTTGCCTGAAGCCAGGTAGTATGAGATGTAGATGTACAGGATAACAACACTTTCTCTTACCTAAAATTGCTGTACCTGTTAAGTGGCGTGAATTCAGCTAAAGAGAATTTTCTTTGCACTTTTTCTAAGACCATTATGACTCTTGTTTTAAACTGTGTTAATCTTGTTTGCAGGACAAACGACTATTTGCAAACAGACTCACCAAAACCAATTTTCACTGGCTTTTAATCCCAGGTACCCTTTCCTGTCAATGGACTAACTGTGGATTAATACCCAGTAAGTGAAGTAAGCAGGCGAATTGTAAATGACAGGCTATATAACAGTATTCATCCCTTCCAAGCTACTTCTGTTGCATAGTCAAGATAGTACCCTCAAGAGGGAGAAATGCAGGCTCAGTCTGAGGGAGGCTGTGAAGCCAAATCTTGTTGCATAATTTGGAAGCATGCACTATAACCACACCATGCTAAATGAGCGAATCAAAGCATTTATAAATCCTACCCACACATTCTGTAAACAAACACATAAATAGAAAATTATTATTAATGATAAAAAAAGGATTGCAGAATTAATTAATGTATATTTTCATAACACTGAAATTAAAATAAGAAGCTGTCTTCCACTGTATTTGAAAAACATCAGACTAATCAAAAATAAACACTATTAGTCAGAAGTACTCATCACTTGTACCATTCCCTCCCTTCTCTCCCATTGGACCCCCAAATTTTTTTAATTCATCGAAATAGACTGCCTTATCCTCCATTCCTGTGAATTCTTTCAATTTTTTTCTTCTGTGAGTGTGGTTTTTGTTTCGTTTTTTCACCAGCACTTTTTCAATTTTTGTGTTGTTTATTGCATGATGAGCTATCAACCTCTTAAGGTTGTCCTTGCACAATTCTCCAGCATTCCTTATGTTCATCAGCTAATGCAGCCACAGCTGGTGGCTTACGAATGCTCTGCACAAGTTCACTAGCACCATCTTGACACCTACATGTGCATTCTGACACTACTGGAGATTTACACTACTGGAGATTTAGGAAATTTACACCTAGAGCAAAATATTGACTGCGTACTGACCGAAAGGATAAAATATTTTGGTTTAGTTGCATTGATACTCTTTCCTGTGTCATCACATTTATCTTACAGGACATTTTTTATTGACCACTGCTTTCAGTATTACTGGTGGAAATTTGGTATCATACATTTTTAAAAACACAGAAGTTTCATGGAACCTGTCCCCTTATTTCACCTTCAGCAAATCATAGTTATGTCCGTCTGATTTTAACAAGGCATGAAATTATACCTCAACAAAGTAAATTAACGAGCAACACCAGCGACAGCTGTTGTATTTCTTAACATCATCATTTCAGATATATCAATTTATATTCCTTACTATATCCTTTATTTAAAAAAAAATCTACATAAGAAGTAATGAAGCAAAAGATGAAAGACCTTCACAATCATTCTATTCTTCTTACTCTGCAAGATAGCTTTGTACTAGCTTATGATCAGGAAGATGCTTACAGTTTGCAAAAACGCTACAGTTAAAACTTATATTGCCCTAAATATATTCACAGGAGCTGACACAAAAGCATACACCAGGTAACATACGAGATTAAAGTTCAAGTCTAAGTTTAGATTAGAAAGATAAAAGAAAGGCATGGGGAGAGCAGAGCAAGATTCATCTCCAGTGATCACTGTAACATTAATTAGAGCTGTGCAAGAGATTCCTCGGAAATTAATGTGCTCTTAGAATCTTGGAATCTTCTACAACAAAAAAAAAAAAATCTGTGCTATTCTTCACCAGTTTCTAGATATACAATTTAAATTCTTGCTTCTGATTTTGGTAGTGTGTTTTTTATTTTTTCAACTGGGTTAGTTTCACCTTTTGCAATACTTGCACTGGACTCTCCTGAGGATCTCCAAAGAAGTGACCCAAACCTGTATTCTCAGCAGAATCAAGAGAAGGTACTTCAAACCTTTTTCAGAGGGCATGAGAAGAATCGGGGGAAGGCTAAGCACTCCAGAGATCCAGCAAGGGAAGAATTCAGAGAAAACGATGAACTCTCGTCATTCTGCATCAGCAAACATGCCTTTCATACAGAGGAATGATTTACCATATTGTCTGTGTAAACAGAACACTTGGGCTTTTAAATTTCTGTCAAAATGAATGGCTATCATATTTAGAAATTGTTGTGCTTCTATAAACATACATAAGTAAACTTTGTGCTACTACTTATTTTACCTAGAATATGTTAAAATACCTAAAGTTTTGATATTCTATAAGCACAGGTCAGAAACATTAATTCATTCTGATGGTCACTAGCTAAACACAGAACAATGCAGCTGTGGGGAAAAAGCAACAGAAAAATATTTCTGTTTTCTTATTTGTTCACTAGCTAATATTAATAGAAATTATACATACCAACTCCCTTGGGAAGAAAAATATAATAATTTCAAAATAATGAAGTAATTGCCATCATGATCTACAAACCTTAATAAGTTGCACAGTTACTTGTCTCTATATCACAACAGCTAGTTTTACAATACTGATTAATTTATTTGGAGTACTACCAGCTACATTAAACATGTAACAGAAATACTTTAATCCATATCACAATTAACAGCACAGAACTATCCTAGCAAAACGACTTGAGACAAAGAAGCTGGAACTATCTCATGGTTAAAAATGTTAGGATTTCTCTCTCTTGCAGTAACCTGTGCTCAGAATATGTAATAATGACAATAATCTCCTTTTCCCTCCCAATGTCGCCTTTTCTGCTTATACCAATATGATGGTTGAACATGTGAATTACAAAATCAATTGCATCCTTCAGTAAGAAGCTGCATATATGCTTTGAGACTTGCCTGTGCGATAGTGTCCCCCACTTCGTTAACAGGAAGCAAATAGATTAGCACTAAATATAGAGGTGTACAGGAGGACTTGAAATAAGCCAGTCCAGCCATCTGTGAAAATACAGAGGGCTGCCATAGCTTCATTAACTTACTGACAACCAGTTCAAAAGAGAATTTAAAGAAAACACAACCAGAATTGCTTGCCTACAGTCCTCCAAGCAAGATTTAATTACTTAAATAAGGCATGTTATTCCTTCTGGCCTGCATATAGTAGCAGTCTGAAGTTATTCCAAACAGAAACTACTTTATTACTTCTTTTATTAGTCCCCTATTAAATCAATAATCAGGCTCTAGAATCTTTTCTCCTTCTCTTCTCAGTATTTCTCTCTGAAGCATGCTGCCAAAGTAGGCAGACTTAATGAAAAACAGTATGTCTAATGCTTATAAGAAATCTGTACTGGCTGATGTCAATCTTATAAAACTGCTATTATGTTTATCTGATCAGTGCTTACAAGCTTCTTTCTGTTCAGATTATCCCATAAGCATCGTCTGCAGAAATTTTCAACAATATCCTTAGCATTTTCAAATGCCTATGGTCAAAACTGCACAAATAAACAAGAGATTAAGGTCCTGACAGCATTTCAGTACAGATATACCAGAGGCAAAAGTACATCCTCCTCTCTGTAACGGCACCGCATATGATCCAGATGCAGAAAAGAGTACAGTCAGTGTATGGGCAAAGTGACGGAGCGGAGCCTTGGCTCACTCTTGCCAGGGCATCAGACAGCACAAGCACCTCAAGTGCAGATTAAAGGGGTATAAATGTCCACCAGTGGCAAGGACCAGTGACAGGCTGTTATCTTTCTGGAGCAACAGGTTTAGGAAAAGCAGGCTGAAGCCTGTACTCCCTACAAAACAAGACAGTTTCTGGCCCGCGTGAACCTCTTTAAGGAGTAGAGGCAGGTGTTTTGCTGTAGCCCACCACAATTCTCAAATTCCTGGGCTTCAAACCAACCTGCTTCTCCATATAAGAGTGGTACCATATGAACAATTTTCACATCAGGTGCACAAGTGTCTTCAATGCTTCCGCAAAACTGAAGTGATACCTAGAGAAGAATGCTTCACATAATAGGAAACATGATGGCAATAAAGTCTAGGATTATCGTACCTTTGATGTAATTTATTAATGCCCATACTACTCTGTTAGTATCACTGTATGTGAACATTCGCTCATAATACCCACCAGAAAGAAGCTCACTGGCACTTGGGAGTAGATATGGGATCAGTTCTTAGGCCAAGGGAGGAAAATATGCCTCCAGGCTCACATATTGCCAGTTCTCAAACTAGGCTTCAGAATTGTCTATCACTATATAGTTATAGACTTAGATCAGAAAAAAGACCCCATATTTTCTGCTATTCTGCCCTCAAACACAGCCACACTGTTAAATTCACATGGAAATCAACATATATGCAGGACTCCAAATAATGCATTTGTTGTCTGAGGGGCTACAAATGTACTTTATAGTGCTTAACATGCAGTATGGCTCTCATCTTTTCCATCCTGTCACAGACTTTTCTCCATGTTTTCACCGAAGATTTTTCCAAGTCGAGTCTGTACTTCCATCCCAAATGTGTTTGTATCTTCAATGAATATAATATCTTCAATTGATACGTGCACACACATACACACACAGACACATATAAAATACTTGCATTTCTCAGAGACATGAAGAGATGAGAGGAGCAATTGAAAGAGAAGACGAAGCTGAAATAAATTAGTCAATTCTAACTCCATCTCAGCTCTTTTCACTTTGTTTGGGTTTGTTAAGGCTAGTGTCATGATACTGGAAATCCACTTGCCTGACTACTGCGAAGTAATTAAGCCTACCAAATAATTCTGAAAACCTGACAAATTCAGTTATTAAGGCAGCATTATCAGAGCTGCAGTTTCTATTCTCTCTTCCTTGACAAATCATAAAAGTCTCATTGAAATACCCTGAATAGCCTCTCCAGATTCTTCGATAAAACCAAAGGAAATGCCTCACCATCTGAGTAATTTTAATATACTTGGATAACACAAGGCAATTGCTGAAGTTTCACCAGTACTTTGTGAATATTAATAGAACAAAGACAATAATGTTCAGTTTTTGCTTTACAAAACCAAGTGCAGAATTAATATTCTAATGTCTAACAGAATTTTTTGTATTTGCACTTAATTTGTGGTTATTTCATCACCTCTCAAGTTATATCAGAGTAGTAAAGAAATACTAAGACAAAGAAGTACTTTTGGAAGAAAATCAGAAATAAATATCAGAACATTTTCTGAGACTTCATAAAGAGCTTGAATCATGGAAGACTCGCACTTGCATGTTTTAATTTGTTGCAGGTTATGTCTATGCCACCCAGGTGCAGGAGTTCCTACTTCTTTAAAATAGAGTGCTAGACAAGGAAAAAGTCTGAAACAATTCTTTTTAAAGGATTAAACGGCTGCTATCAGTTTGGAAGCACTTTGTTAATACCTTCTCCCTTATAGTTTTCAAGAATTTGCTAACTAGATGACACATAGTTAAACCATAACATAATTATATAAACAAGGCAGGAAAACAAATATACAGGTTAAATTGCAGCTTGTAAACTCCCAGACTTATTCAAGATACACTTTTTGGCATATCTATATATGCTACCTTGGTAGGAAGCTTTTTTCTTCCCCATCTCATAGTTTATTTTCAAATTATTACTCTTTATCGGGACTAAGAACTTCTGAATTGTGTTCTCAGCTCCACCATCAGCTATGTGAATTTGCAAAAATCAACAGCCAGTCTAATGCTTCCCATTCATTGTGTAAAATGGAACTTTTCAGTGGAAAAGTTTCATACTCTCATACAGGCTTGGATGTTTTCTACCTTTCATCGAATTTGAAAAGTATTTCTGAAAAAGAAGCAGTTTATCATGCATCACAGTGGATGAATAACCTATAATGATACAACATAGAAAACTGGGTCATTAGATTCAAAACCTTAACAGAAGAGGGAAAATGTTTGTTTGCTCTTCATTAAAATATAGCAAGTTAATAATAGCAGGCGTTAAACATAAGGCACTTAGCAGGGTTTTCTTCACAAGCAAGCTGCAAGTCAAAATGCCAGAATAAGCCCTTTTTTCCAGCAGCATGAATATAAGTTAAGATTTAACAACATAAAAGCAGAACTTACAGGTAAAGCAATCTTTTAGCTAATTTCTGCTATGACAGAGCTTCACACGGCCCTTCACATTACTTCCTGGGTTTGTTTCCTAGAACAAACAGAAATAAGACATGTGTGACACCAGTTATATCATGCTAAAATATTGTATAACTACACTTAATAGCCTTAAATCGTGTTATGAAGCAAGCTTTGGACAAATTTTTTATGCTGGTGTTTTCCAGATAGTACAGCCCAAAACACTTCTGGACTTGAAAGGCAGTCTTTCAAATCCTATAGCAGATACTGGTCCCATTCATCTTTCTGTATACTCTCAGACTGATTTGAGATTAATTAAAGATTAATCCTTGATCTCCCCAAGCACAGAAAACCATACACGATTTTCCCTCTGTGAGTCACACTAGTGGAAAAATCATTTTTGTGTGCAGCTAACCCATATGGCATTAGCAGAATACCACTCAAGAATAAATAAAGCTTAATAAAACAAAAAAAGCCAAAACACGTATTTTGTTCACTAGCGATGTTTTTACACACATTTGCTGGCAAAAGAAAGAGTAAAACACATTGTAAACATTTCACTAAAATAGTTGTCTTATGAGGACAACACATACAAGCTCTGCCCAGCAAAGGGCCTGAAGCAGGCAAACTGGAGCTGGCAGAGCACTTGGTGGGTGCTTGCAGTGGGAGCTCCCTGCGGCAGGGGACAGAGGCCCCCAGCTGCCGCCCCGACCTGTTGCCTAGGGAAGTTTGCTGCCTGCCAGGGACTCGGATCAGGACACTGTGGAAAGGCTGCTGCAGACTATGACCCTCTCCTGCTCTTCCACACAGGCACCAATGATGATGCCAGGGGCAATCAGGAAAGCATCAAGCATTGACTACATTGTTGTGGGGTATGATGGAGGAGTGGGGGGAATGTCAAAGGCATGGGAGCTCAGGCAGTTTTCACCTCAGTCCTTCCAGAAAAGGGTGTGAGGAGGAGTAGACAGATCCTGCAAGTCAACAATTGGTTGTGCAGTTGGTGTGGGCAACAGGGTTTTAGTTTTTAACTTGATCATGGGATGCTCTTCAAGGGCAGAGGATTGACTAGCAGAGATGGTATCCACCTAAGTAGGAAAAAATGTTTTTGCCAACAGACTGGCCAATCCAGTAAGAGCCTATACGCTAAGGCAGGCAGCATAGGGAACAGGAGGAATTAAGATGTCTGCGTGCAGTTGGACCTCACTGGGATCACAAAGACACGTGTAGGATAGCTCACATGAATATGAAGAGGAACAGGAAATGTTCCTGCTGGTGTATCTGCAGCATAAGGAAAACAATGGAAAATGGTGGCCCGCTGCTGAATGCTAATGGATGCCTGTCACAAAGGATATGAGGAAGGTCAATACACTGTCGTCTTCATCTCACTCTTTACTGATAAAACCTGCCCTCAGCAGTTCCAGGTCCCTGAGATCAGTGGGAAAGCCTGGAGCAAGGTAAATTTCCACTCAATTGGGGAGGATCAGGTTAGGAAATGTATAAACAAACTGGACACACACAGATCCATGAGCCATAATGAGATGCACCCACACAAACTGAGGGAGCTGGCTGATGTCGGTGTGAGACCACTCAGTCGTTGAAAGATCATGAAACATCATGGTGATCGGAGGGCGAGGAAATTCTTAGGACTGGAAGAAAGTAAACATCTGCCCTACTTTGAAAAAGGGCAAGAAGAAGGATCCAGCAAACAGCAGGCCAGTCACAGCCTCACCTTGATCCCTGGGAAGGGAATGGAGAAAATAATTCTGAAAACCATTGCAAAACACAAGAAGGACAAGAAGGTGTTTGGGAGTAGTGAACATGGATATATGAACTACTAATTGTGCCTAACCAACCTGATAGCCTTTCACGATGACAAGGCTGACCCAATGGACAAGGAGAGAACACTGAACATTGCTCATCTTGACTTTAATATGCTTCTGTCACTGCCTCTCATTGTCTCCTCCCTCACAAACGGATGAAACATGAAATAGATAAATGGAGAGTGAGGTGAACAGAAAACTGGCTGAACTGCTGGGCTCAAAGGGTTGAAGATCAGCAGCACCAAGTCCAGCTGGAAATCAGTCAGTCATCAAAGGCACATGCCAGGTGTCAATATGAGAACAAATACTTTCAACAACTCATCAATAACTTATACACCAGAGGGTTGTGCTCCCATTCAGAGGGACCTTGACGGGCTGAGAAATGGGCCAGCAGTAACCTCATGAAGTTCAACAAAGGCAAATGCGGTCTGGCACCTGACAGGAATAATCCCATGCACACTGGTGGAAAAGGACGTGAGGGACAAGAAGCTGGCCATGAGCCAGCAATGTGGCCTCACAGTCAAGCTGGCCAACAGCAACCTGAGCAGCATTAGGAAGAGTATCACCAGCAGACTGAGGAAGCTGATGCTTCCTCTCTACTCAGGGAGGTTGTGGAGTCTCCTTCTCTGGAGATATTCAAGACCTGCCTGGACAATGTCCTATGCAGCCTGCTGTAGGTGTCCCTACTTCGGCAGGGGGGTTGGACTAGATGACCCTAAAGGTCCCTTCCAACCCCAAACATTCTGTGATTCAGCACTGGTGAGCCATCCCAAATGCCAGGACAAATCCTGCGCTCCTCAGTACAAGAGAGACATAGGCTTACTGGAGCAAGTCCAGCAAAAGGTCATGAAGGTAACTAAAGGACTGAAGCATCTTTTGTATGAGGAGAGGCTGAGTGAGATAGGGGCCTTTAGAAAAGAAGGGATCTTATCTATGCTTATAAATACTTGATGGGGAGCAGAGTAAGGAAAGCAGAACCTGACTCTTAGTGGTATCCAGTGAAAGGACAGGAGGCAACGGGCATAAACTAAATACAAGATATCCCATTTAAATATCATAATTTTTTTTTCTGTAAGACCGGTCAATCAACGGCACAGGTTGCCCAAGATAGTTGCAGAGTATCCATCCTTGGAGATATCCAAAACCCAACAGGACAGTCCTGGACAATATGCTCTAGCTGACTCTGCTTGGGCCAGGGGGTTGGACAATCTCCAGAGGTCTCTCCCAATCTCAACAATTCTCTGAGTCTGTTAAGTGCTTTATTTAACTTGTCTCCGCTTAAAATAAATTGAAAAGCAGTTAAATTAATCACCCATGAAATCTCTTCTCCACGATGTGTGAAAAAATAAAAAATGCATTTAACCTCATTGTGTTTTAGCTAGTGTAAGAGGCATAAAAAGGTTATAGCTGAAAGATAGCAGCATGTAGTAACCCTGACCCTAATGAATGCAATGTTTTTTGGCCTCTCTGATATTAATGGCAAGATTACAGATTAAAGATCACAGATTAAAAGCAATGGAAGAAATTCAGATACTCTGATCCATTTCATTGTAGAAGCCATAAAGTTTTCCCCAGTAATTCCTGATTCTAACCCTCCTAGTTTCCCCTGAAAAAGAAGAGTATATATAAATACAGAACTTCAGACAGATATTCACATGGGATATTTAGAATGGATTAACAACAGATACATCAAATGTATTTTGTTTCCTAAAGGAAATAGATACTTCAAAACAGACAAATAGGACTGCGATCACTCAAAAAAAATGTTAACATGCACTCTAAAAATGTGAATCAACTGCGTGGTGTTCAGTGGTACAGTATTACATGGCATTTCATACTAAATGAAAAACACCAATAATTATGTGGGCATTCATGGGTTTATGACTGCGTGACCCAAAGAACAGTTCCACCACATATGCAGAAATCAACCCACAGAGTAAGTTTTGTAACTCATGAAGAAAAGAATTGCAGACACATTGTAGATTAAAAATGCAAAGAAATTTTTTTACCATCAATGTGTTACTTAGAAAAAAAAAATCCTTTAGCAGTTAAAATCATACATCTTCAAGAGATCGGATTAAGCTTTTATTTTTCCAGAAGCTGGTTTTTTTTTTACAAGTTTGAATTTGAATTGTTGAAAAGATATGACTACAAACTGTGTTTCAAATTCTCTATCTACTTCCTTAGAGAAGAATTAAACAGCAAATGCCTGGTTCTTTCTTTGCCAGGGAGAACAAAGAATACATGTTAAACAAACATACAGTGGATTTCTGTACATATGTACTCTTACAAAGGCATGTTGCACGTATCACATGGGTATCTTTTGTGTCCATGTTGCTAAGGAAACAAACTTCTGCACCAAACATACGATTACAAAGACATTCTAGTTCTCAAACCGGGTGGGTAGGTGTCTTCTCTTTTTTATTTTTTAAATCAAGGAAAGAAAGCTAGTGTATAACATTACAGAAGAGCTTTCAATAGCCAAGAGCATGTTAAGCTAACAAAATTATAACATCTGAAAGACAAAGTTTTTCCATTCCATAGAGTTTGTGTACTTAGACATAACTTTAGAGGCTAACCCAAAAACTATCAGATTACAGCATAAACTTAGGACGTTGCTGGTTTTGCATAACACAGACGAGGCAGATAAATACTGAAATTTTCTTTGACTACTGAACTATTCATATCAGACAGTTGTTTATCAGTGGTGTAAGATAAAATACCATGAAAATATACCATCTCATTTAAACGAAGACAAAACAAGTTTGCTATAAAGAACTGTGTTCAGAAAATTAAGCTATCAGCATACCCATTAAAAAAGCATGAATCAAAGAACTATGTTACACAGATTTGAGTTCATGTTTTCCTGTTGTTTCACAGAACATTACACAATCTCTATTCAATACCTGTATCTGTTTTATTTATCTTGGTCCATCTGCTCTGCAAATGTTCTTGCAAAGCAGTTTCCCATAGCAACATCAAATATCACATAGTCCCAGTCTTCCCTTGAAGCACTTCTAACTGATCCATTCCTGAATTTCAAGCAGCATCTTCTTCTGCAATACTTAAGTAAATAATAAATAAATGGAGTAATTAATCAAACTAAAAAAAACAAGATGAATTAAACAAATACCCCCTAACCCCCTAATTAGGCAATTTATTTTTTATTTTATTGTTTTTATAATTTCATTTTTGGAGAGAATTATATTTAAATCTTCTAAGGCAGGGATGGGAGATCTATGTTGTAAAAAAAACCTGTCAATCTGTTGGTAGTTTTTACTTGTAAAGAATTTCAAAATCATTGTGTTACCTGTAGGAAAACAAACTGTGCATAATACAAGTTTTAAAGAATAAGGCTACACCACGTTGCAAAGTAAGTTTTGGAATGAAAAGCCAATGACTACTTCCTATGGAACAGCTTCAGCTAGATATCATCACCTACAAATCATTAATAGCTCATCTAATTTCTTCATCCTCATGTTCACCATGAAATATAAATTAGGAAAATTTCTCTATACATTTTCATGCAAGATAAAAAACTGGTTTACTATGATTTCCTGAAAGTAACATATTTTACATGAGAATCTACTGTGAGAACCCCTGCTCCCTATTTTAAGAAGCAGTAGAAATATAAAACATTCATTTTTAATCGAAGATCTTCTGATAAACTCTTAGCACTCAGAAAATAAAACCCAGTAAATATTGTGTTAGTCTTGAGCACACTAGTTCTGTGTGAAATTGTGACAGAAGTGTTGTTCAAGCTGTAACTTAAAGAATTATCTTAAGTTAGGAAAACTGGCATGATGAATTTCAAAGTCTGATATCTGTATTTCAGATTTGTCTATCCAGAACCACCAGAAGCAGCTAGGAACAGGCCTTATGGAGATCTAAAAGGTACTCAAACCTTCTGGGTCACTTCTACACCACCATACTTTAGTTTATAGTAGTTTAGAACCTAGAACTACTTTAACAACTGCTACCTGCAGTCTCAGATCCACGATAAGCAGCAGGATGAAAATCCCACAATATTTTTCTACCTGCATCACCTCCTTTTACCTGTACATTTACTCAGGTTTTCCCACGTATTCTCTTCTGCTCATCTTGGAATTTGGCCCAAAAAGGCTTTATAGATTGGTATAGATTGCTGGTCTGTATGGTGAAGTTCTGTACAGCAATTCCAGTATTTTTAGGTAGACAGGCTTCTGCATGGCTTAGACATAAATAACGCCATCGGCTAATGTAGCAAGTGTGGCATTTCTATAGGACAGACCTACAACAGGAGGATGGCTCAGCTGATCTGCTGCATATGCAGCAAGTCCAGTTCACAAATACATCCAAATGACGCTGGACAGATTAATCCAAAATACAAATACAAAAGCCCTCTACCTGCAAATAAGAGCACATGAAATATCTCTTTATAAAACCACCTGTAAGCTCACCTGCTACCTTCCCCATGATTTTCTGCTAAACGTCAGCCAAAGTACACTTCTTACCATCATCAGTAGACCGAATTTCTATCTATTTGCAGTAAACAATAGATGCATTTTATCATTACATTCTAAAAAAACTTTATTCTGTATTATTTTTAACAAGTCATTAAATTATGCCCTTATGCTGTTGAGTGGTATGTTTACAATTGCGAACACATTTTATTTCTCAGGCAAAGGCAGGCAGTAGCATTTCTGCCATCAGTCACTAAGGTGATGCTAAAAACTGGTAATTCAATTCCTTAATTGTATTAACCTAACCATGTATGTGTTTTATTATTCTTTACTATATATAAAATGTTTGTCTTAAGAATGTAGATTGGCTTATAAGAAAATCAAAGGTAAAAGCATTTCAGCCAAAACTACAGTGAAAGCTGCAGAGTATATTACCGCAAGTTTTCACCAAACCACACTTACTCTGTTTATTTGTCCATAGGAGGATTAGATTTCTACTAATTTTAAAATACCACAGTAAAAATACCAGTGATAAAATGATCAGTATTAGTCATGTTCTTTACATGCAATGGAGATATGTGAAATAAATTGGGTAAAAGCAGAGGACGTTTTGAAAAATACTTTTCAAATACACTACTTCAAAAGTAAAGATCTAAACTGAAAATAAAAAACTAATTCTTAAAGAACTAACAAACTGCTTTTTCTGACAGTATCTGAAAAACTATAAATCCTTTAAATGATTAGAATCTATTGTAGAAATGGCTAAGCAGCCTGTACTGTATTCATTTATCCTTTGTCCTTTTAAGCTTTCAGGGTGCTGTGTAGCCATAGTAACTATGCCTTTTCTCTGTGAAATCCATTAGCTGGTTTCAGTCTGGGATTCAACACTACCATAAAATCAAAGCCAAAGATTAAAAAAAAATTATGATGAAAAAAGATTATTGGTGACAAGCATTTCCTTTAGAAGCAACTTCTGCATATTTATGTTTTATACATAACAGCAAAAGAAACCAAAAGGTTAAAAAGACATCAAAAGATAAATTCAAAATGAATTTTAAAACTAGGTTACCATCAGGAATGACACACCACCACCTCAAACTAGATCTCAGGGCAAAACTAGCTCTTATTTGCATTAAGTCAGTCAGTACTGCTGGCTGGCTGGCCACCAACGAAACAGCACAACAGCTGAGCTGTCAGCCTCGCCATCTCACTCCCTTTCTGACAGCAGACTAAGGTGCAAGTATTAGCAAGGAAGAGAGACCAGAATTTGCATCGCAATTTGGACAAGCTCACACAAAAGATGAAAACCACCTTTGTTCCTACAGTATCTTTCATGTGACGATACAGACAGACGACAAAAAAAATCTGTTGAGTCTATACCGTAGAAGAATTCTATCGATAGGAAACGGAAAATCTTGGACTCTTATTCCATATAGACAACTTTGAAAGAGGGCAGATGTTTCAGAAGACTAAGACAAGCTTTACCCAGTATCCTATTTGGATATGCTTGCTTTTGTCACGACAGCCCTGAGCAACTTCAATGCCAGCTCAGTCCTGATATTTGTAACAGGTAAACTAAGCTTGTGACATTGCCACTGTTTGCTTGCATCCTAATGACCAGGAGTTACACTTGGCAACTAGGAGGAGCTAAATTTTCCTGCAAGTAGAAAGGAATCAGCAAAGTGTTGGAATACATTCCACTATCTGCTAATTCAAAAATAAATAAATTCCTTGAGTCTTTGTACGGACTACCACATTCCTTAACTAAAAATTTTCACTGCCTCCTCAGCTATTTAACTGTTAGTTCAACTTCTGCCAATTTTATACTTCCATTCACTTCTGCATTACATTAGAATCAAACACGATTCAAAGATGAAATATCTGCCATAGTAAGCAGTGTGTGTATTCAGGCTGGTGGAAGGGAGGTTTCCCACTAACAATTAAAAAAATGAATACATACTGGTATTTTACTTCTGCTTTCCTGCTCTTTTTTCTACTATTGCCCTTCTTATAACAAGTAGCAAGAATGAACAGCAAGGCTATGTCCATATAGGATAAAGAAAGATCACATGATCACAAAATTGCAAAGTGAAATCTTACTTGCACTCAATTGAAGCAAAAAAAAAAAAGGAAGAAAATAAAAGATTTCACCTGATGGTTAGCGGAACCTAAAACTTCTACTTTTTCCCCTATAATACATAACTTGTAAAGTCCTGATTTCATTGAAATTAGTAGCAAAACTGCCATAAACTTCACCAGGGGAAAAATTTCAACCTAGGTATCTTTATGACAAGGAAGTCAGTAAGAAGGAATTAAAGGTCATGCTTCCTGTCCCTATTGTAGAGGACAAAGTCATGTCATCATAGTTTCTACACCTGACTTGGCCAATGATTCTATGATCTTCTGGTTGAAGTCGGGGACAAGCTGTATGGCAGCATGTGTTGTAAATCACCGTGTAAAGCTCAATAAGAGCCCCAAACCCTTCTGGGAGTTCAACACTAAAACAAAGATGAACAAAATGCTTCTTTGCAAAGGTTCTTGGTGCTATCTTTCAAACAGAAAACAGAGGGAGGCTCACTTTTGCCTTAAAGCACAGTAAGTGTATTAAGGAAGGCAGGGATGTTCTTAACAGTTAGAACATTTTGACAAGACACTAGAGATCCAGATTCAGTTTTATCCTAAGCATTAAGATACTCAAAGACACAAACCTTTCTATAAAAAAAAAAAAAAAAAACAGACCAAAAAACTTTGACATTAGTGATGACTGCAATTTCATCCACTTTCACTACAGAAAAAGTACTTCTATCCATATTGACAGTACAATCTGTGAACCACCACCTTAGGAGAGGAGAGCAGGATATAGAGGTCCTTTCCTTTTTCCACCCAGTCTTACTGTTGCAAAAGGCTCAATGGGAAGCAATACTGATGGGACAAATCACAAGAAATTAAATCCAGCTCTGTGAACAGGAATTACCTAAAGGTGGAAAGTTGAAAAAAAAGATCAGAAAAGCTGGAGATCTGATACAATATAAAAAGGTCTAGATGCTCTCTACAGTCTCGCAAGTGTTGCAAAATCCGATGAGAACTTTTACAAACACTACAATTTAGAATACCTTGAAAAACAGCAGTAATTTTGTTCCACACCTGTTCAAGTAACTTTACCATAATTTTTTTCAAAATTCAACAGCTATTGTTCCTTTCCTCATTGATCTTATAATATTTTCTAATTTATATAATAAAACTAAAGAAATACCAAAACATTAAGCCACATATTTTTATAGCTTCAGTTTTTGCTGCACTGAATTCTAGCAGTTTAATGCCTGCAAAGTCCTAAGAATATTCCACAAGCTTTAAATTATGAGGGCACACAAAATAAACCTCTCATTAGAAACTGTGGTACCAATTAAAATAAACTTGGAAAAGGACTAGTCATGGGAAGTTTAATTTTCCTTGACATTGGAAAACAAAAGTACTTCACATAAATAAAACAACCACATAATATCTTCATCTGAGGAGGCTCTGCAAGGATGTTTTCTATGTCCAAGGATATTACTTCTTTCACATAAGCCTCTCTCCTCACCCTCCATTCCAATACTCTGCTGTTGCCATAGTTACCATTTTACATGGTCACAGCGTGAGTAATGACCTCACATTCAATACATCCCCAAAGGCTTCGAGTTTGCAAAATATTTCAAGATTTGTGCCAAAATTTTGCCATGAAATGTCACTAAAAGATTGGCAGGTGCTAAGGCACATTCAAACAAACATCTCTTTCTGAAGACTGGATATTTTCTTTGCTGAACTGGAAACTTTCAGCCACAATGAACGTATAGGAACTGAATGAAGGTACAGGAACCGAAACCATGGCACAACTCTAATTATAGTCTGACAATTTAGACATGTCCTTTTAATTATAATTCACATGGTTTTGAATAAGGGGATACAACTGTAAGCAGGTTTCCTCTTTCCAAATTCCAGTATAATCACATGAAGAAAAATCCTAACACACTCCTAAATGGCAACATAATAAGCAGAACCTAAGCCTTCCTACAGCATTTACAGATTAACGTTCCTCACATGACTTTAACACAATAATCAAGAGCACAAAATACATAAACAGCAGTTGTTGTCCTAAGCTTGAAGGATGGCAAAAACAAATCATAGTGATGACAATATAAAAGTCAGGTGTCATGCCCATAACAGGTGAGTCACTGAATCCTTAACTACTGTCCCATAATGAACAAAAGTAGATATACTGGGTTTCTGCATGAGGTCCCATGGCTTTGCTCTTATGGAATACGGAATATAAAGAACTATGCTTGGAGTAATTCTGAATTGTGTCTGAAATCTTTTATGTAACACAGATTACTGTCTATTGACTGATATATAAATTTCAGGTACAGCTTGCATCTGTCCAAGGAGCAGAACTTCCTACAGGCAGAACTGAATCTGTGTTCAGTGAATGAAGTGTTGAATTATCGGGCTCTGCTACAAGTTTCCAAATATGCAAACAAAAACTCTTCTTTCTACCTATCACTTAGATGGAAGCATACACATGATTATGGAAACTGTCCTAACTTCCCAATATGTGATGGGCACAGAAAACAAAACAAGGTAAAGATTCAATAAGTTGAAATACATCCTTTAATGAATTAGAAGAAACTACATTCCATTCAATTTGTTCAGTTAGATCTGATGCCTTACATGCCACTCAGTTTTTCTTTTGACTTTCCTACTCGCTAAATCAAAAGAGAACACGATGACAAGAATTCATCTGGATTACACTAATATGATGCTAACAGACAAAGGTATCTAAGTTATGAACACATTATATCCATTCACTTATTAGCATATATACATTTTGTGAATCAGAATTTTAGTCACTGAGTATCACTACCTCAACAGTTAGTGCTAAGGATCACAATGTGTGTAAGAAGGTTATTTTCATATTCATCTTGTGAAATTCTGTGATCTTTCATATGCAGAGCAAATTCACCCTGTTCCTTATCTCTTGAAACTGTTCTCTTACGTGAGCATACTTGGAAGATTCCACATTGGTTTTAACCTTAGAATAACAATGACAAAAAGCCATCTGTGACAACCCAACACTTTGCAATAGATGCATTTATTTTCCCAGTTAGTGCGTTTGGCATCTTTCTGACCTATATACGGCCAAATTTTTTTAAGCTGCTCTTCTGATGACACTGATGCTGCTATGCCTGCTGATCTCAGTTTTTCAATGTAGACAGAGAGCGACTAGAAGGGGTCTTCTCTTTCCAACTTTTCCCACCCGGGCCTGCCATGCAAACAAGAGCACACTGGAAGGAAGATCAATGGATGGTCTAGAGCCAGATGAAACAGGTGCAAGTACTTTCCATGAGCCTCAGAACCGAGGAAGCCAGGTTTCCGCATCTGTTGATTGGCTTTTTAGGTGAATTATGCTAACTCCATACTATCACTTTCTGCAATCCAGAGTCTGCCATATTTGTATGTGTACTTAAAATCCTTGCTCACACTAACAGTTCCTACCAATCAAGATCTCCTCCTAAAATCAACAATGATCAATAATGAAAATGATGCATAGTGTTGGGCTCAAAGGGTTGTGGATCAGCAGCACCCAGTCCAGCTGGAGCTCAGTCACCAAAGGCACATCCCAGGTGTCAACACAAGAACCAACACTGTTCAACCTCCTCATTAGTAACTTGCAAGGTGGGACAGAGCACACCTTCAGCAAATACACAGATAATGCAAAACTAAAAAAAGTAGTTGATACAGCAAAGGGTTGCATAGACCTCATCAGGCTGAAGAAAACAGTAATATTGTGAAGTCCAACAAGGGGAAATGCAAAGTCCTGCACCTGTGGAGGAATAACCAGTACACCAGTACAGGCTGGAGGACAACTAGCTGGAAAGCAGCTTTGCAGAGAACAACCTAGGGGTCCTGGTGGACAAGCTGACCATGAGCCAGCAATGGGTCCTCACAGGAAAGGCAGCTCACAGTAACCTGGCAGTGTCACTAGCAGGTCAAGAGAGGTGCTCCTTTCCATCTTTTCAGTATTAGTGAGAAACATCTGGACTGCTGGGTTCAGTCCTGAGCTCCCCGAGATGAAAGAGACATGGACATAGTGGAGCAAGCCCAGTAAAGGGCCATGAAGATGAGTAAAGGACCACAGCATCTTTTGTTTGAGAAGAGGCCGAGAGAGATAGGGGCATTCAGTGTGGGGAAGAGAAGGCTCAAGGGAATCATATCTATGTGTGGATCTTACTACCTAAGGGAGAAAAGAGTATGGGAGGCAGAGCCAGACTCTTGTCAACAGTGCCCAGGCACAAGACTCAGAGAAATGGGCACAAACTGAAATACAGAGCTGTGTTCTATTCCAGTGAAACATCGGAAGAATCTTTCCTACTGCCAGGTTGGTCAAACACTGGAAAATGTCACCCAGACTGTTTGTGGAGCCTTCATCCTTGAATACACTCCAAAATTCACTTGACACATCTCTGTGCAACCTACTCTAGGTGACCCCACTGTAATTGTGCTGGACAATCTCCAGGCGTCCCTCCAACCGTAACATTCTATGATTCTGTTAAGAATTAATATCTCTGGCTTTAAAACAGGGAACTCATTTGAAGTTTCTCTCCTACATCGAGAATCAATGTGCTTACACAGTATCCTGTTCTGATCCACTTTTTTGTTGCATAGTGTCATCTTTATGAGCAACTGAACTACTATATTCTCATTATTGTCTGATTGTTGCTTTGAAAGTAACAATTCTCATAATTTATCAGCACCACTAGTGCCCAACTGTCAAAGAAAATCTTAAAAAAATCCCAATAATAACAAAAAAACACACAGGGAACAGGGCTTCCAGGAGTAAGTATTCTGTGATTTTTTTCTCCATTGCCTTTCAATAAAATTATTTCATAATGTGATCACTTGGATCTTAGTGTGTAAATTTTTCAAAGTACCAGCTTTTTCCCAGTCCTGGTGAATTTTGCCTTTGATAAACCCCAATTCCAGCCACTCTCATTCACTATACAAAAGAGACATCGCATTTCACTCAATCTGAAAATAAAAAATATTCTCAGAGTTTGTAATTCTCTATGAAGCGAGCTGTGTCTCTCACTTGATATTTCACACTTATGAGAAGACTGTTTTACAATTTAAATGTTATGTTACTCCTCCATAACCTCCTTTTATGTTCTGTTTTGATGCTTCGTGAATAGAATATTCATCTAGCGTTTACATTAATATTTAATTGAAGAAAACTCAGTTCTGCATAGCTCATGAATGTGACAATTCACAGTACCTAGTTGTCAAGTAACACCCAGCAGACTGTCACGTGGAAGTACTACATCAGGAAGTACTATACATACCTTCCTGCTCCCATATGCTATCTCCCATTACAGACCCTCATTCATTACACATCTACAGGGAGCCATTCTACTGCTTCCTGAAACATTTTCTTCCACCTATGAATCCAGCTAGAATGTTTTTCTCAGTTAAAATCATCACTAGTTGCTTCTTCCTCTGCTGAATTCATTTCAACGTACATCTCTTCCACACTAAGTCACCAAGAGGTTGCGGCAATGATTCTTTTTCCAGGATCAAGGAAGACAGGTACTTATTTCTTTATGATGATTAAATACACCAGGCATATTTAAAGAATAAGTTTGAGAGGTATCATAACATAGCCTCTGGCTACTATGATTTCTGAAAAGAGGAAATAAGATTTATTATCCATGGTGATGCTGCTCAGAAGTAGCACTGACACATTTAGATTAGCTATCCTAGCGCACTTCACTGCTAAACCCACAAAGTCTTACCGAAAAACTTATGGAAAGCACAACTGGAGCTCACACTTTTAAGCTGCCCTTACAATGAAAATGTTACCTTAAAGTTGGAGCAAAAAAAGTTTAAGCTAGTGCCTCAGCTAATCCATTTTCTGAAACAGCAGAAACACGCAAAGCATTCTCTTACCAGTGCTAGCCTCTCTGACTTCACATCTGCAGCCTACAATTCCGCATACTATACTCTTAAAACTTCGATTGCATAAACCCTTGATTTTCTCTGCTAGAGAAGATGTAGTTCTGCATTTACATCAATTAAAAGAAGCCCCAAAGCTGTAATTCCCCTAGAAAAGCTGTGTAACATTTGTCAGACAATATGCATGCCATGAATTCCTAAAGTGGTTGGATAGTTTTAAGAAAAATCTTAACAAAGAATTTGCCATGAGATCAAAAGCATTTTTAGCTTAAACTTTTATTTTCCCCATTCTCAGGTAAAGAACCGAAATAACAAAGAAAGCCCAGCTCTGTTTTAATTATGCACAAACAATGTAGATCTTCTCAGAATTTTTTCCTAGTAAATACTCATAGAATACCAGCATTTCAAACCACTGCTACACTGCGTATATTCTACGCTTCCTAAACTCAAGTTACTCTTTAGCCACTGAAAACATGGCAATACAATCGTCAGTTTGTCTCTGTAAAGCTCTTCCTGTAGCTGGCTTCTGATGACCAAGAGGGCTTCAGTAGAATTGAAAAAGGGTGTTAAAACCAAGAAAAGAGAAAAGGTAAGCTCTGCAATTCAAACAAAGTCTAGCATTTGTTTCTCTGCTTCCTGCATAAGTGTGCTACTGCATGCTCTATTGGCGTATCAAATTTACCAGAGCTTTGAGTGGATTTACCTACACTACTGCTTTAAGTTGAAGTCATCAAGTACTATAAAAGGGCTTCTAAATCGATGTAGCATGATTTTCTTGAAAATCAGCTAGAATGAAATCTTGGAATAAAGAAATTTGGTTCTAAAGGGTAAGCAGAACGAGAAGTTTTGCACACAGCCGTCTTCCCCCGTGCCCCATCCCTGCACAAGTCCATTTTTACTGGTCTAAGACCAAGCCTGAACTTCCAGCAACCCTCTGATTTGCAACAAACTCTAGGCAGTGTCCTTTTAATCTTCCAGAAGACTTTTCTAATCACCTTTAAAACTTGAACTCACAGACACATAGCCTGCCTGCTTCTCAAAAGCCCATCTTACTGCCTTCCTAGCAGCTAAGACACAGCCTCCGACTACCTGCTCCACCCAGCACCATCAGAGCCTCTCCCCAGGCACGTCCGGGGAGCTACTTGCTGGGAAGGAGCAGTCCCCCCTTCCTCCCCGAGATTTCTACGCAATCCATTTCTTAGCATCTGGAGGAAGGAAGCCCTCTTCCACACTGCTCCAGCTACACCCCTTTCCGCAGGAAAGGATACAGAGAGGGTAATAAACTGCAAACAAACTGAACAGAGCATCCATCACACATGCAGACTCATCAGTGATTAGGTAGATAACGTTTCTACCAATGTGCAATTTTGGAACAACTTGAGGTTAAGTTCTTATGAGAAACATCCAATTTCTGTAGATTCCTTCCCACCATCTAAACAGCATTTGTTCTCTGCTACTTACTCATGTTTTTCCAATACACTCTGCCTCATTGAAGCACTACATGCTGGCTAACATACTCTTAAGGATCCCAGAGTGAAAGCTGGGAGGCTTCTGCCATTAATTACTTCAGACATCAACTTCTGTATCTCAAATCTCAATCACTGTGATGCACTTGAGTAAATATCCCCAAGACACATCATCAAGCATGTTTTCCACGTCATTTTTAGAGGCTGAAAATCATCTTCCCATTATACTCACTTGAAAGGGAACTGAACTGAGAACACTAACATAGTTAACACTAAGGTAAACCTACCCAGAATGTTAATAGAAAAGGTCTACAGAGTCTGCATGCAAAAGCCTGCTCCCAGCCTCTAAGACAGAGTCCAGTCAATGGGCCAGAAAGCGAGTGCGACAGCGAGTGAATGCATACAGGCCCATATGGGTGTTAGCTTTCATGATCATATGGCTGTGCCTGTGACTAGCATCATGCATTGGTAGATCTCATCAAATTCACAGCTCTAATTCTTAGAGCTGCCATCAGGTGTCTTTTAGTTAAAGAGGAACTCATTGTTCACAGTTAACACTTTCCAAAATACCTTATTACACCAGATTTGCTGTTTCAAACATTGAAAGTCTCTCTCCAGCTGTTAGTAGGAATATCCTTATTTTATCCAAATTCTATTTGTGTAATCAAGAAAAAGAATGATAGCATGTGACTATTAAACTGCTTCAAATATGGCAAAGAGTATATTACATCCAAAAACAATGTTCTGACTGGACACTTCTCGAAAGACCCAATAAGCCTGGTGGACACCTCCCCCACTACTGCCAACAGTCCCTCACAAAAATCACTGCTAAATAAGGAATAGGAAACCTGAAGATGTAAACAAGCAAAAAAGTAATCAATACTTTTCCCTCTGAATGTCTCAGATGGCCTTTTGATGGTAACACCTACCCCTATAACTACTTTCTATTGATTCAACAATTAAAAAAAGATAATAAATTGAAAACCAGTCATAGTCAAGATGCACACCTGGAGTCCTGGCTATTTACATTAAGATCAATGATGCCTGTAAGAATTTAAATTTTGTCTTCTGCTCTGTATGTAGCATAGTATCAAGTGCCACAACTTTAAGCGATCAGTCATCTAGCTTAAGTAAAGCCACAAGACCGTAAAAGAGCTCTGGAACAAACAAACATAACAACTCCATTCCAAAAGCAAAGTAGAATTGCCTGCCCCAGGAGACAGGTTTATCTGTGCAAAACCAGGGATTTCTAGTTGTAAAAGTCTCTAGCATACACTCCTGACCTACCTAGAAATCATCAGAACTGTCTCAGTCATTTAGGAACTCAAAGTTTCAACATAAGCACAGTGCAAAACTAAAACCCAAGTCTTCTCTATCAATGGCAAGAAGGAAGCCAGTGCACAAACCTCTTCCCTGAGGAAAGAAAAGGCAATAATAAATCATAGACAGATGGTAGTCACCTGGCAGACTAACACCCTCAGCCACTGTAGTGATATGTTTGCAGAATACAGTACACAGTTCAACTGCCAACACTGTTAGGTTTACACCAAAGCCAGAGCTCGAAATCTTTGAGTCGTAAATGGATGCTGTATGAACAATTAGCCTATTGGAAAACAGAGTAAATGGGAGAAATAAAAAATCAGGTTCTGGGTACTGTTTTATCTAACTATTGTATCTAGCTATTTTCACTACAAATCACTTCATACTCAAAGGACAGCTAAAGACAAATTCAAATTACCAACATTGATGTTCATACGAAACAAGACAAATCTAAGGATATGAATTGATAATAGACCGTGCTTGTTGTTTTGGGGTTTTTTTTTTTCACTCTTCTTTTTCATGTAGACATTGGACTGACTGACTTGTCATAACAGAACCAAAATTTCACATATGGCTTGCTGTGACTTGATAAATCCGCAATGAAAAAAAAAAATGAAAACTGATGCATACTAGTCCAGCAGGTAGCTGGTATTTGCTGGCACAGTCTTGGCACAGTCTAAGAGTTTCTTTTGTCCTTCTCTGGCTTCTGTTAGCTGTCAAGCATCTCACTTTGTGGTGTTGAGACTTCTTCAGGGTACTTTTTTTTTTTCTTCTTCCCATTTCTATTCACTCAGCTCCATGTTTTAATTATCAGAGAAGCAACAGCTCCAGTATTTCTAGTTCTTGCTCCTCTGTGAGTTAAAAAATAAAGATAGTATCTGTAATTGTTTTTTTGCTGCCTGGATGATTAGATTCACAAACTACTGTATGGGGAGCCAAACTCTCACAGGACTAGTCTAATTAAGAAGTCAAATTGCTATGTTGATTACAGACACTCTTCATGAACTTCAAAATCAATAGTTCTCAGAGTAATCTCAAATTTTGTGCAGAGTTTCAGGAAACAATTATGTTTTTTGGTTTTATCAGAGTACTATAATTTTCACGTCAGACAAAGACTTACATAGGATTTTTTAAAAATTTGCTGTCTAAAAGCATAGCTGCCATCACTTTACTCACATATTTGCCATCACACTTAACTACTTAAAAAAATTTCAATGCTGTGAAATATTCCCAGAGTTTTGTGATGTAGATTCTGACTTGATCTTTCAGAATAAAAATACTGAGGTTATATTTAGGAAAATCATAACCATAAAGTCAAATAGGTAGGAGAGCAACCTGCTGAGGAAGCTCATTGCCTCCCTTATTAACCTACCAAGGGTTAGTTAAAGGGTTAAGACAAAGGGCTAACTCAGAAAAACTCTGCTCTCTTGCAGCAAACAGATCCTTCATGACCCAAAGTTTCTTTAGCCCTAACTTTCAGGCTTGTAGAAAGCACCTAGGCTAGGGCAGACCTCAGCTGATTTTCAAGTTGTGAAAAAATGTCCCAGTAGAGACGTAGAAATATGAAAAAGAACAAGTTTTACCTTTTAAAAATTGTAACTCTTTCACGAATGCTGTTGTACCAATCAAAACCATTGCGAGTATCTGATTAGCACAACGATTCATGGACAAATTATCACTACTGTCACTCTGCAATTTCCAGTTTTTTGAGAACAGCGGCGTATTCAAAAAGAGAAAATTCTCCTTACATAGGATATCACTTCAAAAAGCTTTATATTTCACAACTACAGCTTTAAATGTAAGCAGGGCAAATCCAGCACAGAACAATGATATATACTTCCAACCTGGCACCGCAAAGGTCTCTATCAGTAACCATGGTATTTCACTGATGGACAGATAAAGATAGAGCATGTATCTTTGCTTCTAAGAGTATTGCGGATAAATCAACAAATGAAGATAAAACTTCATTCTTTAGTCATCAGAACAACAGACAAGGTTCAGTAAATGAACTAAAGGAGCAATATATCTCAGAGAACAAAAAGAAATAAGATGATTATAGGAGGAAAGGATAATTCTCTACATGCTCAAACAGTGTGTATATATATATATATATCTCTCAAGAAGCATGCTCTCTTATTCAGGATGTTACAATGATTAGAAATAATAGTCTCAAATTAGAACAAAAATAAAAATGGGATACCAAGGAAAACTTTCATATATTGAAATTTATTAGGCTATAAAAGCCCACATTGTTAAAAAGTATGTAGCTGAAACATCTAGGACATTTAAAGAGTAACAAAGCAAATAAATATACAAGATACTTTTACGCCATATTCAGGAAAGTGTAAATTATGGCTTAATAAGTTTATTTTCCAGCCTTTGATGTCTATTATTCATTTCAACATTGTTTGCTGAAGTAAATATTTGAAAACAAATAAAAACCCAAAATGTCATTTCCTTATTCCATGAAACAATAAATCTCTGGTTTACTCCTAAGTATTCAAAAAGTTATGAATCAGAATAACACACATGCACTGGGAAAATGCAGGAACACTTTTCATACTCAAACACTTCCTAGTCAGGCAGAAATTTAGCATTTGAAACATTTCAAAAAAAGTATGTCATATCCTTTTGAAAAGAAAATTACACTATTTAATTCATATAAAAGTAATGGAAAATATTTTCAATATAAAAAATAGAAGTTACAGTTTTCCTTGCAAAACTCACAGATCTGTGGGCTCAGTATGTATTGAAACATAGGATAGAAGAGATACAGATTGGATCCAAAATAAAGCAGTTTAGAATATGCTGGTGTGCAAACTGCAGTGTACATCTTATACAAGACAGTTCACCAAAAAGGTAAATTAAATATAGACCTTTTTTGGTCAGTTAGAACAAAAATATTAAAAACTTCTGGTTAATCAAAAAAATACAAAAATTATGTTTTCTCAAGGTGTTTCTTGGACATTCACCTTAGCATGCTACGTTTCAGTCTGGCATGGTGTAAGAAGGGGCCTGTTTTTTTAAGAACGTGGAAGTAAATGTCAAAACTTTGTGCTATTTTCAACTGAGAAGCATCAGGCTTCAGCATTTTCAGCATGAAATAGTCTCCTTTTTTGCTTTGGTTTTTCTACCTCAGAAAAATGTAGGCAGTTTTCCTGTGGAATGAACAAATCATCAATGACAGAAAACATACGTCTAGTTCCAGTTGACTCAAATACGAATCCTGTGAAGAAGTTACCCATATCCATTAATCCCACAGAACTATTGACTTTTGGAGTTTTCTCAATTTATTTTTTGTGTACAGTCCTACTTTGTCAATGGAGCCACTTAAAGGGAGAAGTGTCAAGCCTCAGAGCTATTTGTGCAATTAAAGCTTGCTTTGCCTTTTTTTTTTATTCTTCTTTATTGTTATTTTGTTTGTTGCTTGTTTAATAAATATTATTATACCTACTGGTCGAAGTAGGCTAATTAATACTGTCTCTTTGTATTGGCTTCTCATTTGAGCACACCAGTACTTTCCTCTGAATTAATTAGGGGTTTACTAGGAAAATTTCTACACCGCCTCATCTAAATCCCCATCCCAACAAGTCTCATATCACATTATGATTGCAAGACTCTTTTCTTTACAAATTCTGTATATATCAAACGTTAAAACCGGAACGGAACTGTCATCATTTCCAATATTGAGAAATAGTTCCAAGTATGCAGATTACAGGTCATTTTCATGCCTATATGGGGAAAAATTCTCATATGATACTTTGCTTTCATGCTGTGTCCTAGAACTACTTGGTAAGTTTGATAGACAAGTAATAAAACAAACAAGGAACTAGCAGGAGGAAGTCCCTTATCACACCAGCTAAAAACCCTTCCTCTAAACTGTACAAGTTTCAGGTGTATCAATCAGATATTCTATTGTAACAGTAGCACAAAATGTTAACTGTAATATGCAGAATTAGTTGCTCATCATTTTATGACAAGTTCAAGTTCAGTCTGGACAAGTTTCACTATTCACCATACTTAAAATCCACACTTAAATTTTTAACAAATTTTTCCCATTCCATAATTATTTGCAAAATCAAGGTTTCAGTAGTTCTTAACATTTTCACAAAAACAAGCCTACCTGAAAGCAAAATCACTCATGCAGAAACTTACTGCTGATTTGTTGCATTTCTTATACTTAGAATTCTCTTAATCTGCTGGAAATAATATACTCTACAGCTATGAAGTCAAAACTCTACCACGCAATTACATTGAATAACTATGGAAATACAAAAATTTATTCAATGTTACATAGACTGCTGAAAAAATAATGAGAACTGAAGCCTGAATGGCATGGATGTCAACCAAGAAACAGTCACTAAATTCAGACATCCCTCAAGAATACTCACCTGTTGGAGGGAGCTGGAGACGGAGTACCATAGTTCAGGGACAGAGAGTCTAAAATGCACACAGCTAAACACACACCATAAATTTAGCTTCAAGAACATTTTGGAATCCAGGGGATTGAACTAGAATGTAAATGCACTGATCATAGAGTTTTTACGGCATACAGCTCCAAGGCATTAAGATTAACTCTGATGTGGTGCTATGGTCTGACAGCAGTGTAAGGCAGAGTGCAGCAAGACTCACCTTTCTCCTTCTAACACACTCGGCTCTTCTAAGACTAACCAGGGTATTTACAGTCTGTGGTTGGGCCTATATTTTAATTATAGGATTATAATCAATTAATAGATAAACCTCATTGTTATAAAAATACTGGTAAAGTTAAACACAATATAAAAGCTATTATAACTAGTGTTACACAAAAATGACTCATAGATCTTATACATGCAGTTTTTGAAATCAGCATCAATGCTTCCCTGTCTTATTTTAAGGTTACTTTTCCCCCTTGAAAAGTATAACTGCAAAAAAAAAAAGTATATTCTGCAAAACAATTCTACCATTCAGTGCAACACTTGTCAGTGTAGTAAGTGGAATTAGCTGTCTGATTTCAAGTAAAATTCAGCAGACCTCTTTCTGAAATATTTACCAAGTGGCACTTCCATAAAACTCATCTACAATGCCAGATGTGAATAAACATTTTCATGACTAAGCCCTCTGAATTTCAGTAATTGTCTTGCAGTCTTGCAGAAAAAAACAGCTACTGCCAATGAGCCAATTCTTGTTATGGATAAAGTCTTGCTTACACATGAAAGATCAAAGTTTCTTAGCATAGTACCTTATTTGAATTCTTTTGCCTTTACTAAAATATTATCACTTTATACTGAGGATAAACAAAAAAAAAACCTTATCAAAATTATCATGCTTCAAAAATGTGCTTTATTACTTCTCAAAAATGAATATATATTGAAAGTAAGTAGGCGACACCACAATAATAGCATCCTATTCTTGAAACCAAGCAATTTTTTTTAATTTTAAATAGCTACAATGTAGTACATATAATCTAGGGGACAGGTGGAGAAAAATTTCCATTGATTCTCTGTCGCCTCAACAATAAGTAATTGGACCCAGAAGCTGAATAGTACAGATTAGCATTAAAATACCAGTCAATTATTACTAGCTATAATCTAACATTCTGAATGGGCAATACTCTGAACAAATACATGCAGAGTTAACTAGAGGCTGTAGGCCAACAGCTGTCTGAATAAAAAGAGCTAGGGACTCCTGTTAATTTCAATTAGTGTTGCAATTCACTCTCACCTTCTACATTCTTCAGATATCTGTACTATTTCAGCATGACAACAAGAATCTACAAATACATAATTAGAGTAAAGAAGAGCTCTGAAGATGTCCACAATGCATACATTTTTTTCCCACCAAGGCAAACGCTTGTGTTCAGAAAAAATGGATCATCAATTGTGATGGAATAGGGACAAACTTAAAGGAGACTGTAACTACTGCGCTGTTCCTGTGAAATGTCACATCCTGTAGACCAGCTATAAAAGGCTTGGAACTTGATACATTGCTATTTCAACGGAATGACAAGAGGGTATGAAGTTGAATGAAGTTTTCTAAGTAGAGAGTCTCGGCTCTCAGGTGGGCACATTAAGGGTCCAGGGGAGTATTTGGCCTCTGACTGAATTTTGGTAAGAAGGAAGACCTCAGTAAATCATTCAGTGTTCTTGGATCCAAATGTAAGAGCTCAAAGTAGGTTTGTATTATCAATTGCCTTAGCAGAATGATAGCACTGGCCACCTATGATGGGCTAAGAGAGATCAGAGAGGCAATAAGGGAAGGAAATACAACTGTAATGGCAGATACCTCTGAATATCAGGCAAGTATCACACTGGGACACAAAGCAGAAAAGAAACTTTTAGCGCTAGAATAATCACTCATGGAGAGCTGGTTAGGGAAACCATTAGAAATGCAGTCCCAGGCTTACTATTGAATAGTATGCAGGATCTTGTTCAACATTTTTCTATTGAAAGGCACTCTAATAACACATTCAGATTCAATATCCCTACAGGAGTTACAAAAGCCATAAAATCCACCAGTTGTATGCCACTTCCAAAAGGAAAATGACACAGAAAAGAGAGCCTATTAAAAAAATGATAAAAAGAACTCCTAAGAGAATTAAGTCCCAGAGACATCATGTACATCACTGAAAGACATCATATTGAAAACACAGTGCTAGTGCACATCACTTATTAAGAAAAATTTGACTAAAAGTTAAAATGAAACTGACTTCAAGAAACAGATGAAAAGCAGCTGTCAGAAACAAGAAAACAACAACAACAAAAAAATCCATTCATTGAAAAGCTTAAGTTATGCTCAGATGAAGATAAAGAGAATCATACACCCTGGTGAATTAAATAAATACAAACAGTTAAAAAAAAACCTTTGAGGAGTAACTCAGAAATCAAAGCTAAAGACTAAATGCAACCCCATCCAGAGCTAGGCGTCTGCTAGAAATTCTGTAGCACCAGTTGATGATCAAGATACAAAGAAATACCCACAGAGAACGACAACATTTCAGTGACATTAAAAAAAAAAAATACTTGCATTGATATTTACTATGGAAAGCAGAAAGGAAACCCCTGGAAGCAGCCTGACTTCTGTTCATTCATTGCAACAGCAAGATTAGTCCCTGCAGCTGACGAGCCAGTGTAACCCTTCTCCAGTTTGGATAACTGCTCCCACTAACTAGCTTCAGCTTCTAACCATTTTAGGAGACACTATCAACTTCCAGAAGATACTGATACTTTACACATCTCGGTCTTAATGGAAGAACAACTAAGGGCTGCCACTCTCCACCTACGATATTATGCAGCATCCAGAGAGCCTAGAAACATCTACTGTGCAGCTCAACGAATTGTGCGGATCAGGTGAATTAGTGACAAACTGACCAAGTTTACCATAAAAGTCAGGCAACAGTAAGAGAAGGGGTGCAACTTAAATGGCTCTGATGACAACTACCTTCTCGGAATTGCTTCTCTGTCACTCCTCAATATTCTATTAATTTCACATCTACTACAAATAATGCATCCATGCAAAGCTCTTTAAAAAATATTGTTTGTTATTTTCTCACATTCCTAATTGTGTTCTATCAAGATACACAGTAGCTTCTGGTGGTTTTACTCTTGAAAACATTTGTCAGCTAAAACTAAAAATTCAGACAGTTATCTGCTTTGCTGAAACATGAAATACGAAAACAAAGAATAGTTGGCAAAGATCTAAGTTCTAAAACCTAATGAAAAAATATGGCTAGTTGTAAAACAGCATTTTTGCAGAAGGTAAAAACAGTGAAAAACTGTCTCAATGCTAGGGGTAGACTTTTTTTATTTGTTTAAGGAAAAACTTGTGCAAAATTGCTTACATCGCTGTCTTGCCTCAAAGACTACACCTGTTGACAAATGATATCGCAGCAAGAACATTCATATCAGCCTCCTCTGGTTGCCAGCTTTCTAGCAATTCTGTCATGTCTTTCTACTCCTCTAGAAAGGAAAGTGGTAAAATTTGACATCTGAAGGCATAACTTTAACCAAACACCCATCTTACCCTTGTAAGCACATGGATATTTACTGTCAGATAACACAATGTGTTCTGCAGTCAACTGACTCAGTTCTGGTTTAATTATTTTCATACAGTTACACTTTCTTATTTGAATTTTTAAATAAAAAGTGTTGATCTGTGTAAACTAAGGGTTTTCTGAATAATGCTGTAAATAGATATCAATTCGGACCACAATGCTAAGGTATTCTCAGCTGTGCTCTGCTTTTCAATGGCTATATCTGAATTCTCCTGCCAGAACTAAGTGATATGCCAGCAAGAGGAGTATCTCAGGAAACTCTGACACACAGTCCTGGTTTTCATAACATAGCTGTTACACACAAGTGGCTGATTTCTGAGTGTACAATCAAGTCTTCTGCAAAATTCCTTTATTTGGTTCAGGTTTTCCCCATAACTTAGGGACAAAGTTGAGAAGGGTGAAAGATAATGAAGAAATAAATGTCAGGCTATTACTATGTGTACTCATAGGAGTACCTCTCAATGCTACACTGCTTTCCTGCCTGGATACGACTAACAAAAACAAACAAAAGCCCATCAGAACAACAAACAAAAAACCCCACAAAATAAAACAAACAATCTCAAAACAAACAAGCAACCAAAAAAATCCCCAAACAGAGTACTTCAGACAAGTAAACAAATTGTGATTCTAGAAGAAAACAAATACAAAACCAAAAATAAAGCAAGAAAAACCACTTCCCCAGTATCAAGGGCAGTACTAGCACTCAAATCTGTGCAATACGACATTAAAAAAAAATCTCACAGTTATGACGCAGTTTTTTCCCTCCCTCAGAGTACAGAGTCACCCAGGCATTACGGTGGACAACATATTCTATGTCCCCTCTTCCTTGCCCACAGAAACACATTGGGGATCCTTCCTGCTCCACTAATTCAGCTTCTTCAGGCCAGGCTCAAGATAAAAATCTCAGGAATGATTTTCAGACAGATTTTTCTTAATAGAAGGCTAGAATTATTATTATGCCTCAGAAGAGCTGTTTCATTACCAGTCCTTACACTCAGCTCCCATAGTAACTCAAAAAAACACTGCATTTCCAGATACATTCCTTCTTTTTTGCTCTAAGGACTGCTAAGAGTAGAAAGACTCCTCAACATTTTGCACCTTAAATTCAGTGTATACTCTCACTACCATGATTTCTGATCGACAAATTGAAAAAACAAAAATCAGTACACATAAAAGAGATTATAAAAATATTCAGATCATAGCAATAAGGGATTGAAAGTAGCTCTATGGAGAAGGACTTAGGGGTACTGGTTGATGAAAAGCTGGACCTGAGCCGACAACGTGCACTCACAGCCAACCGTATCCTGGGCTGCATCAAGAGAAGTGTGGCCAGCAGGGCAAGAGAGGTGATTCTGCCCCTCTACTCTGCGCTGGTGAGACCCCACCCAGAGTCCTGCGTCCAGCTCTGGAGCCCTCAGCACAGCAAAGACATGGACCTGTTGGAGCGGGCCCAGAGGAGAGCCACAAAAATAATCTGAGGGATGGAACACCTCGCTTATGACGAAAGGCTGAGTGCACTGGGGTTGTTCAGCCTGGAGAAGAGAAGGCTGCGAGGAGATCTTATAGCAGCCTTCCAAGTAGCTGAAGGGGGCTTGTAAGAAAGATGCAGACAAACTATTTAGCAGGGCCTGTTGTGACAGGACAAGGGGTAATGTTTTTAAACTTAAAAGAGGGTAGATTAAGAGAGATATAAGGAAGGCATTTTTTACCATGAGGGTGGTGAAACACTGGAACAGGTTGCCCAGAGAGATGATAGGTGCTCCATCCCTGGAAACATTCAAGGTCAGGTTGGACGGGGCTCTGAGCAACCTGAGCTACTTGAAGATGCCCCTGGATCATCGCAGGGGAGTTGGACTAGATGACCTTTAAAGGTCCCTTCCAACCCAAACTGTTCTACGATTCTATGATAACAAAGCAAGCAGACCAAACGCAAGATCATAAGGCATGAGAGACCTCATGATCACTTGACCTTCAGTGCTTCATAGTGAACTGGACAGATAAAATAGTCAGAGGTCTAGTTACAGCTAAAAGGCAGTTTAGCACATGGCTCCTTACCTACCTTTCAATGTGTTTTAATTGTTTAATGTTTTGGTTCATGTTTATTGCTCACAAAAGCACGTAGCCAAGTGTAACTGTACAGGGGAGCTTACTAATGCTGACAGATCAAGTGTGGAAGAAATCTTAGTATTTCAAGAAATGTGTTCAGGGTTCAGAGCTTCACTCTATACACCTTATTTTGCCTCTCTCCTGCATCCATCAATATAGAAAAGTAAGATACAGCATGTACTCACAGAAGAAGAAAAACCACATGCCAAAAGCTATACCACCACTTGAGAGAGGAGGTTAATAATGAGATGAACACCTTACAACATTCTCTGGGGAACAACATGGGAGGATATATGTTGTGTGATATCAATCGTACAAATCAATTCTTTCAGAGTAAAATAACCTTCACACAGTTAATTTTCATGTCAGGACTTTAGAAAAAGCAGATAAGAGAGACAAGTCCTACACACAGTGGGAGTTTTGTTTTCAAATGAAGCACATCAGTGCTTCAAGCGCTCAGAACCAAGTCTGCAATGAGTGTAACTGAGCAGCTTCAGTACCAAGTTCTCGTAACAAGTATTCGGGAAGGAAAAGGAACAGCAACAAGAGAAGACTGTTGATGTACTCTACATAACAACAACTCTGTTAAACTGAGAACATGCATTTAAGCATTACACTTTAGTAGAAGGATTTACTATAACTGAAGGTAGAGATAGTAAAATACTTGCTCTATTTCATTATCTAATTCACCGTATGCCTTTGTAGCACCAGCAGCAGAAATCATAACAGAACAGCACCATTAGCTGCACATGCAACCTGAGCTTATTCCTTTTGCTTAAATTGGCTCTTGAAACAAATTACTTCATAGACATATAGCACCCTGAGCCTGGAGATAATTTCAGAAAAACACACTGGGTGCTCTGCACATGAAAGCCCATGATGACATGACTTGCATCTCTTCATGACATTCAGTGAAATTCAGTAATGTAAACTCCTAACCGCTAATGAAAAGCTTCTGAGGAAAGAATGGAAATAAAACATAATTAAATAAAAAAAGATTAATTTTAAATTCTAATTACTAGGTGTCTGTCAAAATACATTTCACCCAACTAATTGCACTCACCCAAAGCTTGCATCTTCTCATTGTCTGCTGTGGCACTGCAATGAATTCTACTACAATGCCACTGAATCACTACCCTACCAAAACAAATAATGTGTTTTACACAGAAGCAAAGTTTGCAGGGGAAAAATACGATTTTTCTTAAACCAACTGACAGCAAGTGAACCCACAGAGAAACTTGTGTCACATAAACCCTTCATCAGGTCAGAAAAACAAAGCAAATGTCAGCATCCCATTGGAAGAAAAGGGTAAACAGTTAATTTACAAACAGTTAAGGCTAATTAAAAATCACAAAATTATCATTTACCTTTCTGAGAAAGTTAATCAATGTTCTGAGTCATTCACACTAGAATTCCAGTCTTTTGCAAACAGAAATACTCCCTTTAGCACCTACCGCAAATGCACCTCATCGTCAAGAACAGTTGGCAAACACAGGCTGGCTATGGCAATCAAAGTTGTACTTCTAGTACACTGCTAGTTCACTAAACGTCTTTTTTATTTCCTCCACCGAGAGCTGGATGATTCCATGACACACACAACAGAAAAGGTTCCTGCACTTCTCCATTTATGGCTCAAATACATATTGGCTGCTTACCTGTCCTATTCTGAATGGAACAGAATAGCACATGAGAACGTGGTGCTAACTTGAGGACTGATGAGCAAGTCTGGAGAGATTTAACAGACTTTTTGTTTATGAAACATTAAAATAATTTCAAAATAATTGTAAATACATTTACCTTATGGTATTTGCAAGGCCGAGAAGCATAGAAGTGCAGTTTTAAATCTTACGTTCTCCAAAATTTAGGCTCTTTACTCAAGAGTGCAGTGAGTTGCTCTCAGCGCCAATGAATTCCCTCTGCTAAATAGGGGCAACCACTCAACTTTTAAAACTACCGTGAGAACACTGAAGACAGAAGTCACTACCCTCACTTCACACAATATCTTGACAATACAACTTGTGTAGCTTGCAAGATAACTGAACTTGAGGAGACTAAACTCATGTTACTGACACCCTTGTGGACCGTTTTAGTCACAAGGCTTCTGAAAATGTGCTGATAAGAGAACAAAAAATATTAAGAAAAAGAAAAAAACTGAGGCAGGACAGCAAGAAGAGGTCTAGCTAGACCTGGGTAGAGCACGCATCAGAGAAGACAGGAATTCCAAGTTGCATTTCTTAGGCTGAAGATTATTTACAGATTTTTACTTTGGGACACAGATCACTAAGTAACTTTTGCCCAAGACTCAGGAATTCTCTAAAACACAGTACACTAAATAAAAATTTATGGATAAAGATCAGGATCTTTATATTCTTTCCTACAATAAACTCTGCTGTCTTAAGCACACGCTAGCTAGAACTTTTTTCAAGTTCAGAACACACGCATTCAAAATAGGATCTCAAAAGGTCTCATCATGGTCAAAATTAACTCTAAAACCAGCAACATTACCAGCCTTTTGCCTTTGCTAGGCTCTCTTATATCCCTTTCAATCACAATATTACACTCCACTGTTCTACCTGGACTGCATCCTCAGCAAACCTGCAGATGGCCCTGAAGAACAACAAAATGGCTTACGTGAACAGCAGAACTTCAGTTAAGAGAAACCCCAGTAAACCTGAGGACTGGGCTAACCTCAAGAAGTTTAACATAGAAAAGTACAAAGTTTTACACCTGCATCGGTGTTACTCTGCAGTGGAGGCCAGAAGGCAACTGCTGCGCAGGACCCAGCGCTTAGGTGGACACCAAGTTAAACAGCAGCCCAAAGTGCCCTCTTTTCATGAATAAAGCAAACTGCACCCTGAACATCATGAAGAGACAACAGGGCTCACAGAACAAGAGACATTATTCTCATCTTACACTTGCATTGCTGTGGCTGGGACACTACAGAGCCAGTTTTTGCATCCCGTGCTTCAGGAGCAACGTGGAGAGGTCCAGCAGAGGACTGTCACAGTGGGCAGGGACCGAGAGCACAGGATCCATGAGGAGAGGTTGAGGAAGCTGGCCTTGTTCAGGCTGGTGAACAGCAGGCTGTAGGGACAAGGTAATTGTGCTTCCCCTTCATGTCAGCAGATAAGAGAAGTAAGCCAAAATCTTTTCAGTAGTGGTACCCAGCAAAGCAAGGAGAAGCAGTCCCAAATTGGCATTTGGGAGGTTCAGGCTGAATATCAGGGAGACAACATTACCCTAGGAGGGTAATGCAGCCCTGGAACAGGTTGTCCGTGCAGGTTATGGAATCCCCACATCTTTGAAGGTCTCCAAGCCCAGTCAGAGCCCCCAGACGTAGCCCAGCTCGGCCAGAAATTCGGACTAGATGACCCCAGAGCTCCCTTCCAGCAGATATGTCTATGATTCACTACATGCTCATCTGACAACTGCTTTCACGGCTGCCTCTTATTGTCAGTTAAGGTTTCTTCCTCCTTGCTATTGCTCTGTACGGTCACACTGATCTCTTTTTCCATTAATCCATATTCTCCGAAGAACAAGTGAAATGGAAGGTAGCACTAGAATGACTGAGTATGAGCTAACCATGAGTGATCTTAGGAGGGAGGCCAAAAGGTTTTGAAGCTACAGACTTTCCCTTAGGAGGTATTTTTTCCTCTAAACACCAGATCTCCCTGGTTTCCCTGTGTAAATGAGAAACAGATTAAATCCAATGCCACTTGCTTTGCAAATCGAGTGTATGAAACCATACCAAAAATATGAGCATGTAAAAGGTTGCAGCAAATAATTGAAACAATTTTTGCCTTTTTTTCTTTTTTTAATCAATATGGTCATCTTGTCTCTTTGTTCTTTCTTATCTGTATTTATCAATCTGTCTCATTTAGATTGCAGGCTTTCCAGGCTGAAAAAGTTCTTTTTTTCTAGGGGTTTTTTTTTGGTTGTTACTTTTGGTTTGTTTTGGGTTTTATACCTTTCATTTTTTCCAAGATCTTTGCCCTTACAAAAGCTTGTAAGCCTCAGAATATATCAAATTTAAACGCCCAAAATGAAATGGCTATGACAAAACCCACACGCTTGGGTTAAAAAGGCAGGAGGGAGACAAAGAAAAATCCGTAGTAAATTGGCTTGGCATTTATGCAGTCTTTAGCTCTTTATTCTAGACCAAAAGCTGTTCCCTAATATTGAGAATTTATCAAGAAATATGCTCAAAGTAGTAAAGCAGTCACATGACATAGCTGTAGAAAGACATAAAAGCTTGTCTATTCTGCAGAAAGAACTGTCATTAGATAAGCAAAGAAAAATAGCACAAAGAATTATAACTTTGCTTGTATCAATTTCCTTAGAATCTTTTTTTTAATCCATTACACTAAAAAACACTATTAAAGCTGTAGTTACATCTTCTGATTTGAGAAAAAATGCTTACAGCAGAAAAAAAAACCTTGCAAAGCAATGAAGCAATAAATAATTTGACTTATAAAAAAGGCAGAGGATATGAACAAAACAATCTGTATAAATTTAATTAATTAGAAACTAAGACAAAAAAAAGATTGGCAATGAAAATCTCAGTTTCCTTTTATTAAAGGACAGTAGACTCCAGGATTAGGTTAATTACTGATCAAGAAAATGGCTCCAATGTTGTGCTAGCTAAATGCTTTACTATAGTACAAAAGCATGCATTGCACTATATTATGTGGTTCACCTCTGCTACTAGAAAATTAGTTCTAGCTATCTCAGTAAGGATCTTACTCCTTGTGTCCATCTGCTTTCCAGCCTGGCAGAAATAGTATTTAGTACAGGAAAGCAACAGAATGAAGCATTTTTCGGAGAATAAACATTCTTAAAACAGAAAAAGACCAGTACTGTTAATTGAGAGGTAAGCTGGAAAATGCAGAAGTGCATTTGTGGATCATAAATGGGAGGGCAATAACAATACTGAATAGCTACCTGAAGTACTCTATGGGACTGTATTCTGACATGCAATTATTAAGAAGAAAGATTTAAAAACAATCAGGAAAAAGATTAAACCTGAATTCAAAGTTTAATCTTTGGAATATAGAAAAGAAAAACCTTTCTGAGAAACAATTTAGCAGAAGCCTCTCTTATGCTCTGTCAAATGATTCATCATATGCCAACACACAAAAAAGGCTTGACAACCATTCTCCCCTACTGCTGTTGTCCCCATCTGTAATGCTGCCAGCGAAGTGCAAATCTCTGAAGTGTCCTGCTGTCTGGTCTCCTGCCTTGACAAGGTAATGGCCAAGGAGGGTCGCCCTCTGGATCAGCAAAGCTCATGTGCAAATCCCTTTCCTGCACTATTCCATATGATGAAAACACCTCCCCTAAACAAATTAGTAGCTTTATCATTAATATCACACATTTTGCTCTATGAGCATTAAAGAATACGTTTCATATAATTTCCTCATTCATACACCATCTTTAGGACACTGCACAGAACTGCCCGAGTCTCAGCAACAACTTCTGAGGGTGCCAGAGGACTGTCAGCAACTGAAAACAATTAACATCTCATTTCAAGAACTAATTTGCATAAATCAGAATTAATCTTTGTCCACACAAAACTCCTGGAGTCTCCCCTCACACACATAAGAAAAAGTAAAGTTGTCAGCAGCTGAAATAATTACTGTATCAATGTCAATTAAAATTTGAGACTTTTTAAAATGAGACACCACTTTAAACTCCTATATAGTGTTACCAGAAGATAATCAGGAACAAAGGACTTAAAAATCACATTGAAAAAACAAGTTTTTAGATCTGAGAGATACCTAGTCTGCACTGTATCTGCTTGTAACAAAACAAAGCGTATTCAGAGTCACCCCAGGTTGTTCTGCACGCAAGCAGTTCCTCATATCTGCCTACCGAATAACTGTACTTAGATTGCAGCAGTGCAAAATAAGAAGCGTTTTCAAAAACAAAAAATTATTTTTCCTGTCAGAAGATGAAGTAGTATATATTGTTCCTAGCTCCTTTAAAAAAGAAGAAATCTAAGCTATATGCAATTTTGAGTATGTTAATAACTCTGCATATTCTAATAATAGAACAGAACAGGCATATAAGATAAAATTGATAATCACAAATAGCAGAGAGAACTTAGAATATTGCCATCCCTTGCAAACCACATTTCTAAATGTAAAGCAGCTGCCCACTTTGCAGGGAAGTTTTCAGTTAACCAACAGCCACAAGAGATTCAGACCTTACGCTTCTGGAAGAAAAGAACTTGCTGACCCCTTAGCCCAAGTCCTGGTGTTTCAAAGGAGAACTGCAAATCCAAAACAACAGAGCGAAGCCTCCCAGGGATGACATGAACTTGGCCAGCACATCCAGTTAGAAGTTTATATGAACCTAGAGTTCCTATTATAATTCAATATTTGCAAAAGTGCTATGAAGTTCCTCCTTAGAAAGGAAGGTTGTTTGTTTTAACATCTCTCGTGTATTCATAACTTCAGCACTTAATCTGCTCAGAGACAAGACATCTCCAAAACGCATGCTGCATAAGTACCAGATTATGCTAAATAAAAACATTTGGGATTCCACAGCTCAATTAAAAGATCTTAATTTCATTCCTGCATAAACACCCTTCCCATTTTTTTGTTTGAATACTGTAGCCCTTGTTTACTTGTCTCATAGTCACAAATACATTTTGAAAATTCCTAATAATGTTATCCATTTAAGTCAGGGAACTGTAGGTCTCCTTAAAATTTTGAAGGAAAAAAGAAGAAATCCAGTAAGAGTAATGTTATCATTTTCATGTTCCAAAGCAATTTTAAAGGAGTAAGTCAAAACATTAATCTACAATCTGTTGCATAATAATAAGAGCGATAAATTATATAAATTACCATAAAACCATAATCTTACTGCAATTTTACTTTATAATGGAGTCCTATTTTCTCTGAATTGAGATACTGTGCTGACTAAATTGAAGTTTAAATCAGATGACAGATGATTTCTGATACACATGCACAATAAGAGAAAGTATGCCACCCACAAACAATTTTCATGTTTGAAACATAACAAAAAACTTGTGAATATGAATCAAGATACATTCTTCAAACAAAATTAGAAAATGTGATTAGACAGATGAGAAAGTGCTGGTGCTGCCAGTGAAGGACTGCCACCTTGTTAAAACTGGAGGCTGAGACAATTATATGATGCAGAAATTATTAGAAACTTTACTAGTAGCTGGACTTCGACAAACCCAACATTTCAGAAACTACAGTACAATTTGAAGAACTTACTGATCTTCCAGGGCACTATTTAATGGGGAAAGATACTTTTTCTACGTTTTTGTCCCCTTTCCAAATTACGTTACTCTATCAGAAAACTCTGTGTAAGTTAACAGCTCAGTAAGGTTTTAACAATTTGAAAGTGTAACTATTTTAATTAAAGACAATCCACAGGATGCAGTAGCGACTACAAGCTGATTTCCTTGTATTTAGAATTATCTTTTAAATGTGATGTACTTTATGACTCTCTTGCTTCACTGATTACAGAACAGCAGCTCACCTCTCTCTGTGGAGGTGATGCCAGAGGAGACCATTACACCAACAGCAGAATCTGCCCCCAGAAAGGGACTGCCCTGCACTGCACCCAAACCAAAGGCAGCTCTATCCACACGGAGAAAAACGCTGCTCCAGTACACCTCTCTTTAGCCTGTAGATGTAATTCCCTCTGTCAAATTATGAGGAACAACTATAACTAGGCTTTAACTGGGAAAATTTTCATACCCAAGACAGATTTTTTTTTTTGTCAAAACCACAATTTGCTGTACTAGGCAAAATTCCACAGATGCAGCACTCAGTTGGGCTATTGAGGAACCAGAAAAAAGTTTCTGTTATGATTTCTAAATGAAACTGAAACAGCTTTTGGCATCCAAAGTGAATGACCTCATTTCATAAATACTATCTACCATGAAACAGCTTTAGCTTCACACACATACATTTTCAAAGATAAGTTACCCAGCTCCTGATAAAACAGAATGAATACATTTATAAAATATTGAAGACACTCTGGAGGCTAGGAATATTGTTGTCTATAATCTAAGTAGAAAGATCAACCAAAAAAAAAATTGCAGCACAAAAATCCTTACATTCTAATTTTAGAATAGAACATGATTATAATATATTAGAAAACTGTTTTGAGTCAGATTTGCTGAAAAATGAGTTTACATAAATTGAAATTATTTTTTTAAATATCAGTTTCTTATGGAAAGGAAATTTCACATTTTAAGATTTTATATGTAGGTCAGTCATGGCAGAATGTGACCTTTGATCTCCATTGTTTTTAAACATATTTCTTGTCAGATACCTAATGTCATGTATAAGTGTAAATCCAGTTGGAACGTTTGAGTTACAGTGAATAATTAAATTTTATTTTTGCAGCTTTCTAGCTTTTGAAGCATTCCACAAAGTTACAGCTACAAGTGTCTTCAAGAAAGTCCCCTCTTACATTAAGGTTCCACAGCCCAAAAGCCAACCTTTGTTCTTTGCTCAAGCCGTGTTTCATGCAGCACATAGCCTGGGAACCACACAGAGATAAAAATTACGGAGAGCGGGTGGTCAGAAACTTTCATTCACAGTCCTGCTGCGAACACTATAGATGTCAGGTCTCCTGGGACCGAATGACAAATGAAGCCAGTATCATTAAGGCACACCCTCTGGCAACAGGAAAGTACTGATGTCTTCTCTGTTTCGGCATTCTTTGGAGAGAACTACTCTAAACCTATGGGTTGGAAGAGCAGAAATTTCTGTTTCATGAATCGGACTGTCAGAGTGAAAAGTTTAACTCATGCAATTATATTCAACACTTTTACCTTCAGCCATTTTAAATAAAAATACCTCACTAATCCTCACAGAACCTCTACAAAGTTACTACTCATTGCTACTATAAAAGGCTAAACTTCTATCATTCTTCTCTATGAAGTCAAACGAATTTAATCAATGTTGTATTGCAAATGCAAATCAATTCCAGGTGTGTTAACATAACCTCTGACCTTTTGGGAAGAGATATTTCACAAGTTGGAAGGTGCTTCTATAACCAAGAATTTTTAGATCATTATACAAATGAAGCCAACACACAGGCTTCATATACAATGTATTTCAATCCAAAATTCAGAACTGCTATGCAGTATCATGAAAACATGATTTTGTGACAAAAAGAGTAAAAACAGAGGATATATATCAATAATATATCAGTGTTCATGATATCATCTCCTTCCACCTCCTTGGTGAGGATTTAAAATCCGTCCACACTTCCTGGTTGAGCAACAGAAGCTATGCACGTGTGGAGAATGTGCCACAATTCTACCATGAAAAGAAGCTGTTTTGACAAAGTATCTATATAAACCATTAATGTAAACTCATCTATTTCACATGCACTTTATGATTCAGGGGAATTAAGTCAAGTAATGTCTTAAGGAGACTGATGTTAAAATAGATCATTTCTTGAGCAAAGTAAGGTTTTGATTCATCCTTTTTGTCTTCTTCCCAATTCCCAATCTAACAACTTGTCAAAACTTTATATTGAGTCAACAACGATGAAAATCTTTGGCAGCTAGATAAAATACTTGACTTTTAATGTTACACTGCAAAAATTAGCCTTTTGCTACTTACCTTCTCCCCTATTTGCCTCCTCCAATTCATTCATTTCCTCAAACATCAGAAGTTTTTTTTTTTTACATATATTAATTGCACTTCAAGCAATTAATCAGCTATGCAATATTGTAAGTCTCAAACCAGAATTTGCCATAGCATTATATGTATTTAGAATTCCATCCAAAATACACATACATAAGAAATACATAAGAAATAGCACTCAAGTTGGAATAATTGTTGTTCTTTGGATGGATTTACAAGCATGATTTTTAAATAATAAGCTATTGTTTTCAACATATACTTAATGTTCACTTCATGAACAAGACAATAAGTAAATAAAAGCTTACAATTCTGCTTTGCAGCTTCAGTCATTCCCAAGGCATTATCACTATTCACTAATATTAATCTCTTATTTGAATTAGACTGATATTACATTGATTTGAGTTACATATGTTATGGAGAGTTAAAAATCACTATTATACACATTTCTACTTTCTTAATCTTTATTAGAGCTTCCAACTGCTGACTTTGCAAAGTTTTAAAATACAATCTTTATTAGATTAGCATATATAGGAAATACACAAATTAGATTTATGAAGTGCCAAAAATGCAAACAGAACATTTCTACACAACTTGAAAATGGCAGACACTGCTAGTTGCAGGATCTTCAAAAGATAACAAAATACAAATTTGGGATGCAGGTTCACTTCTTCCCGCCCATTTTTATTGATGGTAATAATTGATTAACTTGCAGTATGTATGCTCCAATTCAGTTGTTATTTCTGAACAGGCCATTGCTCTTCTGCTATTAATTAAGCATATTTTCACAAAGGCTTCTATCAATAACATTTGACACAACACTAGAAATTTTCATTAGCTCAGTACACCAAAAACAGTACTTGGAATATGTGACACCTAAACAAAACCAACAAAAAAATATGAAACAAATTGCAAGTCATCACCCTACACAAACAAATATGGTGCTCATTATAAGGATTACAAATCACGGTTAGTCATATCCAACTCATCTATTCCTGTATTGTAAAACTATCATCCTTACATTTAGAAGGTTATAAAGTTTTCTCTGAAAACTAGCATTTTTCCTTTAATTACATTCAAAAAACATTGCTCCTGATTGAATTTTGTTGTAGCTTGCTTTGTTTCTCATTTTTCTCCCCTAGCACATCCTGACAGATACGTGAATCTCTCAGCTTTCTATATCTATTTTTAAAGAGATGACCAAGTCTATTCTCAGAATTTTAAAACATGTGGTGAGAAAGTATCTGGCTTACAAATACTAGTAACACTTAGAAACACAAATTGGGTTTCATATCTAATTTTAATAACAGGGGGATCAAAACTGACTGCAAGGTGATTAACCCTTTCAAACTGTAAACTTCCATTTAATTCTATATAGAACAAAGTACAGCTGCAAGATTCATGCATAACAGCCAAGTGAAACAAGATACAAAGAAAAACCATTTACATGGAGCAGAAACATTCGTGGATGTAAGGAACTTAAATCTGGCATGTAAAATAGAACCAGACAGCCCTGCAACTTGAAGTCATTCCACTGCTTCCACTGGTGTATACAAAGCATATTTACCTTGGATCTGATGTCACTACTGCTTGCATACAAGCTACTGAACCGTACAGTAATAGACTCAATAAGTTTAGCACGTGCAGTTAAATAGCAGAACCAATTCCCCCACCAACCAAATGCTACAGAAAAAAAAGGTTCAGAAGAGTATTTGTGCTCAGTTATTGTTCAGAAGCTTGCTCAACGTTTACCAGTGTCTTTCTGCACCACAATTCGTCTTGGGAATGCACAGCACAAACTTTTTTAGCCATTTTCGCCAGAGGCAACAGCGCCAAAAATAAAAACCAGAAATATCTCTCAGCTGACTAGCCATGTAATATTTGAGTTCTTAAATATTTCCATCTACGCATTCTCGGGAGGCAACTCCACCGTGTTCCCTGACAGCATTACCCAAACTCTCCAGCTGCTTGTCATCTTTCATCACCTTCCTTTCTTCCTCTGTATATACTCTTTCACTAAACCCTACTGCTTCTTTCTTTTAAGTCTAACCTCCTTTGTCATTCTCTCAGCTAAAATACTCATCTCTCTGTCAGCCTGTCTTGAAAAGGACATTTTCCTCTTGGTTTGCTTTCCCTGGTTCATCCAAAACTCCTCCCTTCAGCTACTTCCCCGACTATATTATTTAGAAGTTTTTCATTTTCTTGCCTTGCCTGCCATCCACTTTCCATATCTAGTCCAAGGAGCTAACAAATATATTTCTGTGGTACAATCCTATTACGTTTTCTCTCTGCACAACATCCCTAAAGTGTACTGTAAAATGTGGCTCCCAGGGCTTGCAGTGGCCTCCCCCCTACACAGTGAAAGACCAGGTAGTCAGCCGACAGACTGACTTCATTTGGACGGATCAAAATCAATGTCTCCAAAACCATACTCTTCAGAAACCTCCTTCTCATGTGATTTTAAAGCATCAAATCAATTTGGAGTAAAACACTATTAAATTAATGGAATATTTTCAGTGCAAAAATAGTCATCAAAATTTTCAGTTCATTTTAGACATTTTTTTTTTTAAACCTTCATAACACTCCAATTTTAGTGGCAGACTGGATTAGCACAATGAACTTTACGAAGAACAATACATTACCATTACTTTGGGCTGTTTCCAAGTAACAAAATAATTCAAGACAAAATTTCATAATACTAAAGAATTTGTGCCTTACAGCTGTAACTCTTCTCAATGAGTCTATGCATGTCCCATCACTGTTCTACAGTATTTACAAATTGCAGTACACACAGCTGAAACACTGCTTTATTAACACTAGAATACCAGTGTTTAAAAAAAAAAAGAAAATAAAAAAAGCATTTACAGTTCCTAGGAATACTGTCTAACACTGACTATAAATCTGAAGCCTCTAGAAAGCCACTGGAATTTTCCAGAAATACTTTGATTTTTCTTTAGTGACTGTCCTAGTGGATTTGTGACACTTTGTGGCAATAGCAATGCCCGTGAAGAACAGTGGGAGACAGGACAGGAAAGAGTTTGGGCAGCTGAATATGGAGCTAGCTACAAAATCCATCTCACCTCAGACATGTTTCAGACATGAACAATAGGGATGATAGAGTAGTCAAGACTACAAGCACCTATTCAACAAAACCTTTGCTGGCTCAGAAAGAACAAATCATTTGAAGAAACTTTATCAGTGGAAAAGAAAGGAAATTGAAACCTAAGACATGGTAGATAATACTGGAAAAAAAAAAAAGACAGATCTGTGGTAATTGTTTTTTCCATGAAAAGAAAAACAATTCTTTCCACTGCTAAAAGGCTGCACAAAGAATTGGAAGATGGAGTGATGGAATAAAGCACTTTTTTTTTAACAGTGTTTTACATACAGCCATCCAGAAAGTAAAATTTAAAGGTGTTTCAATCCTTCCCCAAAGTGTTTTTGTTCTTATTTTAAGAAAACATTTAGTTACTTATAAAAGGATAACTAATGGGCACCCAGAGAACTGTAGCATTTAGTAGGACTGCCTCCCTTTAAATATTGTAAATTTTTGTTTAATAGGAAAGCCATACAGTGCCTATCAGCAAGCAAATTAAAACAAGTCAACCAATTCCTGTGAACACTTCAGCTAGTTTATCTAACATAGACCAGCTGATTAGAGTGCTCGAATAAAGCAGTTTATTAATAAAAAAAATTCCACATTTAGACACTGAGAATCCCATCGAGAGCTGATTAGCTCTCTCACGGATTCCAAGAAACCAGAAAAAAAAAAATGTATGCAGAGATATATATATCAACAATTCTAACAGTTCTTCATGCACAATAAAAAAATGCCACTTTTTGCCTCTGTTACCGTTACACGGCATCCTGAAACACTTAGCATTTACTGTCCCAGAGAATTTATTACCCTTCAGGCAGAACTTTAAATGGAGACAGACACTAATGTCTCTCAAGTAGACAGAAATACTGGGTAAGTCAACTTAAAAGATCTGAATTGAAATAACCATCACCCTGGTTTATCGGAGTCTGTAACCCATTTAGATCTGTCGAGCCCTTGAAGCTCTCCATTGTTGTTGACGTGCCTCTAAGTGAAGTCTTAATCTGTGTATACAGCTGTGCTGTAGTTGCTTTCTGCAGTCATGTGAAGATGACTTTTGCTGCTTTACTGTTGAACACAGCAAGAACACTGTCATACCAGTACACGCAACAGCTGTTAAGTGCTCCATAACTTTACTTTGACAAACATTTCATACAAGTCGAATAACAGAGGCTTCCCAACATCAAGTTTTAACCTATTTTATTTATCATACAAAGATATTAGGAGCAATCCATGCATTAGCCATGACTGAATTTCATACCTGAATTGATTTAAGGTAGAATAAGGCAACTGTATGGAGACTGGAATCTTCCCAGTCGGCACTTTAACTATTGGAAATAATTTACAATAGGACAAAGACCACCAGTTTAGGCTAAGAACGCCAACCAGAAAGCACAGAAAATGACATACATAAAAAAAACCAAAGCAACAGAGCAGCCTAGTTCACTGTGTCTAGAGAAAACTCTATGATAATGTTATCCTTCTGTGTAATTGCTAGGTCTTGTTCCAGAAAGCGCAATAGTTTACAGAATTAAAATATAACTTTTCCTCCTAAGCAGCCTTTCAAGGCCGAAAACAATGGAGCAAATCACGCTGTTCTTTGTTTTCGTTGCAAATGTGACTATTAGTAGCAGTTAGCCTCCTCTTTGCCAGACAGCTGAGAATTCATAGCACAAGTTTCCCAGGGAGGCCGCATGATCTCCGCCCATAAAGGACACTCAGAACTGGCGGAGCACCTGCTCTGGCCAATGCCGTGTTGAACACGAGGCTGGACTTGGGACCTCCGAAGTCCCTGCCAACCTACATGAGTCTATGATTCAGCAGCTGTGATGATCACCTTGAGTAGTTTAAGCTACCCATCTCACTACCAACATCCATGGTCTTTGTAGTACTTCTGCCTCTTCCCTGTCCTTCCATGTGAAGGGAATCAGACACTAGATTTTCCTCATACTGATGCAGAAACAAGTCAGAAATAATTCATCTATATATAAAGAGTTGAAGGACAGGCTCTCCACAGAATGGTTTAGACCTAAGGCCCTGTTCCACAGTAATGTAAAAAGTCTGCAGAAAGACAACTTCTAAATTAAATACCTAAGCTAGATTGGAATATCCTCCTTACCCACTAATACTTAAAAAGTTTTGAAAAGAAGTACTGCTTTACCCATTATCTTGAAAACTATACACCAACCTGAAATCTAATTTACAAATACTCCTGAAGGTCTCTAATCTCAGCTTGTCAAAAATTTTTAGAAATCCACTGCTAAGAATATCTTTCACCTACAACAGCACTTCAGAGATACCAAGTCATAGACACTACCGGAAAAAAACTAATCAAACTGAGTTGTATCAAACACTTCCACACTGGAAAAGCTACTTGGTTACATAGTGTGTTTTGTTTTTTATTTTACTTCAGCTCTGTGGGCCTTTTCAGCCATTTCTGGAGCTTCAGATGTTGTCTATAAATTATTCCTCCCTTCAACAGGGAAACTAACAGTTTCTATGTGGAAGACAGTACTGTCAAACAAACAAAATAAATTTAAACAGCATAAACGGAATAAAAAAATGATGAAGTTAGGTATGGTGAGAAACGACAATCAGCCAACACAACAAAACCCTTAAAAACAATGTTTTCCCTGGCCTAAAACTTAATTAACCTCTAAAAGTTTCCAAACTTGAATTAACTAATTGGTAACAATAAGTCATTATAACATGAGAATTTTTTTCTGTTCTGAACTATCACGTACTGGTAACCAAGTACCACAGCTTTCCCGTATGAAAGCATAAGGTGAATTAAAAGAATAAGCACTTTGTGTCTTTGTGTTCTCCTTCTGCAGCATTAGGTAATCAGACATCAATTTATTCTTCCACAACTCCATGCATCGATTGCTTGTATGAAATATACTGCCAGCAGAGACTTTCTTTTCAGATTATATTAAAGGGCAAGAATGCTTTATTTCATCTCCTCGGTTTGCTCTATCCATAAAACAGTTTTAAAGAGTCTGTCTAAACTCTGGGGGAATCACAGTGTATAAAGAGAAAACATAAAATCTATCTTTGGCAGAAAGCACTGCCAACTTCACCTTCTTCAACTATAAGCATCCCTTCAACAACAAAGTGATCAAAGAAATTAGCAGGATTTTTTGGTTAAACATGACCAAGATTCAGGCAAGAAGTCTCTAAGTACATAACCTGCAGAACTATTCCCATGCAAATTTGAGGCTTGAGAACTTGGAAGTATATTTCTCAAGCCAGTTGAAATAAACAAAACACACCTCACATCAAGTTTATAGCAAACTTTGGGAAAGGGTAGACAACTTGCTACTACTGATGCACCCTTGTAATGATCTTCTCATTCTCCACCACACTCCCAAATGTTACTGTCTTTATTTTCTTTATCTTTAAACACTGACAGGAAAGCTGGGAGGAAGAAGGAAGAGAGAGAAGAAATGAAAAAGGTGCAAAAAACCCACTAAAATTTTTATGAACTTAATAAATCAATATGTTGCAGCATAAAAAAAAAAAAAGATAAGATTAAAGAAGTTTTGACCTCTTCCTCAGACAGTGTATAAAGCCTCAGCTATAACTGAAATATACTACAACAGGTTGCATTTCAGAAGAGATGATCATATGGTGTAGGGCTGACGCACTCTACTGCTGTTCAGAGAAAGGCATTTTGTTCCCAAAAGATAAACCCAATATACTAAATACCAGAAAGCTTTACAGAAAGAGGTTTAAAAGGGGGACAGTCATACAGCATGGTACAGCAAATATAAACTTTCTTCTTCCTCAGCATGCAAATTTCTAATTTTTTTTCAGCTCAGACAACACCGTTAAATGAAGGAAGGCAGAGAACTATCATTTGAGTCTCAATGTATTATCATTGCCTACAAATTTTGAACATCTTAAGACTAACATTAAAGATCACTTTACCAATAGTATTTTGGAATCAAACGAGCAAGTTAAATTTGGTGAATGCTGTGACTAAAAAAGAAACCCAACAAAGGGAAGAACTCATTCAGTAAAGACAGGGAAAGGCATACAATGTCTGTTACGTATTTTACAAATATTCAAGCCAGACTGGCATTTTAAACACCTTTTAACCAAAGACAAAAAGCAGTCTGTTAGTTAACCAGAAACTACACTGCAACACTCGAAAATACAATTCACTCATAGAATCAAATAAAAATAAAGACATAGTGGAAAAAAAACCAAAATGTAGGAACCAAAGATATAGTGAAAAAAATGAACTGCATGGACCAATTTTTATTTTTCCTTTTTCCTGCCCTGAAGTAAATAAACTAGTTCCATAAATACCAGATCATAAATCTTCCATTTCACCCATCTTCAATGGTAACTTAACAAAAACCAAAATCCTTTTGTTCAAATTCAAGCGCACGTACTGAATACCTCGAGTACACACTAAGCCGATCTGTATAAGGGTCTGTACATACAGTAGCAAAGCATCTCCTCAAAAGTCCTACCTACATTTGCAAGTTATGCCTTCATATCCTCCCATCACCCAAACTGTCATCCCTTTTTCTGTACAACTCCATGAGCAACTACTGTTCTAGTAGTTTATCTTAAGACCTGAAAGGACTGATTTAAAGCATACACATTCGGGGAGAAGCTGAGAGCGCTGGGATTCTTCAGCCTGGTGAAGAGCAGGCTCGGGGGATTTCATCCGTCTCTAAAAATCTGATGCTGGGAACTAAGGAAGACAGAGCCAGACTCCTGTCAGTGGTGCCCAGTCACAGGTCAACAGACACAAGCAGAAATACAGCAAAATCCACTTAAACATAACAAAAAGCTTTGACACGGTGTCATTGGTACCCCTCTGCTCCTGACCCTTGCACAGACTCCTGTCTGTCCCCATAGTGCTGGGTGACATGCCATAAAGATCAAATACTCTAACAGGCTCTGCCTGGGGTGATTGTAAAGTCTACATGCTTGGGGATGCTCAAAACCTAATGGGACATAGTCCTCATAAACCTGCTCTAGTTGACCCTGCTCCCTGCAGGGAGACTGAACTAAATGATCTCCAGAGGTTCTTTCCAACATCAAATACTCTACGATTCTGTGATTAAAATCAAATATAAAATTACTCCAAACATCATACTTTTAGTTGGGAAAAAGTATCCATACTTTGTTTCACTGGAGCAGGTATTCCAGAATTCATCTATAGCTAAACCCTATGGTTTTGGTCTTATCATAAAGCAATACAAATATTATGCTATAAATCAGAGAAACAATGACAATTGTCTCCTAGAGACACCTTAAGACATTGAAGATTTATGTAAGAAATGACAGCGATGCAGGAATTGCACTCTTTCCTGGTTGCTTGCACTACACAGGTATCGAGTAGCATACACCTGCTGCTCAGAATATCATCAGCAGGTAAAAAGAGGTAAGAACTGACCTGCTTTTTATGGGAAATATATACGGAGACAGAAATCCCATCCCCTCCTGTTAGAATTCCCTGTCTCTAAACAATCCAAGTAAAAACACATCTTGTAGCCCCTATAGTAGTAGTGAACCTTCCTCTGCAGAGGAAGAGAAGAGCTGCTACATACTTGTAGAAATGAACGAGGAAAGATTTTGCTGAGGGAAAGGACTAGGACTTCACAACTGGTCAAAAAGAATTATTAACAGTTTTCCATTAAAGCAAATGACTTACAGAATAGTGGGAACCTCTTCAGGTATTACATTAGTATTTTCTAGTGATACATTAATAACTTCATGAGTTTGCAGTTGGCAATGTTAATAGGCTGCAAGCAGCCTCACAGTCACAGGCCCTGGTTCTCATGGGGGACTTCAACTACCCTGACATCAGCTGGGAAGACCACACAGCTAGGCAGGTGCAATCCAGGAGGTTCCTACAGAGCATCGATGATAACTTTCTGATGCAAGTGGTGGAGGAACCAACAAGGAAAGGCGCGCTGCTGGACCCTGTATTAACAAACAAGGAGGGACTGGTGGAGGACGTGAAGGTTGGAGGTGGACTCGGCTGCAGTGACCATGAAATGGTCGAGTTCAGGATCCTGCGTGGAGGAAGCAGGGCGATAAGCAGGATCAAAACCCTGGACCTCAGGAGGGCTGACTTTGCCCTTTTCAAGGAGCTACTGGAAGGAACCCCGTGGGCCAGAGCTCTCGAAGGCAGGGGCGTCCATGAGTGCTGGTTTCTCTTTAAACAACACTTCTTCAATGCACAGGAGCAATGCATCCCCCTGAAAAAGAAATGGAGCAAAGGAGGCAGGAGACCTGCATGGTTAAACAAGGAGCTTCTAGCGGAGATCAGGTGGAAGACAAAGGTCCATGGAATGTGGAAAGAGGGGCAGGCCACTTGGGAAGAGTACAGGAACGTGGTGAGAGCATGCAGGGATGCGACGAGGAAGGCCAAGGCCCACCTGGAATTGAAAGCTGGCAAGGGATGTCAAAAACAACAAGAAGGGCTTCTTCAACTACATCAGCAGCAAAAGGAAGGCTAGGGACAATGTGGGGCCGCTGCTGAATGAGGCGGGTGTCCTGGTGACGGGGGATGCGGAGAAGGCAGAGCTACTGAATGCCTTCTTTGCTTCAGTCTTCAGTGCTAAGACTGGCCCTCAGGAATCCCAGGCCCCGGAGGTAAGAGAAGAAGCCTACAGAGAGGACGACTTTCCCTTGGTCGAGGAGGACTGTGTGAGGGATCGCTTAAGCGATCTGGACGTCCACAAATCCATGGGCCCCGATGGAATGCACCCATGAGTGCTGAGAGAGCTGGCGGATGTCATTGCTGAGCCACTCTCCATCATCTTTGAGAGGTCCTGGAGGACAGGAGAGGTGCCCGAGGACTGGAGAAAGGCCAATGTCACTCCAATCTTCAAAAAGGGCAAGAAGGAGGACCCAGGGAACTACAGGACGGTCAGCCTCACCTCCATCCCGGGAAAGGTGATGGAGCAGCTTATCCTGGAGGCCATTATCAAGCAAGTGGAAGAAAAGAAGGTTGTTAGGAGTAGTCAGCATGGATTCACCAAGGGGAAATCATGCCTGACCAATCTAATCGCTTTGTACGATGACATGACTGGCTGGGTAGACGAAGGGAGAGCCGTGGATGTTGTCTACCTCGACTTCAGCAAGGCTTTCGACACAGTCTCCAATGATATCCTCCTAGGGAAGCTCAGGAAGTGTGGGCTGGATGAGTGGTTGGTGAAGTGGATTGAGAACTGGCTGAATGGCAGAACTCAGAGGGTTGTCATCAGCGGCGCTGAGTCTAGTTGGAGGCTGGTAACCAGTGGTGTCCCCCAGGGGTCAGTACTGGGCCCAGTCTTGCTTAACTTCTTCATCAACGACCTGGATGAAGAGTTAGAATGTACCCTCAGCAAGTTTGCTGACGACACCAAACTGGGAGGTGTGGTAGGCACACCAGAAGGCTGTGCTGCCATTCAGCATCACCTGGATAGGCTGGAAAGTTGGGCAGAGAGGAACCTGATGAGGTTCAACAAAGGCAAATGCAGGATCCTGCACCTGGGGAGGAACAACCCCATGCACCAGTACAGGCTTGGGGTGGACCTGCTGGAGAGCAGCTCTGTGGAGAGGGACCTGGGTGTCCTGGTGGACGACAGGTTAACCATGAGCCAGCAGTGTGCCCTGGCTGCCAAGAAGGCCAATGGGATCCTGGGGTGCGTCAAGAAAAGTGTGGCCAGCAGGTCGAAGGAGGTTCTCCTCCTCCTCTACACTGCCCTGGTGAGGCCTCATCTGGAGTACTCTGTCCAGTTCTGGGCTCCCCACTTCAAGAAAGATGAGGAGCTACTGGAGAGAGTCCAGCGGAGGGCTGCAAGGATGGTGAGGGGACTGGAGCATCTCCTACGAGGAGAGGCTGAGGGAGCTGGGCTTGTTCAGCCTGAAGAAGAGAAGGCTGAGAGGGGACCTAATATATACTTACAAATATCTGAAGGGTGGGTGTCAGCAGGATGGGGCCAAGCTCTTTTCAGTGGTGCCCAGTGACAGGACAAGGGGCAATGGGCACAAACTGAAGCACAGGAAGTTCCGTCTGAACATGAGGAAGAACTTCTTCCCTCTGAGGGTGACAGAGCACTGGAACAGGCTGCCCAGGGAGGTTGTGGAGTCTCCTTCTCTGGAGATATTCAAGACCCGCCTGGACAAGGTACTGTGCAGCCTGCTGTAGGTGACCCTGCTTCGGCAGGAGGGTTGGACTAGATGACCCACAGAGGTCCCTTCCAACCCCTACCATTCTGTGATTCTGTGATTCTGTATCTTCCACTCACATGAACACCAGCCTTTAACTTGTTCCTTCTTTTGCAATCTCAAAGACAAATAGTTTCCTTCAAAGCCTCCTTTCCCACACCCGGTGGAGCGGTAATATTGGAGTACAATCATTTATTCCATTCTGCTTTGAATGAGTTTATGCCTCATGTTTTCATATGTTGTGCAGAACACACACAAAACATGTCCAAGTATTCAAAGAGCAATCTCAAGATTCTAGGAAACTGTAGCTTGATGAAGTTACCTGCTTCTGCACTAAAACTTGTGATAAATGAGTAGTGGAAGGGGGGCACAGAGAAAAAACCAAAAAGTCAAACAACTGTCTCATGAGTTATAGTCAGAAAATCCAAATTGTTCCAAAAACAAGGTTGCTGCAAAATGACAATACTGCGGACTTAGATATATCACTTTACATGCATAAGAAAAAGAAGTCTGTCTGAATGCCAAAACACAACAGAAATGTTGCAAGCAAAGATTAGTCATATGTTTGACAACTCTCTGTATTCAAATTGTAATATTCACGGAAAATTACAGCAGGCCTTGGCACAAGTGCTCGGAAAGCTAGGAAGTGCAAAAGGAGTCAGTGCAATGTTTCCCAACAGACGAAGAACAAACAAGAAAAATTTTTCATTGCAGAAAATCCCTCCAATATATTAACCAATGAAATGCATCTCCACACAGCAAAAACATTTTGGTAGGTTTACTGAACAGAAGACTTGTGTTTCATAACTCAAGGCATCAAATAACCTTTAAAAAATAGAATAAAATAAAATAAATCACGCAGAATGAATTCTGAGGAATACACACAGAAGAAAGTGGGAGTATGTCTAATACTATTAGTGGAAAGCCAATAAAATTTCAAGGAAAGGAATTAGCAGTGTGAGGAAATAAGCTTGGACTCTCTCACTTTACAGACTGCAAGGTAGAGACAGTGAAGACAAAAAGCAAAGAAAAATATAAAGTGCAGTAGTTCTCACTACTGAACACATGGAAGAAAAGAAATAAGTAGAGAAGAGGGAAGAGGAAAAAACTGATTAGACGTGGCAGGCTTCTTTTGGAGGTTTTCTTTGGCATGAGCTGCGGAGTTCCCCCCCCCCCCCAGTTTTGGTGTATAAAGGAAGGATAGAGGCAATGTGGGGAAACAGCTTAAGATCTATGTGACGAGCTTACAGAAACCAAGGTTTGCTTCACTCATTACAAGATTTTGGAAAAGCTGCTAGTATTTTGAGTCAAAGTCAAGTTGAATTTTGTACATACATAAACAAAAATACGTGTTATCATTATTTGTCAGCTGGTTTCCACTAAATTCTAGATTCACAGGTTCATCAGTCCTTTAGCAAACAGATGGACCAAGAAGAAATTTACTCTATAATTTAGGATGCATATGAAGAGAAGCGTGAAAGTTTCACAGCACTTACCAAGCATCCGAAACATGATTATGGCATTCACTGACCAACCATTTAGAAATCAAATGGTATCTAAAATGAATTGCATACACATATGGCAACTTCATACTATTGCTACGACTTGACAAGAAATATCATCTTCAGGAAGACATTTCTAGTTTAAAAATAAGGTGGAGACAAAAAAGTTCTCGACCTTTCAACAAGGTGTCATAGCAATCAACAGTGCACAAGTGGAGTACTGTCAAAGCTGACGTATGCTCTTCCCACCCATTTGTTCCACAACAGCAATGAAAGAAGTCATCAGGTCAATTATGACTCAATGTCTAGAATTGAAGCCATTTGTAAGGAAAGCAAAATATACTTGGGGATAGTAAATCTTACATATTACAGCTGCATAACCCAAAATTAATATAAGCATTTTGTGTCAGAGTACAAATACACAAGTTAAATACAGTGTTGCTGTTTTCTCTTAACAGATTTCCATTAAAGTACATAGCAGACATAAATGAAAGACTGAGAGATTTACAGACAACATTGCACCTGAACATCTTTCCACCACTTCACACTTTGTATAGCTTCTCCTACAGAAATATTTGTGGACGTTATTAAATACCTACCAGTATTAATTCTGCTCATGATTTCCACTCTTTAAGCAGCAGTAATGCTAACCAAGTCTTTGCAGAATTTTCAGCTATATATTAGGCATAAAAGTCAAATGAACATCTAAATTATCTTGATTTAGGAAAATGCCCATCAACTTTCAACTGGTTGTGTGCTTTTAATTAGCTTTGGTACTTCCGAAAAATCTCTCTTAGTGCCTTGAGTTAGGATCTCCAAGGGCCTGAGAGCAGAGCAAACCCACTGAATAAGTCTTTTTGAATTACTAAAAGAAAGATGATGTCTCTGCTTTAGAAACTGTTAATTACAAAAAGGAAAAAAAAAACCAAAACCAAGTCATAAATGACAAAGTGTTGAAATACACACTAATAAATTCTCTGAATAAAGAAATAGCACCTCTCTACTGATTAAATTTTCGGTTATACTTGTTATTTCAAAGACTAAGTCATCAATTTCATCCACTGCTATAGCAGAGTGTTTCTTAAGTGACATAAAGGAGGAAAAGTACTTATACACACATGGTTTAATAAAAATGCTGAAGAAATTAAGAAAACATTCCAAAAATATTTTTTGTTATGTTTAAAAGGGCATAATCAAAGTTTAGCTGATTTTGCCAGTGATTAAATCAAATTTGATGTAACATTTAGAAAATTAAATCTTGCAGGTGTTTTACTGTAACTGTCTTATCCTATTCTAGTGTTCTATCCGACCTGGAATCAGCAAAACAAGTGCTGTCTCTGGGTGTCTTACCTAGGTATAAACTGAATCTGTTCAGGTGGAACCTAGATATTTTACAGAAATGCTTGCACCTGTGCTGACTTTGGGCAAAATAAATAAAACAAATGCAACAGAACCATTATAAGCACAGAGATTTACTAAAGCTCAGGTAACAAATGAGGAGTATATCCAAAAATCCAAAGGAAATGTTCCATTGTTGTCAGGTTTTAGTAGCCCTCTTCCTCCTCTTGCTAGTCTCCACGTTACCATTACTCAGCTTTTTCCCCAAGCATTCATTATCCCCCAAAAGAATGAGTACTGACAACTTAGAAATTCTAACCCTTTGATTACAAATGAAACTCCAATGACAACTAAACCTTTAAGTTACCATTTGTTTTGTGATAGGTTGCATTTGAGCAGCAACACAGTCTGCAAATCTCAGTAGTCAACTTCCTCACAGTCCCTTCAAATTGTTGACCCTACGATCATGGAATGAGTAGTATCACTAAAACATCTCCTCTCTCTGGTGACCAGCAACAGGACACGAGGAAATGGAATGAAGGATTGAGGTTCAGATTGGACATCAGGAAAAGATTCTTCACTGAGAGGGTGGTCAGTCACTGGAACAGGCTCCCTAGGGAAGTGGTCACGGCACCAACACAGTCAGAGTTCAAGGAGTGTCTGGACGATGCTCTTAGTCATGCAGTTTAATTTCAGTTAGTCCTGCGAGGAGTAGGAGTTGGACCTGATGATCTTTATGGGTCCCTTCCAGCTTGAGATATTCTCTGATCCTATATTTAACATCTTCATTAACAGCCTTGATGATGGGTTGAATGTATCTCAGCAAGTTGACTGGTAATTGAGAGGAGGGGTTCTTACACTGGGGGACATGGTTGTGCTTCAGAGGGATCACAACTGACTGAAGAAATGCACTGACAGATCAAGAAAAATCAATGAAAGACAATGCAAAATACTATAACTTGGACAGAAGAGGCCCATGCAGTAGTCCAGTGTGGGAGCTAACTGATCAGAAATGAGCTTGGCGCAGAAGGCCATGCAGGGTCTTGTGGACAATGAGAATATAAGTCAAAAATGCACCCTTGCAGAAACAGAATGCTAAGGGTGTACTCGACAGCACTAACTACAATGGAACCAGCAAGCAGAGGGAAATTTTTACTCTAATCCACATCTGGAAGACCACATCTTGAGTACTGTATTCCATTTTATGCTCCCTAGCGTAAGACATATTGGTACAGTGGAGAGCCAAGAAGATGGTTTGGGGCTCTGGCATGGGATGTATAAGGAGTGGCTGAGAGGACTGGGTCTCTTCAGCCTCTAAAGGAGAAAGCTAAAGAGAGATCATATTGCTAGATTCAACTATTTAAAAAGAGAGCCAGACTTGCTTGGAAATGCACAGCAAAAAGATGAGAGGCAATGGCTGTAAACTGAAACAAGGGAAATTCAGACTAGATAAAAGGAAAAAAATTGTTCACACAAACTGTTCATACAGAAATTGTTCACTGAAACAGGTTTCGCAGAAAGACTGGGGAATCTTCACTCTTGAAAATACCCAGAACAAGTGGACAAGGTCCAGAGCAGCCCACGTATCTTCAAAACCAGCCCTGCTCCAGATCAATTCCAGATGGTACAGAAATGGTATGAAATAATGGGTGGAGATTGTACTAGGTCTGGCTGGGATGGGTTTAACTCTCTTCAGAGCAGCCTTTATGGTGCTGCGCTTTATATCGCTGGCTAAAACAGTGTTGGTAACACATCAATGTTTTAACGATTGCTGAACTCTGCTAGCAGAGCATCAAGCCAGTAGGCTGGGGTGATTAAGAGTCTGGATGGGGGTACAACCAGGACAGCTGACCCATACTGACCGTACCATATCATGTCATGCTCAGAAATAAAAGTTCAGGAAAAGGAGGAGGAAGGGAAGACATTGATGGCTATGGTGTTCACTATGCACGCGGACACCCTGCTTTCCAGGAAGTGGTTGGATATCTGCCTAAAGGAATTAGTGAATGAATTTTTTTTTTTTTGCTTTTCTTAAGCATCAGTCTCTTACTTTTCTTATTAAACTATCATTATCTCAGTCCATGAGTATGCTCGTGTTCCTTTTATTTTCTCCCCATCCCATGGGAGACGGGAGTGAGCAAGATGCTGTGGTGGTGTTTGGCTCTTGGCGGATGTCAGCCCACCACAGGCATCTTTCAACTTGAATGACTTTATGATTCTATGACATTTCTTCATATGTGTTTCTCACATATTCTGTAGGCTTCACAAAGAACTTCATAATGCTGTGAGGAAAAAGTTACTCAATAAAAAATTTGGACTATCCCAAACATTCTTAAGTTTTTTTGATGTGAAGAGTGTAACAAATTCTGTATTGGCCAGTATCCCAGGAGGGCCACAGATCAAGTGCTACCACAAGCCAAGAACCTATACATTTATCTTCATATCCCTTCCACCAATATTCACAGAAAAGTGAAAGGAGAGAGGAACAATCTCAGGGAAGTTGGAGCAAAACTGAGAAGAATGATTAGATGATACACCATACTCTAAGTTTCTGCGTGGGTATGTGTGAATTCTGACATATTTAAAAAAAAATTAAAGCATTTTTACTGTTGTGGGTGTTCAAAGAAGATAGCTGAGCAACTGTTGTAATATGACAGCCAAACAGAAAAAAGTCGTCAGATGCACTGGATTTGCCCTCCTCCCAAGGAGGAAAAATAAAAAACTGAATGCAGATTATTGAAGGATAATATATATATAATACTCGTGGCACGAGTACATGCAAAGAATTCATGATTTGCTAAATTCGAGATTGAACAACAAGAAAAAAATCACAAACGTTCATAAAAGAAAAGACCACATTACATTAGATGATGATAATAGAGAAATAAGTTAGTGATGCAAGAATGAAACAAAGAATGGAGGAGGCGATTTTAAAACCAAATTATGAAACAATTGGTATAACAAACAGCTTGATATAACAGCATTCACTTGCACTGAGTTCAAATAATGTAGAACATACACAACTTGAATTCAGCAAAAAAATACCTGCATCAATAAAGTGGGTCTTTCTTTCCATTATTGTTGTTGTTATCACTACTATTATATTTGCTCTTCCTGGATGAAACACTCAACAAGACCAAGGTAAGTGCTGTCTACTTGATACCAAAAGTTGAGCCGTGAATTAAGAATCCTAAATTCCATTAATGATGACATCTATCGAGACCCGGTTAACAGACGGCAAGGTATGTTAGTAGAAGTGAATATGACAGATGAGTTATATTACAATGGATTACATATGGTATCCAGCTTTTCAAATGAAGTGAACTGTGACGCCATCAGGTTATTTTTATAGAGGACAGTGGGAGTAGGTTATATTCCTGATTAAGAAATCTAAAATAAGCAAAATAAGAAAGGGCCACCTTATGAATTATAATGTTTAAAGAGCAATATAATGCATGAAAAGAAAATTTATGTGCTCTAGACACTGCAGTGATATCAATCCATGTTCTCCCTGTCTTTAGCATTTTGATCTGATTATTCTGAGATTATAAACTGCTATAGCTTAAACTGTCAATCTAATGCAGCAGCTCTCTCTTAATTTAGAATTTATCATAATACTAAAGAGCAGAACTCATAATAAGCTTTGGGCATTTTATTTCTTCTGTTTTTTGGCAGGGAGTTTTGCTTGGTGGGTTGTGTTTTTTTGGGGAGTGGGAGTTGTGGGATTTTTTGGGGTTGCCTTTTTTGTTTATTTGCTGTTTGGGGTTTTCTTGTTTGTTTTTATTGACTCAGCCAGACCAGAAAGAGGAGGAACGGAAAAGCAAAAGGAAAAGGAGGAACTGAAGTTTAGTGAGCCAACAGGTGAGAGCATGTACATCATTTGTCACAACGTGTCCCGATTTTGTGCAATGAGGACTCTGTGCCATCAAAGACTTACCTTGTGCCTCAGAGAGACATGATTAGAGTCTGGTGCAACAGTAAGTAGTAGACTGTGGTGGACAGTTAAGTGATCAGGGTTTGTTCTCCTACATAGTTCAGAACTCAAGTACACTCACACCTTCTGTCAAGTCTAACAAAATAGCTCAAATTTGCTTCTTTACAAAAAAAATAAAAAACACCACACGAAAAAAACTCCACCACCTGTCCCAGCAACAAGTTAGTTTTTGAAAAATAGTTATAGACTTGATTTCATTAGTAGTCAGTTCTTACAATCCTCAGAGATCAAAGTAAATTCTCACCTACTATGCAGCTTGAACCACTCAGAACCCTGAACTCCCTCAGTAACTGCTGCAATCTAATTAAACAATACTGAGGTCCGTTACTGAATAGCCACATAACAGATGAGCAGACGCACTCTGCCACTCGCACTATCCAGATGTGCTTTGAGTATCACGGATTAAAGCACTCGTAAAGAGTTGTAACTCAGTAAAAAAATTAGGGGAGGCTTTTTTCCTCAAAAAAGAAAAAAAAAAATCCTTTGATTTTTACTTCTCCAAGCCCTCAAAGTTCACATATGTGCCTTGTGAGAACAATCCCTTAACAACGAAGAGTTCTTTCCTCATAGACTGATCTCCCTAGTCATACAAAAAAACAACAAAAATACAGTTTGTTGATAATTTCTGCATTAAAGATCCAGATATAACAACAGAGTCTAGAGATTCATAACCTTACCTTCTTATTAATGAGCAACCTCTCAGAAAGACAAAAAGACAGAGAAGCAAGATAATGCACCATGCAATTCATTTATTCAGGCAGACATGTGGCCATTTCCCATGCAGGATTTCAAGAACCAAAGCTTATATTCCATTTTTAACATCAGATTAAGTACCTACTAAAAGCCATGGTCTCATCTCTTTTCCTATCCCTCCTTTTTAAAGATAATGGGAAAGATTACAGAAAGAAGAATAATGAAAAGAAACGATTTCTCACTTTCACCTTTTCTTACCTTCTTTCCTGCTTCTCTTAGGAGACTCCCTATAGCCACCTTAATGATTTTCAAAACATACCTCATTCTCCTCCAGATCGGACATGCCATCAGCACGTTTGACTTAGAACAGACTCAAGGGTTAGAAGGCTTCACTGGGAGACACAAAACATTCCTAAGATAAGCATTTTATTGTTCCTAGAGGGTGAGCCTGTTTTAAGCTTCAAATTAATTTTTCTGCCAGATCTGGGAATGGCAGATGGGAATGGGGTGGAATATGTCAAAAAAAAAAACACCCTCCAGGTTTCATTCAGCCCAACCATATAATTAAAATACAAGAAAGAGAGGCACAACCAAATGGAAGAGCTCCTCTCTGAAGGTGAAAAAGATAGTAAAGCACCACACTACAGTTTCATTTAAAAATATTTAATCTAAAGATGGGGGACATCAGGCAAATTTTACTTCATGGAACTAAGCAAAGTTGACATTTTCTTTGCTTGCAACAAGCAGAAGTTGCAGAAAGAAATATTTCTAGGGTAGCTCCTAACACAAGGTAGCACACAATATGCAAATATGACAACAGGGACAAAAGATGTCGAGGAGCTTTCACGGTGGGAGACAGCCTCGTATCACACTACGCAGCTAAAAGAGCTCTAACAAAGGCCACTAAGCACATTTCACTTTGAACGATAAGTGGTAACTGATGATAAGCGATGACACTTCAAGAGTGGGCCAGGCAACAGGTCTGTTAGGTTATCAAAAACAAGCTCATCTACAGTTTATACAATTTTGGTACTCACTGATAATAAATGAACTATGACATAGGTCAATAAGGAGAAAAAAAATATACCAGATGATTCACCAAAAGACCCACATCATAGTGATGAATGTGTCATTTGTTTTTAAACATATATATGCACACACACACACTACTGCTGTGCTCTTCACCAAAGTGATGTCATGTCTCTACCTGCTAATTGGGACTTAGACATCAAGAACTGTCTCCACAATAAACTACAAAGCACAGAAAAGCAGATGATTTCACTGTCAGGCATTTATGAGTATGATTACAGTATGATTCTTAAGACAGCAACTAAGTGATGGAGGGGAGGTACCTCTCTGCGTGAAGAACTTCAGAAGCTAGGAAGGAAAGGCACTTTCACCACGTTGAGAAAGAAATAGAAAAGAATAGGTTCTCATTCTCTCCTTTGCAGGTGGCTGTAATAAAGTCAGAATCAAGGCTCATGTACTAACTTTTAATTCATGTAGAAAAATCCAGACCACCAAACCTCCTATAAGCATTCATCCTACTTCTTTGGAAATAAGAAGTTTCATGCCACCAGGAGAATAAACAATAGAATTATTTCTTCATTGGGACAATAATAAAATAGTCACAACATAGTGTTTCAGAGCTCCACATTTCAGTGTCCTTAATGACTTAACTTACATTTTATGTGAGCACCAAGTCACATAAAAATCACCTTTCAACAAAGATTCTTCTCGCTGAAATATAAAGAACCTTAGGAATCCAGAACAAAGGAGAAAGAAAACCACTTCACATGACAGATTTCGAGAGTGAGAGAGTAAGCAAATGCCAGAGAACAAAATTACATTGTAGATGATGCCTTCTTCATTTACTCAGATACAGATCAACATTTAGAGAATACAATTATACATATTCTCACACTTTGTATAAGGAATGCAATCACAACTGTAAGAGCACACATATAACTGCTTCCTTGCATCATGCATAGAAAAGAGAAACCTGTAGCATCTGAACACTGCTCTTTTTATGCTCTGCTCCTGACATTAGTTTTTAGCTACCATCAAGGAGATATTATGTAATTGTAAGTGCAGGACAATAGGGTATAAAATAAGGAAAAATAATCTATAGATACTCCCTATCTCTACTGCTACAAATAAAATTTCCTTAGACCATCTGTTCCTCCTTAGGTATAAAAGCTTCTAAAACAGATTAGGATATTAAATAGTCATCCTGCAGAAAAGTTTCCTGTTGCTAAGAAACAGGAAGGAAAATAATATATCCAAGGTCAGCTGTTACTGAATTGATTTGGGATGAAAAAAATTTTTGACCCAATTTGACACATGTCACAAGGAATCAAACACACTGTTTGTTTAGGCTGCACTGTATCCATATGTCATATTCTGCTTAGAAATTTAATATTTGCATGGAGACTATGAATAAAAGTAAAACTGCGTTCAGTCAACAGTAACAGAAGTGTTGATCTGGTTAGGCAAATCGACAGGGAATTTACATTACTTTGAGAAACCCTTTTTGAGGAGTTAAAAAGTTCATTGCATTTTGTATGACCTTTCATTTCTGGCAGTTTTTCATTAGACAGATTTTAGTTCTAGGTTTAAGTCAGAGGTCAATGCTTCTAACACACCGCTTCCCTCAACAGGCAAGTTTAAGGCAACCATTTCACCTGAGGCACCACTTCTGCAAGCATGAAATTAGGCATTATTTTCTTGCTATTCCTAGCACATTGATTCAGCTGCACTCCTCCTCAGCAATTAGGAACTCCAAACCATCTCTATGCAAGATAAAATCCAAATAAAGTATTAATATAGTGAAATTATAGCACTGTCTTCCAGATGTATAACTCCAGAAAGAGCACATTACAGAACAAACCACAGGTTTGCTACATAAATATTTGGGAAAAGATGTTGTAAGAAAAATTAGGTCTGTCTGAAACCCAGTATCATTATCCATGAAGTTTAATGAACTACAATTAGTTTTTTTCCCAAATAAAGCCGAAACAAAAGCTCAGAATTACTTTAAAGGCTTCCAATAGAGAAAAAGATAGGGAAAGTTTTGGGGTTTAAGTGTTCCTCGATTTATCAAGAGAGGTTCTTCCCCAGCCAAGCTGTAGGGACACATGGAAGCAATCAGGTACTCTGCTGTTTCTCCTTCTACTCTTGCTAATGTTCTGCATAGCTCTTACAACGAAGCACATCCAAGAATTTCCCACTTCCAGTCTGGGGAGTTAACTACACTACATACAAGGTCCTGGAAAACAACAGGTTCCAGGCACAAAAAGCACCATGTTACAGTCTACTAAACATTACACAAGCATACAAAACAAACAACATGTAAACGGCAAACTGCTTTACACATTATAAATAACCTAAACAAAAACTGCTAGACAGTACATATACTTGTCTCTTACACAGTCTTTCCCACTGGTTTGTTGCATAAGTCTGAACATATATGGAACATAAGGCTTGCTCAAGTACGTAAGTACAAACGTTTATTTCGATGCTTACATTTTTCAATCCAAAAACATAGTTCACAAAAATACAGCGTGTGCCATACGGCTACTCTCCTGGCTTGCAAAATGCCTCTTGCACACCAGGCTTGTTCCTGACATAACTGTCTGAACTCTATAAACATAGTTTCTTCTTGCTGCCCCCTATTTATTCTCCATATTTCCTGCTTATTATCTACTCTGAAGGTAGCATCAGTGATAACACACCTCTTGAGAAAAGAGGGAACCTGACAGTGATAATGCCACATTTGGGTACTGAAATGGCCAAGGAGGACAAAGGTCAAACAGCCTCCTGCACTCCAAAGGTTTTTTAATCACATCAAAGGATGCTGGTACCTTTAGAGATCCTGTATACCAATTCAAAAATGTCTGTATTAAAAACAATTAATAACAAAATATAATTAAATAATATACTAGAATTATATTACATTGATCTATTGATATCATTCTCAATTTTAAAAATTAATTTTATTCATTTAATATTAGTGGTAATGATTATATATTGCAATAAAAAATAAAAGTATCTGTTTTAAAAATAAATTGCCTATTTAATACAAGATACTCAGTAACAGACACTGTTCAGTCTTTTTCCTTCCCCTCTGTCCTGTTCCCAATTTATGGTTTAAATTTTAGTATTCTGGTGTCACACAAGACTTTTCCAAACCATAAATTGTTTTCGCCCATTTCTTCCTTTGACACCTCCTAACCCTACCAGCAGTTCTCACGTTAGTAAAGAAACTGAAGCCTGTTCCCATCAATGACCAGACAGTGGTTTAATTTCAGGATAAACCGAGTAAGGATTAGACAGCATAGGGAAAGTTACTGTAGCAAACTTCTACATCAGACCTTATGAAAGGGAAAGATATTCGTTTGCAAATATCCCACACATACTCATCCTTCCAAAGATCTCATTCATTCACAGTTTCACACTCACCTACACACAAGTGACATGTCTGCCCAAGCAGTTTGGCCAGGATCACCTGTATGTGACAAAAAATACAAGAGGGACAACAAATTAGTTTTTAGATGGATCCTCACAGCCTTTAGGAGTCAGTAGCCACTGTGGGGTGGTCCTCCACACCAGAACCCTACTCACCTCAGCCTCCCCAAATCTTAGGCCAGGTAGTTTCCTACTCTGTTTTTCTTCATTTGGAATACATATAGTCTATCATCTGTTTTTCTGTTGGGCAAGCAGGAAAAGAAATGGTACATACAACAAGCTTCCACTGACAAGTCATCTGCTCTTTCAGAGGGTAAGCGTTCTGGTCTTGACATAAATAGCACATTCCTCAATCTTACCACTGGGAATAGTGTCCTGAGAGCTGCATCCTTGGAGAGTTGTTCTTCATTATCAATACAGGCCTTTATTTTAACGCTTCTGCTGCTGCTCCTAGTGGTTAAACACACTTTTGCATTCCTACATCATTCATATCAACCCTAATGTTTCTATTACAGATCTCTATAAAGGGTTTAGCAAAGGCAAGACAAGCTATCACAAACTGTCATTCCAGGAAATCCCAAAGAAGCCAAAAGCTGACAACCATCAAAAACTAATCTCTCAACGCATGCAGCTAGTCCTAAAGAACTGAGGTGCCTGGTGGTCCTTGTAGAAACTTGTAGTTGTGTCACTATGTTCTATGGTAATTAAAGAGCTCAGTTTCTAGTTCTGACTATCTGGTCCCTTCCTCAAGAACCGAAACCAGTTTTAAAAATCAAGTGTGGGTTGATTCCACAGGCAATGGAGATTGTTGTATTTTGCATAAATTGTAAAATGCAATATCCAATGGAAATTGGCAACAGGACTTAAAAAAATTCCATTAAGCACTTTCCGTTTTATTAAAGTGTTAACTATGCCACAATAAAATATTATTTGAAGACACATTTCAGAATTGTTGAAAATATAACAGCAGTACAACAGAGCCTACCAAGCATATTTTCGCTTAACAAAGAAGAATGGAACTTTACAGCTAAACTTGCTAAAAACATGATGTTTGCCATCTGCAATGTGTAAAGACAGAAGTGAGGCCTGCTGTAGAGACAACCACACGTGCTCACCCCCACTCTCCATGGCCTGCTGCCTGGGCCTTTCCTGCCTATCCGGCTCCCACACCACTGCACACTCCACTGTATCCCACTGCGGCGACCTCCGCTTGTAACTTGAAACACTGATCTCGAGCCAGCCTCAAGGACTGAGAGCTGGACATCACCTGAGCTTATTTTAATCTTATTTTCTGGATGTCCATCTGCAAATACGGTTCTCCGTTATCCCATAAATCTTAGGCTTTAGTCTTTCACTGCGACAATGTACCATACAGGAATGTTTCCAAGGGGTAATTAAACACAAATGCACCGTACCTTTATGGATAACAGCTGACAATTTTCCTCATAAAGAATACTTTTACTTCCTGCCTTTACAGTATTTTTCTCCTCTGTCCTGATTTAGGCCATGAGCCAGAGAGTGTGCTATGTGCTCAGGACTTTCCACAGTACCGATATTGATATGCAGGTAGGTAAACCTTTTCCCTAAAGCAAAGGGTTTTGGCAGCTGTTCAACAACTGTTTATCAACTACACATACTTCCAAAGGCTAACAAACTTCACATTTAATGCTTTCCACTAACAGAGAACTCAAGTTCACAACAAATACAATGAATTAATATGTACTACTACTATGCAGTACATAAACTAACAAAATTAAGAAAGAGGACTTAGACTGAAGGAAGATGACATCTTCCGAGTCACTATAACTTGAGAAAGATAAAATAGAGAATCAAGGCAGAAGTCAGTCACGCCGAACATCAAACTGATTCTCAAATCCTCCAGCAAGTAAACACGTCCAGAAAGGTGACTACAGCAGCAGCTCCAGTTAGGCTTTCCGAAAAAACTCTAAAGTAACCATTTGTTATGGCTGTCTTTACAAGGTATTGAGTCAATAAAACAATTTCCAACCCAGATATAAAACTATTCAGGGCATTCTTGTTACAGAAAATTCCTTAATTGGATGCCAGCAATGTTTCCCGGCAGAAAAGCTCACAATTGTCAAGTGTTTTGCTAGCTGAAAAGGCCTCTATTTGTTATTTCGGAGTACTTGCAGTACCTGCCAGTTCTGCAATCCTTGTAACATTTGTTACAGGACAAAATACAAAGCCTAAGCTTAAAATGCTGACTGAAAGCCAGAGAAAATGGTTTGATTTCTAAAATTTTGAATACCGTCCCAAAAATAAGCAGGAAGTTAGTTCAGCTTGAACATTGTCAAAACCAGATCTTGCTTGACACTGTAGTAATGAGCGCTGTGGCAAAATATTCACTTTTTCAGCATCATGAAGTTCAAGACAGTAAATATTCAAATCATGTCCTGCAAGCTGTGTGGTGCTTGTGCCTGCCGACATCAGCCTCAAAGCTGAGGAAGACTTGGTGTGTTTGTCTGGTGAGGATGATACAATTGTCCACCAAGAGAAACAGTCGCCATTCACAGCACCAAATGAGATTTGTGCACTCCTGCAGAGTAGGACAGATACCCTGTCCCCAGTGGTTACTACTACATGTGGTACTAACATAGTAGCTATATGATAGCAGGGATAAATATCATCATATTGAAAAAGTGGAAAGCATGTTCTTTGTTGCTTCAGCATAAAATACAATTGATCTAGTGGGAGGATACTTTATATTCCTCACCTATGAAAAAAAAAATCAACCTTCTCAGGTCCACTAGAGAAGAATTCCTTTCATTTTGCAGGAAAAAAAATATTTTTTCATGTTCACAACAGAATTGGCTAGTAGGAGTTAGGATAAGAATTTGTAAGTTCGTTTGTAATCCCACATCTATTGCTTAATGGTTAATTTGTTAAGGGTGTATATTTGGATATTTTCATTCTTTGGGCTCTTTCCAACCCACATGACAATTCAGATTTTGAAGCTCCTCTACAGTCTTCTCCTCACTGCCTGTTCGAGTAGGTGAACTTATAAAGAAATGGGTATGTGTTAACATATGAAAGCTATCGAAACAGCATGAGCTTGTAACTCCACAGATCTCATCTCATTCTAGACACTAGCACAGAGGATAGGCCATGCCACCGCCACAGACTGAACAAACTTGAAAACAATTTTAAATGCAAAAATGGATATGTAGTAACTATGTCTGACAGGAAACCTTCATCCCTGCAAGACAAAATGTTGCATTTAATCACTATCTGATGTTATACTTGAAAGATGTATCTGTTTCATTCAGATAAAGTCCTTGCTTGAACAGATATAGTCAAAAATCTTTTGACATGCCTGTCTGCTCCTAGATTTCTACAGCTGGAAGGAAAACGCCAGCAGTTAAGCTGGTGATATTTCCGATCACAACAATGGGTGAGGCTTACTTCAGTTTAGCACGTGCCTCTCCAGTACACAAAAGATATCTACATGGATGAGTACACACAAACTGCTCCAGGACCAGCACAAGCTATATTTTTGCTAATCACGCTTGTGAAAGAGAGCCAGCAAGTTGGATAACAGTCATAGTAACACAGTATTATGTTGCTTCTGGACTGAAGGCAGAGCAATGACATCTCTGAATATAGGGAGAAAAGAATAGTGTTAAACTAGCCAATGATTAGAATAAGGTGGAGATGGCGAAGATTGGACCTTGAATCTCCTAGACTGAGAGAGTGTTCTTGGATGCTGCTCCAAGCTGTCGGTCTTCACCACTTTCTCTTTCTTCTCCTCTTTTGTCTCCTCCTCACCCCCATCCTTCTTTTTTCCTTTGGAAGCCTTATTATTTCTCAAGTAAACTTTTTTTTAAAAGGCTAAAAAGAACTAATGGGATGAGAAAATTGTTTTCTGGGAGGTCTACCCAGGCTGTTTCCTTGGCCATGAATAACTACACTAGTTTTGAAAACAGCATTGCTCTATTTCAGTCACTGAGCAGGTGGTCTGTTAAATCTTAAAAGTTATGTCTGTTAGTTAAGTGTTCCTGTAAATATTTCATTAAGCTTCTCAGCTTATAATAAGCATTGCTTACCACTATTTTATGCAACAGAGGCTGTAGAAATTATTCTACCAAGAAAAAAAAAAAGAATGAGAAATGGATAACCACAACTTATTTTTTTTTCTTAATATCAAAGGGAAAAAAGATTGTGAATTCTAAGTTAACTGTGCCTGTTTGGGGAAGATACATCTTGTTTTAGCTCATCATCTTGTAGCCCAGGCATATAAGCACAAATTATCTCCTTGTTCTTTTTCTTATAATCTTATTCAGTTATTTTCAAAAATCTTTTCCTAGAAAAATACTTTATGAATACTTTAAGAAAGCATAGGACACGTTCTTCCACAGCACCTTAACATAAATGAATTTATTTCTATAAGAGATTTTGTCACTGCAAAATGTTATTAATCCCTTTGTGTTCCACAGCAATAAAGATAAAAGGTCTTAACAATGAGCAGCTTTTAGCTGGTTGGATGTTAACTGTCACTCCATTTCTAATTCTATAAAGTTGAAGGATCCAGTCATGTTCACTGTTGCTCTCCCAGTCAATTAAACACTGCCAGAAGTTGCCTAGTTTCTCTGTCAATTTTGCAAGCCATCATCCGTTTTACTTCCTGGTATTTCCCCCCTCTGCAAGTGATTTAAATCATCCTGAGATGTAAATAGCACGCAGGATATTCATTATACTTTAAACAGCATTTTATTACTTTTTTTTCTTTATAACATTGAGAAAGGAAACCTTCCCCTCAGAGAATTTTAATTATCATGTTCTCAGATATCTGCTGTATTATTTGTTCCTTGGTGAAATAAAGAAACTTTCCTATTAATAGCCCCAAAAGCAAAATTATCTGTCGCAATTCTTACTAGTTTGTCAGCATAAAAGAGTGTAATTTATTGGCCTTGCAGTAACAAAGTTTTCTACATTTCAGAGAATTACTGTAGAGATGGTGAGACATAAAGTTGTAATTTACAGATTCAAAAATAGGCTTCATTTCTTAGTCAACTAAAGGTGAAATGGAAAAATAAGATACTTGGTAAAAAAAAAAAAAATAAAAAAGAGAGAGAAAGAAAAAGAGACAGACTATTCTGCTGTCTATTTCCAGTAAAGCATCTGCATTCTCCCTGTGCTTTTTTAAGTAATGCAGCAAGACTTGTGATGATTGCACAAGGAATTACAGACAACATAATGCTCAAAGTACCATTATGGAATCACATAACCAACACAATATTAAAGCACGGAGAACTCTCCAGCTTTATAATAACTATTTCAAGGGAATAAAAGTGAAATTCATATAGCTGCAAGGGTTGTATGGAGACCATAGTAGAAAGTAGCAGAGTAAAACAGAAAGGGAACTGGAGTAAGCTTCACACCACTCCCTTTGAATATGTAAATAGGAAACTAGGTCAGACGCTAAATTATTAAAAGTGAGAGCAGAATTCTTTTTTACCAATCTGCTAAACCAAAAGGCATCCATTATAATGTAATGTCTTTTCCTGAATAATACTGAAGGCTACTAAATATATAGACATGATACCTGGCTCAGAAAGATCTCCAGATGCTAACAGGTAGAGCTGGCACAGTGTCTACAGCAAACAAGCACTGAAATTCCTTCAATTTCAGATGCAATCATCTAATTCTTCTGCAGATTAGATCTTGATTTTCAGACTGGGCATCCAGAAAAGGAGAGAAATACAAGTGAAAATACACATCTGCAAATACTATGACCAGCATCAAACAGCATCTACATGGGTAGAAAAGGATAAGTCATATCTCCAAAGTAACATTTAGTTGCCTGACTACAGAAAACATTTCTCCCCTAGTAATCCCTGCCGCATTCACCACGCGCAATAACATGAGGCTAGAGCTCTACAGATAAAAATGTCATACAGCTCTGATTTATCCGCTGCATATCAGAATTTTGAGCAGCGGTTCTACAGAGAGAGGGGAGAAAGTAATAGAAAAAGGTATTACACACAGTTGTAATACATACACACATCCAAGAAACCCGCAGAGCAACTGGGGTCTGACGTAATAGCCAAAGCAGGTAACAGTGCCGAGGTCTTACCACCCGTCTGACCAAGAACTCCAATCAATGAGACATTTTGCCCAAATTGCCATCAGACTAGCACCTCGGATTGTACTCCTGGATTTGGTTGGGCATGCCTGCCTGCCTGCCCTCCTTCACCCTCTCAAATCACGCAGGTGATGTGGAGCTGATGTTGTTCTTCACTAGCTCCTTCTCATGCCCTCTTTAGCACCGTCATCTGAATCACGTCCTGCCAGATCAATTCTTATTTTATTTTTCAGTATGTCACCTTTCCAGCCTGGACTCTGAATATCACGTCCCCTTCCTACAGTTTCATTCCTCATGCTTCAGGCACTCATCTCTCTGGGTTTGTTCCCTTCCCTATGATTTTCTCCTCCTAGTTTTGCTTTCACAGGACTCTTCCTTCTAAGTAGATTTCTCCTGCTGAGCTCCCGGGCAGCGTGTGTCAGCAGGGCTGCTCACACCCTCATCTCCTGCTACCCAAATGACTCACACTTGTGACTTCAGAGAAATCCTGTTTTGGACCAGGCATTAAATTTTAGAGAGGTTTTAGCCAATAAAGTCCAAGTCTTCTCAGTACAAGAACAGGCGTTTTCAAGGTCTACTATTTTCCACAAGTGAATAAATCTTCTGAGGAAGGGGAGAAACACACTGCTTGCACAAGAATCAATCCACTTGGTGTCAAGGCCCTCGTCCTGAAGTATCAGTGTGTGTAAGATTCCAACAGCATTTGACACTTATCTTTTTCCCCCAGCTCAGCTCTCTAACCTTTCCAAAACCTTCAAAAATTTCTGCTTGAAAGGCTGGAAGACATCAGACAGGGAGTTTAAAGCCCAGCGAAAGGCGTAAGTAAAAATGACCAGTATCATAGATCAAGGAAACCTAACTTTAAACAGATTATTAGGGTAAAAGAAGAGTATTCATCCTTCATCACATCACATTCTTCAACAATCATTTCAACTACCTATTTGAGAACTTGTACCCAAGAAAACTCCTTTCTAGCTTTTTACAGGAATTTTAAATTCCCACATGTTGAAATTTCAATTTCCTTCCTATGGAAAATTCTGTTATCTGCAAATTGTTTTCACTTTGTTGTGCTTGTTGAAACTGGTTGCTTCTATTTGAAAAACTTATCTCCATACCACCATGGAGAGAAAGAGTCACATCTGCTGTCAAATATATTTCACAGTAGTGATGCATTCACTTTGCGTGAATTTTATTTTAGGAAAACACTACAGAAAAGAGTTCCCTTGCTCCATGAATTTAGTTCCTCACCCTGGTAGGCATCTCATCAGCTTTATGAAATCTTCTTCATAAATTTCTTAGAGTCTTTTTTAATGAAGTAAGATATGGTTTGATATAAAATACCTTCAACTGGGAGACTATTCTATTGATTAGAAACCCAATTCTAATTTCTAGAGTAAATTTATACACAGCCTATATGGCCATTTGCTCTCATACCAGCATTACTTCACTCACAAGGAAACAATTACTTAGAATATCTCCACACATTTATAGAGTACTCATACACTCTCTCACATTTCATCTCACCAAAGAAGTCAAGCTCCCAATTAATGACATGATACATGTCAAAAGAGGTTGAAAGTTTGTTTTGTTTCTTAAAAATCAAAATTGATCTTACTTACAGTTTAGCTATACTAACAGCTATATAAGCCCGCTGAGGCAAAGGGGCCTTTGATCTGTCACACTTCCTTACTACCAGACTCTTTGGTAAATTCCTAATATCTTTTTCTAATTTTCTTTTACCATTATGCACAGAACTATCCTTTCCTCCAAAAGCAGTTTAACAACTTGAATAATACTGACATCAAAACCATAATCCAGCACTTGCCTGAATTAATTTTTCCCCTTTTCTTAAAAAAAAAAAAAAAAAAAGTACATTGACCTGTTAATGCCTAATTAGGTAGCCGCTCTACTTTCCAACAGATCTGCTCTCAGATTCCACATTAATTTCCATTTCCATACTTCTGTGCCTTTTCTTGTAGGTGACTATCATTCAGTAATCATTTGGTATAAAATGCAGCACACTATCAAGTTTTTAGACAAACTTCGATTTTTAATGCTTCTCCATCGCCACTCTCGGAAACACATCTGATGAACTTTGTGCTACTTTCGCCAATGTCCCTTGCAGGGTCTAACTCAGCTTGACAGTTTCCCTGTGTAGGCTCCTGTCTTCAGTCCCAAAGCACTGAAAAATCTAGTTGCAATGATGAACACGATCATTCTTTGAAGAGTTCAAGTGTGTCTTCATGACAGCTTTGCAGAACATGCATATATTTAACCATGGTTTAAAAATAAGTAATTGTAGCGGCTACAGCCTTTAGAATTAGTCTAAGTTCTTTAAGATGCATTAAGAAATGTTGGTGGCAATTCTGGAAAAAAATGGATTCCAGCCCTTTAGCTACAACACTGCCACAGGCAGCCACAAGCACCCACTCTTATTTTGTTTCATATCCATTATCATCACCCAGATTCCTCGCAGATGTTTAAGCACTGTCGTAACCTGTATTGGAGCTTACTGCTACTGACTAGACCTTTAACTGAAGAATACTCCCTTTCAAGTTTTAAAATAAAAATCTAACTTGACTAGACTCAACAGGTCATACAACACTTTTTGTACTCCACAGCATACAGCCAAACAAGGGAGGCAGCAAGCATGTGCATTAAAACAATTTCTTTTTCATTCCTACATATTATTTAACAAATATTTTCATCACAAGTTTACTCTTTAAAATTCCCATAGAAAGTGAAGATCATTGTATACTGTTAGATCATGCGATAAAAGCTGATCTGCACCCCAACAAAGGACTACAGAGAGACAGTGGTGGGCAGAGGAGCCCAAATAATACCCTGCCCAGCTCCTCCCATGCCCAAGCCCATGACAGGAGCAATCAGCCCATCAGAGGCCCGTCTCCGCAAGCCCAGAGGACCACCGGCATGCAGAATGGCAGGCAGAAATGCAAATTAGGGACTTGGAGGAGGGCAGGAGCCATCCAGACCCATCCCAGGACAGTCTCAGCCCCAGTGTCTGGGTGTGAAACCCAACATGATGAGTCAACATCAGACCATCTCTTGGACAGAGAAGTGTCACTGCCCAGGGGTGCCCAACACACTATGGGATGCAGGGGAAGAGCATTTGGGGACTGCACAGGACTTACTATGGCATGTTTACAGGAGGAACCAACGGCAAGGAAGGCAGGGAAAGGGATGGACTTACATGATTTGGGGAGGAACAAGTGTGAGAAAACAGAGGAGTAAGTGGATAAAAAGAGCCAGTTGTGTGCAAATAGTTTGCTGTTGGGTTCGCTTGCCTGGCCATGCCCTCTGCCTGATCAGTGCAATCTGTCCTATCTGCTTATTAAATCCTTTCTAACTCTTTTCTGGGTGAGAGGCTTTACTCATTACACGTGTGTGCACAAGGGTCTGAGTGCAGCAACTGGGGTGGGACTGCCAGCCACCGGAGAGACCAGGGCAAGGGACCTTAAGTGCCAGCCTGGGGTGGGTCACAGGGACACGTGTGTCCACTATGCAGCCCCTGGAGCGGGTGCAGGCATGCACACACGTGTGTGCACACTGGGAACACACGATTAGCCATCCTGTTGCCTGGACCCAGGGCATGGAGCTGTGGCAGCCTCACCCCCCTTGGGCTGCCAGATCTGACCTGGTATTTTCCCATAGCACAAGGCAAGAAAAGGATTTTGAAAAGTTAAATACAGTACACGCTTAAAACAAGATTTTTCTCCTCCCATTCCACATACAGTGATCATCATCTCTCAATACATACCTCAGTTCTGTCCCTTTTCCACTATTTTTCCACTCAGATTATTTCACTGCCTTCATATCAATCTTCTCTTATCACAGATACTTCCTCCCCTTCTTTTCACTTCCACCCCACCACTAACTCAGATTCTATGGGTTCTTTTTTCTTTATTTTGCTTGGGCCTTTCTCCATTTTCTATAATCTTACCTTCATCTTCCTCTCCATGAAATTCTTTTTTTCATTTCCCCTTTAAATTCTTCAACAATCCTTTCAGTAGGGATAAAAACCGTCCCTTACACATTCTGTCATTTCTCTTCAGCTTTCTTCCTGCTTGCCAAAATTCATTCTTTGTAACATCGCTTTTCACTCTCATTCAAAGAGAAACACATGCAACTGAGGCGCTCTTCTTTCTTAGATAAAACGTGGCTATTTTCAAACACACACTGACTGAACAGGGTTTGTACTGAAGTTTTTTCACAGGAGGACAGAAAAAAAAATCAGCACTCTTACTACAAATGTAGTTCAAAAGACTCAAAAAACTCAGAAAACAGTTTCTCACCAAGTGTTCGTAACAAACCCACCAAGAAAATACTCGAAGTGTAGCTATTTCTTTTCCCCTCCTCCCCTGTGTGTGGCTGCAGAAGAGAAACCATTTTCACATGCTTCTCTTGCAAGAATTTGATTTTCCAGGCTTTTCTCTACCTTAAGTCACCCACCTTACCAACTTCAGTATATCCATATACGATTGGAAAGTTGAATTAAGTTCTTTACTCTAGCAAGAGTTTATCAAAGAGCTTTTAACTTTTTGAAGCATTTTTGCCTCAAACGGACAGTAAGTCCCTTTGCCTCAGTGCCACAGAATGTGGCATCCAACCACCTGCAAATACCAGCATTTGAACAGCACGTGGAGATGGAATCAGTTTGGCTTTTTTGCAGGTACGCCATCTTCCATCCAATACTTCATATTGTCTGTTGGGACTACCACTAACCTAAGGCACTGATCTTGCTGTTTGATTTAAAAAAAAGGTCCTGTACAAACAAGGAAGATGCATTTTAAACAGAACTCTACAGGACTGAAAACATTTATCAGCTTTAAAGGAAAGCATCTGTTTCCACAAAAACTTGCATCCATCAGCTGGATGTTTAATGACTGTTTACACACACGTAGCGCTAGCAGAGAGAAGGACAATTTGACACTGTTACGACATACAGAAGTTTTCTACACTGTGCTGAAATTATTACTACTCCCCAGAAAAACAACTTGGTCACATCAGCTGAGTTGTGTGTGGCTGTGCATTGCAGAAGGGCTTTAAACAGAAGAGACCATACCACTGTGAGGAGACATCTGAAGGGGGCTGGCGCTCAGGAGCCATGCCTTAGGTTTCTCTCCAAAGAAGCGGCACAGACACTCTGAGCCTGAAGCAGCAATGAGGTACAGTTGCATATGGTCCACCACAGGCCAGGACAGAAATGTGCCGGCATTCATAGGTAACGCGGCAAGGACTGACCATGCAGCCTGATGCCAGTTTCACATATTGGAAATGCTGAAGCATGAGGTCTTCCCATGGGAACCACTATCATTGCTTTCCCATGAGGATCCAAGATCAGCAAATATGATTAGATTTAGTCCTGTTACACACTATTTTGTGCTAGCATGTGGGACTTTCACTCCACAGCCTACTTCTGAGCAAGGGTTTTTCCTCACTCCAGTTGATGGCATCAAAGTCCTTGAACAGCAAAGCAATAGAGAGCTCACAGCAACTGCCTCTGCACCCAGTCAACCCTGATAATCAGAGAGCCGGAGTCCACCTCATGTTCTTCTGCTACGCAAATGGGTTCCAGCCGATGATTTCCAGCAATACACCAGGATTCACGCTGCAGTGCACTTTACGGTACCAGCCTCCTTCCACCACACTTAGAGTCCCACAATGTCTTACACTTGGCTTGAGCTTCCCCTTAAAACTCTGACCACATAACATATGCTCACCCTTGTCCTGTCAGAAGACAGCTCCAAAAAGTTCACTTCTCTGCTGGCTAGAAATCTTATCCTAGTCCTTATTTTAATAGTACTTGATCTCAAACCAAAATTTTGTCCCTTAGGTTACGTATCTATATAGCTTGGCTCATGTTACATCAATTTTGCATCTGAATCAATGTATTAATAATTTTTTTCCTCTTTGAACTTTTCTTCCATGCTAAAGAAGTCCCTTTCTTCCATAAGATCATTGGTATTTCAAAAATTCCATCTGGAAAAGACTTCAGAGAAGAATACCTTGGGGGAAGAACCCTATCTCCCATGAGACCTGCAGTGACCTAGCCATCACAACATAAACTACACTCCACAGAGGTCAAGGAAGCTGCTCCTGTGACTGCAAAGATGGCCTGGATTTCCCTCACTGTCCTTTTGTTTAGATCTCTTCTCCTCTTCTTTAGAGAGCCGAAGGGCAGAAACTGGAAAATGAGGATTAGTAAAATGTTGACCTCAAACACATTTTCACTCAATGACCCAACGTGACTAAAGTAATTGTGGCATGCACAGAAGCTGTCTCCTAAATGTCCTTACTGGGAGCCCCAACCATATGATGCCACAAGTATTACATTTCCACAAGTTCCTGCAGAACCATGGTGCCACGTCCCTTCCCAAGCTTGTCCCCTCTACAGCTGTCTAAGGCTACATGAAGTAAAAAATACAACACAAGGCAGCAATTAATTGTAATACTTTTACAGACATCAAAAATGATAGAGAAATTGTGCCTCTGAGGAAAATGGAAAGCCTTTCATGTAAGTGACAGTGGTCAGTCACCACTACCTTATTTAAAGAACTTAATTTTGCAATGGAGATAAATAGACAAGAAGATTCTAAATAAAATGAGTTTCTGGTTTTTATATTCTCAAACTGAGCTGCTGAAAAGATTAGAAGTACTTAAGCTGTTCAGTGTTCTGAAGCATTTTGTACCCTACGTTTTCCAGCATGTCCCACATTGTCCAGTGTTTTAATACAGTCAAATATTACATACTTTTTTTGCAGAAATCGTGTTTGACATCTAATTTTGTCTACGTAAAAGTCCATTTGAAGATACAAATAATCCAAACTTGGATTTCAGTTGCTGGTAGGCAATCGTAGAAGCATTCCCAGTACATCCTGCACTCCTTGATCTGTCAGACCTAAGTTGTGTGTTTTATTCTACGGAAGCCTGAGGGTTTGGGCTACCATTTTTTCCTCTACAAAGCACAATCAACATTGCTACAAATGAAACAAAGTCAAATTAACTTGACACAGTTTGGCTTTGCAAAAAATGCACTCACTTCTGCCTAATATGAAATTTGAACAACTGTTTCACATTTTTTAAAAATACTAAGCTATTACTTGCCTTTTAAAGGAATATAAAGAATGGATTTAAGTCTTATAAACCAAAACCTCCATAAATTAGGGAATTTTTAAGCTACCATGTAACACCACTTTACCTTTCACACCATGCATTATATCATAAAAAAAAGTTTACAGAGCACAAAACTGCCCTTACTTCTTTATCTTAAAGTTTCCATACCAGCTGCATCTAGCTCCATTTTCTTCGCTCCTTATTTTATTGTTTCTTATACAGTACGGTTAGGTGCACTTTCACAGAATATTTCTGTAGATGCATAAAGAACCACTGTCTGTAACTACCTGCTCGGCGCTGCCCGTGCAGACACACAGGGCATAAGATACAGCCAGCTACCTCACCTCAAAGCACAAAAAGTTCAGCCAAGTCAGCGCAGGGCAGCAGCTACTGAGCAACTGTTTCATGTTGCTCTGCACTTCCCACCACCATCCCAGGGCAGGCATGCTCACTGATCATGGGGACAGACAGACACAGATTGGGTAATTTAACTACCTGGACTTGTGCAAAGCATTTGACACCGTGCCACATGACATCCTTGTCCCAAAATCGAGACACATGGATTTGACAGATGGACCACTTGGTGGATAAGGAATTGGCTGCATGGTCACACTCAAAGAGTTGCAGTTAACAGCTCCACGTCCAAGGGGAGACCAGTGATGAATAGCATACCTCAGGGGTTGGTACTGGGACCAGTGCTGTTGAACACCTTTGTCAGTGACATGGACAGTGGGATTGAGTGCACCCTCAACAAGTTTGCTGGTGACTCCAAGCTGTGTGGTGCAATCGACACGCTGCAGGGACAGGATGTCGTCCAGAGGAACCTGGACAGGCTTGAGAGGCGGGCCTGTGCGAACCACATGAAGTTAAACAAAGCCAAGTGCAAGGTCCTGCACGTGCGTCAGGGCAATGCCAAGCACAAACACAGGCTGGGCAGAGAGTGCCTCGAAGGCAGCCTTGTGGAGAAGGACTTGGGGGTGCTGGTGGATTAAAGAGGCTCAGTATGACCTGGCAGTGTGCGCTCAACAGTCCAGAAGGCCAACTGTGTCATGGGCTGCATCAAAAGCAGCCTGGCCAGCAGGTCAAGGGAGGTGATTCTGCCCCTCTGCTCCACTCTGGTGAGACCCCACCTGGAGTCCTGCATCCAGCTCTGGAGCCCTCAGCACAGCAAAGACATGGACCTGTTTGAACAGGTCCAGAGGAGGCCACAAAAATGATCCGAGGGATGGAGCACCTCTCCTATGAGGAAAGGCAGAGAGAGTTGGGGCTGTTCAGCCTGGAGGAGAGAAGGCTCCAGGAGACCTTACAGCAGCCTTCCAGTACCTGAAGGGGACTTCGGAGAAAGACAGGGACAAACTTTTTAGCAGGGCCTGTTGAGATAGGACAAGGGGTAATGTGTTTAAACTAAAAGAGGGTAGATTTAGATTAGATATAAGAAAGAAATTCTTTACTATGAAGGTGGTGAGGCACTGGAAGTGGTTGCCTAGAGAAGTTCTGGCTGCCCCCCTCCTGGAAGTGTTCAAGGCAAGGTTGGATGGAGCTCTGAACAACCTGGTCTAGTAGAAGGCGTCCCTGCCCACAGCCAGGGGATTGGAACTAGATGATTTCTAAGGTCCTTTCCAACCCACCATTCTACGATTCTATGAACTCCAAAAGACACACTCCTGAAGAGATCTGGCAACAGACAAGCAAAGTTACCGGGACAACATTCAGGCAGAAACATTGTAATTCTTCCTACACACAAGCTACCAGAAATGCTTTCAATGCCTTGAACGCCACACTCCTTCTGCAAAAACATTCATTTCAGAAAATTATGAGAGCTACAAACATAGTATCATCTTCACTGTAAAATCAGAAAAGTTGTTTTTTTTCAATAGTCATCTAGTCTGAAATTAGTTTTATACCCTTGTGCAGTTCAACACTGCCAGCACCCTTCACAATATAGCACAAGACCAATCCTGTACACCTGTCCCACAGCCAACAGGATGGCACTGTGGCAGTGCAATTGCCCAAAGCACCTTTAAGTCCTTTGCATCCCAGAAACTATTCCGTAGAAGGAACTATATGAAACACATGTCATTGATATACCCTAGAGAGCTGTGAAATGACACAGAACAATTCAGTAATATCAAACTCACTACTATTTCCAAATCGTGGAACTCTAAAGAGATTTAAGTTTCAGTGTATGCCTGGCTATCAATGAACTTAGAAAAAAAGGCACTGAACCATCAAGACAGCTACACAAAACAAGCTAAAGTTATTTTACCATATCATATTGGTTTGACTGTTTGTAACATACAGTCTACTTTTTAATAGGTGTTTATTCCTCCTTCCTGAATAAGGTGTTGTAAACCACTGCAATATCACACACCTGCCTGGAAGCAAATCGCCTTTTCAGTTACCAATGACTTGGAAAAATAGTATCCAAAAGAAGACATAGCCTTTTTTTTTTGGCCTGTGATCACTCTGTTCACTTTAAAGGAATGCACCTCATTAACCCTGATAATTAACAAGGTTATTCTCATCACATAAAAGGTTTAAGCTCCTCTATTAAGTCATTATTTGAATTTGCACTGCTATTAAGATGATGAGCCTACTCCAGATTTCATTTCACATAACAAGATGTTTCTCTTTAAAGATCCTAAATTTTTTCCAAGTTAAGACATATCATTTCATTGTTGTGTATGCTACGTGATGGTGAATCTACTGGATAAAGGAATGGATAATATACATACAGAAACCAAACAAAAATCAAATTGAAAACCTAGAAAGGGTCAGGCAGCATACAAAAAGGCAGCAAAATTAGAAAACAGGCATCCGACAGCAGCACGGCTGTGGCAGCAGAAGCCAGTGATAACAGAAAAACCAGAAAAGGACCAAAATTCCAAGGAGATACACACAGCTTGAGAAAAGACTACCAGCAGATGTATCGTCTCCTAGCTGGACCATTCCCATAAGACTCCACAGACCACAGAGCAACTTCCAGTTCTCATGCCCTTCACACTGGAAGTGTAGTGGTGCAAACTGGGTGAACTTTGTTCCTAGATCACATGTAAGGTTTCTCAGGACTGACTAGCTAATAAAATCTTCTAAAAATCTAATAAATGCTTTAATGTTTGCATGTAGGTGCTCCTAGTATGTGAACCTGATACTTCGACAAGAGAAAAGGCATTTGTCTAAAGCCAGACAGTTATTCTCAGCATATTAAAAAAATTAATTGCAGAGTCACGTAAACAAGTCCTACAGCAGATATAAAAACCAAGATGACAGTTTATCTCATTATCCACATTGACATCACATGAGTTGATGTGAGCTGTAGTTAACAAACATATGGGATAATCATAGTAGGGAAAAAATTAGTCACTTTAATGTAGACATTTCATTCATAGGCTTTGTTGGCAGCATACCTGACACCAGAGCATTTGACCGCCTTGAATGTAAATGTCTAGAGATGTAAAATTAACATCCAGGGTTTTGCAAAGAAGTTTCATTTCCACAAAATTCAGTCACTGTGAAATAATAATAATAATTTTTTAAATTCCTGAAAGGTTTGAACAGACCAGAGAGCTTGCTGTCACGACACGAGGATTACCACAGCTCTGACTGGGCTGAACATTCAAACGAAGCAAGTTCACAGAGTTAAGCTCAGCTGCCAGTCCCCTATGGGAGAGCTTCAAGCACTGATAGTTTGACCCATCCACACACCTTAAAAGGGTGTCATTCATTTAGTGTGCATTTCCCAGAAAACCTCTTTTTTTGTATTTTAAAGCACCCATTGCTAAGTCTTGTCACAAGTGCTTAGCACTGTGAGAAAAACATTAAACTCTTCCTATGAAGAGTGTCGAAGAGTGCTGTGAAATACTCAGAATAAACCCACTATGCAAGTCTAATCAGCATAACAACTCCCTCGGGAATTATCAATTTGCAAATCTCTCAAACACCTAAAAAGGGTAAGAAAGTTGTTCAAAATATAGCAGGGTACGCATGAATGAGCTATGCACTGAATTTTCTTTCTAAAGTCTGAAGCAAGTGATCGCTCTTCGGCAGAATGAAGACAGAAGCATGCACATGAGATTATTAGAGGAGGTAATGGAGGGCAGTATTTAATCATCATGACAGCTTTATTTAAGTTTGGATGAGACTTTTGGTCAGGAATATTAGACAGTAGCAGGGTTTTTATTATTATTAGGGAGCCTCATCACTGCATCTCCAAACACACCCTTACATGTGGCTTGAACATTGGGAAATGCACCTGAATGCTCACAGGTTATCCAGTGCTACCTTTTGTGAGTTAATATGTTTCAGTTTTCCCTTTCAAATTGTGGTTTTCCAATTGCAACCGATGCTCTGCCAACAACAAATCTGTAAGTTTTGTCATTAAATAGTTTCCTTCCTCGCTCTAATACAAAATGTACACAACACATATCTTCTCGGCCCCCCCTCCCCCCCAGCACAGTCAGGGACAGAACTGCAAACAGAAGGGTTTGTTTTTCAACATGAAGTTTAAAGAGCTTAAAATTACCTTTTTTTTCCCTTTTCTTTTTTAAACAAACATTGAAAATAACCAGAGTGGCTTTGGCATTGCTTTAATCAGTTTAAACGTGAAGACAGGAACTCTAATTAAAAGCTGGAACTCTAGCTGTAAGAAACAGCTAATTAGCTCCCAACTTTTTAATGAAGTACTGTGGCAGCGTCCGTATTAGCTGTTCAGTATTAAAAAGGAAATGTTCTGCAAGATAAGCTCATTCTCCCCGGCAGCACATCAGTTTGCAGGTTTACCTCAATGCACGCCATTCTCAAGGGGATGTAAGAAAACACACTATGATAACTATCAGCTTTGCAGATCTCCACACACGGTAAGATAACTGAACTTCTCAGCATTTTGAAAAGAGAAGGAGAAACAGAAGGCAGTTCATCACCTTTCTGTTAAGCAATGAAGACAATTTAAATGGCACTAAAGCATAAGGTTGCGTTTCCCTCCCTCTATTTCGCTCCTGACCCCAACTTGCCAACAGCAGAAAGATGAGGAAGGAGTGAAAAGGCGGCATTTTACGCTCGTGCTCCGCAGAAGTCTGGGCAAAATACCTGGGATAGGGGAAAAGCGAGGAGAGCGGCCAGATGAGGAGGAGCCTTGGCTGGGCAGCCAGGGCAAGGCGCGCTGACAGCGGCGGCAGCCTCAACACCTCCCTCCGCACCTCCACGCCTTTCACCGCTCTCGTTCCGTGAGGGCTGGTACCTCCATCCCCCTTCCCCCGCACAGAGCATCAACTTAAAAAAAAACCAGTATCGCTGAAAAAGTGATTACAGACACAGGACAAGCAAGTTCGCCCACGCTGCCCAGCCAGGTTCTTCCCACCCGGGCTCCCTCTGGTTCCCCAGCCGCAGCACGCCTCGCTCACGAGAACCTTCACCTTAACGCAGCGTTCACCCCGCTGCTGAGCCGAGGAAGGGTCAGAGATTGCCCCTAAGAGGGTGGGGGCTTGACGGCGCCCGCCGCTCCCCGCCGGCTCCCGCTGCTCCGCACCGGCGAGCGCCGAAGCGCCGGCCCGGCCGGACGGCGAAGGGAGCGGATGAGCTGACCGAAACCCTCGCCCCGCTTCAAACAAATCAACAGCAAAAATATCCCAAACCACGGGGAAAAACCGCCAGCCCCCGCCCACTCACCAGCGGCGGGCCGAGGTGCCTCAGGGTGCGGGCCGGCGGGGCGGCGGGGCCGGCTCCCCCCCGGCCTGCGCCCTCCGCCCCATCCCGCCGCCACGGCCGCCGCCAGCCCCGCGCGGCGCTGCCGCCCCGCCCCCTCCCCACGCCCCGCCCCCATGAGCTCATCCCGCCGAACCGCCGCGCCCCGCCTGTCCCCGCACACGGGCAGCGCTTCCCCAGCCGAGCAGCCGTTAGAATCGGCTTGCTGGAAGCGCGGAAACCCCGCGCGGGATCCCTGGGCGGGGAGCGGCAGCGGGCTTATCCGCGCCTGCGTTGCTCCTGGTGTTAAAAATCCGGCGCGGTCGCCGGGGCTCCCCCCCCGGGCAGAGCTGTGCAGAAACGGCACCGCCCGGGCACCGGCTCAAGGCGGAGGAGGGCTGGGAGGGGGCGGGGGTGCAGTGCCGTCGCTTGGACTCCGGGACGTGTCGTTATTTTCACGCCGTGGGGGGAAAGAAGCCTGGAGTCCGAGCGGCTTAGATCGCTCGACAGACTGACGGCCCGAGGCAGCGTGCTCGGGCAGGGGTCCGGGGTCAGAAAGCCAAAATAAAATAGAAACGAAAAATCCACCTCAGACCAAATTTCCAGGAGCACAACACGTCTGCTAGTTACATAGATTGGTAGCGCTTCGCTACCAGAATAAACCGCTCCAGGCTGACGTAAACTATGCCTCTGTGGTCTTAGGGGGCAGAGAGAGTAGAAACAGGACATACAGAGGGGGTTTGTTTGGTTTTTTAATAATAGTCCTTGACTGACGGGTCTAGAAATTAAAGAAAACATCGGCCTGGCTGCAACGTGGAAGGAGCAGCAGTACCAGCCTCAGGCTTCTTCAAAGAAGTCTGCTGAAAGGATGGAGAACGGTCACGTCCTCTCACCATAAGGGCAAGTGGCTAAACAAGCATCACCTTCATCACGATGAAAACGTGAAGTAGGTGCCTGCATCCTATGGAGTTCGTTCAAGTAGATTAAATTATTATTTCTCATGTTTTTCTGGGTCCTGGGATCTGATCCAAAGATCAAAACGTGAGAGGTTTTCTACAGTTGTGTCTGCTTGTTATATATTTCTTCTCCTTTTCTGATAAACAATAAAAAGGAAATAAAGCTGTTAAAATTTCTCCTCTCACCTTCTGGCGCTAGTTTAAAAATTCTTTTAATTCTCAGATGTACGCAGGTACATTCTCACTCATGCTTGCAATTTTCACGTTACCTTATTTATCTTTTTTCTTATTAGAGAGTTCACCTAATCAGGTTTGTAACAGCAATTTTTATATCCTGAAAACAAAATTGAAAATGGAGCTACATCAGCCTCAATTATTGCTGCTCTGCTTCACCATTTTAACACACTTGCATGGCTACTCACCACATCAAAATGCATCCCTTCCTCCCTTCCAAAGATAGTATCTGGGTCTTATTGTTTCCTGTCATCTGCAGAATGATTTTTCAAGAACTGGATCAGCAAGACCATACATGCAGGAACGAGTACTCTCCTTCCAAAAAAAACGTCCTCCCCTCTGGGATCCTGAAGCCCTAGGCAGAGGCAGTGGTATGGAACTCTTGCTCATTGCTTTGGGTAAGCAGACTAATCACTGAGGTCTAGTAAAGGCTACTGATCTCGTGAATCCAGGGCTGTTTCTTTCAGTTACACATTTCAATGATTTCATGAAGTGGAACACAAAATTTAGAAGGCAAAAAATACCTCAAACTCACAGAGACGACTGCTATTAAGTGGATAATGAGGCAGCTACTGGCATAAAAAAAGGGACAAGGTGACATTTGGACAGTAATATTTAGCTGGAGAAAGAAGTGTACTAGACAGAAGACGTATACTAAGCAATTAATTCAGAGAAGTTCATATAAAAAGATGAGCTCAGTTTGCCATCACAGAGCAATTTCCTCACAGTGAATTCCTCAGAAGACCAGAGCACCAGTCTGTCAACGGAAAAGGCATGTTATAATTGCTACTGCTTTATCAGTTAACACTGGAGGAAATACTGGTTTAGAGAGAGCTGCTGCTTTCTCTGGCCAACTTTTTTAGCTCCCTACTTACCTCAAGCACATTAACAACTCTGCCACTACAGCTGCTCTGATTCCATATGACCAAGACAACCAAGAACCACACAACAGAGCAATTTACTGTGACCAAACACGTGTCTGACTCCATTGCTTACCCTACCTGAACTTTTTTCTTTGGACATCAAGACTTGGTCTTCTTGCAAGCCAGCATATTTGGATTTTTAAAGAGATGTTAAAGTTGAGGAAGAGTTTGCCCTAAGCAGGTCCTGAACAGCAGCTTTATGGGTTCAGACCCATAGCATTTAAATACAGGGCTAAACTTTTCTGAGCTAATACTTCCAAGTATCCAAAACGAATATTGTCTTCTCAAACTTTCGTAGACATATGTGTTATAGAGCAACAAACTCGTACAGCTACATATCACAAAATCCAAGTGAAAACTTGTGTAAAATTCTCAGAAAAAAGAAAAAAAGAAAAACCCCACATTTAACACGGAGAACATGGCAAACAAAAGGCAGGGAATAGTCATGCTATATACATTATTTAAGGAAAAACACACAATTAGAAATGGGATTAAGGTAGGAAATGTTACAATGAGTACTTAATGATAATTTTTGCAATGAGATTCAAATTGGCTTAAGAGTGGGACACTAGCTTTCTCAATATTATTGATAAATTTGAGTCAGGTTCTGTAGGCTTGATCCATGAAGTGGAAGACAGCAACAGTACCACTCTTCTATTAAAAAACAGGAATGTTCATGGTTTGAGCCTTTTCCACACTCTCAGGATGTGGTTACAACTGCCAGTTCAAGCCTAGGTAAGATGTTCCCACCAAAAGAAGTGACTCTTCCTTTCTTTCAGGTAATTCCAAGCCTCCCAGTATCAGCATTAATGAATACACAACTGGTGTGGTGAGCAAGATCAGTTTACTTACCAGGCTGGAGAACAGCAGGTCTGGAAGTTTTAGAATATTATCTATATCCCCTTCTCCAGCTGTCACCAGTGCTTGCACAAGAGTAGCAGGAGCTCAGCACATGGGTCTGAGGGAAAGAAAATGGAGGGAAAGCCTCCAGCAAGAAGTGTGGTAGCACGAACTCCAGCCAGCTATGAAACTCATGGGAGTGGAAAAAGTTGCCCCACAAACAAATATTTATGATGCTCTTGAATGTAATGTTTTCCTTTTCTTCTTGTTTCAGGAAGCTGAAAATAACTGTCTTGATGACCAAGTCTACTTTACAGTAGAATGGCTCACAATAAGAAGAACTAAGTCAGTCCTTCCTCATAGCTGATCACAGCCTGGTAGTTAGGCTAAGAAGATGAGAAGTGCAGCTTTTAATCCCTTCAGGCAGAAAAGGGAATTGAATTGATGTCTAACATTTAGACTGGACAAGCGTGTTAACCACAGAGATAACAGATAAAAAGAGAAGAAAATTCTTTCTATGGTTTAGTGAATCTCCAACAATTTTGCAACTCTTTCAACTTCCTCATTGTAATTTCTTTTCTATTTATGCTTTTACAAAAATGAAGTCTCGTTTCCATTATAATGAATTTTGCATTGAGGATTTTCTTAATTTCAAGACAAAATAGAAGATGCTTCATTTGTTCATGTTTAGATCATCACTGAACTCTGAAAAAAAGCTAACAGTGGTGAAACAATGCAGAAGTACATATCCACAAGACCAGATGAAAGTTGTTTGTAAAAATAAAGAAAAAAAAACAAACACAGAATCCAGCCACTTACTCCAGCTTTACTGAAGCCCTTCTGTAGCCTGCTGTTTGCTTTGCTGCTAGATCTTTAGAGCATGAGTACATATGTATTCAGAATAAGAAAGAGGTAACAGGGAAGAAAGAAAGGTAGAGCTATTTCACATCACAAAGAATGACTGTAGAGATGCAACAGAGGAAGGAGAGAAGTTACTTTCCTTGTTCTTCTCCCTCCTCTGAGTAAAAAACTCTACCAAATTAAAGCTGACTTCATGTTGTGTTTCCTACTCTACATTCAGCAACACAAAAGCATGCTGTCTGTTGCCTGAACTAACCAAGCTAAAAGGGAAAGTCCAGTTATCTGGATGGAAACATCAAGGCATAACTCTTGTTTCTCACTTTGACCTTGAGTACTCATCATTAGTGAGACAGTTTTACTTTGATAAATTGTGCAGGTGACATCCTCGTGTATATGACCACCACCGTAGTACTATGCCTGTGAATGATTGATGGGTTTCTTCACGATATTTCTTGGAATAGAGAGATCACTACACAAAGTATTTTTTATGCAAAGTATTAATTTATCATCCTTTTCATAAGTTAACCTTGTAACCGGTTATACAGTTTTGCCATTTCATCCTACCGCTAGCTCCTTCCTTCCTTTTCCTTCATCTTAAAGCAATGTAAAACAGGGCTTATGTTGGTGCATGGAATACTGATACAGTGGGCTCTTAATGGCATCTGTTTTTATTAGCTTTGAATAATCCAGGCATTTGTTTTTCCTTATTCTACGAATGTCTGCTAAGAGCCTAAGGGCCAAAATGCAAAAATGTTGATTTATTATAAAATAAAGCACTTCAGACTGAGAACTAGAGGATATCTGGTTTTAAAAAAATATTTGCCATGTGCTCCAGCACAAGTTCTGTTCCGAAGAGGAGTGAGTCACCTTTGTTATGCTAAGACCACATCTATGCCATATGTGTTTCTATAGGTGAGGGGGTTAGCCTCCTGAAGTTTCCTTATTAACTATTTGAAGAGCATTTCAGTAGAAAGGTATACAGATACAGTATGAGAATTCATATGCTAGCAAAACACAGCACACATAAATCCACCTACATAAGGATTTTCTAACAGGAAAACTGTCTTGGTAATTTAGAATCACGAGTGGGAAATATTACGTCTCCTGCCAGCCGTCCTCCTCTTTTATCCTTGTAATGTCATGCCTACAAGCGCTGCACTTCAAGTTACCTGTCATACTATTTTAATTCAGACCTACATATGTTCATGTTCTGCACATGATGTGAAGATGTTACAGTGGCTTCCCAGTAATAAGTGTTTTGAATAGTTATTACTCACATTTAAGAGCGCACGATACCTCCTCAACCCCCAGGCAGTTCCTCCCGCCAGTTTGTTCTCTGCTCTCATAACAAAATTCACATTACAGATATTACACTAAGTGTTTTATTCTCTGGTATTTTACCACTGGATTGCAAATATAATGGTGTTTTGGTAGCCAATATGCACACAAGAAGTGACCAATTCTATAAAACCAGTGAACATTAAGACAAAAAAGGCATAAAAAATCATCTACCATCAAAACTACATAATAAAATAAAGAGATTGGGCAAAACAATGCTACAAGATAAAAATATTTTCATTTAGAGACCATTTTGGTACCTGCATTGTTTTCCATCTTGTGTACTTTTATTCCATGATACCTACAGTTCCTAGTGTGTATTTCCTTCTCAAAAAAAATCCTAATTCAAATGTGGAATAAAAGCGAGCAGATTTTACAGAACAAAAAAAGAATTGGTTATCATGAGAATCCAGAATGAATGTCCTGCTCCTGAGTACCACTGACAATCTAACAAATAAGATAATTTAGGTATTGCCAAACCTGCTAGTAAGTATTTTCGTACCCTAGTTTCTTGGTAAGGCAGGCATCAAGTACACTGCATTGATTTATGCCAATAGGTGCATTTTTGCTATACATAATGTTCAGTAGATTATAGGTAAGAATCAAACTGTGATTCAGAAAAGCAGCTTCTATTAATGCAACGGATTGAAGTGTATTATTTATTCGATAATACATTATTTGCATGTGTAGAGAGGTTAATTAGCAAGATTTCTGGACGCAAGACATCAAAATAAGTCTGTGATCTACAACTTCTCCAGTTGCAAACTGAGCAACTACTATACTGAGGGCAATACACGATTTAGAGGCTACAGAACAGACATGGACATACTCATAAATTGTTAAAGTTTCAATAATGATGTGATAATTAAACTATGCGCAAGGTGTGATTCTTGTAAGGAATTGCTAAGTTTCAAAAAAAAGAGCCAATGGATCTATCCAGGAGGCATTCTGGCTCCACAGTGTTGCCCTTGTCATGGTGTTCCCCTCTTCTCCAATGGCAACATGTAGCCAAAAGGGAAAAAAAAAATCTGTTAGAAGAACTTCATTGGGATTGTAATACTGCATGTTTTCCCTTGAGCCTGAAATGTCTGTTCCTGTAACAGGAACATTAATTCATCTGAAAAGATAAGGAGGTCCACATTTATCTTGGCGTCTTATTTTAACCTGCTGTGCTCTACTCCCCAAGCACAGTATGTACAATACCTGTGAAGTTTTTCTCTTCTTTCAGTTTATTAAGCAGCAGTTCAACGCACAGAGTCATGGCACGCTCCGACTGTTCCTCGTGCTTCTCTTATGTGGTGGTTCAGGTACTGGTGACAATAATCTGCATCCATTCTGTACAACCCAAACATTGCTTAGGTCACAAAAAAAGTTCTTTGTCTCCTATTTTGTGTTTTTCTTTGAGCTGTTTCCAAGCTTTATATATTGTTCCGCTCAGTATCAAAGATGTGGTCTGTTTTACATATTCTCCAGCTGCTTAACAGTAGCCTACCAGAGCAAGAAGGGCAAGCATTTTCAGTCATTATAAAAAATGCATTTTACAACTACATTGTACTAAAAAAAACACCAACAGTGGGGGTTTTTTTGTTGAAACCATAAATTAATGGCTTTACAAGAATCTTTATAGCTCTTTATGGGCTGACATGCTGGAGATGCTAAGCACTTGCACACCCAAACTGCATCTGCAAATGCTACATCTACCTTGCTCTTTCAAGCGCTCACATTACCAGGATTAACTCTCAATTTGGATACTCCAGTCTCCCATTCGTTCAGATACGGAAGACCAGTTCCACTGTATAAGTCTGGCCAGTGAAATTTATTTGAGTTGGAATTAGTGTCCTGTGTACAGACAGGCTACGCACCTCCGGTGTAGTTCACTTGGTTGGTTTCTAGTTTTTATATTAGTACTTGAGCTGAACATGCATAAATACCCCATGAATTGCATATTTTAACTATACAGGCAGTGGGCCGTTCTTACTTAAACTGTTGAATGCTGCTACTGCATTCACAGCTGGTGATGTTTTTCTTTCTGACTATTCTCTGCTGGCTTGAATACTATTAGGTCTACACAAACCGATTTGTCTCTTGTACTGCTTTTTATTATGATGCATAATTTGCAATTGCTGGATTTTCATTACATTTGTTTTCCTTAATTAAAAGGGGTCTTCTTGGCAACACAAACACCTGCAGTCTTTCTTGTATATGTATCTTTCTGATGACACGACTTAGGCAACATGTTCCTTTATGCCTTGTTCTCGCTTCATTTTAAGAAAAAGTAATAATTGAAGCTTAATAACGATCACCCAGAATTCATATGTCTGACTTGTTTACATCTCCAGAATTGAGAGGTATAACAGGAGCCACTTTTTGTTCCACATTACTGCAGTCATTTAGATATAATTATTAAGATATTGCATTATCTAGTGGTGGCTCTGTATACACAACAACTGTTAACAGAAATTAAGTTTGAGGTAGCTTGTAATTCTGGGAGTATGTGTGTGAGCATGCACTTGCACATGTGTACAAAGTGCATTGGCTCTTTTCCAAGCACAGCAAATTTATTAAAAATAACTGAGGTTCAATGCTTAATTAAAAATATATGGCATCCATCTTTACTTGCCGGTGAAAATATAGTCAAGCCTGACAACACAATACTACTTAAAAAGGAACTCCCTGCTGAAGTTTGCAGGATGCAAATAAGAAAGGAAAGGTCAGTCAGTAGCTTGTTTAAATATGCTCGGCTGTATATCTTCATTTAGTTCTATCTGTACGTAGCATTAATGTCTAAAGATCAGTTTTCTTCCCACACTTAACGTCACAAGATTCATCCACTGTTTAGGCAGTGGGAGACAAACATTTTCAAACCACAACAAAACCTATAAAAAAATCTATAATAACTATTTATCTGAAGAGTCAACCTGACGCACATTCATTGCTTTGATTGCAGTAGCATCACTCACACAAGTCTAGGAAAATACATATGGTCATGCTAAAGAACAAATGCTGTAATCTTGCCCTATAAATCAAAGCAAAAGCCCTGAGTCAAACTGGTTATTAAGACAGATGAAATGCATTCTTACTTTTCACAGAATGAACCAACAGAGGAGCTATTTTACAAAGCCCAAATCTGGCATCTGTGGCTTCAGATACCCGCAGATAGATATTCATATATCACGCTTTGCTCTTAGGAATAACCATCTACTAAAATACATTACCTAGTTAAAAACAAGCTGGCTTTTCAGCTAATTTTGCTGTAGTTTAGGTGTTACTTCTGACACTCCTAATGTCTCCATAATTGCTATTGTCATGACCTGTGAGGTTTCAGGATTAAGTTAGTAGCTGTTGTCATTTGAATTTGTTAACACAGTTCCCTGATCCCTTGCATCCTTCCTCCTCCCCACAGTCCTGAAAACAAAGCAAAAGCTTGGAGGGTGTTTATACCCAGGAGAAAACTTTGCTTCACAAAGTCCCCAAAAGATCTAGCACATTCAGATTTAGGTAAGTGATCTGACAAAAAAAAAATAAAATTCCCTTCCTGGTTTCAGGCTTAATTATATGCGCACACACATCTCTTCTAGGTAATGTAAATATCACATAATGAGAATCCAGGTGTTAGAAAAAAGCCATCTGAGTGTTCTGTCTCACCGGCAGTTAGCCACTACAAATTCATATTATTTCAATACATAATGACAGTCCAACCAAAGAGGAAGGCAAAACCCTTAGAAAAACTACTACCCAGTAGTATCCAGCTTTGCAAACTAACACAACTCATAACAAACAAACAAACCAACCAAGCCAAACATTTTTCAGTAGAACATATCAGTTCTCACACCATTTTCCCTTCACAAGTCCACACGCCAAACGGAAGACCTAATTAGCAGAGAAAGGTTATTCAATGGCGCATGAAGAAGAAGCCTGAAGATGCCTGAAGAAGAGAAGGCTGCAAGGGGACCTAATATATATTTACAAATATCTGAAGGGTGGGTGTCAGAAGGATGGGGCCAAGCTCTTTTCAGTAGTGCCCAGTGACAGGACAAGGGGCAATGGGCACAAACTGAAGCACAGGAAGTTCCGTCTGAACATGAGGAAGAACTTCTTCCCTCTGAGGGTGACGGAGCCCTGGAACAGGCTGCCCAGGGAGGTTGTGGATTCTCCTTCTCTGGAGATATTCAAGACCCGCCTGGACAGGGTCCTCTGCAGCCTACTGTAGGTGACCCTGCTTCGGCAGGAGAGTTGGACTAGATGACCCACAGAGGTCCCTTCCAACCCCTACCATTCTGTGATTCTGTGATTCTATGGTGTTCTGGCCATGGTGAAAGTTGTTAGGGTTTGAGGGCAAAGAAAACGTAGTGGTTGGAAAGGGTGAACAGACCTACTTTTTGATACGGGTGTTGTGTTTTACTCTTTCAGAGGTGCTTCTAGTCTTTGTAGATCAATGAGTGGGAGACTGTCATGGTTATGGACACAGCAAGCAATGCTCACACAGGATGAAATTAAGATCATGTGGGCGAGGTCTCCATTTCTTCAGTTTCTTGATCTACGATGTCTGAATTTTATTGAAGACCACTGGGAGGATGTTGAATTTGCCAGATACTTGAATTGAGCTACATTCAATGTTTTGAAAGCTGGAGCAACTATCCTCAAATTGACATTTCAATGTCCGATACCGTAGCTTCTTTATTAAGACTTTTTTGTTGTGATTGTGGTAATATTGTTGACATTCTTGGGAATATAATTTCAGTTTAAAAGTTTGTGCAGAGAACACAAAAAATACCCTCACTGTATGCAATGTCTCTTTTCCTCTTTATTCCAGTTAGTAGAAGTTGCTAAAGGATGTGTGCTACTGCTTTTGGGGAAACATTTCCTTCAACCTTTCACCTCCCAAAGAGAAAAACTTTTTGGAATACACTGAGATCGTTTAACTTACGTACTCACCGTGGGAAGATTCTTTGGCGGGGGATCTGCTCCAGAATCCAGGTCCTAATGAGCTGTTGAGATTAATGACGTGGCAGGCACTGTGCACAGCAGGTGGCAGAAAGGGTCACGTAACAGCAAAGTTTCCTCCTGTTTTGGGGCTTCTAGGAAATAGCCCTAACTTTTGTATTCTCTAGGAATTAGGGCTCAGACAGAAAGACGTGGTTTTTAATGGGACTCAAAGTTGTGGTCAGTTTTAAATTTTACAGTTTTTCTTACTGCACTAAAGATACTTCAAAAGTCATTAAAAGATACACTTTCAGAAGCAACAGCAATCAGAGTCAACTCAAAAGGTGCAAATACCTAATTTATGCTAGCTTCTTGGAACTAGAATTTTTTGTTGTTCAAATTGATTCAAAAGGAACTGGCATTCATGTGTTTCAATTAAGAGAACTATTACTGCATCCAGACTTTTCCATAAGTATTGTATTTTATTTTATTTTTTTCAAATGTGGCAGTACGTAGGATCCAGTTCATGCATCGTGGTCCTAGGTTGCTCAATACAAGGCTAAAATTTAAAAAAAACTTCCACGTAAAGAGTTTACAGTCACATGATTTCAATGGGGAGAGTTTACATATAATTACTCTTGAACATGCAAAACTAAGTCTATGCCTAACACAACTTTAATTTAAAAGACATGCCAAGCCATCACCCATGTGTGTAGGGATAATTTCCAATCATCCTTCATGCAAATGTGTTACTGATTAACCGACATTTAGTTGCTCTCTGACACTAAGTTACCTCCACGTAGGTAATACAGATCACCCTAACCAAGCAGACATTAAGTATCTTGTTCAATTAGGAGATCAAATTTAATTATAGTTACTGAAGCATACACCTCAATGACTTCTCTTGATTCAAAATCCAGCAGAATTTGCATGTACCCATTACTCTATCTGCTTCCTATAAACACTACTATTGTGCCATATCAGTTTCACCTGTAATATATACATTGCGTCCAATATCACATACGGACATGTATGAACATTACTCAGCCTTCTCCATTTCTCTCACTGCTCAGTATGCATTGGTCTCGCAAAGAAGTAACAGCGTTCACCAACTCAGTTTCAGAGAAAAGCCACACGGCTACCAGCTTTGTCCACTGTGTAAGCCTGCAGTAGACTTACTGGCAATACCACACATTCTGTCTGATGGCCTCCTACATAAATGCAAGGCTCCCTCTTGGAGAGTTAAAAACGAAGTACTGAAATTATATGGAGAAAATAACAGATATCACCAATAGCGTTATAGCAAAAGGTATAAAGAGCTAATGGCAGAAGGACTTCTAAAGGCAATTTTTCTCTGGAAACAGACATTGTAGAAACAGTACTGAAAGTGTTACAGTTACAGTGTGAATTAAAGCATTTTTCATTCTCTGGGCTAGTAGATTTTTCAAAGCTTGTTTTGTATTACATACCACATGCTGTTTTAAGTATTTTGTAGCCAGTTTTCTGCCTATCCACGTGCTTAAAACATCTTGAGAAATAAACATTAATTACTTAATTGCTTATTGATTTTGTCAGCATATAATAGTACTTGTTTGCATGGCAACTGATATGCACAAATACTGATTTTCAGAATCTGTCTCCTGTTCTCAGAAACATTTATTTTGTTTTGGTTGCCAGTAAGGCTGACAATATGGTTAGCACTCTCAATAGGCGCTTCACATGATAATAGAGAAGGGGTGCAGTAGTCGTGTCATGGAAGACTCATGTTTCTTTCCCAGCAATGGACGGACGTGAAAAGTGGGAGGACAACATACATAAATCTACAAAGCACCAAAACTTACTTTTATTTTAAGAAACTGACAGCCTCTGTTTGAGATATGAGTGTGCTTCTTCACATTTTACTGGTCCCGTGCTCATCATCTCCTAGCAGCTTTTGTGGGGGAAATTAGTTGTCTAACAGACCCCCTAATTAATGTAACAAACACTTTATAAAGAGTGGGAGGCTTCTACAGTCATTAACAAAAAATGTGGTAAACTGTGTGGGAACTTTCCAGATAAACCAAATTCCAATGTTCAAGCATTTTCTCAAATCTGTATTTACCTTGGGTAACATCTCATACCATGGTAGTCATTTTGCAGATAACTCTCAACAAAATCCAAACAATGCACACAGATATAAAAGAAAACAAAAATAATGTATGCACTAGTGTGCTTGCAGTCAACTTCATTTGCCTTCTGTCAAGACACAAAAGTAAAACTGTGCTACAAGTGTTCAGTAAAGGCTGAGAAGAATACATATCCACGCTTAACAACACGCGGCATGCAATAGCCCAAGCAGATGAAAGCTTCTTGTTTGAATTATTGAGCAGAGGGAGAACTTCCGTTGCACAAGCAAAGATGGAACCTGCATGGGTATTTTTTTGTACGTTTACATGGTCTAAACAAGTACCTGAGAACGCAGTTCAGACCTGTCTTTAAAAGCCACTTGCAGAGGAACTCCAGCATGAGACCTCTGGTTTAAATCCAAATGGGACTAGGATGCCTGTTGTGCAGCCTGGGCAGAACATGGACTCTTCACAAGAAATTTCTGCATTTCTTGTCAGCTGATAGAGTTTTGTTGTTGATTTTAAACTGACTTATAATGAAACTAAGTCTTGGATGGAAAACTTTGAAACAAAACCCAACAGATCTATAATACTATTGTTTCTAAACCAAAACAGCAGAGATTTAGAAGTAAAACAAGGGCTGATGTGAGTCATCTGATTACCAGACTGCTATAATCCACACAATTCCGGCCCCAAACCTGAGTATACATTTTATCCATGATATATATATCTGATATATAAAGCAGCAATAGAAGCAGAAGTCAAAACCTGGGATTTCATTCTCCCTTAGCAAGAGACTATTGAATTACTGTACTTCAAATCCAGTACGACTTCACATTAATTTGCATCTAAACTCAAGAGGTATTTGTTCACTTAGAAAAATTTTTTAGTTCTAAAAAAATTCATGTAGTACAGCAACTACTATAAAAATTCACAACATGGTCCCTATAAACTCAGCTGGAGACCAATACCAAATTCTTTTTAGGAAGGTATAAGAAACTTTTGCTGAAAGGCTGTAAAATATGGATTTATGGAATTTTTTTCTGTGATCAGTCTTGTTACAGACTACCAAACTACATATATTTTTGTTACCTATGCAAGAAGTCCAATTTTAATTAATCACATCCTATTGCTATTTGTACAAGGTTATCACGGATTGACTTTTGATCTTCAACTAATAAATAAGATGTTCAGGACAAAATTCTCTACTGATTTTAATCGTTTATTTCCAATAGTCTGCAACTATTTCAAAGGCTAGTGACACATTTCACTTGCCTTCCTCTTCTGAAAATTAGAGTTCAAGTTTTGTACTGGGTTTGGTGGGGACAAAGTTAACTTTCTTCATAGCAGCTCGTATGGTGCTGTGTTTTGGATTTGTGGCTAAAACAGCATTGACAACACACCAGTGTTTTGGCTGTGGCTGAGCAGTGCTGTGCACAGCTAAGAGACTCTCTCTATTTCCCACGCTGCCCCCTGTGAAGCAAGTGGGCTGGGGGTGAGCAAGGAGCTGGGAGGGGACACAACCGGGACAGCTGACTCAAACTGGCCAAAGGGATATTCCATGCTAGATGATGTCATGTTCAGCACTAAATACTGGGGTAGAGGAAGAAGGGGGTGCAGGGGCTTGGCTTCCAAGTTGGACGTAGCTCAGAAACTGGCCGGGCTTCGGTCTGCTTGTGGGAGGTGGTGAGTGATTGCCTTTGCATCACTTGTATTTTTTCTCTTTCCTTCATTTATTAAGCTGCCTTTATTTTGACCCATGAATTTTCTTGGTTTTGCTCTTCCTGTTCTTTCCCCTCATTCTGCTGGGATGGGGGGAGTGAGCGAGCAGCTCTGTGGGGGCTCAGCTGTCGGATGGGGTCAACTCACAAAAGTTTTCAATGTATTTGCAGCAGGAATTGGGCATTTTGATGTCAAAAACCATGGGCCGATTCCCAAGTCTGCTCAGAAAGAAAGTAAGAAAAAAACGAATTCCAATGTTTGTTCTGTATATTGCCTGTGAACGAGGGATATAATACTGTGGAGAAAAAAACCTTATCTCCCTCCAGCCAATTTATATTTAAATAAAGCTATCTTCAGAAATATGAGTTACAGCTGCCCCCTGAAATAGCTAATTGCTAAGATAAATTAATTCTTTCATGAATAAAGCGATAAAGTGATAAGTTTTCACTGTTTATTGCCATCCATTTCCAGCATCAGTTTGAACACTGGCTTCAAAGCAAATAGATGATTTTCATTAGGCTTCTTCTCTTTAATGTACTGTAAATTCTGTTAATAATAGGGAAGATTTTCTGTGTTTTGTCACAGAATATCTTTTTTCTTTCATGCAAAACTGGTGAATGGATAGCAGTTGTTTTTAAAAAATATAAGAACAGGTTAAAACCTTGTTCCAATCCAAACTGAACATTTCTTGACTTTGAACAGCTAACATAAGCTATCCTATTGTTGATGTTTGTTTCTTTCTCTACTTTCTATCTAAATTGTTAATAACTTACGATATTATTATTAATTTGCAACACCTATGTTTTGTCAAAACAACATTGAGGTACCACAATATGACAACATAAGCACTAATATTAAAAAGGAACACTAGATGTTTAAAAATCCTCCATTACAAAATTATTAAGGGTATATTCAGGCTATCAAGTGTCTGAGCTGGTGAATCTGTTTCCTGAATCTTAAACTCATTTAATTTCTGGTAACACTGCCCATTGTTTGTCAACCAGATTCCTTCATTTACAAGAAAAGATCTTTATGGAAATCATACAGACATTGAATTGTTCCTTTTTTTTTTTTTTAATGCAGACACTACTTTCTAGACAAGGTGGGCTGATGAAACAGTCCTTAGACAAGGTGTAACCAACTAATAGAATAGAATAGCCGAAGCCATAAACTTTGAAGAAAGGTGTTTTGGGTGATGGGAAACGACAGCAGTCCGACTGTACAGGGTGGGCCACAGTGGTTCAAATAGCCCAGCAGTCCCTCAGTCACAATAGACCCACTAAAGGTCACCCAGGGCAGCTCCGGAAAACAGAGCCGTACTTACTCGGAGAAGAACCTTACGTGCTGCACACAAGATTCACTTTGCCGAATGCTATTTAGATGTACCTGAATAAATCAGAATTATCACAAGTGGTGGATATGAAAGGCTTCACAGCAAATATAAAAGAAGGATTCAACTCGGATTCCAAATGGTCACGCTATGCATTGATTAGAAGGGTCAGGGGTTTATATTGGCCACTACATGCTCGGCATGAATTTCCTGTTTTGAAAAAACTTAGGTCAATCACTCATTAGGCATGTATATTATGCTATTTCTCTTCTAGTGAAGAAAATCAAGAAAGAATCTGATAATATTCTACTCTAACTGTCCACTTTTCCGTGTTTTTCAAGTGGAACACGTATCATCCATTAAATGGGCACAGAAATTATTGATGCTGAAAATTAACACCATCACATTAAAGCCATCTTTTCAAAAGGAGCTGGCATGTAGTTGTGTGTGAATGACATTCTTTCTGAAAATATTTGCACTTTTGTTTGTTTGAAGCTTTTTTGTCACATTATTTCTTGTAAAGTAAACAAAATCTACAGGAGAAAACTCCTTGTTGCTTTCGGCGTATTTGCACAAATAGATGAGACCACAGGAAAACAATTTAAGATACTGGATTGGTAAATTAAAATACGCATAACTTCAGGTCGTATTTTGAAAAATATGATCCTCTCTTTTGAAACTTTAGAAAGAAAATGGATAAGAAACATGGAAATTGATGAAGACCATATAGACTCCTCAGTTACAGAGGAAGCAACTGCCTTTTCACTCCTCTGTGTAATTACCATACTATGGTCATTTTCTGGGAAATTATTTAAAATATCTCATGTTAAAATACAGAAAAACTTCCATTACCTAAAGATCTGAATTAAACCTTATCAATGCAGAAAGTGTTATCATTGGCCAAAGGAGCATGATGCTTTTCCTGTGACGAAAATTCCCTTCCCCATTACAGTCCACTCTTCTCCTGTGTCTTCATGTTGTAGAACTCAGTAGAGACGAGAACTAATTAATTTCATTTATACCACAGGATTTTGCAGGCCCTCTATTCTGGGCAACTCTTGCTTAGTGTGGTTTCAGTCCACTATTCGTAATGCAAATGACTTGCAACTTGAGAGTAGTGGGAAACTGTACCAAATCTCCCAACGTGTGAGAAATTAGCAAGTGTTACTTTTCTGTTCTATATGCAGCACATACTCAAATTTACATTCCTAATTTTTTTGCTTTGATATAAAAAGCATACTCATGCTCTTTGAAAATAAGAAAATAAAATATTTAAAGACAAAACCAGAGGCACCTTGCATTCACTTTGAATTACAATTTACATTAAATAATTTTCTGAAGGCAAAAAATGGGGAAAACCTGCATAATTTATTCAACATAGATGCTGATTTTATAAGTGAACAAGTATGTGAGCAAAAGTAGCTCTGGAGGAACCTAACCTCCAAGGATGTTGAATGTGAATGCCATGAATTGTTACAAATTTTGAATTTTTTTCTTATAAGGATATATAATAGCCTGTATCTAAGACTATAAATGTCATTTGTAAAAGGAATCTGTGTACTTTCTGGAAAAAATAATAGAATACCTACAAGCATTGGGAAGACACTGCTGACAGAATGAGAATACACCAGGAATGTTCCAGCACAGTCTCAAAAAAGTAGACTGGAGTCCTGAAAAAGAGAAATAGCAGTGTCTTGGCATGGGAAGCCATCTGAGGTGTCAGTTACCCCTCGTATAGGACATATGGTTTACGTTTTCTGAGATACTACTACTTTCTGACATCAATGATGAACACAGGAGAAGTGGGAGCTGAGGCAAAAAGGAGCACTAAAATCTGTCATAGAAAGGGGAGAATGACTGAAAGCAAAGAAAAACCTCAGCCCAGTCTGAAGCCATTGCACACAGAGTATTTGAAGAGGCTGATACCTAGCCTTCAATTCTGCTTGTGCTAATGAAAAGCTTTGAGTTGGCATGAACACGACTGCAAGTGCCCAGTTGTCACAACGCCCCAGAGCATCAGGCTTGCTGTAGGATGCTTAGTATTAAGGGCAGCATCTTGAGGCTTGAGGAGTCAAGTTGTATAATACAACTAGTTCTGACACCAGTTTCCAATTCGGTATATATTTACTTTGCATGATGCTGGTGGCGATATTTAAACAGCACATAGCTGGAATTACCTCCATAATATAAAATGGAAAATGCATTGTTTTGAAGAACACATTTCACACCTAGGATAGTCTCTTAAAGCACTATATTAAATGATCGTTTATTTTTTGACACGCAGAGGTAAGCAACTGCATTCTATACTCAACAGCAGACCATGCACAGAACTGCCAAATACAACACATTTCCTTGAGAAAATAAATATTTATTGGAATTATGGGTACCTAAACTATCAGTGTTAAGTGTCAGTTGCTTGATAGAAAAGAATGAAATAAGTAAGAAAATGTCCTATCAAGGTGAAATGAAGTGTTGTCTTCTCCCTTGAAGCAAAAACCTGGAGTGTGACAGTTTGTTTCAAGATGAGCTAAATGGTGTCTTTAGATTTAATCTTATAGGTGCTTTCAGTAAAATTAAGTTTTATTGACAGAGATCTGATGAAACCTTAACTGGAATAAAATGTACATCTGTGGTGGCTAGAAAGATTAATTCAGCGAAAGGATACCAGGATGATGAAAGCTTGGTTTGTCTAGCCGAACAAGTCAAATACTGAGAACTGCATGTGCTGTGCTGAAGTGCATCGTGGAAAAAGAAATGAGCTGCCTTTAAGCTTCATCTACCTCTGTTTTAAATGTCACTATGACTATCAAGCAAAACGTATGGATCGTGAGTCAAAACTCAACTAGGTCACACAACAGAAAAAGAAAAGCTATTCAAATTGGAGGACAAGGCTGGAGAATGACCATATATGAATTGTTCATGGGTAATTTCAAACCTGAAGTTAAGAGAAGAAATCAAGCTTCTAGGATTGCCCTGTAAGAGTAGCAGAAGCACAAACAAGTGGTGGTGGTACAGCTCCCCCCCGCCCCCGTCAGTCCCAGAACTAGCTAACCTTGCATCCTTGCTCATAATGAGCAGGCATGACCGGCCATTATCTCAAAATCCTGGAGATGCTACAGCTGCCTCTTTGCTTTATTCTGGAATTGTCGGTGACATGTGTTTCTAGCTGTCAATGTTATCCTTTCTGTGCCCCCACCCAGGCTGTTCTTAGAATTTGCTACATGTGGAGTGATGTAGGGTCTCCTGAAAGCCAGATGGATCCAGGTTGAATTTGCACAATGGTACTCAAACCTTCCTTTCTTGGGACATGGGGCAGAGACTGGTCCTATTTAGAACCAGCTCTGGTCAAACAGGGTTATTGTACTGGCTCTACACCACGGAAAACTAATTTCCAAATTTATTTTCAGGTAGCTCATATTTGGCCAGCAGTTTTTCAAAGTCACATGCTATATAAATCTTCACAAGCTTCTGTGAATTTATCCAGAAATGCAATTTCTCTTCAACAGAAGTCATTTACACACCTGAAAGATGTATAGGAATTTACCCTTTAAGTTGCACATATTATTCACCTGTTATTTGTATAGATACAGGCATTGTCTGACCAATGTCATTTTAAATCTTAAAATATTTAATCTTCCATGTCTTCCCACACTTCTCAATGTAGTCCGTTTTCTGGCATTGGCAATGAAAGCACATTCAGACCCAATTCCAAATCCTTGCCTCCCTTCTTATTTTACTTCAGTAATAATTGTAGTGTAATTTGAAAATACAGATTCATGATAATTTCAGAGCTGGGAACTAGTACCATCTCATATTGTGGCTTCTGAGGTTTGGAAGTCCCCATGTAGAGCCTGAACCGATTAAAGTGCATTCAGTAGGTTTGTCATAGCCATCAGTAGGAGCACAAGGGGGGTCAAATGAGCAATAATGTGGTATCATCAGAAAAATATTCCCTGATAGAATAGTCAAAACATCCATGAATGAATAAAGTTTATAACACTGTACACTGCCAGTGAGAGACAAAGCCCATACCAGAAGAAGCAGAAGCCTATTATACTATGTATATGTATACATGTGTATGCTAACTATTCACAGAATCACAGAATGGTAGGGGTTGGAAGGGACCTCTGTGGATCATCTAGTCCACAACCTCTGCCAAAGCAGGGTCACCTAGAACAGGCTGCACAGGACCTTGTCCAGGCGACTTCTGAACATCTTCAGAGAAGGAGAATCCACAACCTCCCTGGGCAGCCTGTTCCAGGGCTCAATCACCCTCAGAGTGAAGAAGTTCTTCCTCATGTTCAGACGGAACTTCCTGTGCTTCAGTTTGTGCCCATTGCCCCTTGTCCTGTCACTGGGCACCACTGAAAAGAGTCTGGTGCCATCCTCTTGACATCCACCCTTAAGATCTTTATAGGCATTTATAAGACCCCCTCTCAGCCTTCTCTTCTTCAGGATGAACAAGCCCAGCTCCCTCAGCCTCTCCTCCTAGGAGAGATGCTCCAGTCGCCTCACCATCCTCGTAGCCCTCCGCTGGACTCTCTCCAGTAGCTCCTCATCTTTCTTTCCTGTGAAATGTTGGGGTTTGTGTGGGGTTTGTTTTAATTTTTCCAGTCAAACTCAGGGAGGTGAACTGCAGTAAAGCAGATGAAATTTTTCACGTAGTTGAGAGGGAAAATACCAGTGTAAGGTTATTCTGATCTGCCACCAGCATTATCTTCTCTGTGTGAATGCAAAGATTAATTTACAGTATTTTGTGATACATAACCTCTTGGTATCCATAAAGGTTCTTATGTGTTCACATAATCGACTTAATGAAGAGAACATCTTTCTGAGATTATTACATCACTGTTTCAGAGCCAAATGCATTAAACAAAATGGAAATAATGGCTGCCAGCTACACTCAAGTCATCGCCAACTACTTCTGATATGATTAGCTATGAGAAATATGTACCACCCAGAGAGAAAAAAAATCTGCCTAATCTTTGGGATTATCATTTCCTGATTTGACGGACTAGACAGCGAGGCGAGTGGCAAAACACTGATTCACTTCATTTAAATATTTCAGCACTGTGTCACTTTTAATTTGAGTAGCCATCAGTAAAAACACAAAGATTAGATTTTTCATAGAGATAAAACCACTTCAAACTTTTATGCCTGCAAAAACAAGAAGAGTGAATTTGAAAGGCAGCAAAATGCTGGGTATGCACTTGGTGTAATTTCTATTCTTTAGAGTTTTTACTCTGATGTCTGGATTTCAGTGGAGATCTCCATAGCGAAAAGCCTTCGCATTTGCTGCCGATTTTCTTCAAAATTTTCCCTAGAATGAAGGAAGTTGCTAGTCCAGGTTTTCTTGTACCAAAGCATACGAAAATTTCCTTGGAAAAGGGGATCGCAGAGTGGTTGTATCCCATTCAAACTGATTTTTAACAAATAGTAGTGGACTTGTCAAATACTTGGGGGATGGGGGAAAAAAAGTGCTTATTCAGACCCTGAGAGCGACCATAAGAGCTCATTCTCAGACCTGTCCAGCTACTCACAGGTGACTGCTCTGCATCCATAACCAGCCTGACACAGAAAGTAACACAACCATCTTCTTGGGAACAAAACCTGAGCTAATTAGCGCTTTGGGCCAGAGATGCCCACAGAGACAGTGAGCAGGACAACCTGGGACTAAGGGAATTCACAGGAGTTAACCCAGGCTTGGCAGAGCCACTTGTGAGCCAGAACTAATAAATTCTGCTGGACTTTAGCTGATTCTGCGTGGAGCTACTTGTTTCTCTATTCAATGCAGTTTCTTGTTTACCTTTGCAATTCAGATTATTAGTTCTTTTCCAAAACCTGGAAATAGGAGTCAACTATACAGAGATTAATCATGCCATTTTTTTCATCTTTATTACAGGAGAAGAAACTGCCAGAAGTGTTTGTATCCTATGAGAAGTTTGCTGGTTCCCTTATTATCCTGCAGTTCCTCTCTGCATTTTTCCAGTTTAAATTCATCTTCTCAAAACATGCTTGACAAGTTTTGTACAAGCTTGTATATAATTAACCAATACATACAAATTTTTATTTTCATCTATTTCCAGAAAGTGAAATCTCTTTTCCACTTCATGGAAAATGTTTTTTCTGGTTTCTGGAAGTAATAGTTGTTAGGAAATTACATTTTATGCCACTATATTTCATTCCAACATTTTTCATTAATCAAGAACTTAAAACTCTGACACTGTGTATAAACCTCCATTGTGCAAAACCACTGTAAAAAATGGTAGCGAGTGATGACTGTGCAAACAAGTTCATAAGAAAAGCCAACACCTGATGGACAAAAAATGACCAGCAGTGTGTCATAATTGTAAGCCCTATGACATGTGTGAAAAAAATAATCAGCCACTGCAGCAGGCTATTTCATTTCATCATAGACGGTTGATTGTGCAGTATTTTTATTTATGAACAGGTAATTACGGGATGTGACATTGAAGGTGGTGGCTTACTGAAGAAGAGTCATTCGTTGTCTTTCTAATGTGTGTGTAGTGCTCACAGACAATCATTTTCTCAAATGTGAGTGTTTTCTCAGTAAGTTGTAATATCATTATATGTAAGGAACAGTGACTTTTATAATGCCACTCATGTTTCTGGATATGTTTGTCTTTCACAGAATCACAGAATCACAGAATAGTAGGGGTTGGAAGGGACCTCTGTGGGTCATCTAGTCCAACCCCCCCGCCGAAGCAGGGTCACCTACAGCAGGCTGCACAGGACCTTGTCCAGGCGGGTCTTGAATATCTCCAGAGAAGGAGACTCCACAACCTCCCTGGGCAGCCTGTTCTAGTGCTCCGTCACCCTCAGAGAGAAGAAGTTCCTCCTCATGTTCAGACGGAACTTCCTGTGCCTCAGTTTGTGCCCATTACCCCTTGTCCTGTCACTGGGCACCACTGAAAAGAGCTTGGCCCCATCCTCCTGACACCCACCCTTCAGATATTTGTAGGCATTTATAAGGTCCCCTTGCAGCCTTCTCTTCTTCAGGCTGAACAAGCCCAGTTCCCTCAACCTCTCCTCGTAGTGGAGATGCTCCAGTCCCCTCACCATCCTTGTAGCCCTCCGCTGGACTCTCTCCAGTAGCTCTTCATCCTTCTTGAACTGGGGAGCCCAGAACTGGACACAGTACTCCAGATGAGGCCTCACCAGGGCAGTGTAGAGGGGAAGGAGAACCTCCCTTGTCCTGCTGGCCACACTCTTCTTGATGCACCCCAGGATCCCATTGGCCTTCTTGGCAGCCAGGGCACACTGCTGGCTCATAGTTAACCTGTCGTCCACCAGGACACCCAGGTCGCTCTCCGCAGAGCTGCTCTCCAGCAGGTCCACCCCAAGCCTGTACTGGTGCATGAGGTTGTTCCTCCCCAGGTGCAGGACCCTGCACTTGCCCTTGTTGAACCTCATCAGGTTCCTCTCTGCCCAGCTTTCCAGCCTATCCAGGTCACGCTGAATGGCAGCACAGCCTTCTGGTGTATCTACCACACCTCCCAGTTTGGTGTCGTCAGCAAACTTGCTGAGGGTACATTCTAACTCTTCATCCAGGTCGTTGATGAAGAAGTTAAACAAGACTGGGCCCAGTACTGACCCCTGAGGGACACCACTCGTCACCAGCCTCCAACTAGACTCAGCGCCGCTGATGACAACCCTCTGAGTTCTGCCATTCAGCCAGTTCTCTATCCACTTCACCGACCACTCATCCAGCCCACACTTCCTCAGCTTCCCCAGGAGGATATCATGGGAGACTGTGTCGAAAGCCTTGCTGAAGTCAAGGTAGATAACATCCACAGCTCTCCCTTCGTCTACCCAGCCAGTCATGTCATCGTAGAAAGCTATCAGATTGGTCAGGCATGATTTCCCCTTGGTGAATCCATGCTGACTACTCCTGATAACCTTCTTTTCTTCCGTCTTTCATAGTTTCATTACAACTTCTCAATTACACGAATGCCCATTATATTTAAGGCCACAACCTGGATCTGTAGATTCCAGGCAGACACAGTTTTCTGTACCTTTCAGGTGAGAAGAGAATATGCTTTCTGGAAGGAAGTACAAGCTTGTAAAAATGAGAGAGTTTTTCTTTCTTTACTCCACAGAGAATATGGATTTTTTTTTTTACAAATAAGCACAACACTGAAAGACGGCCTTAAAACTAGTCAAGCATGTCTATAACTCCTGGAAGAGTTCCCAATGCTTTCTCATTGGCTACTACAGCATATAAAAAAATCTACTGAACCACAAAAATGATGATGGAGAAATACAGTCTACTTAGACTCGCTTCTGGACTTCAAAATATTATAAGAGCTGTTCACAGTCATTATAGAGAACACAACAGGTGGAAAATAGCATGATTATGAGATTAACACATTCCAGTTTTCTTTACTGTTTCTAGATTCAACAAAAGCTTTTCTACGTTTCATTTTCAGATGTTTTCTTGTATTACAAATGTAATTAATGTAGTCTTAGATTGATATAAAATTTGACTATGACTTTAAATACATTATTGTGTTAGCACGTATTAGTATCAATATCTTGCTGTATTAGTAGATATTTTTGTATCTAATTAAGAGAATTAATTCAATTATAATTAATACTTTTTATATTTCTGGGATTTCTCTTATACAACATCTGTATTGCTGATGCTCCAGGCACTTAGTTTATTTTTGCTTACCATGTATGACACTGATGTCATCATGCCATCTTGTACTTAAGAATTCAATCTCATGGATATTTTTAGTGTAATAAACATCTTGTACACTGTCAAATATTTGTACCAATGCAAATAAATCATTATCTCACTACAGGTCAGATTGTTGGACAGCAAGGTATTATTTTTGCTGAATGTAAAGTTTTGTACCTCAGCTACTGTAGAGATTACTTTTTCCAACACTTTGACTCTCTACCCAACATTTTGAAGGAGTGTAGGATGGGAAATAGGAATGTTAAAATAGTCTCTTAAGTTTTCTCCTTGGCTGCTTCTACCCAGCCAGCCGATATCACCATATTGTGTGTCAATCTCCAAACACAAGTGAAAGTCTGGGGTGGCACTTTCTGGTTTGTCAAGGAGTTCCACGTACACCACACAGTTTATGTAACCCCATGAGAGCTCCTGCAAACCAAAATGATGCACCAATGAGCAAGGCCAGTGACATCAGAGCCTGTGGCTGCCATTCCGAATACAGTCTGTAGTCACAAGGCCTGTGCTGACTATGCCTCTATTAAATGGAAAATAACTAGACAAAGCTAACAGCAACTGGGAGTGCGAAATAGAAATATAATCTAGTAACAAGGTGTCATAGTTTAACCCGGCAGTTGTCAACTACGCACTAGACAACTGCTCGCTCACCCATCCCCTGAGTGGGAGAAAAGGACAAAAGGGGAAAAGTCGTAGGTTGACAGAAAGACAGTTCAACAAGGCAACAAAGGAAAAATACTAATTCTATTAATAATAATAATGATGATAAGAACGATGATGATGAATATGCAAAACAAACCATATACAACACAATGTGCTCACCACTCAATGACCTATTCACAGTCAGTCCCTGAACAGCAATCACAGAATCTGGAAATCACACATTTCACTAAATTCCAAAAAAAAGTTCAAACTCACGGACAAGAGAGGATTCAAACTCATGGAAAAGAGAACTAAAAGATAGCTTCCCTCACCCCAACCAAGCCTGATTCATTAAATGAGTATGACGTCTATGGTCTGGAATATTTCCACTGGCCAGCTTGGTTAGCTGCCTGGCTGTGCTCCCTCCCAGCTCCTGCACACCTGCTCATTAGCCAAACAGGGGAGATTGGAAAAAGTCCTTGACTTCATAGCAACAACTGAAAAGATCAGTGTTATCAACACTCTTCTGGTACTAACTCCCAAACACAGCAGCTACTGGGAGGAAAATTAACTCTCTCCTAGCCAAAACCAGAACACAAGGGTAAAAATTCTTGGGAAGAAGGAGGTGCTTCACTGCTCCAAATCAGTATTTTTGGATGATGGCATGTTTCCTAATGCTGTACAGTGATGTCAAAAGCAGCTTATCCACAAACACCGACTGTTTGTCATGAGTCTCTGAAATTATGCTTATTTCAGCAATTAGTGCCTAGCTCCTTCAAGAAAACACCAAACTTAGACTTGAGTGGTATGAACAAGTGAAGCATCAAGCCTGTTGAAGAAAACAATTAATCAGTGATTAACGCCCAAAGCCTGGAGTATGAAAATATTTAGTAAAACAGAGAGAGAGAGAGAACTGACTTTCAGGATCCATCTCTTCCACTGGCAAGATTACCTTGCCTATGATGTGTTTAGTGGCATGTTCCGATTCAGTTGATTCAGCAACTGGATGTTTTAAGTGCTGATTGCAGCACATACTAATAACAAAGTGCTATGCTTGCTATATCTGTGCAATACATATTTACTATTACATGTATTTACTATCAAAGATTAAAATATATTTCATAGAGTTGCAGCATCTTTGCCTCTGTCTTCCATGCTGAGCCTCAGTTCCACAGCACAATGATTGTCATCGTAGCAATGCAGTCCATTTGGTACCTAAACCACATGAACACCCAGCTGTACACACAAACATGAATTTAGAGGTGTAACACTGATTTGTTGGAGTTAATCTGTATCACAGCCTAACATACATGGTGGCAAGAGGGAAGGATTAAAGACCAACAGAAATGTGATCAAAATCTCCAGCTATGACTCTTGGTGAGTACCCTGTAGGTATTCAGCTGAAGTAACATCTAGTGTTCTCTTGCATAAAAAAATCACTATATTTTTATACAACATGCATTTGGTAATTAACATGTTTTTAGTTAAGATGCTTAGTGTCATATCTTATCCATTGTTTAAAGTTTTCTAGACACAGAGTGAGATTATAAAGTTTCCCATATACAAAAAGTGGGAATCTTTTGCAGAGACTGAAATGAATCAGAACCTCCTCTTAACAGGCAGAATTTTTTTTCCAATTGTCATAAGACCTGCAGCATTTACCAGTTACCATTTTGGCAGCTGAACCAGATGTGCATTAAAGTTATTTTCTTATATCCAAATGATTAATTAGGCTAGTACCATATTGTCTCATCAAGCAGAGAAACTAGAGATAGTTTACCACGTTTATAAACAAATTTGGAATACATCAGACTTCTGCTTAGTCTTTTGCACCTTTCTGGCCTATGACATTCAGATTTTGCTTCTACCTACCTATTTGCTAGTTACTTTTCCATGCAAACACCCTGAGTATCCTAGCGGGCACTTAAATTGTTAAGATGTTACTTTAGGTAAAAGAAACGGTATCACACCCACTTCATTTCCCTTTATTTACCACAGACCATTAGACACAGAAGCCAAATTTACAGAGGATTATAGAGGGCCTGTATATTATTCTTGGTCCTATTTTTCAGATAAAGGGTTTTCTAACTCAACGTTTCTTAAGGAAAAATTTCGTAGGGTTTTTTCCTTCCTGGACTGCAGTCTAGGATTACTAATGACTGCTGCTTGGTTGGAAAGTTTCTCTGCTTCTCAATACATCTTTAGCATGACGTGTCAGAAATTTAAAAAACTACCATTACCTATGTAAAGCTATAAAAGCATCTTTCAACACACAATAGTGGGAAAACAACTATTAATTTCAAGCTATCCTCAGTGATCAGTACTACTGCCGTTATAAAAATCACTACTGTTCATTAGTGCACTACTTGGTTCACATTAGTTACTGTCACAGGCATCCATGTTTTGTTTAGAACAGACTCTCCTTGTTATGTTCGAATCACTGCAACATACGGCCCCAATCTAAATGTGTGTGGTATTATTCGCCTGGGCATGACTTTATGCACTTTCAATAGTACAGGAAGACACCTGCACAAGGTCCTTAGGCTGCATGCTGGTCCTTTGATAAGACTGTGAAACAGTTTACCAGCACACGGTAATCACCAAGACTGGAACTGGGCAACCTAAAACCTTAGAAAAAAAGACTTTATTTTTGCGGGGTGGGGTAAAAAAAATTTTCAAGGGAAAATTCCACAGTATGACCCATGGATTCATCAAATTTGAAGTATATCTCACTTTTTGTGTGTGGAAGTATACACATATGTATATATATAATGACAGGCATTTAGCTCTGTATCTGTGTTTAGGGGGTCTTTGTCAGTGTGGTGTGGAGGGAAAGAGGGAGAGGATTCCCCAAGGCTGTAACCAGCCCTGGCAGCCCCAGGCAATACTGTAACACCCAACCAAACAGAAACCACACTCAGGCCAGCCATCTTAAACATCCATCGCTAATAAAAAAAATAGTAAAAAATAGATTATGTTAAATGCATTAAAATGTATAGCATTAAGGAGCAGACCAGACTGCAACACAAAGGTCTTACTTCATTGTAAATGCAAGGAGACTTAGCCCTTGGTGGAATTAAGGTAAGCCACCTGAGGACTTTTTTTTTTTCTTAAACAGAAAAATGCGTGCATACAGATACTTGCTGCTGATAGTTTACACAACAGATTACATTCAGTAAATATTATTCCACATCTGGGCAAAGAACTTAGTATCCTCTTGTTTACTTTCATTAGCCAGAATTGAATGAATCAAATACATGGGCTGTAAGACAAAATTCCCACAAAAACATTCACTACTCCAGTGAATTTACTACTTCTACTTCAACCAACTGAATTTCTAGCAGAGTATTTGCTCCCTTTCTCTGACATTTTGAAAGCCAACTTTTTGTGCTTCTTTTTATCATTTTTGTCTGCAAAAGTGAGAAATTTTGTCACAGTTTAAAGGGCTCAAAACAAGTACTAGCCCAGATACTTAATTCAGATTTCTGTAATTCAAAACAGCCTGAATCTGAAATGTTGCAGATGGTATGGAGGAGGAGAAGTATCGTTTTGGCTGCAGAATCACATTTAAGACTTCTCTTTTTTTCTTTTTCGCTAACATAATCGAGTGATGGGATGAGGCTCTTGGGTCTACTGCTCTGTCCTCATTCTTTCCTGCTTCTTTTGCTCCATATCATGTGGGTGTGCCAGGGTTTTTCCTTGGGAATGAATCTAGCAGAGAAGATGAACGATGGGCTGTCATTCAGATGGAAGACAGAAGGTCCCAGAAAGACAGGTAGACGGTCTCCACAGACGGACCATCAAAACGGGATTTCTTCTTAAAATACAGCGAGCTTTATCCCCAAATCACAAGCATACAAGTTTAGCATGCTATGCTTTTAACATGGCCAGAAGTATGATTTCAGGTAGTAACCACAGGAATAAACAGGCTATCAAGGTAACTAGGAAATCCTAACCCAACACATAAGATTCACCAACTACATTGTGATTATTCAGCTAATATTTCCTATCAACAACAACCCCACCACTCCTCAATCTGCATCTCTCTTCACCCTGTCACAATGTTGCTAGTGCTTTGAAAACTCAATATATGCCATGACAAAACAACTTTGTACTACCTTCTTTTCCCTTGAAACTGCTACTTATCTATTTTTATTTGATGATCTTGAATCAAATAAAAGTGACAGATATCTAACACAAAATTATTAATCATTTCCCTGTTAGTCCACAGATCAATTTGAAACAAGAAAGTGGCATCAGCTACTACCACAGTAGCCAATAAAAGGTAGTGAAAATGTTGTATTTCCATCAAATCTATTTATCATACTAATTATTTTCAAACTGCATTGCCATGGAGATGATCCTCCTAAAATCACCTGAATTAATGAGGTTGGCAATTAACTTTGTTTACCTCATTTCAAACTGATCCTTAGGTTTTAACACTTACTGATTGGATTCTGCAACCTTTGTGTCATCTACTTTGGAGTAATCTGTAACCAACTTTCACAACCTTCTGACAATTTTACTGGGTAACCGCAGATACAGAAAATCTTTTTCTCACAAGACATTCTTGAGAGAAATAGGTACATAAGTGTCTATACTCATATAGCCAAAAGTTATGCATAATTGCTGACATTTTTTCAGAGCTTTTTTTGCCAAAAAACCAGAATGATAATCAATGCCAACAGTTGGGTTTCTATGGTCTGATGGTACAGACCATCTTGGGAAACAGAAACTGTCTTTACCCCTTCCCCAATACTGATTCGTGGCATACGTAACTGGAAAACCAAGTTGTCAAAAGGTGTTATCTAGGGCAAAGGTAGGCAAATGCTGCATCTGTTGAATGCAGTGGTCTTACTGATGTAAAGTTGCTAGGCTTTCATAGCCACCATCATTCATCTTTATAAGAAGAAAAATTCTGTAACCCAATTCACATTGCAGCTGGTGTAATAGAGGCTGTTTATGAACTTTTCCCTAGGTTTGCTGAACGCCTGTTGACAGATAATTTGCAGGCCAGAACAGTGACAGTAGTTGTATTAGCTGCCAAATTACTCTTATACACCCTTTATTTATGACCTTATGGCTTTATGACCTGAGGATATAGATTATTCCCTTCCTTCAGTCACTGTAGACTTTCACCATTTGACACATCTGTTGAATTCTCTGAAGACAAACTTTTGGCCCTTGTACTCTATTTCATGTCTGATGAACAGCTATGGGCTACAACATAAATCAGCTCCTGAGTTTAATCCTTAAATCAAGTGAGATATCTTCGAACTATTTTGACAGTGGAGATGTTTACTGCTAGCTCAGTAATCGTTTTGATTTTCACGCACTTTTATAACTGCTTTGTATTAGTGTAGAGCATTAAAAAATATTATGCACAAAACCAAATTAAACTTTCCTGAAGCAGTTATTCTATCTGATCTCAAAAGATTTGTGGATTTTTTTTAATCTATATATATATAACACATGGAGGTACACACAGATTTGATTTTAAATTCCGTGCTGCAGTTTTGCAGGATTTTTCTCTCTCTCTTTCTTTTGTTTTCTCTCTCTCTCTCCCCGAGTTTAGCAGCAAATCTAATAATGCTTGGGTAATATAATGATTTAGTGTAAGTCATTCCTGCATGAGTCTTACTTAATTTTAAAGTAGCAACATATCCAATTTATACCAAATAAATGTGTTGTTTCTGCATTTCACTTCTCTTGGAGCATTTCAGGGATTTCAGTTTTGTATTCTTTTGAGAAGTAAGGAAAATCTTTTTACTTCAGCTGTTTGAAAAATTCAAGAAGTATAGGATGTTGAGAAGTATAGCTTGTCTATCATGGTAGCTCTTAAAGAGGAATAGAATGTATATTTGCATAAATTACTTGCTTTATAGGAGTCTGCATATAACCAGAAATAAACACTTCTGAGGTATCAACTTCAGACTTAAGCTTAAGTGACTGCAGTATTAAATTACAGTGCTAGCACCCACGGCTGCTAAAATGCAAAACCAAATGTGTATTCGGTTATAAATTTTACATCTCCTACTAACAAGTAAAAAAAATTCTCCCCATTTGCAGAATCATAGGAGCTTTTTGACCTATTGATTGGCTGGGATTCCTCAATTTTCCCCACACTGTTTTTGAACAATGTTTGATCATGGATGAAATTCCCACAAGAAGAATCTGCACCAGAGCTGAGAATGCTTCTGCTTCCATCTGCCCAAGTCAAACATATTTCCAGATAGATTTGGCCCAAACAATAGTGCAGATCTAAGCACTAGAATTTGGTAGTAGGTTACACCACTGCCAATACCTTTCCCTCACCTCTGCCCAAGCTACACAGACTGATATCTAAATGCACATTACAAACTGTGTAGGATTTCTTGAGTTCTATCCAGGATCAAAGCCTTACAGAATTGCTTTCACCATCACAGAAGTAGGAGCAAAAGCACTGTCTAATGAGATAGTTAGGAACTGGCTCCTTGCAGCCAAAATAGTTTTTCATAGTGATGCAGTTCACAGTACTACTAGACGCTTGCACTCAAGGAAGCGGACCCTACATTGTTCCCACTGGAAGTTGTTACATATACTGGAGAGCATGTACTTAAATGTTAACTACTTGCAAGCACTTTGCCAGAAGGGTTTGGAAGGTTAAATTGCACATAATATGAGAAAAATTTTAGCCCAAGAATGCTGAATGATCTGGAAACTCACTTGATTATATCAGATTCTGGAAATAGTCTTTTTTTCTTGGTGTTCTCACAGAGAGATGTTTATCTCCTTTTGGAGTTGGAAAGTTTTTCCCATCCTAAATTAAAAATAACCAAAAAAGCCCCTAGTAAATCCATCCTACTGCAAAGTCTCTGATGATTCCATTTAACCCGGGATGAAAACTGATACTAAAAATTCATTGTTGTTGGGGTCAGCAATCATTTATCTGAATGAAACCAATTTGTGTCATACATATACTGTTACTAAGGACATTAGCTATCTGCCTGGTTTCTAGTTTGGGTGGCAAAAATGGACATATTGTATCTCTACCCAGCAGAGAGCTCTAAACTGTCTGGCAAGCTCTGTTACGCGTTCTTGTACACATCTGCCAGTTCCCACATAGTAACCATCATCTGCACTGGCCAAGACAGTAAATCAAAATAATTCACTTGCAGGTTTCTGGAACATCCTTCAGGACAGCTGTCACCCACTGAATTTTAAAATACAGGAATTATTGGTATTAAAGCATTGGCAAGTCTTTTATTACTGCCAAAAGCGATGATGGTAGGTTGATAGCTGATCATATTTGTCTGCCAAAAACTAACTAAAATGAAAGTAAGAACATTTGGCAAGTAAAAAAAAATATTACCTAAGCAATAGTTGAAAATTCTTCATCTATGTTACACGTGATGTTACACCACAGAAGCCAACAGTCTAACTTTGGTTGTTCTAAAGAATATTAACCTAAAAGAGTGCTTAAATATCAAAGATATTAAAAATAATAGGTATTTTATAAAAAGAAAAAAAGCAAAATGCTTCAAAAATACTAGCCATGCAATGTTAAGCATTGTAAATAAGTAAGGTCATTCATGTATTTCCCTCACTGTAAACCTGCACCCCAAGGGAATGCATCTCCTTTTCTGTAATCTGTATGAACTCTGAGAATCTAAAAGAAAAGAGATACTCGAGTTCATGTCTTAGGACAACTAGTGTCCCAATAAATAAAGAAAAATTTCTAAATTTCTCCTGAAAGACATTCAGGCAAAGTATAAACCTATTTTTCAGCAGACTGAAGAGCCAAGTTCCTCTCTGAGGTTTTACTGTGAATTTCTAGAAGGTTTTGGTATTGTACACTGCTGGCTTTAACCACTGGAATGTGTTTTCTGGTTTTGTTACTAAATGACAGTTGCCAGAGTTTGTTTCTCTGAGTTCTTTCTGTGATTTTCCTACCAAAGACAGATTAAGAAAGACTTGATTAACAGAGGAAAGCAAACTCATTTATCCATCATGACCACAGATAACTGATTCGGCAAAAGATTAGATCATCCTCCAAAAATGAGCCAGTAAGAACTGAAAACAAGGATTGAAATATGTTACATCTGTGCAAGAAAAGGAATTTAGTTAACTGGGTGTTGTGTATATGCTCAGCATTTCATAAGCCAGATATTGATGCCAAACAACAAATACGAACAAAACCAGAAGAGTTGCACCAAGTTCTAACAGCCTTTGTTAACAAACCAGCTACAAAAAATGTCCACAAACTGTCTAAAATTTCTTTAGAAACTTGTTCCAGTTCATCTTGTGAATTCAGTGCATGTGGTTATCTGCTGTGTTTATTTCTTGTACAGACATTCAATTCAGATCACATCTCCCACATCGGAAATATACAGAAGATCGAAATTCTTGCAGAAGAGCTTCTTATCTAGGAGAACAGAGGAAATGCTATCCTCTGAATTCCCAAGGGACACTGATCACCAGGGCCTTCGAGGCAAAAGCGCTCTGCCTGACTGCTGGCTCCCGGACCCCCTGACTCCTGCCAAGAAGGAACGCTTCCAGGCTAACCAGCCTGTCCTCTCTCCTTTGTTTCTATCTCATCCACTGCACCAGAGAAAAACATCTTATTCCTTTCTAGACTCCTTCAGAGTTATGTTGACCAGTTCTACAAGATCGAGGGAATGTAGATATGTTTTTCCGGTACTTTTAGTGTACTCTTAGTATGAACCTTTCATATAGGTTGTTTTGAAATTTGTCTCATTTTGTCTGTTCCCTGTGAGTATTCTTTCTTAATTTGATTAACTGCTTTGCTAGTTTGAGTAAACTTTAGTTCCTACACTATATTGGCACTCTGGCAGCTATTCGCACGAGTACCTTTAGGACACCACATATTTGTCATGCGAAAGAATAAGAGCATTTGTATGACAATGTAAACGCATGTTTGGTTTTTGCATTGCATTGAGCCATAAAGGGACAGCTTACCCTTACTAGTATCTGGAACTGCATTCTCAAACTTTCTTCATAACAAACGTTGTCCTGTTACTATACTTAGTGTGATATATAGCCTTATTATTACTGGCTAAGATATGTTGTCTTGTTATTTTATATCATAGACCTCTGTTAGGTGCTATCATTTGTATTTCATCCATTTGGATTAATTGTAGTTTGTTCACGTTATGGTTTGGCTGCGGCCGGCAACAAAAGTGCCATGCGGCCGCCCCTCCCCGCCGCCGGGGTGCGGAGGAGAATGGAAAGAAACAGGCAGAAACTGGTGGGTTGGGATAAGGGCAGTTTAACAGAACAGCAAACAGTAACAACAACGATACAGAAAAGGGGAAAACAGAACACAAACCCGCAGAACAGAGCTCGCAGAACATAGCCGCTCTCTCCTGGACCAGCGCCCGCGCTCCCGAGACGAGAGAGAGTTCCCGCCCCCAGCTCCCCCTCACCGGAACCCAGCATGGCGGCACATGGTGTGGAATACCCGGCTCTGTTTGGCCAGGTGGGGTCAGCCCGCCCGGCTGTGTCCCTTCCTGGATTCTGGTGAAAATTAACCCTGTCCTGGCCGAACCCAGGACAGTTCAGTAACATTTTTTTAAAGAATTGAAAGGCAAAGAGTATGGCAGAGCCAAGGATGCCCTGAGGCTTTAGAAGAGTATTCCTCCCTCCAGACTGAAAGGAAATCTATGTACAAGAAGCATAAGTTAGACAGAAATGCATACACAAGTTCACTTCAAAAATTCTTAAACACTGCCAACACTGGTAAAAAATATGGAATAACACTACAGATGCTATTGCCATCACAAAAGTGAAGTTACAAAACCTGTAAAATCACTTATTAAGTGTAAATCAAGGGAAGAAAAAAACCTGTTTTGAGTAAATGTGAACGTGATAATCACATGGTGCAATAACAAAACAGCACAAAGTATTAGTAAAAAAGTCCTGTCAAAGACAAATGTATGGCAATTCCATCAGAACGTATGGAATCATCCTCATATAAGGTATCTTCAGATCCGTCTCTGTTTTCCATGCCTTTTTCAATGCAATAAATGCATAAAGAGCTTGCACACATGGCAACACAAAATGTTGATAGATTTAATATCCTTTATATAGAAACCTTTAGGGTCTGAAACAAGAAAGAATACTATGACAAGAGTCTTCTTTTTATCAAGTATTAATATCACAGTTAATACCTAGGAACTAGAGCCTGCAAAATTTATATTCACTTTAAACTAAGGAGAATTGCTTCAAAACACATTCTAGAATGTGAATTCACATGCTAGAATCTGTTTCTTTTGGTGTGCTCTTAGAGCAAGCTACTATACATCTGCAAGCTATGCTGATCCACAAAACGCAACAGAAATTTACACTGCATGTTTTGGAATAAAAGTATTCACAAAACTGCTCAAAGCTACAGTCTTCCAGGTTCTGTGCTTGCACTGGTACTTTTTGATGTTTGTAATATCCCTTTCACCACTTTCCTTGTAAGTTTGTATGTACAAACTGCATTGCTTTGGACACTGGCATTTGCTTCCTCAGCAAGAGCCTGAGTGAGACTTTGGGAACCACCTCAAGATCTTAGATATGGCTTCAGGATTTTGAGATTGAAATCAAAATTGACTGAAGAAAATATTTGCTTCCCCAACATGAACATCAGTGCTCCACATAAAGACTTTTTTCTTTGATACTACGGATGTAGTATCGAAAGTTGCCTTATTCACCGATATTAAACTGTATTCATGCACTTCCAAAGAACTTACTGAAATTTTGGACAGATTCTACAGAAAAAGAAGTACAGTAACCAGCAAACCTAGATTGTAATAACTGCATTACTAATCTTATTTTAATATCTATTCAGAAATGTCCATGCAAGCTTCAGAAAAGAAATGTATCAGACTTCCTGAATGGCACAGTAAACTTGGAAGGAATTATTCCAGTTTCTTCAGAAGTCATAAGCTACAGACAAAGATCAAAATCTGATGGAACTGCTTGATGCATGATCTTTTGCACAGAGCTAAATTGAAAGATGGAAGCTTGCACAGTGTTTTAAGATGCCATTTAATTGCAGGGAAGGATTTTCTTCCTGCACCACAGAATGAAGATGTTGCCATGCAAAGGAGTTAGCAACAAGTTACAGTTATTAAAATAGACTGCAAAGTGAAAGAATTGAGAATTTATGTCTTGTTCTCCTAAGGGTCTGCTCCTTTCATAAACAGACATTCAGAATTCTTTACACAAGTTTAGGATTTGTTTTGCAAGAATTTTCAAGCCCATCTGCCACCATCATCTTGAAAGGAAAGATTTCTGGAGTATGGTAATCTTTACAATCTAGCTCTAAGATTTATCAAGTAATCCTAGCTCTGAAATATTCTGCCTATTTCAAATGAGGATCCAAGAAAAAAAATGCCTGTTTTGTCAGCATGATGAGTTTTGGAGAGGAAAGGTCATAGATTCTTTCTCCGGAGGGTCTCTCCATGTTTTGATATGTGCATCTACTATGTGTCACCAAATTCACAGCAAAGTTTTACGGATGATTCATAGAAATTTTTGCACAAATAAGAGAGGTGATTTCCACACCTTAGTTAGCAGATTAATAGAATTACTTTTACATAATTTCAATATCAATATTGTGCAATAAATTTTATCAATTCCGAAAATAGTGGTACCTGAATCTTATAAAATTAACTTCAGTACAATTTTGTCTTTGTTTATAAACCTTCTGTGAAACAATTCCCTTTACTAAATAATAACCAGAAAATAGCTGATGTGCTGTATTGTGAAAACAGTGAGTCATCGATCCGTGGGAAAGTAATGTTTGAAGTTAGACCTTAACAAAACCCTATTTCTGAACATTGCATTAACATTGGTTCAGTAAGTTTATTTTTCAGCAGTAACTTTTATATGCTTCCCTCACTTCATTTTAGTATGCCCTTTAGATGACCCAGAACTTCATCTCTGTAACTGGAAAATACCCCAGTGAATCATTTCTGAGAACACAGTTCTTGCTCAGCTAACAGTAACAACTGCCAAAACTGCTCTAACAAATTAGGAAAGTCAGAAAAATGCAATTACTTTTATCACCAGCTTCTGATTAATTGTACTACAGCCATAACTAGAATTTGAATTAATGAACAATAACATTCTGCCCCCATAGAAAGGAACTTAAATAGAGAAAATACAAGCTTTAAACAACATGTAAGAAAATGCATTTGTGGTTTGAACCTTATGCTATCCTACGCTTCGAAAAAAAACTGGATCTCGTTTTCTTTTCCTCACAAAATAGACCTATATTTTAGTTTCTGGCTGAATTTGATCCTTTGATATAATCTTGGTAAACTAGAGCTAGGAACTCTTGAGTGAGTGTACTGCTGTTTCTCCTGGCATACAGTTTTCAGAGGTGAGATTTGTGTCCCCTTTTCACATGTTCGAGATAGAAAAAGTTGTCAGACTGGGCAGCAGGAAGGAATTTTTCTCCCTGGGTACATTCATAGGAATTGTATGTGTGATGGGGCAAAGGGAGGGTTTTCTCATGGCTGTAGTGTGGGGCACAATTTGTTTTCCATGACGAACCTGCCTCAGCCACTAACCAGGAGAGATTTCTGATTCAAAGTCAATAGTAATAAAAATATACAGCTGGAAATGGACTTTAAACACACTTCATGTACTATCCAGAAGGGATATTTGGATAACATATTTGCTAAAGCTAAGAAAATCAGTTGTGCCTTTTTAGTCACAAAAAAGAGCATGATGTAGCATAGATAACTATGCTTAATAAAACAACAGTGAGTTGTTACTGATCACAGCTGCACAGAATGTATTTGGATCCAGCCCTTCACTGTGGCTGAGTTGACAGTCATACACCCCACAATCCCATCTTGTATGCACTGTCCCAATTCTGTGATTCTGTGATTACACTTTGTAACTGCAGAATCCTTTGGATTTGAGTAAAAGGGTGATGTAGATGAAGATTATCACTGTGCTCTAACCATTGAATTTTTTTTCCATTAAAAACTTTCTAAAACAGACTTGTTTTCAATATGCATAATCTGAAAAATTGCTTTACAACTAAAACCTGAAGTTATCTAAGTACTTTTACCTCACAAAGGCTAGAGAATTTATCTTCACAATACCCCCAAGGTGAGTCAGGATTAAACATCTTCATTTTATAGAGAAAAAGCTTAAGCTTAAAGCCCAGAAAAATGTAACATGAATATTTGCATTTATCTTGACGATGTTCAAACAAACCCTAGATTCAAAAGCAGTACTCAGACACATGGATAACATACAAAATAGAAAAAAAAAAAAAAAAACAAAAACACAACAAACCAAAACAAAATAACTTCCCTACATCTCCTGAAACCCAAGACAAAAGAAGCAGCACCAAGCTAACTTTTCCAGTTTCCATTGTACTCACTACCACGCTATCAAGACATCTACTAACAATAAATGTTATTTGCGTTACATGTCAAATGTTAAATACCCATTTTACACATTCTAAGCATGCAAAGTGCAGACAAGTGCTAGCTTTCTTGAAAGAATAAATTCAGAAACACAAAATGTTCTGTACACCCAAAAAGAATTCCGGGCATGTTACAATAAGCAGGTAATATCCCTGCACAAAGACAGGTTGCTTTGCTATTACAAGCAGCACAACTCTGAACTGAATGTGATATATTAACCCTGATTCAAAATACATTTAAAGCACAATACAGGCAAACTGAAACACATGGCAATTTTATACTGAAACAAGCAGTACTGTACCCAACGGACAAAGCTAAAAAAAAGCTTTGTTTTAGACATTTGTTTTTTATACAGGAAATCCCTCTCTTTATATAAAAATATATCTCTAAGATATACTTTTGCCTGCGTTAATAATATAGAAAATACAGATTATTATCATGTGATACTAGAAAATATATTTTTATTTACAATATATTTCATAGGGTAGTTGATTTCCAAGTCATTACTGATCTCAAGCAAAAATTACTAAGATCGCTATTCCAGGTAACATCTCCGAGCACTGGAACACAGTAGTTACACATGTAGTTACATTTTCCTGTCGATCTCTTGGATGCGCAGGCAGATGTTGATTTAGTAGGTACAGAGAGAGTAGGTGTTCCCAGTGCCACCACCAGAACGGAAACGATGGGAGGAACAGGGTGCAGGAGTACTCGAGCCTACATGTGAAAACAGCGTATACTGCCCCTTGACCCCAGGGTGGGTACAGTGTGTGGACGGATACTTGGAGACTAACAAACCGGAATCTCTGCTGGCATGAGGGTCTCAAGAACTGTGCAGAGACACACTACACAGCCTTTCACTACAGTGAAATGGTACTAGGAGCTGACAATATCAGGAGGTCCACATTATGCATATTTCCTTCTATTTCATGAAGTGCCATGAGTTTTTTAAATATTTATTCTACTTACTAGCACATCTCACAGAAGGTAATCCAGATCACCTTGGATTTCCTTAGCTATTACCATTGAAGGAAAGGAGTGCCGTTTTCAACCTCTGTAGTCTAAGTATCATGTCAGTTAAACTTCTTATCCTACTTCTACGTTTCTATGTTTTAGTAGTAACATACTCTGAATCAGAGCTTTTCCCTCCCTTATTTTTGCCCCTCCATATCTATCTCCAGTTTCCTGGGATACCTAGTCTATTCACAATAGAATTGAAAATACTGAGAAACGATACTGTAAAATACCCAGGCCAGGGTACAGGAGGGAATCTGCACAGCCACACAGCTAGGTAAGGTTTAATCACAGTTCTCCTTTTTTTTTTTTTATTTTACCTATTTCCATGATACCAGCGATGTTAAGAGAGCCAAGTTTGTTGATGAAAGAGACAGATGCTTTGTGTCTCTCTCTCTTGCATTTCATAAACAAGTAGAAGGCTGTGGAGGGGGAATATGCAAGTAAAGTAATGCAAAGTGAACTCCTTGCAATGTTTGCAATTCAGAAGATATTAGGCTATTTTTCACTTCTCCCTTGATATCTTCACTACAAGGACTTAAAGAGCCAGTAGACGTGGCTCACTGCACAGTTTTGGCAGCTTGCACTGTAGGTGTTTTACCTACACAACTATGAAGACTGGAGAATCACTGAAAGAATTAATTGCCAGTAAATATTTTTTTTTCTCCTCCCAGAAGAGAGAATAGGGAAGAATGGAAATCACAACCGTCCCACAATAAAAATAATGTTTTTGATTAGGTAGCTGAATATAGATTATTATTTACATCTAGTTGGTTAAAACATTTTCATTATCAGCATTTACATCCTGGATCTGTCACTTACTTGCCTGCCTAGAGACTGTCTTTATCACTAGCTGACAGACTGATCTTACAAATTTACCTGCCTATGTCAGTGAGAGAGGACTGCAGATAACAGCTCTGTGCCATGTCTTCATCTGAGCCAGGAGGAAGGACAAATAATAGAAAATATCTGAGAATTAAGGTACTTATCCTCTCCCTGTGGAGTGACCAGAGAAAGCCTAGCAGCTCCAATAGAGATGCTGATGGGAGAAAGCGTCACAGCTTTGAAGCGGTGTGGTCTGCACTGCTACACTGGCAGCTGTCAGAGCAGATTTGTTTCTTTTGTGCAAAGAACTTCTCTCTCCCTTTTACCCCTCTATGAGAGGCATTCAAAGAGCAGACAATTCTGGCTAGGGATTTTCCTCCCACCACTGAAAACTACGTACTGTATCAGCAAGAAAACATGGTTAGCATTTGCTAATGTTTAATCCTGATTCCTCCTAATAAATCAATAGTGATATATAATATTGAGCAGAACATTCAGTGCATGCAGTCTGATAATGGAGGGGGATATCTAATAACGATTGTGAGAAGAACAAAATAAAATGAGAAAACCTAAAAATGTTTCAGAATTTCTTCCAATATTGATTTGAGTTTGTAAGTTCAACTAGGGAAAAAAAAAACACAACAAGAAACTCTTTTCTAGGAAAGCAGGTTTTAGCTCTTAAAATTTGCTTTGAGCTGACACCAGAATAAAAAAAGTGAGAAATGTCTGTAAGCACACACACACAGACACATAGAGAAATGAGGAGCAGACCTGAACATATCCGCGCGAGCAGACCCAGGTTACAGACTATTCTACAGCTCTCCAATGTCCTTCTGATGACACAAGAATGTTTCCTATCATGGTATCACCATCAAGATGTGGAACCTAATTCAATACTACTTTAAAGGCAGAGTAAGCTCTTGTAAGACTGTACTGAGTAACACTGATGCCTTCTTTCTTTACCATCCTTTCTCCTTTAACAGAAACATATTTAGACTTCTGGTTTAGACTGAAAAAAGAAAATCATAGGTATTTGTTGTTATTGTAATACACTCCTCAGTAGGTTCAGGATTTGAAAGGCAAATGGCTAAGGGAAAGGGATGAGTTTAAAAATGGACTTTAAAAATCTGTACTAACCTCTGTCTTCAAGTATTTGTCTTCAGGTCAGTCTCTTTTAAGTTTCCATACGTTGTCATGTGGAAAAGGACAAAAGGGTTGTACAACTTCTACAGCTGCCATCTGCACTTCATTCTTTTTGTGAATCAATTTTCACAACAAGGACTATACCAAATTAGATATGATTCACGCACAGAATGCTCTTTGATGTCAGTAGTTCTTGATGTATATCAAAGTCATGAGATACTCTTTAGAGTTACTCCAGTAAGTGAAGAAAAGTGGTTACTACCATATGACTGTTGGTCCTCCCTGAAATTTATTTCAGCTTTATTCACGTTTTCATCTAACTTTTTAAAATGCCAGGCCAAGAATGTTGTGATGCCTGTTTAAATCAACCCATAACTACAAAACCAAAACAAATAACCATGCAATGTTATTTCAGATCTTTCATAAGACAGGCGCATTACGGAAAAAAATTGTAAGAATTAAAAAACCTAACTGTTTCCTTAAAGAACACTTTGTAACACCCACTTTAGCATCCCACAAACACCTCCCCACTAAGTTGTTCTCAAAGCACAGCTTGAAGGCCAAGAACTTATAAGAAGCCTACCTAAACCACAAATTTGGGCATCAGAAGCAGCTAGTCAATGGCAGATTAGACCTCCATAGAAGCTAATTTACTCTGCAATACCCATGCTCTGAAAAACACATAAACTCACATAAACCACAGTGCATTTGTGACTGAGAATACTTGCAGTAGCCAAGCTACCTTTTTTACAGATAAATGACAGATTATCTACACTGCCCTGCAGACTGCCAGATCTTGAAGCTATTTCAGAACAAGAGCCACCCTGATTCAGCATCACACCCTTGTTTCAGAAGTAAACACTCTAATAAAATCCATGAGACCTCAGTGCCTAATCAATGCTTTCTCAAAGATCTCAGGAGAAGAACCCTTAAACACTGATTTTCCTCAGTTATGACCACAGAATATCCAGCCAGCTGCCCATTAATCACACCACCGGCAGTACCCCTGTATCTGGGGTTCCAGACCAAGTGAGATTTCTTAGGATCAGAAATGTTACTTTGAGCTTCCCTAGCAACTTCGTAATAAGGGAGTCCAGGAGTTTTGGAGTAAGGACATTAGTGAGAAGCCCCACTAAGTAATTAGCCTGCCTGATGGATTTAAGGCAACATGCATATGAGGCACGATAATATTTCCTTGCTTTAGTGAAAACAAGTGGAATACGACGTAGAGCGCTGAGAATATTGCATCAGCACAGCCCAAAGGAAACTCAGGGAATTGTAACTAAGAGGCAAAATAGGAGTGCAGAGCAAAGCTTGCAAAGACCTGAAAAAGATATACCTCTTCCCTTTGTTTTTAAATTACCTTGAAATTTTTCTTTCGGGTGGCTTTTCCTTTCATTTTGGAGTTTGATATACAAATCTTGCAAGTAAATAAGGAAAGCAGCAGTTTTAAAGATTGACACAATTTCTTTGATAAAGTTGTCAAAATTACGCGTAGAAGCCCTAAGGCAGAAAGGAAAGAGCTTTCAATCACAATGGTAAAATAAAGTCCTTGACACAGTCTGAGTAAAGGGTCCAGCTGGCAAATTCAAGATCTGAGATCTTCATTGTGATATGAAAATCAAGGAAGACATACACAATTCTTTTTTATCAAAATCAAACTGACAAAAGCTTTAAACCTGCTGGGGTTTAACTCCATGTGAAATATTTTATTCGGCATAGCCTTTCCAATGAATTACCATGCTTTATCTAAATCAGAATGTTTCATTGACAATCAATAAAACAACCCAAAACAGACTAGGTTAGAAAAGAGCCCATAAAGAATTTCCATGATAAGAAGATATGGCTTGCATTACCATAATACAGACTAAAGTATGTTGCAGATTCCTGCAACAGAGATTCAAAATAAAGGCAGTAGAATTGTAACAACCATGGTCACAGTAGCTATTACAGTTCCAGGTTTGAATCAAGTGGTCAAAGGGCTACGTCCATGTCTGCATGCCATGCAGTCAATCCCATAGGACGCCCCTTCTGTCACACCCTGATATCCAGGTGTGACATGTGGAGGATGGATCTGGTTTTTATCACATGCAGAGCTATGGACCTTGCATGGGCATGCTTTTTAACAACACAAAGCTTGCTATGCTGAAGTTCTAATTCGGGTGGTATGGAGCTGATGCCACAATCTGGTACTTGGTCTGTAAAATACTGGGGGACAGCAGTGCCATTTTACTGTCTGTCAGTAACGGCTATCTGGGAGTCTTCTATGCTATTACAATATAAATATTAATTAAAGAGGTTACTTGTCAGCTTCTGCTGCATAACAACACCCAGTATTGTTCAGGTAAAAGCTTCAAGGTATTTCTGCAGGTTCCATGGTAAATTCAAGGAGAATCCCAAAGAATCTCTACTTGGTATGCATGTGAGCATATACAAACAGATTAGTTTGTTTATAACTTAGAGTTCAGTTTCAAGTTTGCTTTTTGTTGATCAGGGCTGTTTTTAACAGATGCTCGTTAGCAAAGCAGCACAATCAGCAGGAGCTTTCTGCATGCCTCCCTGCCCATTTTCCTCTCCTATGTATCCTGGCTGGGTTTTACAATCAATGTCACTGTCACAGAGAACACTTAAGGAACAGTCAAAGCAAGGGATTTAACATTACATAAGCTCTAACAAACAAGGAAACCCAGCCTGATGTTCACCACAGCCACCTTTAGCCCTAGAAATCCTGCTTTCCAAAATAAAGGGTGACCTTTTACTTCTGCTGACAGCTGAGATCTAACATTTCCAAATGAGCCACTCCATGCAGCTACCAACTTGCATACACGAGTGGGGAATCCACCCTTCTGAAGGCAAAACTTCTACTGAAGTAAAACAAAAACATAACTGAGACATTTCAGAAGTACAGAAGAGAGATCTGAGGCTGAACATCTTTTCTGTATATTTACCTCAGATGCAAGATGATGAACTTCAGAAAGTTAGTCTTCTGGCTGTAACTAGAGGGGCTTCAACCACTAATTTTTTTCTGCTATTTTCCATTTCTGGATTATAGCAGAAATACTTTAAAGATGACTAGGAAAATAAAAATCAAACAGGAACTGAGGATTTCAAACAGTGGTTGTTCTTTGGCTCATAACAGGGAATAAATGCAAGCAAAATTTTCAGGCAGACTAGGGATGAAATTGTGTATTATTTCATTTGTTTTTTCAAGCAATGAAGCATTTAAATATTCTTGTTAAATGTAAATTATTTTTGGATAATAAAGATAATTATGTGTTGAAGATGTAATGATTCTTTGACCCTAAAGGAATAAAAGATATGAAAAATGTCTCATAAAAATACAATCCTCCCTGAAGGATTTGACTTACTGTCTTTGCAGTGAAATATGGATGCTGTTCAGTACACTGCAATTTTTCTTTCTATCAATGGGAAATGCCAGTTTAAATAAAATGCAGAAGGGTTTTTCCTGATTATCTCTTGCACAAACCAGAAAACACTAGAATGATAATGTAAAAGAAATGGGTGGATTATCAGAATTAATAAATTCAGACAATTTCTGTCCCCTTTTTCACACTACTTAAATTTACAGTACCAGGAAAATTAAAATTACTTTCTGTGCGTTTAACTCAGAGCTCCTTCTTTAATGACAGCTCCTATATCCAGCAAGAAGGCAGTTTTTATTCAGGTTGGTTGCATGCGTCAAGACTAATGTCATTTTCTTTTTATATGATGGGGCGTCATAAGGACAAGTAAGGGCTTCCCATTACAGAAGGTTCACACCACAGAAGTTCTGGGCAATACTGAATGGTGGCTGCCAGTAAGTGACATCCTGAGATGGTATCACAACAAGTCATCTGCAGAGAAGTGGGTTGAGTATCTTGCAAGTTGGTTTCCTTTTTCCATTGCTTGACAGGTCTGAATCCAGCTTCAGTTAATAACAGAGTCTGACTGAACATGTGTCAATATACATTGCAGGTAAATTCTCAAATAAGGTTTATCAGATTAAGTATGTATAATGTCCTTATATTTGTATGGTTGACTGTTTAAAATACTAGAAACTTAATTTTGAAACAGAATTAAATCTACATGTCTTTAACAAATGCATACAAATGTCTTGCATAAATTCATTCAGCTCTCAGAGCTTTCAGAACTGCTGGTCCAGCGTGGAGGCGTTGCCATGACTACTGGTCCAGAGAAGTTCCACTGGATCAGCCATTGCAGGAAACTCAATTGCTTTCCAGATGCTGCAAGCCTACATGTAGGAAAATCCCCCTCTGCTATTTCCTCTTTCCTCCCACCACCCTTCCAGCCACAGCAGCTTCCCATGGAAGCTGAAGGTCAGTGCACACGCGTGCGCGGAGAACCATGCCTGCGCTGTTATCGGCTCGTCAGCTGTGACAATGTCACCTTTCCTGTTAGTAAAAAGAGGAGGTAGGATTAAGACAACAGTCCTCCAGCACTGTTCTCATGTTGCCATCACCTGGGGAAACGCCTCAGAACAGATCTACTGCCTAGGGCAGGGAAATAAGGTAGGTAAAGACATCCTACTTGATCCCAGTCATCACAGAACTATTTTGCACAGAAATCCACAAAACTGCCAAATCCACTGACCAATTTCAATCAAGTTTCACTGGGGCTAGAGGTCTCACTGACTCTGGTTTCCCATAAATTGCATAAAATTCGGCAGCCGAAGCAAATACTCTGAGCGCTTCAGCTGCAAGAGGCAGAGAGTTGGGCACTGCCCTCGGGGCAAGACACAGCTCGCTGGGCAGCCCGAGCCCGAACTCCGACCCTGCGGCCACTGCCTGTGCTGGTTGCCGCTAGCCAGAGCCCCAGTTTCACCACCCTAAATCCCCCCAGTACCAGCACAGGGAATGTACGGGAACTCCCAACATCTCCGCCGTGCGCTGAAGGGCTAGAGAAGACAGCTGGGAACATCTGAGTTAAGGGGCACTGAAAAGGCAGCAAGGGTGCACGGGGGCAATTTAGGCACAGTGAGGGATTACAGAGGGAAACAAAGAACTGTTTTCTTAAGTTCAGCTGATTTGATTTACAATTTGTTCCACATTAAAGTAAGAGTCTCCTTCCAAAACTCCTTCATTAGAAAAAAAGCCAGCTAGACAATATGATAACCACACTTACCTCAAAAACAGGATCCTGAAAAATTTACTCTTAAGTTGTTTACTTAGAATAAGGTAGAGAAGGGACCTGATACCTTAACCTTGATAACCCCTGTGTATGCATTCCAGCGGTTATTGGTTCCCTTTGCGGTTCTGTTTTTGTTTTGAACTAAAAGGGAAATCCTGAGAAATCCTCCAATTAAACACCCACAGAGATTTTCAGTTTTGAGTGTTTGTATTTTCTAACCGGAAAAAATGCATAGATATTCCTGACAGGTTCCAGCAGTATCTTTTCCAAAAGCTTTTGAATTTTTGCAGTTAAATTGAGGCTACAGACTTAGAATCATAGAAGAGTCTGGGTTGGAAGGGACCTTTAAAGGTCATCTAGTCCAACTCCCCTGCAATGATCAGGGGCATCTTCAAGTAGCTCAGGTTGCTCAGAGCCCCGTCCAACCTGACCTTGAATGTTTCCAGGGATGGAGCACCTATCATCTCTCTGGGCAACCTGTTCCAGTGTTTCACCACCCTCACGGTAAAAAATTTCATTAACAATGACCTTAAGTCTTCTTTAAGTTGTTCATAATTATACAGAGCAGAATGAAGCTTTGCATGCATTCAGAAAGTTTTATGAGCAGAGATGCAGGGATTTGGGAGACTTACATTTTCCCTTCCATTGTCATAACAACAGCATCTCTGAAATGTTTTCATTTATTAGTCATCTCATCTGAGATTCCCTGAAAATATTTCTCCAGTGTTGTTCTAAAGTGGCTTTAATGAGAAGAATATAGTATTTTTAGGGAGGTTTTTTCGCATCAAATGAGAACAGGTGTGGTCCATAGTTTCTTAAATGGTGGACTGAATTACCACCAGCCTTGCTGACACTTTAAGCTCACTAATGTGAATACACTGTTCTGAAAAAAAAACTCTTTCCTAATTATATAATCCCAAAAAATCTAGTATTCATGAAGTTTTGAGCATCCAATGCTTTCCCAGTCAATGTTAACATCAACAGACCAACTCCGTTATTTGCCAGGGTTAACACGGTGATTGGAAAGTGTCCTATTCTGGTAAGTACTGAAAGAGAGAACAGGGATGAGAGAAAATTTTGATTGTGCTCCCTGGGGGAGTTTCTCTGCCTCATATCCCTCAGCCTTTCACACTCTTCAAGTTCATATTTCTGCACATCAAAACGGAGCACAAAACTGTAGGACAACCACTTCTGCCTTGGACTGCCTGAACAGGTTGGCCACTGAGTAACAGCTAATACGGTTTTAAGCTTCCAGAGCATAATCACGATCCACTTACCAGCTGTCACAAGGCAGAGCTGTTGCTCTAAATGGCCGGGGTACTTCAGCAGAAATTCCAGAAATGCGGCCTTTTCTTTCTGCCAGACTCGCTCATAAGCCCCAAACTGCATCACATTCTGATTCTCCAGCTGTTCAGGATCACAGGACCATCCATTAGAAATGCCATTTCACCACAGGTGGAGCTGCTCACTGCATGAAACACTGGATGCCCTAACAGCATCCTGTACTCCCCGTTTCATGTTAATCAAAGCATAACCAGGCACTGGCAAGCGAGTAACTATTTTTGTGGAATTCACATTGGAGTGAAAAAAAAAAAATTATGAGATAGATTTAAATAAAAACTTGTGATGACTAAATCCTGTGTTGTCCTGTTTCCTTGAGTGCTCTGCTGCCATTCCACAGCACACAGTAAAAATGCCATAAAACCAAAGCACTAGAGAGTAACCCAAGGAGTACTGGCATCTGCATACTACATGCCAAGGCTTTTGCCAGTAACACTTCTGATTCTTACACGAAGTACTGGTAAAAAGGATCAGATATATGCCATAGCAATATGTATATGCATATAGCATCAGATACTCTATCTCTGATATTTTCTAGTGCAGGTACAACATTAGGAAAATAGTTTTAACCCAGGACCCAAAGTCCTGTGGGGGCTAACGAAAAAGGTTTAAGCAATTCTGTAACTAACTTGTTCAAATGACTAAAATGCAAAACAAATGCCAAATGCTCAATTTCTCTTAACAGCATAATGTGAACCTATCACTATACACATATAAATATTAAAATAACATCTTCTAAATCAATAAGCATAGATTGCTTCTTAACCACCCTCTGAAAAATGAATGCATGTCCAAGAGAAGGAGATAGACAGAAGCAGAGTCTATAGTCACTTTATATTTTATTAATAATCCAGTCAACTTAATCATTCAAGACACGATAATAGTTGGTCTTCCTGGCATATTAGTCTTCTAGGAAAGAAGCAAGCATTAGTACTTCTGGTGATTACACTAAGCAGCTACTGACTAGTCATGTTTTGTAGGAATGCTGTTTTGTCAAAGGGTGAGTGGGTGCTCTGAGATTCTCAAAAAGAATTGCTTGAGACAGGTGAAAGTGTAATAAATAAGAAAAACATACATATCCCACACACCCGTCATTCCCACACAATGTATGACATGTTCTCCTCTACTTTTGGTAACAGCCCAATCAGAATTTCTGAGTAAGGCGCTCCCTATGAACTTAGAAATCATAAAAGGTTAAATTGCTACAAAATCCCCTTTTATATTTTTAAAATATGTCTATTGGAATCAGTAAAGAATGAATAGGGAAATTTTGAACACACACAGCTCTGAATACTTCCAGAACTACTGTTCTAAGTTCTGTGCATATATACAAGAAACTTCATGTACACACTATTTGAATTAAGCACTCTGTGGACAAAATTGCTTTCTGACATGCATGGTTTATAACATGCCTATACAGAGTCACTTGGTTGTTTGAATCATCAAAACTGCTTCCTGAAGAAACAGATAATTCTGACTACTGTATGCATAATCCTATCTGGATAATTCCACTATTACATCTAAGTCATAATACACAAATGATGTAGATGTCCATACATCATCACACAAAGAATCAAAACTTACTGGGGGAGGTTCCATGTTGTTGTAGCTGATGGGAACTGCAGCTAGTTTGTTTTACTGTCTAGAAACACACGAGACCACATAGCAATATTTTGACTAATCCTTTAGTCATTCATGTATGCACAAAAATTCGATTTCCATTGCAGATAAGGGACAGGCACATAAGATCTTTGCACCTTTTACACGCCAAAATCTCTCAACCATTTAATGCAAAGAAGGAGAGTGCGGAAATGCTGTGGGTAGTACGGTACGACCAGCTAGCTGGTATGCAACTGTCAGCTGCCCAGCTTATCATGCAGGAAGGCATCTGCACTCAAGTCTGTCTGTAGGTAAGCTGAAACCAGCCATAAATCAAGATTCCATACCGTAGTCCTACAACTTCTCCTCGCAGATCACAACAGTGACACACAGGCTTTATTAGGTTGCTCAGGATTTCAGTTCCCCAAAACAAAGCAAATTCAAAGGTTAGCGTGGAACCTGAACTCCTGTCTTCCTGACATTTCTGTTAAGAGTAAAAAAAACAATTACCCGTTACTACACATTGATGGTCACTTTCAGGACGCGCACTGGGTCTGCCCTTTGCAGCTCTGGCAACACAGCAGTGCTGATTCAACAGGAACAACATGAAATCAAAACTTTATTTCTGTGAAACCAATGAAATTGGTTGTATTTTTCAATGACAGGATCCCAAATGTTAACCTATTCAACACTTTGCTCACAGACTTAAGAGAAATCTTTACTTTGCGAGAAGTGTCTGTCTTTTTTCCTGCCAGAACAAAATGTTCAAATGAAAACATCCTTACTAGCTTAGCAGAAATTTTGATAACAGAAGGTCCATGGTAGCTAAACCAGGACTGAAAACCTGCTTCACTAGGAGGGGGTGCAATTTCAATACTGCAGCAAATACAAAGGTTTGGGTGGTTTTCACTTTGTTACCGTAAATCTATTTCAATGGAATTTAGAATAGAAGCTGTTTTAAAGATGCTTCTCACTTTCCAGAAATCCAGTCAAATTTCATACTTTCCATCAAATCTGTCACATTGGGAGGTGAACTGTAGGTACCACATTGGATTGCTTTAGTCATATCATGTTATGGCTCATTTTGATATGACAACACATGACAAATGAAACTAACAGCATATGACATGCCAGATCACCTCTATGCTGTTGCATTTCAGAGATTTTTATTTTAGTTTTCACTCCTACAGAGTACATGGGATCGTGATTCATTCCTAGGCTTGCAGGTTGGAAAGGCATCAGAAGCTCTCTGGTTGAACTGCCGGCTCAGAAGAGGGTGAACTAAAGGGTCAGACAAGGCTGCTCAGGGCTTTGTGCAGTCAGATCCTGGAAAGTTCCAGGGACAAAGACTGCAGCCTACTCCAGTGCTTGACTGTTTACTGTGTGGAAAAGGGGTTTCTATATATCCAGCCTGAACCTTGCATTTCAATTTATGCTCTTGTCTCCCATCCTTCCACCATGCACTGCTGTGAGGAGCCTGGCTCCATCTTGTTGATGACCTCCTTGTAGATACTGGACAATTGGTATGATGTGTTTCCTCTCTCCCCAAAATCTTCTCTTCACCAGGCTGAACAAAACAGATTCCCTCAACCTCTCCTGGCTCCCTAGAGCTTTGCAGTGATTCCTGGTAAGCTTGAGCTCTCCCCTGACAGTATCACTCACGCCCACATAGACACAGAGCAGAGTTAACAGTCTGAGGTCTCTGCAAGCCTCAGAAGTCTCTCTGCAGAGTTCTAGATGCAAGACCCTGGCCAGCAAAATACCTCTCAAGATGGCATGGCCAGGTCTGCAGAGGAAGTTATGGCCCCTGCAGACCAAGTCTCTCTCCCACACAACCATCTGCAACATCCTGGTGTCGGTGCATGGTTCAGACTTGGGCAGCCCTAATGCTTCCCCAGACCTGCCTTTCTCCCCCTCACAGGTAACCACTCTCATGGGCCACCAAGCCTACCATGCAGTCACAGGTTCATGGGCAGACGAACAGCTGCCTCACCACTACAAAAAATCATCGGCCTCCAGCCTTCCACATACCGGGACCCACCACATGCCCACACACTGACCACAGCCTCTTAATGGCCCTCCATCTATGCAGATCAGCCTCTCGTCCCCACAGGGCCTCCATGAAAATCCCCATCTCCTTGGCCAGCTGCTCCTCGCCTGAGCACTTCCATGGGCAGGCTGCCTGCCACCCTTCATCCCTGCCACCCGCGTCTTCCCCATAATGGCAGCCAGAAGTCTTGACTGAACTGGTTCTGTGTTTCAGCCTGGAGGTTTGAAAACTGCTTTTCATTACCTAGAAAATGACAGTAAGTAAAAGAAACTTGTAAAAATGACAGTTGTAACTAATGCAAATACAAATTCTTCCTTGGCTTGGGCCAAAGAGAGTCTAGTGAGCAAAGTGATGTCGGGAAGAAGAATCTCTAAAGCTAGTGTTTGGCTCATCCATCACTTTTCCTCCATGTTCCTAGGCGTCCTGTGAATTTTGGAAACTGAGGGAAAATTAATACTGTCAGTACTGTCAGTAAGATCCTTTAGATGCAAGAGGAATGAGGAGGGGTAGCAAACCATAGACTCCTGGCAGGACAGTCTTTTAGCAAAGTACAGATACGTGACTCATTTTGTCAGGAAGAACAAGGCCCTCAAAATCACCGTTTTTACTACGTCCCTTTTAAAGCATGCAGCAAATTACAAAGTATTTCAGCAGCCTGAAAAGTCCACACCTTTGTGTAAAACTAAAATATTAGTTATTACAAGGCACTTAAAATCTTCTCACAGAATCAGAATAGTGTTATAATGTTAATAACTTAGATTCATAACTTTTCTTTTTTGCCATTGTATCTCCATCAGATTTCCCCCAAGTATATATATTATTTTAGAATATTGGGATTGTTTTAAACCCAACATACCACTTGTAGATTTTGTTTACCCTCCTGAGCTTCCCTTCTTCTGCTCACACTTGTGCTTTTACTGACCTGAACAGTTTGAAAAAGCATTTTCACTTTACAAATATAACATTAAATACTGGTGACTATGAAAACCAGTGTTGAAAATGCTACAGATATTAACACAGTATTTCACTTATCACTGTTTCTATTCAATTCAACAGGAAAAGTTCCAGCCTATTTCAGTGAGACCAGAATTAAAGCTGAGATTCTGAAAGTCCCGTAGTGCTGCTTAGAAAAAAGCTTAGGGTTCTGTGGACTTCATTTTCAGTTCTGGAAGAGCAAAAGTGTGGTCGTAGGGTTAACACTGTAAATGTTAGTCTCCTATAAAATGTTTCTTCTTTATTTTTTTCAAATAAATATTGTGCTTATGATATGCAAAGGAATCAGCAGCTGTGTCTACCTTAGTGGGTAACATAGACCAATAGGAAGACATCGATAAAGCTAAACAGCTGAGGTCTGTACTTCGCACAGCCGAGCCGTTTTATTTTGGACATCATGCAATGAATGACATGCCCAGTTGTAGCTGGAGCACATTATACAGGCTCCCAGGTCGTATCTTCCGGTTTAATTTTATCCCAAAGAGGTTCATTGCATGTGGTCCAAGATTGCTGTGAGATGTGAGCCAAGGCTCAGTAGGCGGAACGAGCAGGGGATGTGTTTCAACAGCACACTCCTGATCCAAGCCCAGACATCAATACCAAGCTTCCCAGGTGTGCCCTCATTATCATTATTTCAGTGGCAAGTGATTAACTAATTTCATTATGTTGTTTGTGAGTAATTTGGACCTAGGGGAGGTAACAGACTCCTAGTGTCAACATATAGAGTAATAACACTAAACAGTGCTATTGCTTTTCAGGGCACTTGTAAAACAGAATGGATTTTATAGATCTGAAGCATCTGAATTTTCTCTCCCACAATGGTATCAAGTATCATCAATAAATTACTTATGGGGAAAAAGACCCAAAATAAGTTACTGGAATAAAGAAAAAAAATGTGATTTTTGTATTTGAATCCCCTTTTTTAGTTGCTTATTTACAATTAGAATTTTCTGGTGTTTTTGTTTTTGTTTTTTAATATGGTCTGTCTACTTAAGCACTTGGAAAATGCACATTCTTTAGTTATTAGTTTTAGGTTCCTACTACACCTGAAAACATACAAATATGTGTGTAGTTTCATTACTCTTATACTGACATCCTGTTTTGTCTTTTTTAAGTTAACAGATGTACACATGGGAGGAGGCACAGAAAATACATGTTATCAATAAAATAAATATTCCAAGACAGCTTTGCATTGTATTCAATAAATACATATGACTGTGAACACTAGTAATGAGTAAAAGAAAAATAATGGATTAAACTTCTAGATTTGCAACCTACGTATTTGAAAAAACAAAGAATTGTTTAAATGGAGGTTGAAAACTGGAAGTAGCTATGACCCAAGCTCAACTGGGCTGTGTGAAAGAAGCTAAAATAAAGTGCTTGTCCAATTAAGTAAAAAAAGAATAAGACACAAAGAACTGGGGCATCTTTTCAGTAAAGACAGCCTGGAGCCTGAAGCTAATTGAGGTTTATGACTTGAATCTAAATGAACACTATGCATCAGTTTTCCATGAGGATTATGGTGTCCAGCTAGGTGTCAAAGGTGTGAGGGCAAGTAGTTTAAGAATACTGAAACTGAAATTACATCAACAATAAGATCAAAACACAGAGGATTTTACATCTTCTGACTACAACACATAATCTCCATCCCAGGACACTAAAAGAACCAAGTATAATTTTAAATCACATATTAAGACTATTAATGTATCTATCAAATCAGGAACTAGGCACAGAATTAATGAACAGCAAACATGGTAATAATAGTTGAAAAAAGGAAATGTTATCGAGGCAGCTGTGTGTCTCATAATGTGACCTTAGTAACAGGCAAGTCTCAGGTACATTGTGTGCAGAAACATTAATTATAGATATAGAAGTAAATACAAAAAAGGATTAAATATCACACTGATTTTTCATTGCTAGATTATGACAGACTAATCGGGTATCTTGTTTGATAAACCAATCTGCTAAACTAAGAAAGTGCACATCTATTCTAACCCTTCTTAAGTGCTTGTTGCGATATATAGAGTAAGTTGGTTTAATTTCAGCATTCTGGTAACTATAATTTTTCTTAGTGCCCTTATATATTTCATCTGTATTTGAATAAAATATACAACTTTGCTTTCCAGACATATGTTGCTTGATGAATTATCAAAGTCTGCTGGCTTCTCAATGACAGCAATGTTCTATCAAAGAGTATACTGTGATCGTAAGGATTAGACAAACTTCACAGGTGGATTTTAGTCACTATAGGTGCAGATAAAATTTGAATCTATTACTATATCAGGAGAAGATCCCAAAGACAACCGATAAATGCAACCTGAATCATGATGATATTGCATGCTTTATGAGATATTGGGCTAGAACCGAAGTGTATTTATAAAGCTGAAATATTTTCCACGTTCATTTAACTAACAGGAAACTGACTACTGATGATATAAAACCTTATGTCTCCATAAAAGAGAACAAATTTACATCTTCTGTTACTTTTATACTTTTCCTCCATGCTGTAGCTGCACCGAAATAGAGCCAGGATTAGAGAAACACAAGAGTAACCATTCTCTGAAAGTGTGGGAGATTTGAAGAGGTCATGGCTGAAGTAGGCTGCTGTGATCATTGACACTGAATTTGCAGAAAAGGCAAGGTAGCAGTAGCATGATAAGAAAAAAAGAATTAATATGGAAGAAGGAAAAGATGAGCGCTCAGAAAGAATTAATTGTAAGTAGAGACATCGGACAATTTCCTCTGGTTTGTGCTATAAAATTAAGACAAACATCAGTAGTACCTCAGGTTACTTTGCGCAGGACTGCATTAATTTCCTCAGTCATCCGGATCCTGGTTTGGGACACTGTAAAATATACCATTTGAAATGCAGTCTCAGCTCTACAAAAAGTATGAAAACCTACTTATATTTTGAATATAAGATGTTTAAAAGACTAAGTATGATATTTTTTCCAGGGAAAATTTCACATCAAACCATTTTTCAAGCAGCAGCTTCCTTGTAAAGGTCTCTCTTTGACTTTCTCTCACTATAACATATGTTGGAGAAGTGTATGCGGAGTGTAGCAAATATGTAAAAAAATGTAAAAGCTTAATCATCTAAATTTGTATATGCTTTTTCCTGTAATATGCCTGAAATTTAAACAGTTGCCTATCTATCACCCATATTTATAAAAATGAATTCAGGAGAGTTCTGTAGCCCACCTACTATCATTCTAGTCCCAAAATCATTCAGCTGAAAACAAGCTTAGATTATTTCCTAGACTGCAGTATTTGGCAAGTAGCAACTACCTCTGAGAAATTGCATTTTGTTGATGTATTGTAGCAATACATCACCAGAGCAAATCTATTCAAGTATCATTCTGGAGACAGCTATGGCCTTTTTCTTACTGCTATTTAACATTCTCATTTTTTCATAAGAGAGGTAGATGGAAAAACACAGAAAGCACATTGGTCTAGTCACAAAAGAGTAACCCCTTCCAGACCTTTTTGGCTTTTTTTTTTTTTTTTTATTTTCAGTAAAATTGTGCTTCATATAGCAAAATATGCAGTATAGTAACGAGAGCAAGTGGGGACTGAAGAAGACATAAAAATTAGAATCATAGCCAACAATTGAGCGATATTTGGGGGATGCGTGCAGCGGGAAACAAACATACAAAAGGTTTTGTGGAATAACTTGTATACAATCACAGAATCATTTAGGTTGGAAAAGACCTTTAAGACCATCAAGTCTAACTGTAAATCTAACACTGCCACTTCCACCGCTAAACCATGTCCCTAAGCATCACGTCTACACATCTTTTAAATACCTCCAGGGATGATGATAATTCTACATTAGTAGTTAAAAGGACTGTGGTAGAGCTGAGAATTTTAAATTTTTCTGGTCAATGATTTTTCTCTAATTTTCTTAGTTTATGCTAAATATCGTCTACAGAAGAGGATTGGCTCCTAAGTGAGAGAAGTATATTTTACTTGAAAAGGCAATAGGAGAAGTTGTAAAATGTAGGGAAATATTTTTTTCTTCTTGATGACCCTCACTTTATCAAAGACGACAGTGTAATAAAAAAAAAAAAATCACAGTTCTTATTCAAGTCACTTAACCATATTTACTGTCTCATCTCAAGACCAACACACACTATATGTTGTACATTTTTACCAACAGTTAGTCCCAGGTATCCTCCCCTTCCAAAATTCATTATTTCAGTCGACTTTGCTGAGACAGGCAAAGGGCAGGAACAGGAATAGCCGCGCACAATCATTTTATTCACTACATAATATAATGCAGAAGAGGAACAATCAATTCCTTCCTAGAAACTAACCTTGTCGGTCCAGAACAGCATCATCAAAATTGTGACTGTCTAAGGCACAGCTCTGGTAAGATCTTAAGGCGTCATGGCCCTGCCTGTTTTCAGACCTTCTGGCAAAATATCACAATCCTAAAAGCTTAGGAAAAAAGTACGGAAGATTTTTTGTCTCTTCTTTTGGAACACTTTAATCATGGATTAAGTTGCCATTAGCAGTTAGTCTCCAAAAATGCTTTACACCTGCTAAAAATGTGTACCATTTATGAAATGCCAAAGCCACTGGCTAAAAAAATATTAGAGCCTTGTGGGGAAAATACATTTTCCAGATCATTATTCCTGAGGACTTCCAAAAATTTATCACTCAAGTCAGGAAAAAAATACACTCTATAAGCCTCCTGCACAAATATAAACTGCTATAGATAGGACACATATATATAGTAAGTGGACTCCGCTACTCTTTCAGTAAAGACACAGTGCTTTTCACCTCAATAAATCTTCTTAAGTAGCAAGGAGATATAACAGATAGAGTTATTCTGCCAGACAAAAAAATGGCATGAGGACTGAAAATCTATGTATTCTGCAATTTATGATCTGCTGCCTAGCAGCAGCCAGGATGCTTCAGGAAGGTATTTCTGCCTCAAGGTACTTTATAACTTTAGAAAGATTCCTTGAACTTCATAAAAAGTTTGAGTGTCTGCCCCTCAGAGAGCAGTATACTCTTTTGGATATTTGCATGTTCTCATACTTTGGGTTTTCCTTCTCTTGTTTAACAGCTATTTAGCATAAGATTCATAGAAAACTGCTTATATGTATTTTTTTTGCTGGGATTTCACAGCAAATGGAGAAGGAAAATAAGCCCTGGCTATGTTATTTAAATTGGCTCTTTTTTTTTGCCATCTTCTTGGTGACTTTTTCAAAGTTTGCGTGGGATCATGTGAGATACAGAAAAAAAGCAACATGATTCATCATGGAAAGCAGAAGAGAGCCCATCCTGCATAGACAAAGAACATGTTAGACTTCATTTTTCAACAAGTACTTCACACATATCTTTTCTAATAAATGTTTCTTAAACCAACTATCCTAATTCTTCCTCACTCTAAATACAAACTAACAAGGTGCTCCCACGATATATAGGTTTTAGTACTTGGTATGTTCAAGGAGAATGTAGCAATGACATTTTTACATTTACTGAGGTGCCTATAATAACTGTAACTTTCCCGAAAGGATCAGCTGACAGTAAGTCAGAAAAAAGACGAAAACCGCTCTGTCTCCTATCTCAAGCAGAACAGAAGGGTAGGAGGAAGTCATTAACTTCAAAATGATCACCTTTAAAGCTGTGTGTTATCTAGTATATAGCAGAAGGCACTTGAAAAATATCAGGACAGTATTTCAAAAGAAGGTAAAAACGCGAAGTGATGAGCTTTTACTGACAAGGAACTGACCAAAGTCATGACCTTGTCCCACAGGAATCACAGGAGCTCTTACAGGCACACATCTGTGTAAACCAAGAAAACATGCACAAGGCTACCCTTCTGCGCAAAGCAGATGTTAACCCTGACAACCCCAGCTTAAGTTTCTCCTTCAGATTAGTTTCTCACAGGATGCACATACATACATGCGTACATAGACTCACACGCATAAGAGCCATTTCACAAGAAACTGTCCTCATAGTCTTAAATCTCTACCCTAAACTTAAGGGAGTTTTGCATCTCTGCAACAGATGAAAGGAGAAAGAGAAGCAGTTCTCCATTTCAGAGCACAAAATATCACCAGAGAAAGAAGAAGAACGTAATATGACAGTTTAATTTTGCTGCATGAGTGTGAAAATAGTGTGAGAGAGAACTGACTCATGTATTTTTTGCAAAACGCCATCTTGTAAAAATTCAAGCAGTGACACAGACTTGCAGACCTGATCTGCAGAAGTACTCTCATGGACCTTTGTTGGGTTCGAGCTGGAAAGACACAAGATACTTGAAAGGTTGGTTGTGTGTGAAGGAACCTGTGCACTCTGCAAGGTGCTCACTGTCTTGGGCCAAAAAGGATTACACACCTACAGAAGAGAAGGCAGGCTGTGATCAAGACTAGACCTTGTGAGACAAAATGCTAACACCAGAAAATAATATTTTCCTTACAATTCCATTTAAACTTAGTTGTACTTCTCTTGTTAGTTCATGACCTACCCTCACACTAAAGAAACCGAAGGGGTTTTGGTACATCCCGTAGAATCTTTTATGTCTGCTCTCCCTTGTTCTTAGGTAGCTGGACCCTGAGCTAGTGGAAAGCTGGGCATGCCCACTGCTTTGATTCCTCTGAAATGACATTCTTATCTCTCTTGAGAAAGAGTACGAAGGCATAACAACAAGTTTTCAAACTCTCACAGATGTTTTGTGTGTCTAAAAATTCCATCTTAGGACACATCTGAAGAGAGCTGGCACAAATTCTTGCAGCTCTACGATTCCCACCATAATAGAAAGTTTAAGCATAAAAGAAAATTAATTCAGTGTTTCATAAATTTTGCAAAGTATATTTTGCAACTTTTTGTAAATAAAGCAAACACACAAACAAGCCTAGAAGTGTATTTCAGCATAAGAAGTGTTTACCAAAATTGTTTTACTGGAACCAACAATTTCTGTTGCAGTTCAGGGGAGTTATAATTTTGGTATCTTGTCTCCCTGTTCTCTTTCCAGGTTAGATTCATTGGCTTGATTTTAGCTTAGTAGGAGGGATGACTACTAAGAAACCTAATTGGCATGCTTATAATACTGTGCAGTTACTTTGTGTAATGTTTTTGCCTCTATAAATTGGTGCTAGAGGGTATGTAGAAAAACACAGGGGATTCAGAGCATTTTGGACCTGATCTATCTTGATGTCAGTTGCTAGGACATATGGCATTCCCAAGATTCTGCATGTGTGCCATATATCCCTTGGGATATATGACATTCCTAAGATTCTGTACATCTAATGTATGACATTTGGCTATTCCTACAGCTGAAACGGGCAGAAAGAGGCTGTCTCCATCAGAGGACAACGTATTGAAATTCTGTTCTGACATTCCACTCAACATTTGCTTTACTATTAAATTTAAGACAAATCAGCAGTCTTAGGATTGTCTCTCTACCTCTTTACATTCTAACCAGTCTTTTCTTACGTGTGCAGCATGTCAGGACAAGAGTAACCATAACAGGCTACCTGGTGGGAATGAGAGCAAACGCGGAGCATGCTCTGTAGCTCATGCCAGCAAGTGGATGTGGAACTCATCCAGGCACGTTCCTCCATAAGCACAAACTGCTTTCCTGATCAGCTCATCTCACATGCAAAGACGTAACGAGCCAAGATATCCCACACTGTTGGCACAGGCAGACTTAATGATCTCTTCCCATGTATGCATTTGGCGGTAGTCATGGTTTGAAAGTGGGCATTATCATTTTCCACGGCCTGTTTAACAGAGGTTTGCTACCGCTTCATATGGATAAAGGACATTTGTAAGTAAATGGACATAGCAAAGAAGAAAACTAGGAGCAGATGATAAAACTGTTTGAGCATATGCTCCAAGAATGCAGCAACCTTTTAGTCTCTGCAAACATATAAAATGAGTCAGAAAGTCTAGATTAGGGTGGGTTTTTTTAAATAGATGGAAAGAAAATGTTGCTACAACAAATATTTAGCAAACTGCTGCAATGTACTTAAAATTCTATGAATGCTCAGTTTTAACGCACACAAAGAATGCCTGCAATCAGTTGGATAGAGGCCTAATCAATTCCAAAACATTAAAGATATTTTTTTCATTTTCATTTTCAGCTATAAATTCCTCTGCATATGCATATGGGCTCTGTGAAACAAGGCTGTGCAGTCTCTCTCGTGCACAACGTTCTTCAAACATGGTGTTAATCAGAAGTAGATTTGCATCAGTTGTGAGCCTTTGTTCTCAGCACTTTCAACTCCATTAAAATGAAAAATGACATGAGTATGTACAATTCCTGACACTGATAATGTTTTACAGTTATCACACATCAAAATAGATGCCAGCCACAATTGTGTAGAACTACTGAATTATTTTCTAGATAAGGCAGAGTGACAGCTAATATAAATAACTCATTATTTACATATCTGTCCAACATTGTGATTTTGATTCAGCAAGTTAAAATTCCATTACAGATAGGTTTTTTCCCCCACAGTGCACTACTCTAGTATTTTACCAGAACAATAGATTTCATACTTCAAAGGAATTAATAGTAAAAAGCTTCATACACTGAAATGGAAATGACTATTTAAACGGAGTGGATCAGGTCGGCAACATCACAGTGCTGGTAAAAACTGCCCCATATTTCAGCAACATTTTCTACTGAAGAACGGAGAACACATACAGGGAAAAAGAGGAGAAGCAGCAGTGTAGTTAATGGTAGAGAACTGTAGGGCATGAGGAATAAAAAGAGTTGGCTAAGAAAAAAAAGAGGCAGATGGAAGCTAAGAGACAGAAGCTTGATGAAAAATTTCGATGAGCAATAAGGACCCGATACAAAACAACAGAGAATGAAAAAACAGAGTGAGGAAGAGAGCAAGAAGGTAGTCCAGAGAAAGGGGAATGAGGAAAGTGAGAGGCAACAGAAAAGAGCGACTGGAAAATTAGTGGAGTGGAGGGGGGTTGTTGGTGTCAGGAAGGCATGGAAAGATTGGAGTAAAAAAGAAACAAGAAGGAATGACAGGAGTGAGAAGGGAAAATAGGCTATGAGCATGAAGGAGAGAGGAGCAAGAATTGAGATGGGTACAGAAGACAGGATAGGTCTACAGAGACTGTGTAATGGTAGTAGACATCTAAGGGAGAAGTCAAGGAAAAGAAAGAGAGGAAGGTGTGTGGAGGGGACTACTAAAAAAGACAGTGGTAACAGACGTCAGGATGGTCCTAAGCTTGATTTCAGATTTTGCTTTAGATTTCTGCATCTTCTCTGTTGCTTTCTTTTTTACTTTCTATTGTCTCCTTTTCCCAGTCCAGCAATGATAGATTCAGACTCACCCAATGTGTTTGTATCTGAATGGATATAAGGTACTTCACATGACAGCTAGCAGGAGGGCTACTTCTAGCAAATGCACACTGACTGATTCCTTTCTCTAACAGCGTGCCAAGATTTAGATACTTCAAGTTTTGTAAGCACAGACTGTTCTCTGCATTCAAAAGGAAAGAAAAGAGTCAAAGCAGATTCTACTCTGCTCACCAAATCATGCTTCTGTTAAACACTCTGTTAATATCTCCTGAGGTTGTTCAGGTGACATGTTCAGCATTCAAACCAAACCCACCTTCTGTGAATTTTACACCACCAGAAATCACCACCACGAAGCTGCACATACAAAACCTGTATACGCCAAATTTGGAGGCTTCTTAGGAAAATTACAGTCAAAATGAAGGAATAAGACACCTCCAAATGAATGACCACATCTTCATGTATTAAATGTGGTAAGAGCATTAAGATACTTTGTGTTCCTGGTGGTGGAACTGTGGGTTGTCAAAACAAGTAGTTACAATTGTACAGGCCAAACCATAAGTTTATCCATTTCTCAATACAGCCAATGCATTCTCTTCACTTTTAATTAAAATTTTGTCCCTGAAATTTACCTAGTGTATTCTTGATAGGATTTGTAATAAATCATGTCTTTTGATTTGTATTCTAAGATATGCCTGGTGCAGTTATAATCTCTAATTGCTCTGACATTATAGTTTACATTATAGGACACACAGCTATGGTGTTTTCAGCATGATACAATCCATTTAATACATTGTAATAGTTTGTAAGTGGTCTTTTATTATTAATTAACTAAGAAGCTTAATGTGAAAATGAGCTACACGCTGACATAAGAGCAGCCCACTCAGGGTGACCTTTTGGGTAATCCTGTCTTGCAACATTGGTTTGCTTCACAATGCACCCCCCATCTTTGTAGGCACCATCTTTGCCAGCCACATTGAACAACATTTATTTATTGTCCTTGACTCCTCTGTTGGAGTGCTTGGGTTCATTTGGCCTTTACTGGTCTGTCTTCTAGCTGCACGTTTTCAAGCATACTGCTGAAGCACGTGTTCAACTTAATGCAATTAAGTAATAAGCATTTTGGCTGCATAGGCATGCAGAGAAAGAGCTTTGCTGGATAGGATTGACCCATGCGTACATGTAGAATTAAGCTCCTCATGGAATCAAAGCTTCGCCTTTATTGTGAAATGTTTTTTATGGATTTTGATGACAATTTTTTACAAGATATATTAAATATAACAGGTAGACTTGCTTGTGTTACATGTGACAAGAATATTATATCCTATTTCATACTTAATATAGTGAAAGCATATTGCTGTTTTAACTTTAGGGCTGAAGACTTCTAGTTTGATACAATAATAAACTAAAAACACTGGACAGCCACTCTTCAAATTCGGTTCAGTTTTGATTAATTTCTATAGAAAGGAGGGTTAATGAACTCCACAAACATGATAAACTCGTATTATCAAAAGAAACATAGCACTCAGAAGTGAGGACAACTCAGAAATAAATTTGTCAGTGTAGCCCTAATTCGTATTTAAGTGCCAACATTTCTAGAAAGGCTTTAATTCAGTGAACACGTTGGGGTATTTTCCACATAGTTCCTGGTCCAGTAAGTACTATTCTCAACTGTCATAGGCTATGATGTGTCTAAAGACAAAGTTATTTACATTAATGAAATGTGTTTTCTCATCTGTGGGAGCTGGTAAAGATCTTTGTTCTCCTAACCCTCTTACTCAGACAGCATGAGTCAACAGATCAAAAGAAAACTAGGAAGTAAGTATTAGGGGTGTTCAGGACATTTAGAATGCATCAGCAAATGTGAATCTGTTTGAAAAACACTCTAAAAGTCTGCTTCACAGATTGTTATGTGGTTATCTATCAATCAGAAGAATGTAGTGACAACTACACACAGTTAACTTGGTCTCTCAGGAGACCTGCGTTGAGCTCTCTTCTCAATCCAGGTTTTAAATAGGCCAAAATACACAAGTAAAACAATCATTTTAACTGAGTACTATCTCCATCCAGATATTCTCTTTTGCTTATACCCTTTCCAAGGTTACATACCAATATAATACCAAGCAAACATTTTCCTCAGAAATTACAGTGTACATTCAGTATAATTAACATTGATTGCAATGACAAACAGCAATTAGTTTTCCAAAGAAATTCACAAACTGTTCAAAAAATGACTTTTTCTACCATGTAAATTTTTGGGAACACTTGTTTTTCTACTCTTCCATTTTAAAAACAGAAATTTTGTTTCAAATGTTAAACATACTTGCATAAACTCCTCAGACTGAGGATAAATTAACCCAAATCATTCAGAAAGCTAGTTAAATAGAAGTGGTTACTCAGAATTCAACTGCTTGTCATGGTGCAGAGACCTGCAGAATTCCCAGCTGCACAAATGTGTGTATAAATCAATTTCAGACTAATTAAAAAGCTCTGCTATTTTAGCCAATATTTGGTTTTGGGGTAAGTTTCTGGCAGGTATTTGTAAGGAAAATTTTAACTGATGTTTTACTGCTCTGTTGTTAGTTTCGGCTTTTGCATGGTAGGGATTATCTTGCAAGAAACGCTGCATATAAAAACTCACTTTATTATTTGCCTTATCTAGGTGATCTCACAGCAATCTATGGACCACGTACCTCACTGTTCAGTCATTCATAAGCTTTTGATACTTAACAACAACAAGATAGGAGACTTAATTTGCCCAGTGTAATTCTTACTTGACAGCTAATGAGTCTGTCTCTCCATTTCAGGCTCAGAAATACACTGCTACAGTGAAACAAGGTCCTCAGCTCCCCCAGGAAAGGAAGCAGTATGCAAAGCCAGGCTGCAGTGCCAGTAGTTACACAGCCTGGTGCTGCACAGACGACTTCTTTCAGAAGGATTCGCCAAAGCGCTAACACAAGCACGTCTTCCCCAGATGTATTAGATGACAGCCTTTCAACCCTAAAGCACTAGAATTTTCTACATGAAAAAAGTGAAAGCACCACTCTTACTATCTCTTAAATTGGACAACATGCTTGGAAAGCAGTGTACAGCGAGCGCCTCCAGCATACCCATAGCTGTCTACATTCCTTCCTTCAGGAAGCCTAGTAGGGGATAATGGCTAGCACTGTTCATAGTTTTCAAGAATAACATAAAAGCATTTTTTTATATTATGTTGTTCTGTGTCCGTCAACATGAGGTAAGATTTGTTCTGTCTTAGTGGCCATGGTCAGCCCGAAGCAGGGTTGACACAGTATTTGCAAAAGATTGTGAGACTGGAGGATGAAGAGACGGAGCACAGGCCACATTCCTAAAGCTTACATCAGGACCTTTGAACTACAAAGTGCTGTGGCCTTTTTCCAGGGCTATGTCTCAGTCCAATGAGGAACATCATTAGGACTTTGAGTGAATAATTGTCATGATTTTTTTCTATAATATGTTTCAAATTCAAGCTACTGTTATGAATGTCTCTGTTCAGCTAGCTCTGTGAATCCGAAGGCTGAGCTCCAGAACCCCAGAATTTTAATGTGAAGATTAGATTATCCAGAAAACCAGCAATGACTATTGTCTAAGTGTTTGCTATCCAAGTTATCAAAAAGTAGATTCACAGTGAGATTGTAATATCCCCTCTGGATCAATTGTGTAACACAGTCCGACCAGCTTTAAGATTCCTTTTCCTTATCAGAGTCTTAAAAGACCTTCTGGCACAGAGTTTGAGATGGATGAAAGCTGGATAAAAGAGATGGACTTATACAGAAGTCCAGATCAGAGACTGAATCTTGAAAAGAATGTGCAGCAGCTCCAAATCCCATTATTGATTGATCAAATGAGCATATTTAAATTGTAGCAGAACTAAATTGTAGCTGGTCTTCATTAAGACAATGCATACATCAGCTTTTGTTACTTAACCCTCTTTCATGTTTAAAAGATCAATAAATAATCTGTTGCTTTGAAAACACTACCCAGAATCCCTGCCATTTCAAAGTTGTTATGAGTCGCTGAATAAAGCCCACAGTGGCAACCCAAACAGGTTTAACTGCCGAGTTAGTCCCATAAAAAAGTCACTGGGCTCCGTAGCTTGATCAGTCCGAGTGCCCAGTATGGGCAATCATCCATTTCTGTTTCAGTACACTGGCTCTGGAAAGGATGCTACAGAAGAGAACAGGAAGAGGGCAGAGGAGGCACTCTAATCCTTCTATAGAAGTCCCTGAATGTGGCTTCTGGGTGATATGAACAGCTGAAGTTACTAAATGAGCATTTTGTCCAGTTACTTTCTATTTTGTCTCTTAATTGGTGCACGCACGATATATCCAACTTTAACTTAATACTTGATCTGTAGAACATTCTGGTGATCTATTGATGGGACTGGCTGTAGTATTAGTTATCATGTAATCATTAATTAACCTTCTGTAAGAAAATTACCTTTTTAAAGGGACTCATTTTGCATGCTGTATTTCAACTCTGCATGTGATGGATTACAAGGAACAAAAAAATGAGAGTCAAAATACTAGAATGTTTAAGAAATTCACTTCTCTTCTGCAATCCCCTCAAAAGTTCTAGTTACACTGAAAAACAATTAAACTTCAGGGACTTCATTCTCTAGGAGATTTTTCCATTACTTTTCACCATTTTATTTTACCTGAGATACTAAGCCTCTCACCACATAGACATTCTTTGCAGTTTTGCAGTGCATTAGGAATTTTCTTCTTCTCTGAATGTATTTCACCACAAAATCACGAGCCTTCATATATGCTGCAGTTCCTAAGGAGCTTATGGAAGTCGCAGACCAGTGTAGCTACATAACACTGGCTGAGAGACGATGCCACCATCCACAGCATAGTTACCCACATCCCCTGTGGCTGCTTGTTTAGTTCAGTGGCAGTCTCCCTGCATCTCACAGGAGGATCGTGCGACAACCTCCTGCTCTGGTATTGTGCACTCAGAAGAGCAGACTATCATTTCTTTATTAGAGTAACAGAATCTGCCACAAATTACAAGCTGTGAGCACTATTATACTAGCATGACCAGGTAGAGTTGAATTCTTTTCAGCTCTGCAGGTTATGTATCACCATGCTGCTCTGTTCATACTTTTTTTTGAGAACAGTTTTGCCCAGAAATGCTCTGTGGGGTTTGGAAAATCTTTGTGTGATACAAATGTAAGATAGTACTAATATGGTATTGTAAGCCACATGTAGGTCTTACCCTTGATCCCATTGAAATCAATGGGATTTTGCCATGCCTTGACAGGACTAGAATGGAGGTCATAGTGAGTGGTAGAAAATGATTTAAAATGTTTAAGGGTTATTTTACTCTGAAATCTCATGGCAAAGGACCATTTTTACTACAAAGAAGTTTGTATACATCATCTGCTGAAAGACCGAACTCTGACAGATCTGCCTTTCGGAAGCCTGTCTTGCAGAGGGCAAGGTAAACAAGGAAGGTTATTCACTTGGATAATAGAGGGCTGAGGGTCAGGAAGCTGAGGTTTCTGTGTCAGCCCTGGGGCACGTAGTAGGTCTTTGAATGTTCATGTTTGTCAACATCAAGAAAGATACCCAGACACACACTCTTCAGATACCCAATTTGTATCCACTGATGCGGCCATCTCAAGATGTTGTGGATCTAGGTCTTCAATCCAAGTCAAGTACTGAAGAATGAACTATTTAGGACAGGTTTTAAATATATTAGTAACTTAGACAGTGCCCTAGTACCATTGACTGTCCTGAATAAGGAAGAACCTAGCTTGCTGAATCAGAAACACCATTTCCCCACACACATGCTTTCTGTCTCCTCATTGTTAGTAAATTTGACAAGTGTTAAGGGAGGGGGCTCTTGCCTACCATTTCTGCAACAAATGAAATTGTGATCCAGTGTACATTTTCTTTTCACAGAGACAGTTACGAGTTCTAATCAGACCCAGTTTTCCTATCCAATAAATAAAGGAAGGAGCCCTGAGGAAGAAGTACATAATTACAAATAATTAAAGAGGAGAAGAAACTTTCATACCTAGTTCTGCATTTTGTAGCTTTCCAGTATTTGACTTTGCAGTCTTGATGTGTTCTTTAAACAAAGTTTGTCTGCAATCATCTATATTACAAAACACTATACTGAAAGTTCAGATTCTTTTTTGTATAATATTGGCACCTATACACTTTACTACTATATTTACAACTTTTAAAACCACTATGGAGATCTTTACTACTTGATCACATAGAACAACTAACAATTGTAGTAAAGTTTATGTTTTTACAGTAGTAGGCTGTTTACTATAAGCCAGTCATAAAAAGAAGATAAGAAACTAACTTTCCATATAGTAAAAATATTCTTTTGGAGCAGAGAAGTGATGACTCTGGAAATTCAGCTTACATTCAGGTTTTGGATGTGAATATTAAACACAGTAGTGAGCCTTTCTGCTATTTCTAACCAAACTTTGGCATTTCTGAACATCTTTTCCTTCTGCTGATTTCTTATTCGAGTCTCACTATCTCTCTTTCGTTTTCATCTGTGATTCACCATATTTAGCCCTTCCTATTCCTGCTTTCTAACCTAAGCATCTCATGCAGTAGAACAGCTCTTCCCTTCATAGCCCCAGCTATTTACAGCTACTCTTTTGCACTAACTCATTAAACTACTATATTTTTTGTCAGTGTGACCCTTCCTTTCCCACCTGCTTTTGCCTCTTCTCCGCTTCCGTCTTTTCTTCCTTCTGGCAGTATAATAAAAGGGCCTTCTCTCCAGCGAATCTTAAGGGGAGTAAAAGCAGAGAAGGCAGCTCCTTGTTCTCAATTTGGGTGCAAAATAGCATGGCGTGCTGCAGTAACCAGAAGAAACAACTTTGACAGAAATCTTTCTCAGCACCTGCATTCTTGCACAAGAGCTTGTTCGCTATGGACAAAGGTTCAAGTAATGTTAAACATGTCTTCAAAGAATAACTTAAAAAAAAAAGGTTAATTTTTTGACTAAAAGTTTATTTTTGAAAAACTGAACATTAGAAGGGAGAAGGTAAGTTACAGAATGCTCTCTTAAATGTCAGGCTTATGAAGTACAGCAGAACGGTGGTTTTACAAACAGATGCAAAGAAATAACCTTTCACCAAAACCGTGGACAGACAGATGGACGACAGATGGATTAAAATGCAAAAGAGTTCTCAAATCCATTCTCTACTTAAACCTTTGAAAGAAAGCAACAATGGCCAAACAGAAATAAAGAGACTTCCTAAATGGTTTAGGTTTTATTTCCAGTTTGAGCTCTATTTTTCAGATATACATTTCACTATTTACTAATAGAAGTACTCCATTTCACCTACAGCAAGAGTCTATCATCATTCCAAAATAAGAGAAACATGCCAGAATGTCTCTGAAATTAGAGCGTGTCTATTTAAGAAATGTTGTGCCTATTTTCATGACAAGAAATAAAACCTGTTTTGTCATTTTTTCCACAAACAGACTGCATTTGCCTGGACTGTAGTTCAAGCTTCTAAAATATCTTCAACAGCCCACATCTAAAGATCAGGGGAAAATGTGGATAGTGCAAAAAAAACCAGATCATATGACACTGTACTATTAAGTATCAGGAGTTTGTTTGTTTCTTACCTGGAGAGCCCATACAGAAAGTAAAATTCTTTCCCTCAAGGTGCCACATGCTGTCTAACTGCTTAAGACATGCTACAGGTAAGTCAAAACGTGATTTTGTAGCATGTTCACACTTCCAGCCAATCCCAAAACAGCTGTATTTAATAAACCCAGATTTCATAGTCTAACCAGTTTTGTTATCTCTAGAAGGATAAACAGGATTGCAGATCCACCACCATGTCCCCTCAGAATAAACAGAAAGAGGCACAAAAGAGTTTTCAGGCTGAAAACATCTCTCCCAGTTACATTTTCTGAAATGCTGTGGTAACACCAATAATTGAGCCAGATTAGTCCTGATTACATCAAGCTTTGAATGAAAATGGCTGTGCTATCACAGCTTTCACATTACTGTGACAGAGGACAGGGTCACCTGTGCCTGTCACCATCCACACCTCAGAGAAACTGGTTGACAGAATGGATCAGAAAAAAATAACACACCAAAAAAAGAAAAAAAAGGGGTTAAAATGTGATTTCTGCTTGCTCTTGAAGCAATGTACCCAGGTGCCCTTATTGGTAACAGCTGTAAAGGTATAGATTGTGTCCACCTGAGAAAATGTAGGCAATTCGCTGTGCTGTGTGACAGAAGGTGTTGAATGCTACTTAGGAACAAAAGGCCAGTGTCAGCCCTTTTCCCTCATGTTGCAAGGTCCAGAAGAGCTCATGCTTGCAGAAACAATATGCTTAAAAATGCTCAGAAATGGTCTTTGCACGTCAGACTCTGAATCCGCAAAATTGTGAGAATCTGAAAAAAAAAATGAGATACAAATTCCAGAAGTTAAATTCTTGTATAGTAAGCACTAATAAGTTGCACTAAAAAGGAACCCTTCAAAATTTAAATTCACTTTCCTGAGATATGCGTTGATTCAGCAGAGGGTAGGAAGAAAAGCAGGGAAGCCACAATGGCAGTCTTTGAGAAGTTACAGTGTCGGATGTTAAGCATTTGTAGTAAAATCTATGAATCAGTCAGGAGAGTCATTGGGACAGGTGTGTTTTGAAGATTTTCCTCTCACATACAGAAAAGCAGTTCCTTGTTTCAGTGAAATATGTACACATACACATAAACTTCCAGAAATATTTTAAGGAACTTCCCACTCCTTGAAAAAACTTTGGTAAACAGGGACTCTACCCTCTGCATCAGGTTTGTTGGGATTTTTTCTTATTTTCTATTTTTGTCTACTGGATCCTCACATGATTTCATATTCATATGGATTGATCAGGCATTATTTCCTCACTCTTCAAAAAAAATCCAAGTAAAGCAAAGACCCTGTCAAATGCAGCTATATCATGGAATTTTTCTTCTGACTGCATTTTCCTTCCCTACAAACAGGAAGATAGTCATTTGTCACAGAAGAATAGGAGAATCAATCTTCATAGCATGAGAATGGAACAAATCTGACCACGGAGTCTCTTGAGAAATCAGACAATTGCTTAACTTTCATGGGCTTATTTCCTTACACCCGTTGGCTCGGATAAACATTTAAATATTGTAAAACTATCCTGTCCATTTTTGTGGTCACATTCTTTCATCTTCTCTTCCATGCTGAAGCCACCTTTTATATTAACTTGAACCTATCAAGCTAAATAGAGCTGGTTCCTTAGATTTGCTTTCTACATACTTGTGCAATAAAAACAACAGAGTGAAAAAATATGCAATCTTTCATTCTTACACAGGACTTTCCTTTCAAGGCATTTGCTTTCTTTGTCTCTACTCCGATAGCTAAAAAGGTACTAATTTACTTCTGATTAATCAATTTCATCAGTTTCCCACTTACTGATATATCACCATTTCCAGCAATGTAACATGCAAATATGGTAAGAAAAATATCAGCCAAAGAAATTTTTTGGACAACCTAGCACCATTTATTCTAAGCATTTTATTAACATATGAAACATTTTATGTCATATTTTAGAGTCAGCAAAAGAATCTGGCAATGTAAAAATGTTCTAATTTGCCCAACATTCTGATCACTTCAAAATCAAAAGTTGTTTTTCCCAACTGGAACAGCAAGAATTTTGGATTATTAAAATCCCCCTTGAAAAAGAATTTTCAGTGCATGGTGGATTGAGGCCACTTGCTGTCATTGAGAGGGGTACCAGGCATATCTCCCAATCTTTCCTGATGGGTTCATAGGCAGCTTCTCCACAGTTTTTTGTTGCCAAGTTGGAATAATGTTTCTGAAAAAAAATTGTGTTAGCTAAATAGTGTTCTCTGTTTGTATCTGACAGCCTCATTTTCATTAATCTAATACTGATGTCAGAGGATTTCTCCTTTACAGTGATCTCAGAAAACTTACTGCATTAACTCAGAGGACACTAAGCACGTTCTCTACTGAAAGAAAGTAAACTATTGATGTTCTTATTAATCTGCAATATATCTGAATTTTCTAGGAAAAATCTGTAGTTATAAAAACTGAAAATAAAGTACTGGGGCGTAGTACACTGAATGTATTGTTTGCCTATTTGCAGAAAATAGACAAATTCAGGAGCAGAATAATCACTGATTACCAGGCATATTCAGATTTGTTTTCACTTACTCTCACAGAATTAAAAATATTCTAAAATCTCTCAAAATGAAAATAGAGAAGTGAAGTCCTACTGACAGTAGTCAGATTAGATTATTGAGAAAGAAAACCAGATAACCTTGACTTGCTGCCTCCAATACAGACATTACCGTATCTGGTAAATCTCTAAATTAGGTCCAGAAACAGACATCACCATCTTAGGCCCTACAAAAAACAGTGATAACCTCTAGCCAAAGAATAGGGACTGAAACTGTGTGGGAAATCCATAGGGTGTAGTCTGCTCCTATTGCCAGGGGCAAAACCATGTAGAAGTAGGCTAAAGAATTACACATACAATTTTGGACCTTGTTTTAGAATTCCAGCCTAATGAAAACAAGGTGTCATGTCCGCATTTTGATTGCGTGGTGGATGATCAGCTGGTCTTCAAAGGCAGCTCGAATAGAGTACGTAACTGAAGATGTGATGTCGTATTTTTGTGACTTTCTTATTTAAAAAGATCATTTAAATGACTAATACTGAATCAGGGGGACATGTATAAAGCACAGTGAAAACAGGTAGTGTAACACAAGTTCTGACATTCTGTTTTCCAAATCAGAATAAACTCTGAATATTCTGAAACTCAGAATAAAAAATAAAAGTTTTCCAAAACAAGGTTCTGAAGAAATAAATTTTTAGAATGATGGCTTTCATTTAATATAAAAAATACTAACATTTATTTAAAAGAAATAAAACAATTCAACTGAAATAAAAATATATTACTGAAAAAAATTTTAATTTTAAACAACAAGAAATTGCAATAATTTCTTTGGTTTTGTTTGCTTGAAGATTTTGTCAAAATCTGTGTTTTCTTGAAATATTTTGACTTCGTTAAAATGGCATTTTCCATTAGAAATTTACTACACTTAAATATTTTTCACACAATTTAGCTTCTAGGATTAGAACGAGCCTACATTGAGAAAGAACAGTATCAAGGAGAAAATCCTTCTAATAAAACATTCAAATGCATATTTTTAACTAAATATATTTCCTGTGTACTAGAAAAAGGCCTTCTGCTACTGCCAGTTAGTGCCTATTGAAACTGAAGGATTGTTTCAAATACCACAGCTTAGAGCTTGACTTCCTACAGTTTTACTTTTCATTTCCTCTCAGCAAATAATAATGAAATCAGAATAATCTTCAGTAAAAATATTGCTGTAGTAAAATGAAGAACGTTTGGTAGAAATATAGCTGTATCTTGTGTTTACAACAGCCTCCATTGTCTGCTAGAGGAAACCCAATTTTATTTATTAAAATAATAGAGCATTTTGAAATACTGCACTACTACACTCTGCATTCAAGTCTCCAAGTTCTGTCACTTTTAGGAAACCTTCTGTCACCTTAAGAAAACTAACAAAAAAATTTTGCCATAGCTATTGCTAAGTAATTCTTTATCTCTAACATCTTTCATCATTTCTCTTACACACTCCTGTAAAACTTGTTTCTCTCTTGTTTGGCAATTCTGGTAAATTCTGCTCAAGTATTTGAAAAAAAACTCTACAGGGTGACACGAGAGTACTGTATATAAGATGACTTCTTGGCTTAGTAACTGATATTTGAGATTAATTTTGTTCATCCTTCACTGTTTGTCAAATGATCCTGTAGTAACAGCCCGCCCACCTACTATTTACGCCTCAAAACGCGATTCTGCCCAAATGTGCCTGAGCTTCCCAGAGAGCGAAATGGGAATAAAACAGAGGCAAAGGGATGCGACTCACCCCGCACGGTGCACGAAGCGCAGCGTGCCCGTGATGAACGGGCGCTGCCGCTGGATGTCACCGACGTTCCACACACAGAGCACACGTAATCACAAGAGCGCTCTCAACAGCAGACCTTCTCCCACGTGCTTTGAGACACCATCAATAAAAACCTAACCCAATGAGAAACATATCTGTTAAAGAAGAAACAGTTGGCTAGTTTAACAGTCCAAAATTCGTATCTGTTGGAAAATAATTTATGGGTCCGTTCTACAGCTGGAGGGGGAGATCTCATTTTACTCTGCATCGTTAGCAATGTGGCAGAGTGTTATGAGACGAGATACTGAGCTGCCCGAGCACTGAAGTCCCATTTACAAAAGCTGCCCTTTGATAAACAGCAGCTGGTTTTGTGGACATTAATATTTGATGCTATGGCATGGAAAATCCAAAAATAGCTACTATAGTATCACACGTGGAGTAAAAATTGGGCTGTTAAGAGCCAAAATAAGTATTTTAAATAAATAATTCTCCCCATAAATGTGTCAGAGGAGTTTATAGGAGTCTTATATTATGGTCTCTGACCAGTTCCTGTTTTTTCTTGATATTTTTATAACTTCTATGGATTAAAAAAGACGTGCTGTCTTTAGGAATAAAATTCTCACTTCTTCATTATCTTACAAACAAGAAATGACGAGCTGAGACAAAGTCACACAAAGTTCTGTCTTCATTTCAAGTTCAAGCTGCTTCTCTTCTGTTTTGTTCAGTTTCCTCTCTCCATTATTGCTTTCCTTAGAGATATTTTACATTTTTTACTGATATCTTTTGAATCAACCATTCCAAACAGAAGAATATCACTAAAACCTAAGCTATGGCAAACCATAATGATCTCCTATCACTATTCTCACTCAGGACTTATGTGGAAATCCAGATGTGCCTTGCTTGGATTCCAGCTGTGCTCCGAGCCTATGTGAGTTTGTGTTCCAGTTGTGGCACAGCTGAACCAAGTCAAAACAACACAAAGCCCTGAAAACCTTCACTAATCCTAATCAAATATTTTCACCTCTCTGGACTACACGCTATATTAACCGTGGTGCCTACATGGCTTGGGTCATGTTTGCTCATGCATACATATGACACAATCTAAAACCACTCTATTACAATGTATTTATTTACCTGTTCTCAGATATTTCAAACCCAACATCCTACCTATCTGCTTTTTCTAGCACTGCAATCTTGACAAAGGTCCAGCTTGGGTTTGTTTTCTTTTTCTGTACCCCAAGAAATACAGTGGTGTTATCTAGATGGAAAAATTGAAACATATTCACTGCTCCTTTATTCTGACTTCAGATTAGATAAACCAGGATACCAGTAGGAACCCAGGATTTACTGTGAAAGACCGAAGTGTATGTCCTCACAAGCGGAGGATCACTGACTTTGCAAAAGATAATTTTCATTTTGGGTCTCTTATCTGAAACCTGTCACAGAAGCCAAGAAAAAGAGGGTCAATCAGACACCTTTTATTACAGAATCTTCTAGTATTGCTATTCAATTTTATTATAATTTACTGTTGTTAGGCTGGTAGATGCACTGGTAATTCTGATTGTCTCAAACAGTGGTTTTATCTGCTTCCATGGTAACAATGAGCATCCATGTGCATTAGAGTTAGAAATATCCCTATAGTTGACCTTTTACATGCTAGGACCATTATCTCAAGCATTTAGAGGCAGATGGGAAAAGTAAATCAAGGAAAATAAACATTGCAAGATGGGCTTTCAAGTATTTTTCCTTCTGAAAGATTGTTCATGCTTTTTCTTTTTTGGTGTGTTTTAGCAGAAACAGCGAAGCAATCTCTCTTAGGAGGACAGTCATACATACCCTCTCTCCCTTACATTAGATGAAAGAAATATAATAGCGAAAGTTTCTCTCTTACACAGACTTTTTTTCCTTTTTTAAATGGTTGGAAGGAATTTGGGCTATGTTCTATATTTGTTTCTCAGAAGCCCTTTGTCAGCTTACTGGAAAGCTTTTTTCCTCTATGATTGGACTGTTATGGAAGGGTTGTTCAACTCCCTTTCAACTGCATGAAGAGCTGCATTTGTCAGTCCTTCCTTGCACACCTAAGACAGTGGCTAAGAGATAATCTCAGTCCAGGAATTTAATACTTTCATCATTCATCTGAACATAACCTATCCAGTCTGGTGACTTTCCCTTCCAAGTAAGCACAGCGAATGGAATAACTGAAGTTATAGTTTTCTAAATATCTTGTCCAAATCTCACATCAATATCTCCAGAATATTTCTTGATATACGGTAATTCAATTTATTTGTGTTGTACCCAGTGTGTTAACAGGGATACTCAACAAGATAATCGAACAAAAAAAATCACACACAGCTTGGAGACACTACTGGTGTGAAGAGCAGAGGAGAATGGACAGCTGCAAGTGGAGCCTGGGATATTCCTGAAAGGAAAAAGGCCTGAGCTGAAATGTGGAGCAGGTTCAACTGACAGGTCTCAAAGAAAGGAGATGTCTGCAGGACAGAGAGCTGTGTAAGGGTTGTGCAGCTCACGGAGCCAATAAGACTGAAGAGAAGCACCAACTTGCAAGGACTCAGTAGGCAGGGGAAGACTGATCCTCAATCATTTTTACTTAATGTCTTACCCAGTAGATCTTTATTCTTTTTTCTATTTTTTATTCTTAAAATAATGCTTTAGAAACTGAAAGCATTTGAGTATGCTCACTAGAAGTAAAAGTCAGTGTTCTGAATTGCCCCCAGTCATTATTTGGGGAGAATCACATGACAGAAATGATATTCTGTTCTTTTGTGTGTATTTCTTTTAATAACTAAGCCTTACTGTACAATGTATCTCTGGCCCTCTAGTAGCTGGTGAGTACAGTCAGATGTTCACACTGTTGTGTTTTGGGTTTTGGTGGGGGTTTTTTGAGAACAAAGGAACACATAATTTAGAGACTCATATTTTAACGCCAGAGGAGTCTATTAAAATCATCTCTCAAAGTTCTGTCTACCCTGGGGTGTAAGAATCACCCTGCCATGTGCATCTGATACCTAAGATCTGACAGTGTAGTATGCATTTATCACTGAATTTAGTGTAACAACTTAGGTACCACTTCTTAAGACTCTAATTTTTATAAGGATCTCTAAATATAATGTAACAAAAGTAAAAATTGTACAGTAAAACCCATTTTTACTCCCATATTTCAAGAGACACCTTAAAAGGGCTTTTCTATGGGCTTACCACACACCAACCTGGAACAGCAGCCATTTTCTGTACTGTGATGAAAATTGTCCTGTCCACTATATTTGGAATCTTCAGAGAAAATACAAATCAACATGGTGGCACAAAGAATTTTTAATATAATTTTCCATTCACAAACTTCAGAGATTCGTCCACAACCACTAAAATCCTCCATTTGTCTGTTGTAATTACTCAGATCGGTGGAGTTACAGTAATATGGGATTTGAATGGTATTGCAGTGGTACAGACCATAAAATCAAATAGAATCAGATGTTCAAACAGTTTAAGAGATTGAAACTTTCTATCCCCTATGCCTAATGCAGTTATAGGTCCCCATCTAAATTCGTTGTCATCAGAGGAGTAGTCTTCTGTCCCTGTGTGACTGAAAAAGGCAGATAACTTGAAATACCGATATTAGTAAAACCAAGAACAGATTTAAGAAAAGTAAAAAATTAATTCAACCTCTAAGTTACTTTACCAGCTATCATAGGCAACTAAATGGTAGAATTTAGAGGCATAGCCTTCTGGTTTACATAGGAATACTGAGACACTGTTCAGGCTTTTTTATTGGAGTTGATGTGTTCACAAAACTGGCAACAGTTTTCAAAAAATGAACTGAAAAGTGTGGCTTACATGGTCCAGTCACCTGTATTTATTATTAAGAGTTTTAATCTACAACTTTTGGGGTAAATCCAACTTACCCGCTCACTCAGGGTAAATACACATAATAGAATTCCCAAATGAAATCAAGTGGAAGATCTGGCGCCCAGTCCAGATAATTTCTGCCTTTGCCTGACGTGGATTTTTTCAAGCCTGATCAAGCCATCTCATTTAAAATTTTAACTAAGTCTTTATCCAAACAGAAATTAAATTTTCTAAAGGGATGCTTTCAAAGTATGACTTGAAATACCTTACAAAAAGACAGCTGAATTGATCCTAGGTTGCAAAAAGCATCTCCCAATGCATCTTCCCAGAGTCATTCTTTCAGAAGATAATATTGTGCACCACAATGGTGTCATCTGAGACCACAAACAAGAAGCAAGTTTGCAAGAGATATATCGACTGGATCTGAACTTGATAAAAGGAACTTTTTATCCAGCGTGACAGTGGCTAGGGAATGACTTACCATCCCTGCCTTCAGAAAACAGAAACCTGAAAGAAAAATGTTTTATGTTTAACTACAATAATGATAGTTAGATAGACCTTTCTATCCTTCTGCTACCATTAATCTTTGTATTTTATTTCTGTGATGTTCCTTTCTCTTGGTCACGGCCCTTCAGCTGAACATCTATATTATATTTCTGTCATCTCCCACGTATGCAAAACTCCTCCACAGAGGCACAGATATAAAAAAGAAATATAAAATATTTCTGTTAGGAACCTCACTGCTTTGTCTTCTTTTTCCGTGCATGTGTGATAATATAGTATGGCTTCATTATTCCAGTAATTGCAGCAAATGACAAATTTGAATCCTTCATGAAAAATTTTGATAATTTTTGAGAACACAATATAGACCTCTATTCCTTTAAATACTATCATGTTATGGGGATGTAAAGAGTTAACTCATATGATAAGCAGATAGCTTAGGCAGCTCAGAAGTTATCAACGCAACCTACTCATTACCATTGCTCAAGTGTGCATTTCTCCAGTGGAGCTGATTCAATGCCATAGATTGTGTGAGCCCTCCTAATTGATTCCTGTGCTAAATCAATACAAAAGACTTCTATCCAATAAGGAAGGCCAGGCAGGCCACAAGGAAATGCTAAACAGAGGTAACAAAATATTTCTAAACCTTAGTTTAAGGCTTTTCTTTTTCCTTTTGGTATGGATTTTATTCAGATTGGCCATTATAAGTACCTAAAGAAAATACTGCAACAGCAAGAGACGAAGCTTCAGGGCTGATATGGATATCTAAAACAGCTTAAGCTCCCTACACCTCCAAAGGGTAGCTGACTCTTCCACAAAGAAAAAACCTAAGGATCAATGACATTCTAACACCACGCTTTGGGAGGAAAGCTGTGGCCAGCGCGGAGCCATAGCATGTCCCAGCAAAGGTCCCCACTCTAGACCCCAGGGACTGAAGCAGCAGGCATCTCCTGCAAGGTTCAGCCCAAGGTTTGGAGAGCCAAGGCAAACAGCTCTCTTCTTTCACGACACGGGCTGGGACACAACCCAGCCTCTGAAATCCTGAGCTGATCTTGAGGATACTGAGTCAGTTTCCCTCTTATTTATTCTTTCTGAAATCTTTAATCATAAACTCCCAGTGACAAGCGAGGAAAGCGCTATCTCAGTCTTGTTTCTAAGCAGGACTTTGCGCTAAACTTGCTTAGGATGGGCAAGACCCATTTCTTGGATGAGCACTCCAGCCACTAACTCGCTCTGCGACAGGACTGCTCCCTCTTGCAACTACCTGGTGTTGAGGAAAGGTGGTCTCACCACTGTGTTCTGTGCAGCCCGTGCTATGAACAAAGCACGTCTGATGGAGGTGGCACTCAGCTAGGGTTAGGTTATTCCCTGGCTTTCTTGATAAGGAGAGAGGAATTATAGTTAAAAGCCAGCCTATGCACTGCTGAACACTTAGGAAATGTTTGGATTCCAAAGCACACAAATCTTTAGGGTAACAGTTATACAAGTCATAAAGCCCAATGACAGGGTGGGGAGGAGAAGGAAAGCAGCAAGAGATTGAACGGTAGCATAGCTGCCTATTCCATACCTGTCTCTGCTCCAGATCTTCGCAAAAATTTTGCCATTGGGGATAATTCACAAAAAATTAGGTGAAAGTATTTTAATATTGCTGTTCAACCTCAAACCATCATCTAAAAGGATCATATTTTACTTCCAAATACTCCTACCTTATGAAAACATTTTTACATATTTTTACATATTTTCAGGAAAAGAAGTAGAAAATACAAAATTGTACACAAGAAGATTAGCTGAAATGGCCTGTTATTTTATATTTACTTGTTTTCAGCATCTCCTTGAGAACATCAAAACAATTTTTCCTCCAGATGTTTTTTATCTCTAAGAGAAGGCGTTTGTAATTCTTTTTCTTTTCAGTTCAACTAACTGTAGTCTTTAGCCCTTCTATACTAAAAATGATAATTTCCAAAATATAAAAGTAAATTCATCATGACATCTGAACAGGGGTTAACCACATCATCTCCCATAAATAGTAGCAGTAATTGTATCACTAAATCTTCTTTCCTCAGAATGAATATTTAACACTAAAGTCAATGCTCTCAATTTGCTTATATTGTGTGAAAGTGTGAAAAGAAAATTAAGTTGCTGTGTTATTAATGTTTTAAAACTAAATTCTCAATTCTATATAGAGAGTAACAGTTCCATGATTTATCTAAATTTATTTAAATTGGTTATACCCATATTAACATCATAACATTTTCCCCATACAGAGACGAAATGCATCACAATGTCTCCTCAGGAGTTGCTGCAATGTATCAGTGTCGGACTGTGTCAAAGTGGCCCATTACTGATGATTTTTGCACCAGCATTTTGGTCCATTCAGAAGCATCACGGTGATTCTGAAGTGTGCCTAGGTGAGCAAATCCTTTCCTCAGATATCTCAAATGAGACACAGAATAACAGAAAAAAACCCAAATCTTCTGGAGTAGAACATTTTCCTTCTTCTTTATTTGTGTTCATTTTTACCCTGAGAGCACATTAAAATATCCAAAAATAAAAAGCACCATTTTTACATTTCATATGTGTAACAGGTAACCGAACTATCATATTTCCCAGCACATGCTGTTTGGCACACTGTACTTTCAGACTTCTCATATAAGTCTAGCACAATAATTTTGACTGACATAAAAATCACACTGTGCACTATACAGCATCTATTGCTAATGGGTCAGCTGAACCAGATCCCAGCTAATGTGTAAAGCTAAACTGTCAAACCAGAGCAGCTCTCCACAGTGACTTGAGCTAAATCCGAACAGTTTTATAGGCCATTACTAATCCCTAATTGAACCAGTCCTTGCACATTTTTTTTTCCTATAATAAAATAGCACTCAGTGGTGAAGAAGCCGCAGTTACATGGCTGACAGAGTAGACACAGTCATTACCAATGCAGCCTGGAAATGCTCTGCCTTTCGGTAAAATACTTGGAAGCTACCTGAAATCTGAAGTATAAGACCTCATTTATTAAAGTGGTTAGATGCAAACATACTTAGGAGATCTGCAAATTAAAACTATCCTTTTCTGTTTTGTTGAAGATTATTCTCCAGTCTGCATCATATAGAATTTCACTGTGATAGCATCATAACATTGTAAGGCATTTAATTTTCTCACACAAAGCAAAACAATTCACATTAAACCAGATTGAATATTTTCCTCTGTAAAGCAGCGCTTAAAATTAGGAAGAAAGACATTAAAGAAGAAATTTTTTTTAGAAATCATCATTCAGAATGTATTAATGCCTTAAATTGACACAGATTAGGTTTTCATTGATAGTTTGCAACAGACAAGACACTAATACTGAACTTTCAGAAGAAAAATTAAAATCTGACAAAAATGCAGTGATAATGCTCTAGCCTCATATCTTTTGCTATCCAAAAATATTTGTAATATTTTCCATCAGGCAGTTTCAATAGATCATTTATCACGTATACACATACAGAAGTTAGCATCATTATGTTCCTCACATGCAGATGGGAGAAAATTTAAGGTCACACCTTTCTCAGCTTTCTATTTCTAAGGATTTATGTACCAATACGGATACTTAGTGTAATTCTCTCTTTTAAAATGCTTCACATTACATATGTTTCGTAAACTAATTCAGCAAAGTCAAGAACAATTATTTCCACAAAAGCAAAAAGAGCAACTGAAAGGATAATACTTTGGACCTCAAAATATTTCTATTTATAGTGGATAAATACAGAAGTTAAGAGAGATTGTATTTCCCTTCTGGTTTTACTAGGAAGACGGAGAAATATTGGGGGGTGGGGGGCACGATTCGGCTTTTATGATTTTGAGATACTACTCCAGACACAAATTCTACTCCTCAGTAGATGATCCCTTTTTAAAATTCACTTATATAATACAGTTGCTGATCAAAGAAATGTCAGGATAACACGTTTTGAACCTCAGAAGTATCATCCCATAATGGGTTAATTGTCTATGTGCGCCTTTCACTGCCTTAGGCTTCATTTGATTTAGTAACCTAGAAACAGCTCAAATGTCAGAGTTTTATTACTTCCAAGTATATATTCTATAAAAACTGATTCCAAAGAATATTTGTTGATCTTGGATGAAATACATGCTCAGAACAGGTTTAATATGTAAAACATCACCCTTCTCTTCACTCTTTCATGCATCACTCCTACAAATAAGTGAATTCCAAATGCAACATGAACCCTTGTGGATTTTTCATTTTGAACTTATTCCCATACTGCACAGACCTCTGCACTCATTTTAACTTAAAAAGCAAAAATCAGTAACAAGTTACTAACACACAGGGAATCCTCACACGATGAAGGCTGTTATAAATCTTTTATGAGGGCTCTTACTATGGTTTCCCAGAAGGAAGACTCTACCTGCATACCTCAATAAAATCTCATTAATAACAGGAATATCACAGTAATGAATACAGAAAGAAATATTTTTTTAAAATCACAATTCAAACCTACTGAAATGCTCAAACACTGTTTCTAGGCTTTTTTCTTAAAGAGTCAATTCGCATATGACCTCTCTCAGAAGGTCTTCTACTAGTGTGAAACTACTTTCATGGCATGTGCACAAACCTGCATTTCTCTCGAAAAGTGATTAATATAGCTCTGCAAAATCAGGTACCGAACGTTCGAACTTGGTGTTGACAAGGGCTCCCTCTTGTGTTAATGTACTGAAGTCAGATTCATTCTGAGGTATTAGACTGGACAGTCAGTTTATGAGTACTAATGCTTCACTGAGGGGGTAAGGGATGTGCAGAGGGTTGTGCCCTGGAAGATGGGGATTTGTACGCTTGTCATAATTATTAAAAAAAAATACTGGACCTGAAAGATAGGAAGGGAAATACATGCAGTGAGATATGACACTTCATGTAAACACGGATTTTTACAAGAGTTATGAGAACAGTCCTAGAACTTCACAATAATTAAAAAGTCAGGAGGTTGTAAAGTGAAATAACCTGCTATCAATAACATAAATGTTTTAATAAATATATAAAATTGAATTTATGAAGGTTTATAAGTGACATCTTTGTTCGGAATTTTTCCGAAGTGCTTATGTATGGACAGAGCTCTTCAACAGCTGCTTCTATTTCAATTCGGTTGTCCTTCAAATCTCCTTCTACCAAATTTTCAATAAATATGTCCTTTGATTAAAACCAAGCTGTTTCTTTCCTTTTTAAAAAGAATTAAAATGCCATTGTCCGATTTCAGTCAAATAGAAAAAATACTATATTTGTCTAAGTTAATTTAATTCCCTAAGTAAAGATCAGGGAAAACAAATTCAGCAATGTCTGCAGGCATTAGGAAACTTGAGACTCCTGAATAAACATTTTTTGTAGTATTCCTTACTTTCTCCTCTCAGAGTTCAAACCCAAGGAACAAAACTAGATCTCCAGTAGACAGCCACAAAAATCAAATTTCCTCTACTGCCTGAAATGTAAACTATTTGGAAATGGAAATTACAGGCAAAAGGTTACTTGAATACATGCTCCCTTTTCAGCTGATTATAGAATGTCAATACTGTGGGAATACAAAGTTTTATTACCTCTCTCAACCTTGGTGTGGTCATTTGCAATTGTACTGCATATCATATAAAGTGTCAGTTGTTAGTATGAATGCCAGACTGAAACAATGCTTACAGAAAGCTCTGAGTAACTTGAATTAAGCAGCCATTGTCAATGAGCTTTGCATACCATAGCATATTCCTAACATGTTATCTAAACCCAATAGCTGGCTGTACAAAATCTAGATGTTCATGCATTGTGTTGTTGTCCACTTGCCTCCTCCAAAGGATTTAACACTGGGACAATGCTATCTTCAAGAAAAAAATAAAAACAGTTTTCATCAGTTTCAGATAGCTATTTTTCACAGCACAAGTCTGAAGGCATTTATTCCTCCAACCTACAGGCGGTAAAAGCTGGAGCCAATCTGGAGCCCCAGCTATTTCAGTCAAATTTCTTACGGCTGCAAAGTTTTAGTCTTTCACTTCTGCACAAAGGTTTCAGATGAGAATTTTGGTCACAATAGACCACAGGCAACACAAGGAGGCAAGGAAGGAAAACAGTGAAATATCAAAATAATTAGGTGCTGTTTCTATTTTGACTTCACCGGTTTCAACATGCACATTAATCTTGGTAGGTCTAGTGGAGAGCAAGGAAGTTCAAATTGCTAGGTTGTCCCAAATTGCTTAGAGACAAATACTATATGTTTGTATTAAAACACCATAGGCTGATTTTGGAGTATGTGGGAGGGAACTTGTTAAAATTCAGTTGAGGGAAATGGCAGAGTTTCTTCCTTTTGAGAAACCAAATATATACAAAAACACAAGACAGAATTACACCAGTAATTATAGATTTCTCTGGCATTCTGATAAAATTATAAAGCATATGTTTATGTCAATGATTACTCCACCTACTGCTCCTAGGACAATGGTAGTAAATGAAGGAAAGTAGATAATTCTTTGCATAAAATCATAACTTTGTATAATTTATAAAGTATTTTTGAGCACCCAGAGAAGCAGACAAATCATAATGCCCCCTCCGTATTTATTTATGAGCAAAATGCAGCTATTAAACTAGTTAGAAGAGTGACATCTACAAAGTCCAGACAGTACTAGGCATAAAATGAGTTTCCAAAATACCTCCTTTAATCTTTCACAGAACTGGAGTTAGTTGTAAATCAGATATCCATGTTGACAGATATAACAATGTTTTATAAAAAGAGGGATTCAGGTGAAGAAGTATATGTTGCACTGCAAGATCAGCAAGCATATCCTAGTATTTGTTACCCAAGTCCAAATTATTGCTAGAAATTCTCATTAGACACATAAAAATAATTTGTCACACAAATAGAGCTTGGTTCACTCTTGACTTAAACTTAACTGGATTGAAAACTAAATTTTAGTCCTTTTCATACATGTATCATCAGTGGAAGTGTGTGAGGATATTCAAAAGGCCAGCCTGGCACTTTAGCCCTACATCCAGTTAGCTGTAACAGAGGAATGGAAAGTCAGGGGCTAGCAGACCCTATGCTGCCCAGACCTCACATACAGGCGTTACTGGACTATGGATCTGTCAGAGGAATGGTGCTGGGGCTGCAAGAAGGAGATATGTTATCTCCACTGTCTTCTGCCAACACAGGAGGATTCACTAATGGCTAACTCTAGCTACTTTATGTCTTCTCCACACCACTGAGATAAGCAGATTGGTCAACCTGAACCCTAAAAAAAGTAATTAATAAAATCATTTACCACTAGTTCAAAAGAAATTTCACCTTTTTAAATTTATTTTTCTACAACAACTTTATCTCATCATTTTAGTGATACAATAAGCATGAAAGCAGATGTAAGTTTACTTACTAATTCCAATATTGTTTTATGTACTAGGAACACATCATTTGCATTGCATATGGATGCATCTGTGAGTACGAGATTGTATCTGTAAGTGTGCATTCCAAGTGGCTAAACACTTGCAGTTTTCTTTGCTGTGAAGTCTGCTCAGTTTCAAAGCTTTTCTGAGAAAAGTCAAATTCTAGACAATGGTGAGAAAACAGGGAAGGGAAAAAAGGAACTCCAGTACAGCTTCCTGTTACCAAACCCTAACTTCATTCTAGCTGTGGCTTTAAACAGGAAACCTCTGCCCAGGCAAGTTGTGCGACACAAATAAATAGTCTGGACACAGAAAACTAAACATAGTCTGCCTAGTCATTCTAGTAGGTAAGCAGTCACCTGATTTGGCCAAGCAAAGATATTATCTGTTGATAATACAGACCATAAAACTGTATAACCAGATGAGTTAGGCTGAAAAAAAATTGGTTTTATCATTTATTTTCTAACGAATTACCAGGTCAGGACATTTATATTTGCTTATTCTGTGCCTTTTTCCTTTTTCTTAAAGTTTTTAGTATTATACAGAGGTGTTGCTGAAAAACACTGGAAAGTGAGCCATGCTTCCTATGAAGCAATAAACACCATCTCTTACTTACATAATCTAAGTTAAAAGCATCACTACATTGCAAAATCAGGTTAAAATTTTATACTTAATCCTTTCAGTACTAAAACTAAAGGATAATTAGCACTGACTTGGAATGGAAGGTGACATAGTTTCCCTTTATATCTTCTAATAGCTCACGGATAGGATAGGATTTGTATATTTTCTGATGTGGCCTCAGTTTTATATATATATATATTAAAACAGAACAAAACACTTAGAGTCTTGAAAGAAATTCAGGAAGATTTCTTTATGTAATTGCAAAGTTTTGGGTTTGGTCTCTCTACTTAATATAGTTCAAGAGCTCCTATGTACTACCATAAGGCTTATCATCTTTTGCCCAAGAAGCAACCTAGAATCGCTTCTCTAATACAAATTTTCTAAAGAGAAATATATAACAATATGTCTACAGAGAAAAGAAACAAACAAAAGCCTTACCCAAATTCTGCTGCACGCACAGTTCGCCTCTGAACAAGGGAGGGACTGAGGATGAACAGCAGTTATTAGTCATGGTGCTTAATGGGAAGCACATGGCTAACAGAGTGTGGTAAGGGTGATACATACACCCAAAGAAAAGTTGGACCAAAGACGTTTACACTGGACGGAGGATACTTCAACAATGCTAAATATCACTATCGGAAAATTACTGTTCTTCAGTTGTTGGCACATCCTAGATCCCACAATGTATGCATAGCTTATTACAAATAACCCAGATCCTCTTGGAAAGCTTGACTGAATCGCTAGGAACCTCTGCTGAAGTAGAGCCATCCAGAAGCCTAGGCATACGGGCAGCAAGGTTTTCTAATTGTTTCTAAAAGGGAAAGTGAAACAGGATCAAAACAAAGAGGTTTTCAAATATTTTTAACTACTTTTTTTCCCTTTTTTAAATTTAGATTCTGAATGAAAACAAAATAACATATTCATTTAGTTAGTGCTTTGATGATCTTTCTTTCCTAGTAGTTCACTTACTATAAAGTTACTTTTCTAATTGAATAAAATATTTATATAGCTATTGCTAGTGTCACTAAAAAAAGCTGGCAAAATTCTGACCAGTTAAGCCCAGTTTAGTTTGAAAAATAGAGTTTTGCTTAAAGAAATCTCTTCTGCCTGCTATTTAATTTATACTGTTTTAAAGGAAAGAACATTTGGTATATATTTTTTGCAAATATTATTCCATTAAAATGCAATATAACTCCAAAACCTACTAGTGAAAACAGCCCATAAAGCAACCATCAAACTGGTCACTTAGATTTAAGGATATACTATTACCATATTGCAATTTTATTTGTAACAGAAGACACAGAAACCCTTCTCTTCCCTCTGCATCAGGTATTTGCTGCAGAGAGCTGGCAGGCTGATTCTTCCTGGCATAAAACCTGTCGAACAACCCGGGCTGCGAGTACAGTCGTGGTTTGGCAGCTGGTTTACTGCAAGGTGCTTTGGCACCTTGGCATGTGGACGGGGTGAGCCCTCCTGGGCCTGGAGCTGAGGTGCGCTGAGCTGATCCATCCTCTGCCACTCACACGTGCTGGCACTGAGTGGTCCTCTGGTGACTGCCAGCGGCAGGGGTTCCTTCCCATTTAATGGACTGAGCTTGAAATGGGAGGAGAGTACACTCTCAGGAATAGCTTTCAGGTTTGTTTGCTAATTCTGTTCTTGCCTTGCAAGGAGTGCAGAATCTTGTTGCTAGGATTTATTTGCAGGTCTTCAGTGGATTTTCCAAACATGGGGGTCTTTTCTGTTTTTTCTGTCCTCAGTTTCATCCAAATTTTTATGTAATATGTGACTTCCATTGGGATACAGAAAATTCCACTTTGATCAGGCTTTTACTTCAAGTGGCTTAAAACGCAACAATTTCAGAGTTGCACTAGTCTATATCGGTTAAAGGGAAGCCCTGCTCCCACTCCAGAATTTTTTCTGCTCATTCACATTTCACATTGGTCATGTCTTTCCTTTGTAATGGAATATGTGTCAATTCTGTATCATTATATTCTCACACACACACAAAAAAAGCCTTTAAACATTATGAAAGATGTGCTCAACACTACATGTGTAGCTGAATGTCATATGAGCCAGAACAAAAACCATCAAGTTATACATTGGACTCGTCTGCATTCTAAGCATCTCAAGATGATATTAAAAAAAAATATAACTCATTCATGTTTAGAATTGTTTCTGTAGGTCAACAGTGATAGATTCCATGCTGCAAACAAAGTTTCACTCCACTGCTGAGTTATAAAGTCATTGATATCTCACAGAAATACAGACGGCAGGATTTTTTGCCTCCTAATCCATGTTTGTTGCTTAGGCAGGTAAAAACATGGGGCAATACATGGACAACAAAGTTAAAGACATATAGGTATATTTATATTAAAGACATTGGATATAACATCCAGAGAACAAAAAAATAGGAACAACAGAAACCCCTAAACAAGACTAGCCAGAAAAACTACCTGTCACTGCCAAATTCTACAAACAGAAAATGCCTCTGAACTGAACACCGCTTCGCTGCAAACAGAAGTAAGGAAAAGTCAGACTCAGAGCAAATTCCACAATGTTTTTTGTAACAACATTATAGCAATAGAACAACCTTTCATTTTTTGTTTTGCAAGAGCTATTTTATGTGCCTTGCTGACTCACTAACGCTGTTGGCTCATTTCTTTACTGAGATAACAAAGAAGGATGTACGCTCTAAGCCGAGCATTCCTCAAACATTAACCATAGGAGCAGCAAAGCCTAGGGAGAAAGTTGGAGTTAACCTTTACCATGTTTCATATTTTACATAATTGTTGATAAAGCTAAACCCTGTGAAGGGAATAAATATCTTACCTCATACTGAATTAGCTGGTTTTCAGTATATCATAATAAAGTTATATCTTACCTCATTCTTCACAGCTAACATATCTGGTTTTAAGTTATACTTTGGTAAGCTTAGCATACAAGTCAAGGAAATAAAATGAGCAGATTCAGCAAACAAGAGTCTAGAACATACCCACTATGAACTTGGTATACAGAGACAACTAGTAAGTTACAGGTACGTAAGTCCAAAGGCTGTTCTTATCTTCTCTGATACATACACACCATACACGTTGCCACTGATTTATTCCTCCGGCAACTTTTTTTCTACTGATACTTCTCTGGCTGCTTCCACAGCTCCTCTCTTACCTTCTCCTCTGTATCTGATTTAGTTTTTTCTGTTTCAGCTCACTCTCAAGCTCATGACCAGGGATATACCTGTGCTACATAACTAGCCAAGCAGACTTAAATAAATTAACTCCTTTATTATGATACCCAGCCCACCACATCATATGACTCAGCAGGATATAATTAACTGAAGAAGCTGCTCATCAGATCCTCAGCATTTTGAAGTTAGTAAATGATGCTAATTTACAACACATGATGTCATAGCATAGAAGTCAGCTTTTCAATATTTAGACAACTTAAAGACCTGCCAAGAAACATAATTAAAAACAACAAAGGGTAAAAACCCAGTAACAACTACCAAACCATTTAATGCCTTTAATGGTGATGCCTCAACAACCATTTTAGTACATTCTTCCTCAGATCCATTCCCTGCAGTGTGAACTCTTTTTTCAGTAAGCAGCCTGACCCTTCTTACTTTTTTTCTAATGACAAAAGTTGAAGGACTTGTTTACGGGAAAAAAAACACAGTAGACATGAATAATATAAGTGTCATTAACACAGTATTTGTCATTTTAAAGCAAAGAAGGCCACATGCACGCAGTAAGTCTTTCTCAAGAAATGGCAGCGTGACATTATTTTATTATGTGATGGATGTAAAAAAATGAAAACAACTAGAAATTTAATTGAGATCAAAGATATATATTCCACTTCCTTAAGACAAATAACTAAAGTTAATATCTTACAAAGCTTGTATTTGCTTAGCTTGGCCTGTGTACACTAGGTACCTCATGCTATGAGTAATAGGAACAACCACTGGATTGAAGCTGTAGATACCACATTTTCATAAGTCATTTTCTGAGCCTTGCACTTTATTTGGTTTAGTCACCCATTTTTATGAGATCAGATAATTTCTGTCAGTTACAAAGCTGAATTTTAATTAAAGCAGAAAATTCTTAAAGTTTGGATATTGCCTTTCCTCATTTTCTGACACTTAATCAGGTCGAGCGTACTATCTACGGGGTCAAGTCCACAGTTCAGTTTCAGGCATGATCAACAACAGCTATGACAGCAGCTTCAGTGTATAAGGAGGTGCCTCTGCAAAACAGTAAGATCTTGTATTAAATACAAGCACTATCGTGAAGGATATTTCTGCTTCAGTGGCAGCATTCTCTCCAGCGACAGGAGAAGGCGTGTAGGTATGTAGAATATCAGTTTGTTTTATATTTTCTACCTGTCCCACATTCATTTTTTTCTTGCAACTTTATAATTCCTATAGAAAAGGAATGATATTTTTATTGACAATAAGCAACCTAGACTATTAAAAAATGTGTATAGATTTAAAAAAAAAGAAAAAATAAGACTTCAAATTATGGATTTAATTCTTTCCAGCTCCCACTGAGTTTCTGTTCTAATCTCTATTCTGTCTTTGTTAAACTCCTCTTAACTTAAACTCCTTGCTTGGAGAAATGCTGGATTTTAATTTTCTCACATTTTTCTCTCATCTTTGCCAAGGTCATGACATACACATTTAGTCCTGACTAAGTTAGTTCCTTATTTTCTCAGTCATCCCACAAAAGTCAACAAATATGGAGGAACCTGCTACAGAGTTAGTGAAATCCAAGCCACACCAGGGTAGCAGATCAGCTGTCTACAGATCCCAGTGGGGCCAGAATTTCATATAGAAAATAAAAGTCTGTAGAATCTGGTCATTGAATTACTTTTCACACACATTTCCTTGAAAAAGTTAGGCAAAGAAACATTACACAATCATCAAACAGCAGCTCTGGTGCTGACTTTATTTCCCCCACCTGGTAAACTGATGCATCACAAGACACATCACATGCTTTTGGCTACAACTGAACATTCTTTAAGTCTGCCATGGTTTAACATTATTGTAGGACAAAGTCTCATCTGGTTTTAGAGTATTTTTATGAGTATACTTCAATACAAATATTTTAACATCCTTTCAGAAATCATCTTGACCTTCCCTATCTTTTTCTGAGTTAATCAGATTTCCAAAACCATCAAAATTCATTACAAAAGGTCTGGGCTTTCACTGGTCTCCAGTAAAATGTCAGCAGCTCTATCTCAATGGAGGTAATTTTACAGTATTTTACTAGTGTTCCTGTAAACACATAGTAATGGTGAAGGCTAATCCAATTTCTCTACAAGTTTATCAACATTTGTCTTTATTTTGTTACCATCAGCATCCCTTCCCACATCTGTACATTCTCATTTTCCTCATTTCTAGCCATCTCACTACAATCTGCTTTCGTAGATGGAGAAAGATATTAAAAACTTAGTGAATAATCCACTTTTTGATAGATTATTCATATTCAAAAGACAGGTCTTCTTATTGTTGACCTACCAGTATTTTTTCAAAGGCATTTTCCTAAAACAAGGGTCTCCCTCACCTGAAAAAATATGGTAGACTTGTCAGCCTCTAAGGAAGACTGAAGGATTCGTGTAACCTTTATAATAAATAGTCCCTGTAGCACATGCAGAAGAAGATGCATCTATTGGGGGGCAAGAAGAGAGAGTTCTTATAATTTTCCGGGTAAACAGTGACAGCATATTAGACTGCATGGGAAAGACAGGTTATTTACGAACACCTTCCTGACGTTCTCAAACTGGAAGGCTTAAATCTCTTCTGCACACCAGCACCTCCGGTTTTGCTCTGAAGATTCCCTGTCACATGACAATGCTGAATAAGGTGTTTGCTTTTGAGTCCATTCTTAATCTTTCTGTTTAACTGTCATTCCTATCAAGAACAAAAGGAAATTGAACTTTAAACATGGCTTAGGCACTATGGATTAGGCACTTCACATTTTATTTGCCACTTTTGAGGGGTTAGCCCCCTATGTTCTTTCACCTCTTTGTAGATATCTAAACAGAATTTGTGTCTGTTTGTAAAGCCTTCATAAAGTATTAATATGACCTCAATATGGGGCACAAACCTTCTATTTTTAACAAATACTGCATACTTTCTCTGTTCATGACACAGGTATGACATACGCAGAGGATTCTGGTCTTGCATTGAATGTGTCTCCATTGAACCAGGCTCCAAAAAGAAAGATTTTTTTTTTTTTCTCAGTGTACAATGGACAATGTACAAATAAATGAACATTGCAATTTTATAATTTATCATTATGTTCGTTGATTTTTAATACTAAATCAAATTACAATTTTATTCTGACAGATGCATAGTTTTGCTAATACATCTTGTCATATATATAAGTATATATTCAAAATTAACACTTTCAAATTTTTTTTTTACTGTTTATGACTTGTTCATCTTCCTGTCTGGTGATAGTTATACCTCAGCACCAGTAGATGGCTCTGCTTGTAACCATCTTTAAAGGTATGGCAGCCGGGTAACCAACACTGGCAATGGTGAGGAGAAAAAACCGTGATGTGCTAGACAGCTCCGGAGCTGATACTCCAACTGCTTTCAGTGGGACTCAGCAGCTTTCAAAAGCGTTATCAAACCCTCAGTTCTTTCACTGATGGCTGTTCCAATGAATTTTTTCTTATTGTGCCTAGTGTCTAAGGTTTTACGATTGATATTTAACTACTCATTGATGTATAGGTAAAAATATCATTTACAGAAATGAAAACACTACACATATGCACAACAATACAAAATACATCGGTTTTGCTTAATGACTTTCCTTAAAGAAACTGCAGGCTATTATAACAAAAATTCTTATCAACTGTAGCGTGCTTTGATAAATCAGGCCCCTTCTGTACCTGCACACAACTTTATTTTTATCATTTGAGAAGAGTGTGAAAGTTTCATCAGCTTTATTGATGTAAGGGATAATGGAAGAATTTGACTCTGTATAGAGGAAGAGCTGTAAGTTTTGAATACACATCTAAATGCGGGCAGATATATAAATATTACCTGTTGCAAAGAAAAAGCATGCATAAATACAGTCAATAGTAGCTTCTTCAAGAGATACACAGGTGTAAGTTTACCTCTGACTGAAACAGGTGATTCTTTGGTTTATTGAATAAAAGGGGGTGAGTAACCAATCTGTCATATGGACAGGGAAGTTGTGATAGGCGTAACTATGTTTTCACTCTTAGAAATCATAAGGAGAGATTTATAATAGCTACCAATGAAATATTTGTTGCAAAAATGATCCAGCAGAAGATACATGGGATGTGACAGAGATCAAATGATCTCCACATGCTTCTGTTTCATTCAGGTGTTACTGACACTGGATTTCATAAGCATCACTCCTTCACCTGCTGTGGAAATATTCCTGCTTAAGTCACTATACAAAAATTCAGAACTCAAAAATAGCAATGTCCAAATATTTTATAGTTTTAAGTAATAGAATCATCATAATATTAAAAAATTACATTTTAGAAATCCCCTTTAATTAGGATGTATCTAATACAATCAGAGGTGACCAATGCTTTAGTTTGCATAAATGGTACTTGTTTTTTTCAGACCAAGACTTAACATCAAATAAAATCCTCACAAAGTGATCAGAAAGACCCTTCAAAAAGACAATTTTTCATACAAGTTGCTTCTATACAGGTTTGGTTCTTGCTAGCATAGCCATATCATTCTAATAATTATTGCTTATATGGATCTGACTTTCAAAATTCTTCCTGATATATTTACTGAGCTGGGTTTCTTTCTTACACTATTTAGTCTTGCTTACAATTACGTTAAAATTTTACTAGGGCTTAAAAATCAACATGATTTACAATGCACAAACTTCGGTCTCGGCCGCTCCAATGGCATTGCTACAACTTCTGTTGCTTCAGTTTGCTTGCACATCACCAGTGTCCTGGAGGCAGGCACGAGAGCCAGGCTCCTTGAGCTGTGCCTGCTCCTTGCCCTCTCGCCACTCTCTAGTCTGATGGGGACTGTACCTGCCACCAGCAAGGGCAGAGGCTGAACAGCATCAGGGAACCACAGAACACTTGATCTTTCCAGCTGTGAGTGATTAACTCTGTCCATGATACTGAATCATTGTCTGGAACTGGGATGATTTTGAAGAAACCTCAATGGAATATATACACAAATTCCTGGCAATCAGTAAGTGTCGGCTTCCCTTTATATACTACAAGCTGTTTTCAGTTTTTTATATGCTGCTGATTTTTTACAGCTTCTCTGTACAAATGTGTTGGACTTCATGGTTTCAAGATTTCAGGGAGATTCCTTTTTAAGGCTAAATCCTGCGAGCATCCAAACACTTTAAATTTCCATTGACTTCAGAATCCCTGGACTAACTATTCATTGGGGCTTGAATGGTAATTTGGTCACAAAGCTGGGGCTTTCTCTCATACATGTCAAGCTTTCCACTACAGAACAGGTAGACTTTTTATATACTAGGAGTTTTACTGTTAAGAAAATCCTGCTTTCCTACAGAACTTTACAGATAGTTTTTATTTTAACAAGGATATGTTTCTTATTATTTCAGAGTCAAAATATGTTCCTTTTCTTAAAAGCATTGCACACAAATACATATAAAATAAATATAAGATACAGAGAGATATAGACATCCAGTTAAGTGCAGCTTTGCCTTAACCACTGCTCTCATCAAGCATAAGCAAGATGTAAATATCCCCTGGAGCAACTGTACCTTCTACTTCCTAAGTAAAAAGGGCTTGAACTTGCAATCTTGTATGAGCCAGCAGTATTGTTTTCTTACCCGCTAAAGTTACTTAACGAGTTTGTCCAGGATCCAGTATCCTTCTGACTAAAGACTTAACTACTCTATTGAGAGCAGTCCCTTCCCACAGCCAGCCGAGTAAACGTTTACTCTTTTTCCCAGGTGAAGCAGTAACATTTCATGGAGCTGCCCTTCACAAACCTTGAAGTAGCTTTCATCTTGCTGGCTTTTGTCATTTTCTCCTTGTTTAGCCTGGCTTCTATCTACAGTGACCCTCATGACAACAAAGAAGGTAATAATCTAAAATAAATGTAGTACTTTACAGTTTTTACTAACTAATATTCTAATTACAGGGTTTGTGACCAATCTTGCTGGTAAACTGACACTAGCTTTACAAATACTGTACGCAGGGCGGTGAGCAATCGGTTAAGGCATCAATAGCAGTCACAAGCGTAGAAATTGGGTTAAGGCAGGAGAGCAAGCACTTTTACAGCTGGCTGTGCCCATTCGGAGCGAGCCGTGCCACGCCGCGGAGAGCAGCGCTGTGGGCAGCCTCGCAGTGAGTGAGTGGCTGTTCTCCACAGGGGAGGCTTTTCTCCCAGCAGCAGTTCTTCTTCGTGGTCTGCGGAGTTAAAAGACATTTAGGCTGGCATAACTGAGGGTGTTCTTGTAATCAAGGTAAATGTTTTTATTAGGCTGAGGCCAAGTCTTTGCTCCCTTTTAAAAGGGTGAAAATGCCATTAAAAGCGCAGGGGGTGCCCTTCTCCTTTCAAAAGGTTCTGAAATCTGGAAAAAACCCCAACCCGATCCCCTGCTAGTTCTACAAAGGAGATTTAACACAACCTTACACCACCAGCACAGAATTCCCTAGTTACAGGCGTGGCGCCGTCCCTGTCACCATCATGCCACCTAATCCCCTCCTGGCAGGAGCCTCACCGGGCGGCTGGAACGGAGCGGGAGCAGGGAGCTCTGCCTTCCCCGCCAACAAAGCAGGACCTCTCTTCTTCCCATCCTCCCATGAGATCACCCCGGCCCTGCTAAGCTTCCTCAAACTGGAGAAAGGGGGAAGGAGAGGAGGGAGGGAGGAAGTGACTGAAATAATCTCCTGAGGCACACAGCAATATAGCTGTTAGTTTTTGCCTTATCTGACGGTAACTAATCCTGCATTACCTTGATTTCTGTCTAAAAAAAATGTATTGTATGGGCTTGTTGCTCAGCAACCCTAATGGAGTTTTCTTAACATATGTGTCATCTTGCAAAACTTCGGGCTGCTTAATAATATGTGAAACAACAGTGATCAGCGTGAAAGGTAAATAAGCATCACAGTATTTGCCGCTTGCATGCCAATTAGGCTTCTTTCTTACTCTTTTGTTCCCTTGGATTTTACATCATTTCTACACAGAAGGGGAAATTGTAAGAAAACAATGCACATTTCTGTGGATAAAGTGTGGTTGCCATGAGAACTGACTTCATTCAGACAGCATGGACACAAGCACTTTTTCCCTGAGAGAAGTCCATTGTACCAACGTGGCAAGAACAGCAGCTCCTCATGCTTTAACGAGGATGAGGGAAGTATGTGCTAAAGGGCATGCCATCCCCATGGCAACAAACAAATATCTGTAGGGCAATACCCAGGGAACTACAGGCCGGTCAGGCTCACCTCCACCCCAGGGAAGGTGATGCAGCAGCTCATTCTAGAGGTCTTCATCAAGCAAGTGGAGGAAAAGAAGGTTATCAGGAGTAGTCAGCATGGATTCACCAAGGGGAAATCATGCCTGACCAATCTGATAGCTTTCTACAATGCCATGACTGGCTGGGTAGACGAAGGGAGAGCCGTGGATGTTGTCTACCTAGATTGCAGCAAGGCTTTCAACACTGTCTCCCATAACATCCTCCTAGGGAAGCTCAGGAAGTGTGGGCTGGATGAGTGGTTGGTGAGGTGGACTGAGAACTGGCTGAAAGGCAGAACTCAGAGGGTTGTCATCAGCAGCACTGAGTCTAGTTGGAGGCTGGTAACTAGTAGTGTTCCCCAGGGGTCAGTACTGGGTCCAGTCATGTTTAACTTCTTCATCAATGACCTGGATGAAGAGTTAGAATGTACCCTCAGCAAGTTTGCTGATGACACCAAACTGGGAGGAGTGGTAGACACACCAGAAGGCTGTGCTGCCATTCAGCGTGACCTGGACAGGCTGGAAAGCTGGGTAGAGGGGGACCTGGTGAGGTTCAACAAAGGCAAATGCAGGGTCCTGCACCTGGGGAGGAACAACCCCATGCACCAGTACAGGCTTGGGGTGGACCTGCTGGAGAGCAGCTGTGCGGAGAGGGACATACGAGTGCTGGTGGATGACAGGTTAACCACAAGCCAGCAGTGTACCCTTGTTGCCAAGAAGGCCAATGGATCCTGGGGTGCATTAAGAAGCGTGTGGCCAGCAGGTCGAGGGAGGTTCTCCTTCCCCTCTACTCTTCCCTAGTGAGGCCCCATCTGGAGTACTGTGTCCAGTTCTGGGCTCCCCAGTTCAAGAAAAATGAGGAGCTACTGGAGAGAGTCCAGCAGAGGGCTACAAGGATGGTGAGGGGACTGGAGCATCTGTTCTATGAGGAAAGGCTGAGGGAGCTTGGCTTGTTCAGCCTGAAGAAGAGAAGGCTGTGAGGGGACCTAATAAATGCCTATAAATATCTGAAGGGTGGGTGTCAGGAGGATGGGGCCAGATTTTTTTCAGTGGTGCCCAGCAACAGGACAAGGGGCAACGAGCACAAACTGAGGCACAGGAAGTTCCGTCTGAACACGAGGAAGAACTTCTCCACTCTGAGGGTGACGGAGCACTGGAACAGGCTGCCCAGGGAGGCTGTGGATTCTCCTTCTCTGGAGATATTCAAGACCTGCCTGGACAAGGTCCTGTGCAGGCTGCTGTAGGTGACCCTGCTTCGGCAGGGGGGTTGGACTAGGTGACCCACAGAGGTCCCTTCCAACCCCAAACATTCTGTGATTCTGTGAATTCTGCACAGGCATGAACATGACAATAAGATACTGTTTCACCTGTCTATAAATGAGATGTGTCTTACAAGATGAAAAAGGGAAGTTAATGGAATCATAGTGATTTTAATGTTACACCTGCAAGTGTGCAAAAACAATGTTAGGTCTCCTTCCTTGCTCTCAGCTTCCAAATAACTTACTACAGCAATGTAGTCTGAGTAGCTCTCACAGTATCTAAGCATCAAAACTGCAAGAGAACTTTTCATTTGCCCTGTTTTTATCCTCACAGCCATGCTTTCAGTTTGCAAAGAGAAAGCTAAATCTTCTGCTGAGCGCTACACAAGAGCACGATCCTGATGCAAGAGCTCGTAGGTGCCATGTCTCTCATAGAACTTGGTGTACTCAGTAGAGCTAGTTGTCACGTTCCAGGTTAAGACTGTCTTCAAAGCATCTTACATTTGGCAACCTTGGACAGAACTGCTGCTAAATTACTATGCTAGCAGAATAATCCCTGAATTGAGGCAATGTCCTGCAATAACAGAGCCTTGTAACCACGTTTATGTCTTTCTCCTACAATGCTCTTAAAACTCTGCATTTAGAGGAACAACTGCCAAGTAGAGAAACTAAAATAGAGCCAGCTCCCTAAGACGCAGTGGCAACAGGAGAATGAAAACCATAATAACCTCTTTGTGCTAACACTGATGAGTGTCATGTTGGAAACATGTGCTTTGATTCAAAGCTAACTGAAAAATTCCACAGATGTTTGGGTGAAGAGATGTTCTTCAAAGGACTTTCAGCATGCTCATCCTCTCATAGAGCAGTACAGTGCTGGGCCAGTATCTTCTACTAACAGCTGAAAAGGATCTCCTTGGATTTCCAAATTACATGTTATCTGAACAGAAAAGGAGGGCTGCAGGAAGATTCTTATTTATACTTCAGTTATTTTACTTCAGTTATTTAGATGGGAAGGATGTACTTTTGTGAGAAGACGTGTGTGCTTGTTTTATCTTCTCTGGCCAGGCAGATTGCATATTGTTTGCTTTTCCCACAATGTAGAACACAGTGTGCATTTTTCAGTTACTCATTTAGTTGAAGGAAAATGAGAAATAGAAATATTATACTGTATCTCTCAAGCTTCTAATGCATTATTTAAGGGAAACTGTCCTGAAAAAAAAAAACACGCTTACCTTGTATTATAGTAGTTTATCACGGTATTTTATAGCAGAGAACATATAGTGTGAAGCAGCAGTTCGTCTGCCAGCTCCAAAGCCAGTGCTCAGATCTGCCACTTGAATGGAAGCAAGGGACTGGGAAAGAGGAGTGCACATGGTAGAGTGTGGTCAACTAGAAACACCAAGTAATGTAGTTGGAAAGGGAGGGGAGGTATGCTTACCTTCTATTCAAAGACAGACTTCCTCCCTTAGAATAATGAGGGTTTGTTCTCCAAGATTATCCTACAGTTGAGAAAATGCAGTAATCCATGCAAATGTGAACATAACATCTTCCTTCAAAAGTCTGTTTCAAACTGAAGGAGATAAGCAGATCATTTGGAACAAACAGGGTTCCTCTGTTGAGAGAAAAAAAAAAAAAAGGAAACCCAAGAGCATTAATTGAGGCCCTAGTAAGACAAATTCCTGATAACACAGCAACTGAGATACTTGAAGAAGGGCACTGAACAAGTATGGGACAGAACTGTGTCTTTGCATTAAAGGTGAGCACTGCTGAAAAATACAGAAGTGCCTCACTAGGTGTGTCATAAGGAAATTTCTATAGTCAAAGCATGTTCTGCACCTGTTTTGCCATCAAAAGATTTCTGTTTCCAAATCATAACCCTAAGGAACATAAAACTTCATTCAAAAAATTTAATTTAAAATAGGGCAGGTATCATTAGCATTATCCTATGCATAACTGTAACTTCTGGAAGTAGTACAAAAGCCTACAGAACACCTAGATGTAAGCTGGAGAATATACTCACTGCATGTGTTACAAGACCTGTATGTATTATTCCTTACAATTAGAGGTCTGTAGGCTAGCATCTGGCACAACCAGAGGTACAGGACACTGACTAGAGCAAAAGCTGACAAGAATGCAAACTGCTTGGAGATCTCCAGTGGATGTGTCACTCTGAAGGAGGCTGCAGCTTGCGTCTCCAGCTGCCCCTTCCGAAGGGGCTAAACCCGCTGACACAAATTATATGGAACATTAATTTCATGCCCCAGTGCCGCTGTTGCTCTTCTATATCAGCAATAACAGTGGGGAGGCAGTCTTCTTTTGATTCTTTCTTGTGTGTGGCAGGTAAGCCTTGACTTTAATTCCTTTAACTATTTGACCTGTATCCCTCCCAGGAACCAAACCACAGCTCCTGGAAGCAAAGCGCAATGTGCTTTACGGGGTTCTGTTTGAAGAAATATAAAAGATTACAGATTTATTGTAGAAAGGCAAAAGGGAGCAAGACATTAATAGCTTGTGATGCATTGGCTGCCGAAGAGAGAGAGTCATTAGGAGAGCAGAGTTTCAAGCAGAGTTCAGGCAATAAATCTCCCACTGGAGGGAGTTCTCTAGTCACCGTGAGCCACCAGCGCTGCTGCTTGGAGAAGAATTATCTTGCAAAGACCAGAAGCAACACGTGAATTCCTGGAAGCCTTGCTCTCAGCAGTGTCAGTTAGAATTGAAATCTCAAGTCTGAAGATTAAAATGCCTGTCTTGCCATTCATATCTGCAAAGCGTGACAAGCTATTCCAAACACAGGTGCATGCAAGGGAGTTCTTCTATTGACTTAGCAGATTTTTGCCTCAAGGAAATTTTATTTCATATGCACTAATTAAATTTCAGTGGAATAAATTTACTGTTTTGCTCCACTTAGCATAATCCAAATGGCAAGACAGCATGGAAGATACTAGCAAGAAATCCTTGCCCCACAAATTTGTTCCTCTTTATCTGTAAATATACTTCTATTTTTTCCCCAGAAAGAAGAGCAACTGTACATACAGAGGAAAAAAATGAAGGACTGCCTATACTGGGCCATTATTTTTTAAAGTTGCTTAATTTAAAATGACTGAAATTCTTTAAGATTATTTTTTTCATACTGGGACCCCAATGCCTCTCCTTCCCCACTGGTACAAAGTCCATAACTGCCACTAATACAGAAATCTGGGGAAGATCGAGCTGTGGTATTCATATGATAAAAACAGTATTTCAAAAAAAGTTCTAGTTATTACAAGGTAAATACCATCCTTCTGTGAAAGTAGAGACGACACACTGGCTGTGTTAAACACCATATTCTATTTTTTCAAGGACTTTTTCCAGCCTGATGACTCAGAATACCCTGAACTCCGTGCCATATATCTGTACAGGAAAGTTGGTGGCCGGGAGGTTTGTCAGTAAGAAAAGCGAGTTACAGGTGCAGCTCTGAACCCCCATGTCTCTCCAGTCTTAACACTTAGGATCTGCCCCGGTGCGTGAGGAACTGAGCCTCTGTGGGTGTGCAGAGGGAAAAGCAGCTGTCCTCTTTCTACCATAGCCAGTCAACAAGGATTTAGGAACTATGGGTCAACTTAGAGCCATTCTCAAACCTGAGAGGATTCAAATGAAAAGATACTCTTTCCAGGAGGGTCTGTAGTGCCGGACTGGGGGACAGGCTGATGGTGGGAGCCGGCCTCTGCGTGGAAGGGATGCAATCTCCCCTCCATGAAAGAGAGAACACGCAAGAGGCAGCCTGGCTTTCTAATCACACAAGAAAAATACCTGCAGCTGGGGAACTCTCAATCTGACATCTGCTTTGGAGACTGCTTAAGTATCTTGAATAAAATTTACCTGGTCATCAGATAAAACATACACACTTATACACAGAATGTAAAAAGTGTATAAAGACTAAAATGTAAAGTACCTTTGATATCCTTGCTGAGGGAAGTGAGTTACCATCTAGCTGTCCCTTCTGGGCTGGGAAACAATAGGGAATCAAGCCCTTGCCACAGCCCCAGGCATCACTGGCTGGTATGTCTCACAAGTGTCAGCTAAGGGCACAAGTTTCTGCAGCCTTTCTCTCCCAGAGTGGTGACTCCTCTTTCTGAAACATTTAACAAATGCAACTTTGAGGCAGGGAGAGGTTACTCTTGCAAGAATACCCGAGTTGAACACTTCTTACACTTCTTCATTAAGAGCATTTACTGGGAGGTTGCATGAGCCATTGGCCCACACTTCCCAGGAAAGGCAGAGACAGGGAATGCTGTAGCCCCTCAACATACACTGAACAAAGCAGTGTGTCAGGTAGAGCTGTCCTGCAGGGCAGATCTTAAAATCAGAGCAGAGATCATCCAGTCTACATCTTAGGAACCTTCTATACAGCCAGAGCTTAAATAAAATATATTGGAAGCCAGGATGGCCACATTAGCTACGAACAGATCTGACCAACTGAGCTGTACATTGTGCGGGAAGACACAGAGATTCTGCCTGGCTCCCACGGCTGGCGACAAGAAACGAGATACATTCGAATTTCCTTTACCCTTTACATCACGAGCAGAACCAGAGGGTACCGCACTATGCCAGCAGAGTTTCATCATACACGTCTGGCTGACTCAATCTCAGTGTGCTCACGTGTGGTGCAAAGACTTGCAATGGGCATTGTATTGACAAAAAAAAAGCCAAAGAAGATCATGAGAATGGAATTACATCTTATTGAAGGCGCTTTTTTTAACCTTGTTATTTAAGAATAGTGAACATAAAAGTTGAGGTTGTCTGAGCTGATCACTTTGAAGATTCCTTTATAAATCTCTATAATGATTTGAGTACTGATGTAGTGGGCAGGGATAAATGCAAATAGTAAGTGCACTTAAGAACTTCTTATTCTCTGAAATGTTTAGGATATTTTTAATATTTCTAATATATTGTATATTAGGAAAGTTTAATATTTCCATCATTTCTCTAAAGAGAATTTCTTTTGATTAAAAACTTCTGGTAAGCCTTGTAAGGCCAGGGAGTCACATGGAGTACTGCAAGCACACAAGTTTGCAGACAAAACCTTTTCTGTTTCTCTTTCTTATAAAAATAAAGGCTCAAGCAAGCTCAGTGATCACATGTTTCCAAAGAGCAGATTACTTCTAGAAAAACTACATCAGCCAAAACTTCCAAAATCCAACCAAAGGGAACAACAAATATTTTACATCAGCTAGTACTTTAGAGAATGAGAAGGCTAAGGGCCAAGTCCTGAGCACTGCAAGCAATAAAAAAAAAAAAAGGAGTAACACTGAGAGCATTGCTTTGTACTAGCAAGTAAACCTGATTACATCAGAGAATAAAATACTGAGGAAAAGGAAAGACTTAATCATGTAATACGAATACCCTTAATCAATTACTAGGAATCCCTAAATAATTTTTACATAAAAAACTTTGCATTACATAGTAAAATTTTCCACATGATTCCATGGAAACATCCCAGCTTCATCAATCCCCACCTGTATGTTACTTACAAAGCCTACAAAGTATAATTTCAGGAATAAAGAGACTTGGCTGTGCACTCTTTCTTATTAGGGAAAATCAAAGCACATAACAACAGTGTTAGAACTGCAGAAGGAAACCTGGAGAACTAATGTTTAACCTTTCTTTAGTTACAAAGGAACCCCTTTCACCATCTTGGTAACAACACTTTGTGACCTACATTCATTTGATAGTTTCGTATATACCTCTTTCCATGAGGAGGGGCAACAGCACAATTCATATGCCTCATGGATTCTGCTATAGAAGTCAATATTTTCAAACTCTAAACCACCAGAATAGCCAGTTTTAGGGAGCTTTTTTTTTTTTTGCTTCACCCCATGGGGTGACATATTTAATAATGTCAAAGAATGTGAGGTTACAGCCATTGAATGATTTTTTCCTCTGCTGCTTAACTATTCTTTTGCTGCTCTCAGGTCTTAGTAAAGATTGTGTCACTTTTTTGAATAATGACATTAGTATTTTTTAGGATTTGCTATGATTACCACATTTCTTAAATGACTATGTTCCTTCTGTCTTCAGTGTTTGATTTTGCGCTGTGTGAAAGGCCTTTAAAATACTTTCAGTATCTCCCTGAAAAAGAAGCCAAAATCCTACCTGTATTATAAAATATTCAGAAGTATCCTATCTATTTAAGTACTGAGACAATAGTAAAGTTTTGGTTAAATTGATAGAAAAGAATTTGGCATTTTGGAATTTACATTCCTTGTTTTAAAATCAGCCATAAATTTGAGCTCCTTACCACTCTGATAATGTAGCAATAAAGGTGTCTTTCAATAATTGCTTTAAACACTGCAATAATATCCTTATTCAACTTGTAATAGAAGTTACACTACATTATGGATGCAGAATAAAGAAGTATTACTTGGGTTTCACAACAGAGATATTAATAATGGTTTTTAAGATGAAGAAAATTACCTGAACATATGAGACTCCTCAGTATGTGACATACCTTGCTTTTACTGCTGGGAGTACTTAGAAATGAGTTTTACTGAAACCAGTGGGAAAGACTTACCTGGGCTTCAGAATCAGAATCCATTCAGAGCCATTTTTAGGACTGACCACAGCCATAGCCTGTCTCATCTAAGAATATTATCAGAGCCCAAAATAAGTCACTACATACTTAGATATATGAAACGATGGAGACACATTCCAGCTTTCCCTTATTTCTTATTTTGTAGTTAAAAGTTTACTCATTGCTTTCCTTTTGACACAGTTCAAAAAAATGCCAGATGTCCATATTACAGTACCTGCAATTGAGACAGTTTTTGTTGACCTGACTGTCTCTTTCATAAATCAGTAATAAAACTATATGTGATTCGTGTTCAAAAGAACAGTTTTTAATCCTAAACCCAAATTAGAAAATGTATATTTAAGAGAAGTATTACATCTAATGGAAGATTAATGCAAGAAGATGACATTCTCAGAATTTAAGTAGCCCAAGCATTCAATTGTTTGAAGATACTGAAAGTGGGAGACTATATTGTAATTATGTTCCTAATTTCATTATTTAAAATGAAGCATTTAAAAATGGTAGATGATTAGACCTGCTAATGTGGGAGGATTTTTATACTTAGTATTCTTCTCCATACTATATATATTTGCACAATTATATATATATATCTTTTAAGACCTCTGGAGGTTTGGAGGGGATGAGTATAGCTTGTAGCAGAATTTGCAGATATACCACTAAACCCAGGCTATCAGTGCATAATGATCACTTCAATAACAATCACTGACCATAATTAGTGCATAGGGCCTTTTTACACTTTGTTTGAAAAAAAGCTGTATGGGACCACCCATGGTGCAGCTGTTTAGTAACAGCAGAGCCTACACTGGATTGAACTATAGGCAATGCTGAAACACAACCATCTGTATGGCAATACAGACATGGCCCTAGAAGTGAGACTTTGATGGTAATTGCTAAACAATTAAATAAAAGAGTGTATTTAATCTGAAATAATTATAGTGACTCCTCTGGGTGAATGTAATTCATATGCAGTTTTAGTTGCTAGGAGTTTAAGAATCAAGGTATAGAGGCCAGAAGAGGAAGAAATGAATGAAGGGGATATGAAAGAAGGCTAGAAAAGTTTTAGGATCTTACCTGGGGAAGGACTTGGTTCCCCTAACTTTCAAGCATCTGAACACCAAGCTGAACACGTCACTTGCTGTGCACACACTGGGTGTGCCGAAGAAAGTTCCTAAATGTCTAAGAACTTCCTAAATTCATGAGAACAGGATGCTTTGGGGAAGACTCACTCTATACATGTCTGTTTCTTTAACTCTTTCTCTAAGAGTTAGTGTTTGCTAATGGTCACTGTCAGACAGCATAATAGGCAAGATGTACCTTTTAAGCTGATCCAGTATGTTCTATATCCTGTATGCTGAGCAGGAACCTGTCTACATCAGGTCAAACATAATGCTGCACATAGCACTGAGTCCCAGATCCCACCACATTCTGGGCTGTAGGACTCATCAGGGCTGCATAGGAGACACAGCCTCCCTTCTTCCTGTGGGCTCAATGCTTTCCCAGTGGTACAAAGTCACCAGAGTAAGATAAACAAACTAACTCTTCCTTTCAGAAGACTCTCTTGTGTGCCTTCCTCTGGGAAAGCGCACAAACCATGGCAGAAGCCCACTGAATTTTAATTATTTTCTGCACACTTGCAAGAGGATAGATTGTGCTTTTAGCTTAGGCTGCAATATGGTGGTTAGCAATCTCTTTGGTATATTTAGGCTCCTTTGAGGAAGGCACTGAAATGAGGTTTTCCACCTCCTACAGGAATGGTCTTAACCGCGAAGTGATCGCAGTACAGACATGGCTGTGCTCCTGTCTCCCTGCAGGACCTGTGCCAAATTGCTCGAGGATAGGGCAGAGAGCGTCAAAAGAGGCACACTACCAGGAATGAGAAGATTCCCAGGGCAGCAATGGAGCGAAGCAGAATGGGTGCTTGGCTAATTGTATCATTTAGCTGGCAGGAGAAAAAGCCCATAGCAACAAGTGCTTTTCCTCCCTGCCTCCTGCTCACTCAGCATAAGCACCAGGGAGATGCTTCCATTCAGGAACATCCTGTGCAGATGGTTGAATTCAGGCTTTCAACTCAAAAATGGCACAATGAGCAGACTGTGCAACGCCTTGTGCTGATCAGAATGAAATGGAGGTTTTCCAAGACAGTTATATCGAAATCAAATACTAAATACAAGGGGCCTGGGCCATTAGGAGCAAGAGTTTTCTGGTCTTGCATTTTTCCCTGAGAAAACTTCTGTAGAAAACTAATAGGCCTGCAGCAGGTCATCCCACACACAAAAACATTATCAGGGTGCTTTCATGTCATTCCTTTGCCTCCCAACACACAGGCTTTAAAGTTTACTAACTCCCTTCTGTGGCAAAACTCAGGGAAAATAAGCCATCTTTGAAAAGCACTACAGGGGAGGATAAAAAAGACAGAAAAAACAGCCCTGTGTTTTCAAACTGACAAAGCGGGAGTTAGAACTGAACATTAAGACTTTCCCAGGAATCCCTAAAGAACTGGTACATATTATTTTAGGACTAAACCCAATCCATATTGGAGTCATAAGATTGCTTTTGAATTGTTGGGTAACACTTGTGGATTGGATCACTTTCCTTTTAAACTCAGAAATATAAAACAGTTTTCCTCTCCCTGGGAGGTAAATGTTGCTGATAAATATATAGCAGAGTAAGTGCCAGAGAGGTTGAGGAGTCCTTCCCAGATAAAAAAACCCTAACAGTTTGGGTTGGAAGAAGACAATAAATAAGATTATTCCACCAGCTCCTGTTCTCTGTCTACTAACCCTGCTTTTCCCTTAGTAATATGATAGCCTCACACTCCGTCTGTGTGAGTGGTGTTTAGAAAGGGCTTTTTGAGGACTATGTTTTGTGAGTAGGATAGAGGCCTCCCAGTTCTCTACGTGTAGGAGAATTCATATCTGAAAGAATAAAGGAAGAAAGGGGCTCATTAACCTCAGGGATCTCTCCTGGCTTTGTGCCCTAGAAAATTATTCAGATATTGCAAATTTACCTGTATAAATGTGTACTCAGACTCATTTCACAGCTAGAAACATGTGCAATGTGAGTGTAAATTAGTTCACAATTCTTCTTGGCTCTGATGTTCCTTTCTGCTCCCATGAACTCTCGTTCTACCTCTGCAGAACTCAGGCAGTTCTCATCAGGCAGTGCTCAACAGTTCCTGTGAGGTACAGAGGCAGCTGTAGCAGCATAGACAAGTGACTTTCGGCAGGCTTTTGCATGACCTGGCTGGAATCTTGGAAACATACCTCAAAATAAAACTTTGTTTCTTTTAGTTTCCTGTATTCTTCACCATGCAGCCTTGAATTCTGTCTATCCTTGTTTGTGGCTGCTGGAGTGGGAAGGAAGAGTAGGGCTAGATTTCTGCGAAAACGCCGTAAATCTGTGCTCAAATTAGTGAATAACAGAGAAGATAAGGTTTTGGTGCATTCATTTTAAAAAAATCTCCCTTTCTCTAGATATTTTCACTACTAAATAAGACTGATATCTATGTTTGAATGGAAAAATTATTTATAAACCATGTTTTAAAGTGTCAGGTCTTTTAAATCAATATATTTCCTCATCATGATTGGATTTTGTGCAACTTCCATCTAAATACAATAAGGAATCTACTAACCTCTAAGATGAAGACTTCGGTATTCCCCGTTCCATGGCAAAGAATGCTCCTGATTTCCATGAACCTCCTCAAGAAGTCTTTCCAACCTGAGGGAAGCTAATAAATTTCTAAAACAAAAAAAAAACCACAAAAAAACCCCAAAAAACCAAAAATAACCACCACCAAAAAACCCCCCACCCAAATTTCAAAGATTCAGAGACTGATAGAAGATAATCAAATGGGTCAGGAGGCGCAGGAGAAAAAGAAAATACTAGCACTCAGTGAGTCAGAATTATAAGTATGAAGGCAAAATAGGGCAAATTTAAGGTAAGAAACATAGCTGCTTTTCAATGACTCTTCATATCAAAAAAGATTTATTAAAAATGAAAATATGGTGAGGCAATTAATACCATAGGTATTATAAATTAACAGTGATTACATAATCACAAGCACCTCCCTCCTATTCTACATTTGTATAACTCTGTGTCACCTCCTCCCTCTAGAAACAGTCTACACTGCCTGTTCCTCACAGGGGTTTTGAAAACTTCTTTCACCGAGATGGAAACTAAAAGCACATTCCTTGCATGTGGGGCTAGTTAAGAACACTGGTACGAACAGGTAGGATGGCTCATCTGTAGCTTGTTACATGACCATAAATTGGCCATGTCTGATACAGGCCATAGCCTAAATGAGACAAATGAGGCTTATGAGCCTGAACAGAAAGAACAATTCAAGAAAGGTGTGTTACCAAGGCAAGAGCAAAGACCTGAGACCAGCAACAGTTCAAATATAGGAGAAGATAATTAAAGGATAGGCTAGACAAATATTGTAAGTATTGGATAACTGTATTTCAAAAGGCTGTAAAAACAAAAGTGTGTATTTTAAAGGTAAGAAGACAGATAGATGCCTAAGGACTTCAAGACCAGTCAATTACAGCAACAGTATGGAGGAGTAGATAGGGATGAGGGAATAACAAAAAAAGACAAGAAAGAAAATCAATCTAGCCTTCACAACATCTGAAGGCACCAGCATTCTTCTTGGGGAATGTAATATTTTTCCTAGCTGCAAAATTTATGCAACAGGTCAAATATATGTTGGCCTGATTTTCTTTCATGGCAGATTGTATAGATCAGATATCAGAGCCTAAGTATGTTCAGCTTACACAAAGACTCTGAACCAATTTAAAAACAACTAGTGGTGGTCCAAGAGAAAAGAACTGGAAATAGAGTAACTCCCTAAAGATGAATTTCAGGGTTTGAATGCTATCAAAGCTGAAACTATATTCTATTTTATATAGCTAATAAAGGTCAAACATCTGAAAACATGGACTAGGATGCACATGAAGTTGCAGCATGAAGGAAACCAGTAGAGTTTCCCAGTGGGAAATAAAAATGGAAGCCAAAGAAGTAAACTAACGCTGGAGATTGAAGAAGAGCTTTGCATAAAAATGATTTATGAGTATATTTAAACACCTCTCACTTCCTTCTGCTATTGAACAAAATTAAAAAGGCCCAAGACAGGCTGAAGTTAAGATATCGCAATGTGAAAGTAAGGACAGTGAGCTTCTCATCTATAGATAAAATTCAGGAAAAAAGTCAATTTTCAGACAAAAATACAGAAGTGTGGTGAGACTGAAGACCAGAGATGCTGTTTGAATAATCCCTCCGTTTTCACTGCTGTTTTATGCTCTCAGACATGTGGATGCTATGGAGAAATCTGCAGAATGATAGATTAATGAACTTAACATGCCATGGCTAAATCGGGATCAGTTAGATCCTGACTTTGAATAATTAATAGAAAAGTGGAGTGTGTAAAAGAATGAAGTTAATGCTGGTATGTAGAGCCCAGAATGAACTAGTAAGTTTATATTACAGAGTGGCAGCAGGTTTTTTTGAGAGAATAGGAAGATTCTTTCAATAAAAGTCACAAGGTATACTGAAACATGGGTAAGATAGGCTATTTTAACTTTGTTACGTATATTGTATTTTTTAGGATTATAACTAAAAGAATTAAACCACTGCTTAGATAATAAACCTGAACAAACAGATTATAATATTGTGCTAATGTTCATAGGTCATATAGATAGCTATATCCAAGTGCATTTATCAGTTAGTAAAGTGACCTTTTTAACAAGTGAACAGAAGTGGAACATAGGATACTCAGTTTATCTGTGATATTTCTTCCTGTTTTACAATACGGGAAATATTTTAAAAGAAACATAAATACCGATAGAATTTTGACAAATCAGTATCAGACAATTCTGATAGGAATATCTGATGATGGTGGTATTCTGAAGGAAAACAAATTCAGTAACAAAAATGGAATACAATTGAAAAAAACATTTACAAAAAATAAATACACTTATAGGTATTTAATGTTGGTAATACTTCTAGGAAGTTATCTCTCTGCTAATAATGGCAAAATGCATTTACAAGATTTTTTTTCAAGGCTTTAGGGTCTACAGGTATAAACAATCCAACAGATTTAAAACCAGTAACATGAGAAGCGTTGTAACTGTTTCACATATTTGCAGTTACTCGATTATTTTCTTTTGGCACAGTATGTCACAGGTATAAAATTAAAGATTTTTGAATACTAACAACAACACTAACAGCCAAGAATAGACAACCTTATGAAATCCTAGACTTTGATTTTATAAACTCAGAAAATGAGTTCAGATTTACAGCTCTTATTTCTCTTGATTTCAGAAAATTCCCTACTACAAATCATGCTAATGAAATTAATATTTAACAACAGAGCATGATATATTTTTTTACTTTAAACAACTGTACTTAACAGTACTTAAATCACACTAAAAGCCAATCAATTTGTAATCTTTCATCGTTATGAAAGATTGTTCCTTCTGTTACCATGACATGAGGTTTTAGTTATGCTTTGGAACTAGACTTGCCAAATAAATTCCAAGTTCTGAAAAACTTTTGAATATTTTAATTCTAGTGGGAAAAACAGGTAGTTCTGTGCCCACATCAATATATTTACTGCTAAAAAGAGAGGTGCTATTTGACGTTGGTCTGAAAGCATTAACTCCTTTTCTCAGGACACCATACAATCATGACAGAAGTCTCTATCACAAACAGCTTGAAATAAAGGGAGGAACATTCTTTACTTATTCCATATCTTTTCCACTGCCTGCAGAGTTAATGTTCTGCATTTGGCACACATTTAATACTAATAAAGAAACAAGAACTTGGGAAACACACAGATGGCCACATACTATAAATTATGTAGTTGGCATATGTGGGTGGTATGTAAAACATTGGTTCTTCACTCCCTCATATCAAGCCTGAGATCAGAAGACACTTGGTGCTCAACAGGGCTTTTACATTTTCTGTTTTTAATGTACGTAAGACTTTTCTGACCTGCAAAAAGAAGTCTTGTGAAGTCAGAATACTTTTATGTAACATAACCTTTCAAAATCTAAAATGCCTTTCATTAATGATGGCTCTGTTCTCTCCAGAGGAAAGCTCCACACAGAAACAGTACAATAAAAGAAGCAAATCCAACAAGAAAAAGACAAGTTCAAGTATGACTGAAGTGGTTTAGAATATTACCCAGGAAGTACTTCTGTGGAAGCTGGTCTCCTGAAGACAGTGAGAAAAAGGATATGAGAAAGCAAGGACCTGATCATCCGGCAGATCGAATCCAGACATGACAATTAGAGTTAATGAACCACAACCCATGAAGCTGCTTCAGCACCTTTTTACAACCCCACTTCATGGCCTTAATAAAACTACCAGGGCTTTTTTTACAGAGCACATCTGCTCTAAATTCCAGAAGGAGAAACTTTAAATTCAGAAGCTGTGTTTGGTTTTTTCCATGCTTTTCGGTCATATACAAAGTATATTTAACAGTAGTGTATTTACTTTTCTATCTGTTCAGTCAACAGAACATCGGCATTGGAAGATAATATTTCTACAGTGAAACTTCATAGTTTTATTATAGTAGTTACTGAATTTACATTAAAATTAATAAGCTGCTGAAGCTGACTGAAAAGTACAAGACAAATATTTTTTTTAAATTCTCCAGTATAATGGCATCTGTGTTCAAGTATTGCTTCTGATTTCAGATATTCAGAAAGTTTATAGTATGCTTTACAAATATTACATTGATTTGCTGCTCTTGAAAGGTGCCTCAACCTTGATACTGAAGTCCTTCATTTCTTCATAGATCAGGTACAGCTAACAAAGCAATTTCTCTTTCTCCCTGAAGTCTGGAAGATCTGCTGAACTTCTGAGGCTGAGGTTGGAACTGATCCTTCTTGCCTCACAGACAAAGAATTTCTGCAGTTTTTCAGGTTTTGGATCCTACCCATTTCCTTAGGTCTCAAGTACCACTACTACACCAGCACTGCTGCTTCTGCCCAGAAGTAAAAAGAAGCAAGAGGAAGGACAAAGTAATTCATAGACCAATTGTTAGAAGACTCCCTTTTGCATATTAGGAGATGACTGGAAGAGCTCTAGGCTGGGCTACAAGGTATAACGTACCCATGTAAGGAGAACTCATTTCATGCCTCACCACAGTGACAAGAATAAAAATATCAAGAAATTGACCTTGTTGAATTACAAAGCTTCAGATGATAGTTGCTGAGCAGCCTAATTATGATGCACCCTTTTCAGATTGTCAGTGTTTTTCAGGAAAGTAAAGAGAATATCTTACTCTGTCAGATAGCTAGCATTAGCCCAAAATTCCTGTTTTATCCCATACCTCACAATTTCTTTCTAGAAAAAGAGGACAAGTGCCCTTCAGAGCCTTTCAACAGTTTCCCCAGGTCACCAGAATGCTTGCGTTTGATCTTTTGCTATTATATGGAACAGGGGATTAATGCAGGGCCAAATAATTCTTGGTCTTCCATATCAGGCATAGCTTCCCCGAGCCTTCTGCTAAGATGTTCTGCTAGGTGTCCATCAGTTTACAATGTTCTCCCCACCTGTAGCAGAGAGCTCCAAGTCTCGCTGCATGTTAACTTCCCCGTCTTCTCCAGTGACACTGCCACACTGGTTTCTCTTCACCCCTAGCTACATTTACTGATGTTTCCCAACTCCCCTACCCATCCTCCCCACAGCAGTGATCACGAAATAGTGGGAGGGTCAAAAAGGCAGATCCTCAGGAATCCAAGTCTATTTGATCTTTAAGCAATTAAATTCTGTCTCTTCCTCTACACCATATGTTTAGATGAAACTGTTACCCCCCAAATTGATATTAATCGTTAATTTAAAAATTAGCCAGGCTGCATATTAATCCATGACCAAATCAATGTTAGAGACACTTGCTAGAAGGATAATTTCGTACTTCGAGACATTACTTGTCAGCCTGAGGTCTAACATGTATACATCTTGTGCTAGCACAAAAATGGTTTTCCCAAAACCAAACCAATTCACTACAAAAAGTGATACCTAAATTACAATTGCTTTTTGGTAATGGTAGGCAATTCCAGGAACCTTTTTCCAGTTTAGGCCTTGTCAAAACCTCCTACAGTAAAATACGTTATTCCACTTTTTCTAAGCACATAATATCAAGACCTTTGGGCAACGTGCTGCTTTGCTTGCAGAACTCAGTGGGAGCTGGTGCCTCATGCAGAAGACCTCCCTGCAGCGCAGCCTGGATCAGAAACCTGCAAAGGCAAGACACTGGGCGCAGAGCAGGCAGCTTGCCAGAGCTCACAGACAGCATCTCCCGGCCAGCTGCACCCCGACTCCCTCTTCGCACCGACTTAGAAAGCAGTTGGTCACATCCTGCTCCTGGGGAAGTCAAAGGCATCTCAGCAGCCAGTACCTCTTTAACTCTGGACTGGAAAAAAAACATCATTCAGAAGTAAGAGTCCAATTTGGTCTTGCACATGGCAATGTCTGTGGTATGTGCAGGACCTCACGGGGCCTCATTGCCTCTCAAGAGAAGTGGCTCGTAGAGCTTGGTATTATGGAATCTTTCCATATCTTAATTAACAGATTAAATAATAAAACACTTCGTTTTATTCTAGCAAGTTTTTTCAGTGAAAAAAAAATGTCTCACACTCTTTTAAGTGGCTTGGTAGTAAAAAGCCTGTAAACTGTCTCTCCCAGTACACACATTACTGCTAAGACAAGTCCAGTTTTATCATTTGGGGTTTTTTCCACTGTGTTAACCTTCCAAGAGCTCATTAAATGTTACTAGTACTGAAAACACGGTCAAACAAGTGCAATAAAATAAAACAGGAAGTTAATTTTAAAAGTAGCAAAATTTTTAAATTAGCAAAATATAGAGTGTTTGCTGGAAGTACCTTCTGCCTTGCTTAAACATTAATTTATTTTTTAAAATGTTTGTTCAGATAACTCATATTACATATTGAATAAACCAATCACAGACAGGTGAATGACGTTTTAAAGGTCTGCTGTTTGAATAATTTCCTTCAACTCAATAAAGCTTCAGTAAGGAAAGAACATATAACATTACGTCAAAGCAATTGTTTTTATCTTCAGGTGTCACATCAACATATTTAGTGGGATATCTCTATGTAACCCAAGTATTCTAAGACAAAACACTTTGCTAGACATTTATGGTTTCACGAGCTGTTTACAAGACGTTCTGGAACGAATGAACCTATTGGAGATCCAGATTCTAGCACTTCTTATTTAAAAGCAACAGTAATGGAATTTCTTTGCAAATGGACTTTCTTTGGTGTTTAATTAATTCAATATATTTGGAAGACATTTAATCATTTAAAAAGAAACCACTTTTCCCCATCCAGTGCTCTCATACAAAACAACTCATATTTGTAGGGAGACACATCCAGGAAAAAAATATTCTCCATTGACAGAAAGATAAGAGAGCACTTAACACCTCAGAATTCTGTCAGAATTCTGTCTTGGAGGATCTGAATCAAATATACTCATTCAGTTCTTCTTGTGAGTTACAGTCCAAGTTTTTGCATATATTCTAAACAGAACTAAAGTGAGTTTTCCAATCTTTTAACTACTGGAAGACATATATGGGACCAACCTCCCAGCACAGTAAGTGTATTAAAAAATGTCATGTAAAAATTAAATTACGTAACTAAAAAAAAATCTATGTGCACTTTCTCAATCCATGTTTTCAGTGGCCTATGTCCTACTTTGCATGTGATGTGAGACACAGCTTTATGAAGATTTATAATCCCACTTTCAAAGGGGAGAGCATACCAGGATTGGATACCAGGTAACCCTGGTATAGACAGTAAAATGTTGCCCTATAATGGAAAGAAGTATAAGTATGAGAAAGTACTGTGTTCTTCTAACTCATGAAGTTACTATTGCAAACAGAAGATGCTATTAGATAGCAATTAATTTCACCTTCGTCTTGAAGGCTCTCTTAACACAAAAACTAACATTACATACTGCGAAGGATTTTCTCTCCCCATGAACAGATCCTCTGAGCTGATCATCATACACTTTGGATATTTTTTCATCAAGAATCTCATTGCAAACATATTTAATCTAAACTGTGAAGAAACTATTTTGACATAAGAATATCCACACAGGAGTTGTGTTACTTTAAAAATGTTTAATAGTAAAGCAACTGAACCTTTCTGTACAGGCAAAGACCAAGTCTTCAATACATGTCTTGACAGATACTGCTGTATGGAGGTAAAATCACTTCTTACATTATTGCCCAGTCACAACAAAACTAATTTGAACTATCTGTAGTTATAAAAGCCACTGGAACGTTAAATGTATCATACAATCCTCACCTAATTACTTGCCTAACCATTAAGAGAAAGGAAGCAACTATGCACGCACAGTAAAGAGGAAAACCTTTCACTTGTGGCACACAGTTATACTTTACCAGATTAAAACTCTATGCTCTCTTCTACTGTTATCCACAATTCAGAGATTTTGCTTTACTTATGCTTATTTTTTGTGCTCTGTTAGAGGACAACACGTCGTCTTCCACCCTGAACAGCTGTAAACTTTCCTGCAGGTAATTTCTGCACTTCTTCAATATCCTTCTTCTCCTGTCAGACGTAATACCATCACTTCTCTCACACAGAGTACAATTTTCCAGCTGTAGAGAACACAAGTAAAGATCCCGGCATTATACAAATCTTTCCCACAATGTAAATCTGGTTCTGCTGAAGTCGGGAATTTTTTTGTAGTTGAATTCAGTTAGGGGACAACTTAGACTAAGTGGCCTGTTCTTGCTCATGGCACCAGTTAGGGAAGAGGAACCGTAATTATGGGAGTGACTTAGTCAGCCTAATGGCCACATCCTCAGGGCTGAAGTTAATATTTTATTTAAAATTCCCGTAAGACTCCAAAGGGGAAGAAATACTTTCCAGTACAGACACCATACAGGTGAAGAAATTATCTTCTTATTCAGAGATTTAATGGCTATTGCTCCTTAGTTCTAGCCATAAAGTGCACTGTTTCTGCACTGACTGATACATGTAGTTCCTGCTGATTTGTTCTCCTCATTAAGCTTTAGTAGCTTATTAACAGTAATGAGAAGAAAAGAAAGAGCATCACTAGTTGAGAAAGTCAATTTTAAAAAGCAGTGGAAAGTACCTCACCAAAAATGTGGATCTAAGCCATGAACTTTAATGAGGTAATAAAAAATAGTAAGTAAGATAACTAATGTGTGTGAACAATTATTTTATATGAAATTGCATAAAGAATTATTCATACAAAATTACCATTGCAGCAGTATAGAATTTGTATACAGTAGGCTAACAGTTGAAATCCATATGAGATTATTATTTATACATACACCTGAATATATGTTTTACTATAACAGACAGTGTTTAATGCATCTTCCAAAAATTCTTGCAGCTATAGACTTCTGCTTCACTTTGAATTGAATTATTTATATATTATCAGGCAACATATTCAAATTTTTATTCTTAGTACTGAGTCATTTAGTAATATCTCTGACTCTCAATAGCAGTACGTAAATTCATACTAGCTGATGATCCAGCCATCAACTTCTACATAAACACAATACTTTTAATTTATGGTTCTCTTAAATATTATATCACACACACATATATATATTTTTCAACTTATTTTGCTGCAGGAAAGCAACTCATCCATCATAATCAGAGAAGCTCTAACATGAAGAATGACTGCTTCACAGAACAGATATTATTTCTGCTTTCTCATACTCATGCAGATTTTTAATTTCATGATTTATTTGCATCACAGTGAAATATCCAACCTAGTTCAAAGTTAATGATGTGTAAAGTATTAACCTCGACAGCTGAATAAGACCTTTATATTAAAAAACCTGAGGAATAAGTTAAGGAAGAGAGGACAGAGGTGTTGACAGACACATCCATCATTCCTAGGAACAGATACTTAAAGAAAGCACATTACAGCCTTTCTGTGCAACCAACCTCTTACAGTCTAAGCTACAGCTACTGTAGCTGCTCTACACTAACTTTTTACATGCGCGCTCTTGTAATAGAAGAGGGGTGATTTTAACATCTTAAGCATAACTCACTTTCAAAGAAGACTAAAAACAATGATCTTGCCTCAAGATAAGATTTTAAGGCAATACCTTTTGTATACTATTTTCTTGCACCAGCAAATTCTTAGTCAGCCATCTCTACCCATTTGCAAAACAGATTACTGGTGACTGTATTCTCTTTGACATGAAAGTGGTTCAGAAGCCTAGCCTGCAGGTACTAATGTAGCCATGTCGTATGAATTGATATTTGACCAAGCCTTACATTCATCTCAGTATTTTCTGAACAATTAGCAAACAAGAAAAACAAACAGGAAGATCCTGTTTGGAAAGCCCTCACTTTGAAGGACTGACAAAAGCTACCTCACTACAGCCATTGCAACCAAATGACACTTTCTACGACTGGCAGAACAGAGCAGCACACAGTATTCATAGGGGATCCCTTTGATCCCAAGAGTATCATTTACCTGTGTTACGGGTCATTTAATTATTTGTCTTCTCAGCCAATATCCTTTGATGTAACAAATTCAGGATCCCAGTGCTCTGGTATATGGAGAAGTGATTAATTCCAGCAATAGCGTCTTCAAAGATGACGTTGCAATACACCATGAAGGAAAAAGCCACAAAAAAAGAAAGAGCTTAGACATTCAAAGTATATCTCTCTAATTCAGCTAAGACTCAAACTCAATAGGTTAGGCCAAGTGAGTTTTTTGAGGGGTTAGCTACACAGTGTAGCCTTTTTCTTTGTTTTGTATGATACCTGTAAACCTTGTATTTATTAAAAAGTAGTTGAGAAATGTAAATTCTTGGGACTGTATATTCTGAAGAAAGGTAACATTGAAGTGCTAAAACCAGTACTCACCTATTTTTTTTAAATTAAAGAATTCTGAATGTACTCTCATTCCTTTCCTAATAATACTCATAAAGTACAGTGATACTGAAGCCATTAAACACACATATATATTGGCACCCTGTACTGTTCTCTCTACAAACTGTACCACTTTTTGAGGTTGATCAAGGCAGACCAATCATAAAATGAGTATTCTGTACAAATAAAAAAAATCCACTCTTGCTGGGCTTTTCTCATCCCTTTCTATAATGTACCTAGGCTCCCTGTTATTTCCTACATTTCTCTGAGGCTCACTCTTCAGGTGCCCTGGACTGTAAGGAAATATGCCCACTTGTGTCCTTAAATCATAGAATCATAGAATGTTTTGGGTTGGAAGGGACCCTAAAGATCATCTGGTTCCAACCCCCCTGTCATGAGCAGGGACATCTTCCACTAGACCAGGTTGCTCAGAGCTCCATCCAACCTGGCCTTGAATCCTGAGAACCAGACTGACTGCAAAAAGACAAAGTTCTGGCTCAGGAGACTGAGATGACACCTGCGTGAGTGAGCAGGGCCACCCCACGGGAGATGGCTTGTTGAGCAAAACAGTTGGCGCCGAGGACGCAGCGTCCACACTACATGCGCTTCAGGAACGTTTACTCAGGTGTCAGCATCCACGGACCAAATCCCCTTTAGCAGCTGGACTTCATCTGTTGTACTCATCTTCAATTCATATTTAGTTAAAAAAGAATCCAGTGTGCAATCTCTGATACTGCTTCATGACTTGAAGTAAAGCACAGTAAACAGGAATGATTGGGATATTCACTTTAAAAGTGCACTCCTGATATAAAAACTAAGTTCAGAAAGCTGCTGGACAGCATGTGATTTCATGAATGTACATAGTTAATGCAGCTGCACAAAAACATGAAGTTTAATATGCTTACCTGCTTTGTTAGAATTCAGCCAAAGTACTCAGCCCTAGAATTTGACATTTTACTCTTTCACTTACTTTGAATCTAAAGAGCTGAATTCAAATCAGGTCTGGAAGAAGTCGTGCTGAAAGATTAGAAGTCTGTTTGCATATTCCTTTTGGGCTACTACTGTAGATTTAGACTTTAAGATTACTCTTTGATGTATATTTTCTATTTTTTTTTATCTATCCATTATCTTTGTCATAAGAATTCTCTATGAAGAAGCAATTTATCAGATTCAAATATATGATCTCTTCAACTGGGTGAAACAAATGAACTTGAAAAGGAAAGCGTGTGAAACCTCACATTTTTCTCTGAGTGGCAGGGTTTGTTGGCAAGAAATTGTCTTTATTTCTATCCATGTTTGCCCATTTCTGTAATGGGAAGATGGCTTAGTAAAGGTCATATTGTTTTATTATAGTACAAAAAAACAGCATAGGAAGCTTTGAACTGTACATCAAAGAAATGTCCCTACCATTTTAATAATTTATCTTTGTTTTATTACATGTACCACTTAACTATCTATTAATGTAGAAAGTGCGTAAAATGTTAGCAATTTTCACTTGGATCCAAGCCCAAAGTAATAGCTGAAATTATAATTGATGAAAACATAGTGCTTCAGCTGTTGGCTCTATGCCTCAGTGTATTTATTCTCAAGGAAAAGATTATTTGGAGTGAAATATAATGGCTTGAGAACACTATAAAGCTCCAGAAGCGCCACATATCCATTAGTGAGAAGGGAGTGAAGAACTGCTTACACAGATGCAAGATTTTCATCTTTTCTGCTTTCTTCAGATTTCCTGGGGAACCAGGAGAAAAAGAGATATGTAGCACACAGTTCCCACGCGGCCTCTGCGAGGCCTTCATATCAGCACCTGTCAAAGCTTGATCTACAAGTTGATTTTCTATGCAGTCACTCAGAATTGTTGCTCTCACATGAAACCTCCTTATCTACCTGCTCTGGTCATGATAGACAGAGGAGATCGTGGCCTTGGGAGGAGTTATCTGCAGACTTTCCCTCCCTCTTTTTCATTTACTTTTTTAAAGGGAAGCTGAGTGGTGTTATTTACAGCCCTGTTAAGGAAGATTAGCAGAACTCAGTCACAGTACTACAGATAGAAGTTTTATGACATTATTGCTCCAGGTTGAAGTGATAAAAGTACAGTGCTAACAACACAGCGCTTTGGTGTCTGCTGGCAAGTTATGGCAAGGAACATAAAGGTAAGAAAAATACATTTACAAAAGTATTAAAGGGCTACGATATGAATAGGTCCTTTTGGGTACCTAGTAATTTTTCTCCTCTTCCTCCTCCTCTTTCTCTTCCTTCCTCCTCTTCCCCACCCTCCTCCTCCCTTCCCCCTCCTCTTCTTCCTCCCTCCTCCTCTTCTTTCTCCCCTCCTCTTCTTCTTACTCCTCCTCTTCTTCTTCCTCTTCTTCTTCTTCTTCTTCCTCTACCTTCTCCTCCTCATTACCTCCTCTTCTTCTTCCTCCTCCTCTTCTTCCACCTCCTCCTCTTCCTCTTCCTTCTCCTCCTCATCTTTTTCCTCCTTCTCCTCCTCCTCCTCCTAACAGATTAACTGAGCTCTTAGAAAACAACCTAAAATATAGCACAAAAACATAGTTACACAGGGGACAGGATGGCGATTTTAGCTGTTTATTCTGCAGTAGATGGAAAGAAAAGAAAAGAGGAAAAAGAGGAGCTGGCTCTTATGTAGGGCAAACCAACCATTTTTGTTGTCTTTTCTGCCTTATTACTGAAGACTAGGAGCAAAGCAGAAAAGGCAATTTTCAGATCCAACAATCCTTGGTTGATATTAAGACTATTATTGAAGAAAGATCTCAAATGAACTCACAGTTTAATGTCAATAATCAACATAAAAATCTTCTGAAGACATCTTTTCAACCAAGCTTGATTATTGTTAAAAATCTGAGCTAATAAATGTTCTGAATGGAACGTCCATTTCATTTGATGTGCAATCACTGCCCCTTCCAGTGGAATGACCCTGTGAATGTATTGCCCTTCTAAGGCTTTAGCAAATGTTTTATATTACTAATCATTAATCCTAGTCCTTAGTTTTAGAAATGTATAAACCTAGATAATAAAAATACCATTGTTTTGGAGAAAAAAAAAAGTGACTTTCTTCTGCATAGAGGAAGAAATCAACAAGAATGCATTTTATTTAACATTTAGTAAAATGTTCACTATTTCCAGAACTGACATGAAAGACTTCAGTGGTTTTTGCTGTGTTATATATTAAACACAAAATATTAATTTTGCATTACCAAAATGTTTATGAAAATTTAGCTAATTTTCTCGTCCTTCAATTACTACTCCATTCTTGCAAATGTATTTTTTTAGAACCCTTTAGTAAAAAGTATGGATTTTCTTCCCATTCTTTTAATTACTGTACGAAAGTTTTATCATTTTGAGACGGCTGGTTTTTCTGCTTAAACACGCTATTTGAAACAAAGCTTTCTCTACAGCAAATACCCACCTTCTTTCCATGCTGCATGTTTTTACCACGCTAGAACATCAAGCACCTCTTTAAATTACCCATCACCACTTGTTTCAGAGTGCAGCTATTAACATTGTAATGTGCCGAACCAATTATGCATGCATGTGCAGAAATTCCTTTTCAGACCTGAAGTCTTCAGTCAGATACATTTGCAATCACAGTTTTCACAGTTAACCATCTCGAACCCAGTCACAGCATCTACGCACCACTAACTTTCTGCAGGAATTAATTCCATAGGATGCCTACGCACTTAGGAAAATGTTTCCCTATTTTAAGAGCATCTTTTCCTCTTTTTTCTACCTCTGCCTCGGAAAAGCATTCAGAACTTTTGCATCCTTGAGTTTACATCAGTTGCATACCTTGAATGATAGCATAGGGTAGCACTGTCTCTCCGTTTTAAAATCTAAAGTGCCAGTGAAAGAATGTAAATTAATGTATTTTTGTATATGAAAAAAAATAGTTATAGAATTGTTATAACCACTGTACTTATTAAGATGTTTCAAACTGTTATAAATTACATCTGTTTCGTTTCTGGTTTTCACGAAAATTTGATGATATTTAAATAACTATCTTTCAGCCACCATTTATTTGACTTAAACTCATTTTTAGTTTTAACACTTTTTGGTTGTAGATTTAAAAGCAAAAAGTCAAGGCCTGAACTAACTTCAAAACAAAAACTCCAAAGGATGGCTCTTCCTGAACATTCTTTAAACACCCCTCCTCCTTGACATTTATAACACTGCTTATCTTTGAATGATAACACATGAGGTTAAAGAATGAACACTAAATGAAGTACAAATACCTGCATAGCCACATGTCAAAGCTGGCATGAGCTTGGAGATTTGTTTTTACTTCTCCTTTGAAGACCTTGAAGCTGAGCTACTGGAGATGGCATAAATTGCTACCACTGTACCTGCTGTGGCCTTGGTAGATTCAGACAGAGTTAAGGAAAATTGTAAGAAAAGAAGGCCATGACAAGAAGAATAGAGTCTGGAAGGAGGATGAGAGTTGCAGTCACAAAATGAGGGACAGAGAGGAAGGATAAAAGAAAAAGAGAAATTTAAAAAGAATTATGGATAGGGATTAGGGAAGGAAGAAAAAGCAGGATGAAGGGAAAGCAGGAAATCAAGCAAGAACTAAATAGATTTTAGACACAATGCTTTTTACTCACCTGCCTCTCCCTTTTGTCAGTAGTTACTCATGATCTTGTACTAAAGGAGAAGCCATTACACTGAGAATATCTCTCTTCATTGCATCATTTAAAATAATCTTAGATGTTTAAGACTGCTTTTTCTTTCCAGTTTGGATCTTAGTCTGTCTCTCTAGGTTCTTAGACCTTTTTTTAAAGTCTTCAGTGAAAGCTTTTGCATTGCATCCTTGGCTAATCAGTTGCTCATAAACACATGCAACAGGAAAATGTTATGCTCCTTTGGTTTGCTTTTCATAAGTTTCAGCCAGGCACAACACTTCCTTGACAGTGGTGCCATTATTATTGCCACTTTCAGCACTGAAGAAAGCACAGCTGGCAAGCAGAGTAGCTTCCCTTTTTGTCATATGAACAAAACCAACCTCAGCAAGTCCAAAACCACAAACTCAGTAACACTAAAAAGCATGGAAGGAGAAATCCTAGCAGAGAAAAAAAACAAAAAACAACACCATAAAAGAGAAACTGAGACAGAAAAAGATACCATATCCTTCTTGATTAAAAAGCAATTGATGTATATGTTCTGCACACTCAGGAAAACCCAGTGTAGGCATCAGCATCCATTGCCACTCATTCATAGCACAGTAAATCAGTGCCTGAAGAAAGTACAACATACCCTCATTCTTTAGTGCTCATCAATTTCTCTACCAATTTTGTCCCTTTTTTTTGCAAAACCTGTCTATGGTTGTTTCAGTTATCTGCTTTCATCAGTGTCAATTTCTTTATCTTTTGCAACCATAACATCTCTTATCTTAATGTGCTTTTCTTCCTCCCAAATATCTCCCACAGACTTGGTGAGTGGGAGAAGGCATATAAAGTTCAATGGGGATACAAATGGCATTTCTCAGCTGGTTTTCTTATGTGTCTTGATCAATTTCCTGTTATAAGGAAAGAAGTTGTCCATGGCTCCTGTTGTAAGCAACTTATATTCATGTGTTGCTTGCTTTTAAAGTATTTGTTTTTTTCAGGTGGATATCTAGAAAGCAGCATGATTTCAAGGAGGTAGCTTTTGCTGGCTTGGTGACAGGTGGCCCCACCACCTAAGTGTCAGTATGTATTTGCTTAGCTGAATTGGCTGTGGATAACTGTTGCACTGAATGGTCCCCTCTTTCCTCAGAAAGTGGTTATGGCTCGTGTAATCTGTGATAAATCTTTTCCAGTCCCTCACTGTTTCTCTTCACAGAGCCCTACTCCCTTTCTTTCTTCGTAGCATTGCTACCTAGGAGGTTGACCACCAGGAAGGTGCATGGACCTTAACAAGTCTTCCCCTAGAGCACGTGTCACATATTTGACAAGTTCACACAATGCCTCCTTACCTTTGTCACCGAAGGAAATTAGGACTGGTCAAATCCTTGCAACGCAAGCCAGATCAGTAGTTGCAGATCCAGGATGAAAGTTCTCAAACAGTAAAGCTGTTAAGCAAAGGCTTAAATTGATCTCCCTCCAGCAACCAGCCCTTGGATACAAGCCATAACAGCCCTGGTGAGCAAAGACGGCCCATTGAAATGAGGCCTGAGAGCAACCACAGCTCCACCCAAGCTGGACTGTTCCCTAGTGACAATGACACTGTTGCACCCCTATAATTGAAATTGTGGTGATTGCCAGCAGTCTTAGATTATGACTGGTTAATTTTTTTGCTTGAAATTAGACCCTTCTGAAATGTCCTTGTCTTTCATCTGCTACTATCCTTTTGTCTGAAATAGTTATCTATGTTGAACATTAAAAAAAACCAAAAAACAACCCCAAAAAACCCACCCAACCCCCCCCCAAATTTCAGTGGGTTGCAAAATAGAGAAAATGCAACTATTTAAAAAAAAATTGTAATACAACAGCAGTTACCAGAAACTGATGTCCTGTAGTTTGCCTCCAGTGACTAAAAAAAAAGTTCAGTGCCTTAATAATTAAACACTTGTCTAAACTAAAAGACGGCAGATTTAGATCAGATATTAGGAAGAAATTCTTCACCATGAGGGTGGTGAAACACTGGAACAGGTTGCCCAGAGAAGCTGTGGCTGCCCCCTCCCTGGCAGTGTTCAAGGCCAGGCTGGATGGAGCTCTGAGCAACCTGGTCTGGTGGAAGGTGTCCCTGCTCATGGCAGGGGGGTTGGAACCAGATGATCTTTAAGGTCCCTTCCAACCCTTACCATTCTATGATTCTATGATTCTATATCTTTGAAAATGTATAAATTTTACTTTTAGCCAAGTTCTGATTTCCCTTTGCTAAGGATAGAGGTTGTTTTAAACTACCTCTAGTTCTAACCATTCAGTTCAAATAGGCATTAATTGTGAACCTAATGAGATTTTAAGGGTTGCTTTTAAGACATCAAACCAATTTTTTGGTATGCTGAACTGCAATTTCTAATCTTGGCAAATCAAGAATTTCAGGATAAAGACATTGTCTTCATACATATTCACAAAGTACTAAATATATGCCTTGATTATGTGAATTACTAACAAAAGGACTCCAAGACAGAATCACAGTGCTCCATAAAAAAAAGAAAACAAGGAAAAGCAAATGTAATGTTTTGCCTCAAGTGTCCTCAGTGACCTCTGTCATGAAAATCTAGTAACTCATGACCAGGCAGTAACAAAAAAATGGGACAAACTAGAATTCTGCCTTTGATCCTCTAGCTTATTCTGGTGTGCACAGCCTTGAAATTGCAGTTTCTCAGGCTAGGGTGACTATATTTTCTCACTAGTAATACTCCCCCACAGCTCACATTTGTTTTTACATGGCTGGGGACCTTTAAGTGACTGTCTGTAATAAGCCAGCCTTTACGACACCTTCTCTGGGCCATGGTGGTTCTGCTCACCTCACCTCCACCGAGATGGCCAGTGGTTATCGGTTGTCTCCAGCATGACTGGGTGCTATGACAAGATGGCCTTACAGCTAAGTCCTTCCCCTTCCAAAATGATTCTAACGCAGTTCATCTACTATTTCTGTCCTTTGTTTTTCAGCATTCCCAAAATATTTTCACTTGTTTGCATACCACAAGCTGAAAAAATGAGCTTTCTGTGTTAAAGATCATCACTGCTGGACTGTAACTCTTGTTATGTTCAGTTATTCCTGAACACATGAGCATGGCTTATTCTGAAATGACAGTTCTACTTCGGTAACCGCCCTTCAGGGAAGTTCCAAAGTTTAGGCTTAACCTAAGATGTTAAGAGGCCTCTGAACCACCATTTCAAGATGCTAATACACTCAGGAAGTCTTTGCAGCATCATTCAACTAGCAGCACACTGAAGCTCTGAGGTGGCCTAAAGCTGTGTGCTTTAACACTTTTCATCTCCTTAAAGTATTCCAATCATTATACTCCTGTATAATGTGTTTCAGACTGACATTAGAAATGCTTTTCTTTCATGTGTCACTGATAAGTATTTCTTCAACTCCTCAAGCATATATGAAAAAGTTCAAAACTGCTTGATTTAAGAAATTCAGATTTTATATCCATTCCTATGGATATAAAAGCTTCCATCCCACTTTTATGTTGATCATCTGACTCATGTGTCTCTACATTACTCTGTGTTCTCCAACACAAATCGGTTGTGCTGAGTAGGAACAAAAGCAGTCACAACATTCCAGATGCATCTCCAGTCACAGAAAATATAGAAGAGACAGAATGCAGAACTATATGTAGTCTAGTCCAGGTAACTTAAAGTCCAGACAGCTGCAAAGACAGTCCACATTCACAATTATTTTTTTTCCTTATCTGCCAACCACCATTAAACAAGATGCTTAGACTGAAAATCTAAAATTTAAAATATCCAATCAGTCACACAAAGAGCAGTTCACACCACAGCCACAAATTCATAACTTATTTGAAAAATAATTTTGGAGAAAGCATTTCAAGTATTGGCATGGACGATGATTACAGAGCTGCTTTACATAGCAGTTTTTCCCATAATTTTGAATATCTCAAGTACTCAGAAACCACCTTGCAAGAACTGTTTATAAAGCCATTCAGCAGATGCTGCTAAAATTTCCCAATGCCTAAATTTTGTCCCTATATTTTATTTTGATTAACAATGTAACTTGTTATCAAAATAGCTCCGCTACAGAATAAAGAAACAGCAATGTCAATGGGAAATACTGCTCTACTGATAAAACTGCAGCCACATTAGCAGGCTAGCAATTCTCTTCAGTACGATGTTCTGGAGTTGACAAATTTAAGTGATAGCAGCTGAGAAAAGGTTTAAGGACAGAATATGATCTCTTCAGCTAAAATCATCTTTGCCCTGTGCTGTGGAGCACCATGCAGAAGTATCCATCCAGGTCTGATCAAGCAAGCTCTTGAACTACAGGGAGTGAGATCACATTAGCATGGCTGAGCAGCAAGGATTAATGGCTTGAAAGCAGAGCCTATATAACCCAAGCTACACTGCTTTTGGGGCACAAGCCACAGAGTGCTACCCTGTATTACGCAGTGGGAAGAGCAGAGCTGTCACAGGCCATAACTGTACTGGTAGGGAGTTGTTTAGAAAGAGCAAGCAAAAAAGACAACTCCTGAGGAAAATGAAGGAAGCAGCGGAGAGCGCCTCGTGGAAAAACAGTAAAACGAGAGACATGAATTGGAGATAGTGAGGGCAGATTAGGAAGAGACCTTATCTATTCAAGGGCGGATTCCATCGTCTGGAAGCCAGGGACGTTTGAACTCCCTTACCTCTTTCCCTGAGGGCACTTCGAGCCCTGTAGCTCAGGGCATCAGTAGCCCCTGAGGAACTGCACCAAGGACCAACCTGGGCAGCCAGCCCTGTGTGCCTTGGCTGCAAACAGCCACCCTGGTCCTTACGGCTGCCGCTGTGTGGTCTCATTTACTTATAGATGAGCAGCACATCTAATTAGAAGAGTTAGGAGCCGTATTTCAATACCTAGTCATAAAAGCCTAAACTGAAGAGGTACTAGGCTGCTAATACAATCAGCAATTTTGACCTCGCCATGAGCTCTTATTCTGAATGAAGTTTTTATTACAGTATAAAAATCTCTTCATCTGTCTTTGCTAGGGCTTATACAATTGCTACAGCAGAGTAAATACGCACCCGATGGCCACTGAATGTATTCAGGCACTCTATTTCTTTAAATGTACATAAAACTAATCATAACCACTTTCCACCTTTTTGGTTCTGTTTATTTTAGAAAATGCCAGACGGAGCTTTGGGAGTTATAATTCATGCTGTGTAAAACCAACTGCCATTGACAAAACACAAGAACCTAGTTTTGCTCCATTTTTTCATTCAAAACTGATTGAGGAGGTAGAAAATCAACAGAACAGGCAGACTGCTGGTCACTGCCTTGTAAATTTACTGGTATTATTTCATGATCTGTCTCTTCACTCTACTGTTTCTTGCACTTACATTATAAAAAGATTAGGATTTAGGAAAGGATGATATCTTTTATTAGGCTGATAGATGTAAGCAGGAGAAACAAACAAGCTTTAGGATAGGTTGGAGACAGAAGCTACGGGTTGAGAACAATTTCCTTTAAGGTTATATTAATTATGTTAATGAATTAGACACTATTAGGGAATAAAAAAAGTCAGAACAGGTATAGTCAAAGAGGGTATTAGTAAGTAGAGAGAATTTAAGATTGTTCGTTCTTGCGGGACAGAGATTAAAATGCAAAACTGTTAGGTGATGGTAAATCGTGTGGGGAAATCACATTGTGCTATAAAACCAATACCTCCTACTGCATTCCTAATATTGAGCATTTTGGCTTCCATCTCAGACCTAAAGTAGCACTTGTGTGCCTGAAAACTCATCTGCTTCTCCTCAGAGGCTAGGTTGATCTAAAGAGAGACCCTTTTCCCTAAAAGTCTTGTCTTACAGCATGCACAGCCACACTAATGCTATGATTATACAGTGGGGTTTTGGTGGGCTTCAGCTTTGCTTTTGTAGGATGCCTACAGCAACAGGCAGCAAGCGACCCATGTCCAGGCTGCCTGGGTGCTGTGGTGCCAATACAACTAACACTGACCGACCACTTCTCTCCTGCTTCTCACTGGTCTTCCAGAGCTAGGAAAAAACTTCTGATGAACATGGGACTAGATGGTCCAATGCTACGTTAGGAGGTTCGGTTGTTACAAAATTTGTTACGTCTTCGAAAAAAGAAAATTTCTGACTTTGTATACCTGAGGACCAGCAACTGTGACAAAATCAAAGACTAATGACAGGCAAAACACATGGGATTGTGTAAATTAGTACCCAATCAGCATTAAGATTTTATGAGAAAACACTAAATCATCTATTATTGTTATAAAAAGGAGCAGTGTCAATGTACAGCAGAATCTAAATAAACTGATTGTCAGCACAACTCCTGTGTATAAATAAGGATCACAGCAAATTAACACATTCTCCAGCTGTGTGTGTGCAATTAAAACAAACTGAAGCAATACTGTAGCAAACTTATTTCTAAAAATAAGTGATTGACAAGAAGAAATCAAAGGTCTCTTTCTCAATAAATCTTCATGAAGATTCAAATTTAAGTACTTCCTCAGAGTTTTGTTGTTTGGTTTTTTTTAAGAAAAGACTTGCTGCTTTTACAAGTTTGTTAGAAGATCGGGTTTAAAGGTTTTATTTCTTCTTAACTTTCCATTTACACAAGAATATCAAATACTCACTTATGTTTACTTTTTTGGGGGTAGGCCACCTCTGGCAGTTTTTTGATGATTCAGTAAAGAATATTGGAAGGTCTTTTACTATGTGTGTTAATGGGTAGATGTTCAGAGGGCAATTTAACATATGAGTGTTAAATCTGTTTTAACAAAAAAAAAAGTTTACATGTTTCGAATTAAAACGATCTGATCTCTCATCAGCATGAAATGCCGGGATCCCTCACTTTTGTCAAAGATAATTCTGGACAGACTAAGTAGTGACTGTCCAATGCTAAAACAAGTGGACACCCTGGTTCTTTTAGTTCTTCCCCAAACCAGAGAAAAAAGCATTTTAATTTGGATAGCCTTTTTCTCTAGACAGGATGATCATTAAATTAGTCTGGATAAAATAAAAATTCAAAGACTATAGCTAGTTTTGGGACGAATAGTTCCAAAGTACTAGGGATTGATGCTACCCTTTACACAAACATAAAAATAAACAAAGAAATCTAAATGTTTCCAAAAGTCTTTCAAATGTTTTTAGAAGGGATATAATTGTCTGACATCTATTATACCAATAATTGTCTATAACTACCATCACAGATATAAATACAGCCAAGGCCTTTCAAAGTTTACTCTGTTAAACACAATAGGCCTTTCTTTATAAGTTACTCTACCGAGCTTTTCCTCCCTACTTCTTTTCTAAGAAACACCATCTTATTTTTAATACAGGCCAATACAGGTGTCAGCTTGCACTGACTTTGCAAATGAAGATGTTTGCTACCCGTGTGATTAATCCATTAACTCTAAACCATGCTATTTTGCCAAAGGGTGGTCAAGAGGTTAGAGGCAGAGAATATCACTCTCTCTCAGCATTAACAAATACATTCCTAAAGGGACACTCTTCATCTCATTTGTAAGACACATAGTCCCATAAAGCCAAGATTTATAAGGCTGTATAAATTATGCGTACATGTCAATGAGACAAAAGCCGTTTGTCAGCACTGGGGTGTGCTCTCCATCGCTTAACAACAAGAGCAAGGAGCATGCGATTTTCAAAAGGTCTCCTTTCATCACCTGGAAACTAGATATCTACATGATAAACTGAAAGCAGAAGCAAAGTTATTATGCTATCTGAATATATTCATTTGGCTTATGGTTAGACAATGAATATATTATTTACTTTACGTTTGATTCATTTTCTGCTTCTGCTGGCCTTTCTGTACGGATGAGGAAGCTACAAACAGCTAAAAAATATGAAAATATGACAATTTAAAACCCCAACCATATTGTTACAAGGATTTCGCTTCATCTTGATCTTTTAAAGCTGCACTACATCATGGTTGGTACTCAGTATAGGATTCTATCTATATATTGAACCTGGGAGAAATTAGTTATAAAAAAGATTTCTGGGATTTTTCTTTTAAATAAATCTGTTGATAAAAAGCACTTTTAAGTCCACAGAGATTTTCTTATGGGTTGGTCGGATTTGTTTTTTTGATCATTCTGGATCTTCATCAAGAGATAAAACCTGAATTTAAAAAAAAAGTCTATCAAAAAAAGGACCATACACTGAAGACGATTCTCTTTTTCTTCTCCAAAAAACCCAAGCAAAAATATCCCACCCCAAAACACATTCCTAAAGTCATTCCAGTTCCAGATGTTTGACTTTTGGTAACTAGGTTTTGTACACCCAATAATATCATTGGTGTTACAATAAAGCTGATAGTATTGCTGAACACGGCTCTGACAACACAGAAGGCAAGATCCCTTCTGAGTAGCGATTATATTTTCTGTAAGTGGGATCCTGAACAAATTGAAAACCAGGCCACCTTTTTATCAGCCTCAGTGAGTCAAGATTAATCCTTTCTGTCTTCACACAAATGAAATATCCAGTGGTGTGTACAAGTGCTAAACACAGGCTGGCTCCACCTGCTTCTTTCAGAGCTGATCCCTCTGCGAGATACTAGAAGTGGAAGAAACTTTGGGGAGCCAAACGCAAAGAATAGTTGGTTGATAAGAGTGCCTTTCAGGGGCAGTAAAGCAAAGACAGGATTTCCTGTTTGATAACAGAAGAGATAATGAAACTCTGAATAAACTGATAGTATTTTAACAAAAAAAATTCAAGAAAATACTTTTCCTTCTCTGTGTTTCATACCAGTATTTTTTAGTGGTCTCTACAACTCACTAGGAGAGGGGCCTCATACGAATGTCCAGATAACTCACATTTTCATTTCTGTTATGTTTGCTCAATATTGAGAATTGGTTGTCAGTTTTTCCAGTGCAAAGACTTTGCAATCTTCTCCCCTATTTACAACTGAATACTTCAGAAGATATTCTTCCTATAAATTACCTCATTAAAGAATGTACTTCTTGTCTTTTATGCATTTCTACTTACCATGCCGTTTCAGTTAGTGGCCACTGCAATGCAGTCAATCCATCAAGCCAAATGATATCAAAACTACTAGAAACGATGTGGGGTGAATATAAAATATTCCCTCTGAAATATGGGGATCAGGTGGCTGAACTAAGCCTGACATCATAAGAAACATGCCTAAAATCACTGCTTCCATGGTTCTGCATGCAACATGTCGGCTATAATTATAATTTCTAGGCAAGGATAAAACAAGAGTACATTAAATGCATTTATGATGGCATGAGCTGTAATCAAATAGAAAACAACACTTTTCATAGAGAAAATCAGTTGCTGCTCACATACATTAATGGGCAGCAACTTAGCATGCTGGACGAAGATGTTCTCAAGTCCTTCACCTTTTTGTACTGAAACTTTCTCAACAATACTTATTAATTCCACGACACTTTGGTTCAGCAAAGTATTCATTCCTGTAAGTAATTTTAAGCAGACGAGCAGCCTTAGTGAAGCTGATGGTTCTACTTATTGGCTTAAAGCTACACACACCCTCAAGCGCACTGCTGGATCAGAGCATATGAGCTGTGAAGGATGCTTACTCGCTAGAAAATTCATTGAGACACACAGGAATTGTAAGATCTCAGGACCTCTCCATATGTTATGACCTCATGTAGAGCTTCTGATCAGTTGCCAAACATTTACTTAGCTGTTAGCACACCACTAGTTAATATGTAACAATTGCAACAAACCCTGAATATGTGTTTCATTCAGCTAGCTGTAAGTCGCTAAGTTTTATCAAAAATCCTCATAAAAAAATCTATAAAAAAAGTGTAGTCACAGTTCTATAAATATGACACTATAAGTAATTTAAACAGAGTGTAATAAACCTCAGCTTTCTGTCTGGGTTCTTCTTGGGTCTTCTGAGAAAAACCAAAGACAAAAAAATATTTTTGCAGTATAATCATTACTTTAACAACTCAAGTATTACTGATACGCACTGAGAAAATTACACAGTATTCTCTTTATCAATAAAACTGTGAGCTGAGTTTGTTGCTATTAAGGTTCAAGTAAAAGGTCCTAGTAAATACACATTAATCCTTCGAAAAACAGGACAAGGAATAGCAAGTTTGTTTGTGGCTTGAATTCTGAAAGAGTTTTCATATGCCTAGTATTGTATTTAAAGCCGTGACACTGCTGTTGGTATGGAAAAACATATGAATTATCATACATTAATAGAACATGGTCTATTTATGCTGCTACATGCCAGAGATGGACAGTAGATGAAAATAATAAAAGCTGTAGCTGAGCCTTCAAGTAGAATACGCTTAATACATTATTATAGATACACTCCTCATATCTTTTATTTAGCTCTCTAAGTACACAGCATTAATGTTGGTTAATCAGGAAGAAATTAGTACAACTTCAATGATGGCCTTAAATCAGTTAGCTCAGGAAGGCTACCCCTGTCACCATGGCAGCATGGCCCTACCAACAGGTTGTAAACACATCAGAGGACATAAGCAAACACTCATGAGCATCGCTATTTCACTATTACACCGCTATGGTTACCTGAAGTAGCACATCTAAACCTGGTAGGGGTAAATCACTGCAGTGATAACACAGTCTTGTGAAGGACACCTCCAATGCTCACTGGGACTTCCAGCTGAAATACCATCCACAAGTTGCCCAAGCTACAGTCTGCAGGACATTCTCCGTCTGCCAGAACAAGCTGTGGAGCTTGTAACCTGTTCTCAGCTGCTCCCAATCCTCAGGCCACAGCACCCTTTCCACATCTTGTGAAAACTATACATCCACGGTATGACAGACGGGAAGCCAAAGGACGGCACAAGCAAGACGCTACTGGCACAAAACCAAGTCATCCAGCTGGTGGTCTCCATACTGACCATTCCTGAGAGTGAAGACAACTAGGAAATGGCTGCAAGAAATGCCTGGACAGTAGCGGCCCACATCTCTGGCCACCTTGTCTCAAAGCAGCTTGGAAGCCAAGAGGCCTTTGCCTGTGTCATGGGTAGTGTAGCACATGCAAAGAAAACCCAGTGCCTCCAAGAGTCCATCCATGAAGGCATAGCCTGGAAGATCTGAACCTCTGCTGTAGTCCCAAACACATGATCACAGAGGGCTGAGACCTCACCAGGCTTTCACAGTGGACATCACTGAAATCTACTGTAGACAAAATTAAGTCTGTGAGTGCTATCTCTATCGAGAACATGAGATAGATGTGTAAATACTCTGAGTTTCTTTCTTTCATTGTAAAAGTTATAAAAGGGAAACAAAAACACTGCAAATAATTACTGTCGTATTGAATCCAAGCCCAAAGTTCTTGAAAAGACAGCTTTGCAAAGATGACGATGTGTAATCTCATATTCAGCAGACCTTGGCTACCGTGCCCTTGTAGCAGTGGTACAACACAAGGTGGGGGAAGGGGGAGAGGGGAAGGGTTACTAAGCCCCTGTGAGGTATCTGGAGACTCATACAGTGCAGAAACGGTAGAACTGCTTACTGGTAGCTGCCTCTGCCACTTCACTGCCCACTCAACCTCCTTGACAGAAACAAGCCTGGACTCCTGCATCCTATTAATCCCTGTCTATTGCCACGACAGCTCCCTGGAGGCTTTTAAAGACGGCTGAATCTAAACCTAAGTAACGCGGGCGCTAAAGCAGCCCCAGGCACCTCTGGCAGCCAGGACACTGCCCAGCTGCCTCACGCCCACTGCCCTTGGAAGGGCTGCCGGCTGGCCAGAGGAAGCGTTCTGACCTCCGGTTTTAATTTGTTCACCATGAAAATGAGAAACTGTGTTTTACTACCTACCAGCACCACAATATATACTTGAGCTGTGACATTCATGCTGGGATTTTTCCATCCTGCATGCATGATGCTGGAAAACTATTACGCCAATTTATTATTTTAACTACAAAAGTACAATTCACTTTGTCTCCAAGTATATTCTGTAAGCCCCTGCTAGCGATCCACTACTCCCCTTAGTGGCCCATTAAAAAAAAAACAGGCAACAAGTAGCAATAGTATGCATACATATGCACAATAGCATCGAAATACGAAAGCCAGTTTTCAAAAGCACACCAAAATTCAACGGTCAGTGGGAGGTACTTCTACAATTACTTTCAACTTCAACTTCTATTCAACATACAGCTCTTACTGAAAACTTAAACAATATATAGCTGTTTTCATGAGCATTAGAAACCATTTCAATCAAGGTTATTTTTTCTGGGAAAACATCCTGTGTATAAGCACAGAAAACAAATGAGATGATTGTCTTACACAATCTATCAATCACAACTGGGCAACACAACTTGAATTTAAGCTGTGCAGTATCAGTCCACAAAGCTAAAAAAATTAAAGATTCTTTAAACTTACATTGTTAAGAAATTTGATGCAATCACTAATTACTTCTTGACCCTGTATACATATTTATATACACTAGCAGCTTCACCTCTATATCAGTAACAACATTATATTTGTGCTTTTATAGGATTCAAACACCGCAATTAGGAATAAGTTGAAAGGAACAAGGACCACATCTCCTTTTGCAAAACTGACTTTATAAAATAGCGCACATCAAAAGGAAAGTTCCTCAGGGACTCTGGTAACTGAGATTTTTATGACTGTTTTGTAGAAATTTGCAAGCTGAAAATATTTAGTAGCCTCAAAAGCAAATAAAGACTCTGCCAAATTCAACTGAGAGTTTCCAAGGCTGTGATGCAACACACCTCATGAATTGCACTTCCTGACATCAGGTTAAGTTATGTGTGCAACCTAATGTAACCTCTCTTCCACGAAACACGTATTTTGTCTGAGGGTTGATGTTTTTGGCTGCTGTTTTGTTTTCTGGAATCATCCGTTTTTTGAGTGAGTAAAGTATCCATTACAAAATTTGATGAGCCTGGAGTCTGAAGATCTTCTTTGAGGGCTTAACGCAAGGATCCTTGTGGTGAACACTGAGATCGACCCAATTTATTTTGAGCTGTGCTTTGTGACTTTTATTCACATTAGAGATTATTATTATTATTTAATACATATATATACTGCAGAAGCAAAAATGGTGCAAATCATCGTCATCTTTCACAATTAGCAAAATAAATCCCCAAAACATTGCTGAACCGCTGCACAGCTGCTTCAGCTTCTACAGGATGTTCTTTCACTGTGCCCTGTACCTAATGTCAGGCATTGCAAAAATTTCCACTGCATCATGCCTGCTAATTTAGTCTTTGGACTTTCCATGGATAGAGATAATCCTCTTCCACTAAAAAAAAATGACTGGACCTTATTTGGTATAGCCATAGGTGTTGTACGGCCAGTAATCACTTTATGGGATTAGAAAGGAGTCACAGGTTACAGTGCTCCATCTTGTAGTGGGCTTTTTTCCTCAAAACTTCCCACCTTTCCTATCAGCACAGCTTCAACAGTGGGAGAAGCAGTAGGATCATTAGTGTACGAGATCCGCGGCAGGCACTGATCAGAGCAGTCATCTAGCAAATGCAGACGGTAAAGCACTGACAGCTTCTTCAGAGCAGTCTTTCAAGAGGGGCGGACTTTGTTATCACTGCACAGGAACTGAATTATCTAGCGTATGTAATCAAAAGAAGATGCTGGCATAGACAGGTCACGCTAGTCTACGACGTCCCTTAGTAGATCTGTTATTAGTTAGAAGTATACAATATCTAGCTAATAAAATAGCTGAGGCTAGTTACCATGTAGGTGCTGTTACCCTAACTAAGAGTAAGCACTGCAGAACTTTTCAATAAACCAAACTCTATAATATGCAACAAGAAAACATTGGCTTTTCCAATACAGCAGCCAAGAGACAAACAATGTAGGAATTAAATAAGAAATCCACCAGTTTCCCAACTAAAAGCCTGGCTTTCTTGCCTTCATTCTTTTCCATGTGCTGATATCTTTTATTTGAATGCAAGCTTGCAATTCCTGCTTTTCAGCTTGCCTGAAGGTCGGCAAAATGAAAAAATCATACACATCTTCTCTGCTTTTGCACCTCTCGCCAGTTGTGTCAGCAACAGAACTGACCTTCCTCACCATGGCAGATAAAGAAATAGTTCAGATAGGAAAACCACGAACAGGCAGTACCCCAGCCCAGCCCTTGACAAAGAGCAAGCCAGAGCTGCGATCTTTTTGCCAGGAGACACAGTTCAAAGGACTCTACTAGAAAGGTCGAAAAAACCCCATACATAAAGTGCACATCTTACTCTTTTGCAAGGTGGTGACTGGGCTTGTGGAGGGTTAATATTAACGGTGACAGCTATTTGGAAGATGAAAACATCACACTAGAACTTGAGCTCGCCCTTCTACAGAGCTGCTTCATGCAACACCGTCTCTCCAATGATAAACTGCAAGCAACAGAAAAAAAATCTACTGAAGTTGCAAACCAAATTTACTACCCATAGTCAGAAGTATCAATATGCAAAGAGCTGGAGGGTCATTTGAAATTCTCTCTCAAGTAATTACTCATCCAATCTCTACAGAAATTTGCCAAGCACGTCCTAGCACTTCCTGCATTAAAATTTTGCCGTGGTCAGTGGCTGCCTGGATCCAAAACAGAAGATCAGTTGTGTAGATAATGGTCTCCAGCAAATGAAATCTTTCTAGCTGAAAAACTTACTGAAATTTGTACAACTAAATGGATAGATTTAGACAAAAACAATCATTTCCCAATTGCATGTGAAGCTCTAAAACTTGGAGTTTAGGACAAAAATATGTCTATGTTTCTTTACTGAACTTTCCCTGGGAAATACAAACAGTAACACGCACGTTAAACACTGCAGGCAGCACCTCTCTTTCCTCAATGCGTGTGTTCGAAGCTGTAGCAGAAGGGTAACCTTGTTCGCCTTATTTACGCAATCGCTCAGGAGAGTTTTCATTATAACACGAAAAATATACCTTTTAAAGACTTTCCCTGCTGAAACTTCGGGCACAAAGGGTCTAGATATGTAAGGCGGTTACATATTTGAAAGTTAACCAGCAAATAAAAGTTAATTATAGAACCTTATGCTTTGCAAGCTTTGCGGTTTTTTTCTTGAACACCATTAATTCAAGGCAACATAAATGTCTCTTCAAATTAAAAAAGCTCTGAAATTATGATCAGTGCCAGGGAAGAATCTGACCCCAAATGGGTTGCCTAAAATGGAACATGTGGTCGTGCTGCTGGGGATCACAGGCACTGCTGCTCCAGAGTTCACTTCTCTGCTTTCCTGTTTAAAAAAAAATATATATATGTATATCCCTACATTTCCTAAATGAATCTTAGACTCAAATTTACTTGTTAGGGATGGAAAACAACTGAAAAATAACTGCACCTTCATGCCCATGTAAACCTGTTTTCCTTAAGTAAAAAGGAAAATCCATCAATACAGTTCTGTAGGTAACTGATGAAACCATAATTTGTCTGGGGGGACTTGATATTCAGGTACGTGGCTGGTACTACTTTCATTCTATTAAATTAAATCAACCCTACAGACTGTAGGGTTACAGAAGTAAGACAGACGGCAGTCTACCAGAGAATGTTTTGCCTCTTTATTATTATTTTAATAAATGCAGTCATGACTTGTACTGCAGTAAGACCCTGGAGATGCTGCCACGGATGCAGCAAACATTCTTCACAGTCTAAAATTAAAGAAAATGCACTTTCTAGGTTATACATCTCTGCACCGCACATGGAAAACCTCTCAAACAGGAGGTGGGGGGCGGGTGAAAAAGGTCAAAATTACCCAAGGCTTAGCCTAGCCTGAGCCGTCCCCCATTTCCTTTCCTTGAGCACATCTGTCTCCAGTGTCAGGTTACTGGTGCGCATTCCTCCTGCCTGATGAGCACCATTTTCTTCCGGAGCACTGTCACCCCCAGGCAGGGAAGGCAACTGAGCACAAACAGGGCGGGAAGTGGATTTCCCCCCCCCCCCCCTCCAGAAAAAGCATAAAATGCAAAAGAGGAGGAACGAGTTTTAGTTTCCGAGTAGGTTTTCATTTCCAAGCGCGGATTAAAATCAGGGCAGAAAGTCCACCTTTTTCTCCTGAAATCAGAATTTTTGAGCTGATGAGTTTTGTCTAGAAAAAGTAGTCTTCATGATTACAGTCAATGAAGAAGGCAAACGCTATATTTGGCTTCTGGTGCTGTACCCTGGGCTGAAGATGTTTGTGTTCCTTTATATTCGTGGCTGGCGCTTAGACCCAAGAAAACCATTAGATAATAATCCCAGTGAAATTTGTGGTGAAAAAAATCCATCACAGATGCCTAAACAACATTTCAACGTGTATCCATTTGAGCATTTCTTTACCAACTTTTTCTCCTCAAGCATCGACTCACGTAATTTTTTTGCATTTTTTCTTTCATTTGCTGCACGGCTCATGTAACATCTTCCAACGTAACAGAAAGGAACTAGGAAAAGCCTAGAACTTTTCCTAATGACCTTTGCCATCGGACTTGATTATTTGCTTCACCAGACTCTTTTGAAGTAAACGTTTTTACCCCTCATCTTGTCTGATTAGTGACATAATTCCTCTGGATCAGCAGGATGGATGAATTTGGGGAACACAAAGTTATAAAATCTGATTAGAAACTCTGATATTATATCTTATCTAACACTTCCAAGTCAAAACAAACAAGAATTTTCACTGTTACTAGCACTCTGCTGAGCATTCAGCGTGTCTTCTCGTAGCACAGTAGAGACCCACAACGACCAATGTATTTTTACAAATCTCTAGGAGGGGAGGAGATATTATCCAAGGGGGTATCCAAGACACAGAGGCTGAAACCAGTATCACCGTATATAACAACTGATTCCTGTACTTAAGAAGTGTCATTTAACATTTTATACTGACGGCATTTGAAAGCTGTTCTCAAAGACTAATATTAAAGACTAGAGTTTACAATTATGTGCTGGCCTTCAAAGGAAAGGTAGGATTCGATTTCTGAATAGCAGCCCAATAGGGAATGCTAATTAATCCCTCACTGCTTACTAGGAAGTGCCCAATTATCCTTCTCTCCTGTTGTTATCATCGAGCTCTGCTTATTCTACTTCTTATTACTATGAATTTTATCGCTCCTACCCATTATTTTATCTTTTGTGCTTCCAATCATTTACTCTCACATTTAAATTACCAAAAGATTTTATATTTTTCTATACGTGACAAAATAATTTGATATCACCTCAGTTGCTTTTCCCTTATTTGTCCCAATCTTATTCTTAGAAATGGCACAATGATTTCAAATTATTTTTTCCTCCAAATAAATAGACTGTAACAGTCACTCTGTACTGAAAACATCAAGCAGAACAATTTACACCCAGTGAAGTGATACAGTACTGAATATGACTTACTGAAATGTGTTCAAACAAAAGACAATGCCATGTGTGTTACTCACAGTTCATGTTTGATACCCAGGAAAGGCAGTCCTAAGTTTTCCTTGTTGTAACTTTTGAAGTTATTTCTGCAAAGTGTTAACTACTTTTTTCACTTTCCAGAAGTAAACTGATAATTTGACTGTTTGGATCCTATCAAGGAGGAGGTAGGGAACAAAGTGCCTGCTGGAAAAATAGCAATGATATAGGTAATAAATGCTGAAATCATCATCCGTTTATCGTGTTCCTTTCAGATTATAAGACAGAACGGAAGCTTTTGATTCAAAGAACTAATTCTTCTAGCTCATAAAGCATTATCTACAGACCTCCAGCTTTCCTACATACTTTACATTCCCTTTCCTCTTAAGCCAACTAGAAAAAAAAAACCAAACCAACACAAAACCCACCAGCAAATACTGTGAAAAAGGCAGAACTGCGACATCAATACATTCTGCCTAGTCGTTCTTTGCCTAATTTCAAGTAGTGGTATGCCACGTGAAAGTAAGTACCTGAAGGAAACTGCTTGCAAATGAACTATAAATTCTACAGTGGTACTGTAAGACATTTTAGAAATTTCTTCAGTGGATAAGCATCAAATTATTACTGTAGCTTACATGAAAATTACAAGAAATCTATGATGCTCATGTTACAGTGAGTTGGACTTTATTAGTCAAATAAACCTTTGTAAACTGTTGCACAGAGTAACTGTGGAATGAACCGCTCACAGTAAACTAAGGTAAAAAAAAAAAAGATAAATATTGCACTTAAATGTTGTATCTTCCTCAATTCCCTTAAAATTTAACGTCTCCTCAGCATGCCTGTAAACTTCGCCACATACAGGCAGAGAGGAGGCCCAGATAGCCCGAGGACCTGGGAATAGCCTACGCATTCTTTCTGCCCTTTCAGCTCCCTACGGAGTCCCTATCACTTTGAAGTCTGTACTACTTTTCACCTTAAGGTTATGAGTCTGGACCTCATCTAGCTCACCGCCGAATGAAAGCCACCATCATTTGCAGGGCTGTACCAAGGAGGTGGCCAGCACTTTCTCATTCGTGGCGAACAAGTGAACGCAGCCCGAAAGGCGTCCCGGCAGAGGCGGCGCCGGAGTGAGATTTAGGATATTGAGGATGCAACCCTGATTCTGTCACGAGCTCTGATTCTGTCACAAGCTCTGTGTGACCTGGCCACGCCACTTCTCTCCTTCTCCATCACCTTTCTATTTGAAACTACACCGTCTTTAGGACAGTTCTGTCTCTGGCACCACGGGACTCTGATTTCAGCTGAGCTGGTGGCATCAGCATTAAACAGGAGTCCAGTTTAAAGGCCAGGGGTCATACAGAGAACACATAATGACCACCGAGCCGCACAGATGAGCACGGGGAAGCGCGCGCTGCCTGTGCCAGGCCGATGCGACCAGCCAGCAGAGGACTTCCTTTGTTACCGTTTTGTCTGAGGTATCTTCCTCAGCAGTCTTGACAACATTTAAAAATAGCATTTAATAACTATTTCCCCCATGCATTCAAGCTGCAGGTTGCCTTTTAATTCATGCGGGCATGCTTTACCTACGCAAATCAAGTAACAGAGTAATGATGTAAAACTCTATGAGGGGGGACTAGCACACGCTGCTGAGTTAAACAGGCTTCTAAAGAAAGGGGGAAAACCCACAACAAGGGAAAAATACAGGTGCAACTGAATTAAAAAAAAACAAAACCACATATTCGACTCTTTATCGAATTAGGCAAAGAACAACTTTAGACAACTTTGGGTAATATTCATCTATTCACGATAGTATTTAATCTGTACTGAAATGCACTCTTTCCTGCGGATTTTAAAACACAAGCTGTTTGGAGAAGGGGACAAACTTTCATTTTACAAATCACCGGGCGCTATTCCATCCCAAGAAACCAGCAGGTGGAAAGCAAGACAGGGACCAGCCGAATTTTAGCTGCGGCCAGTCACTGACTGGGTGTCAAAACCGCCGCTGCCGCTCACGAGCGTGGCAGGGTAGGTCTGTCTGTCTGTCTGTCTGTCTGCTCCGTCTGCGCCTTCACCGCACCCCCCCGCACCCCACCGCAGCGGTGGCAGGGCCGTTTGTCAGAGCCAGCACATCCAGCGATGCGGTGAGGCGGTGTCCAGGCTGCGGGCTATGCCACACCATGTCCTGCTCCTGTTTCACCCGGGGTGACAAACAAAAAAAACAACAACAACAAAAGCCTCGCGAATCAATTCCAGAATATTCCCATCCTTTAAAAGTACTTGAGGGCACAAAAGGCACCCATCAGCCTTAACTGCTGCCCGTTGCACCCTGAATAGCCGCAGCTTCGCAGCCAGTTGAAGGCCGAGGGACGGCACCGGCGCTGCCAGCGGGGCCGGGCCGGGGGGGCGAGGGGGGGCCGGGGGCTTCCTGCCCCTGCCCGTGCCCCCCGCATGCCAGACCGCGATGGCCGATGCAGAGTTTAAACACTTGCAAATAGGGGAGGGAACATCGGGGCTTGTTTTACATGCCCTTTTTTTTTTCTTTCCCTTTTTCCCCGCCTGGCTCGAATTTAAAGCGAAGCGGCCGCATTGTTCGGGAGGGTCCCGGCCCCGCAGCACTGACAGGAGCTGCTGTTTACACGGGCTTCTCATTCCCGCGTTGTTTGCTTATGGAAAATAAGGGGGAGTGACACACAAAAAAAAAAAGAGGAGGAAAAGGGATCAGGGGAGAGGGAGGCACTGCCCGCAGTGCGAAGCCGGGACCTTGCCCCTGCCTGGCCATTAACCTCGCCGCGAAAGGCCGCGGGCTGGCTGCCGGCTGCCGGCTCGTCCCTGGCCTGCCAGCCGGGCAGGGGCTGCCGGTCTCCTCCCGCCGCCGCCCGGCCTCCGCCCGCAGCCCCCCGGCGCGCCGGCATGAGGCTCCCGCCGCTGCTCTGCCTGGTGGTCCTGCTCCTGGCCAGCCTCCTCCCCGCCGGCGGGCAGAGGCCGGGTAAGCGATGCGTGTGCGCAGCGAGCCGGGGATGGCGGCGGGCGGCGGGGGGAACACACACACACCGGGGCGAGCGGCGGGTCCCGGGCCGCCGGCCCCCGCCGCCGCTCCCCTCACGCCCGGGCTCCCTCTCTCCGCAGGCGGCGCGGCCCTGCGCAGGAAGCTCCACCGGCACGGCTGCTCGCACCGGCGCTGCGTGCCGCTCCACTCCCGGGTGCCCTTCCCCTGAGCCCCGCCGGGCCCCTCCGCTCGGCCCCCGGCCCGCAGCAGCGCTTCGGAGCGGCGTCGGACGGGGCGCGCCCAGCCCCGCCGCGGGGCTCCCCGGGCCCGCCGGGCGGGACGAGCGCGGTGAGCGGGGCGGCTGCGGGGCGCGGGGGGCGGGAGCGGGGGGGTCGCCCGGCCGGGCCCGCCGCTGGCGGGGGGGGCAGCGGTGTTCGCCCACTTCAAAGCGGGCCGGGATTCCCCGTCGCTGCCGGCCGCGGGCTTTGAGCTGCGCGGATGAGAGGCGATACAAGTGCAAATGGCAGCGCTGGACGGCGGAGCGGGGCATGGACATGCAGATGCGAGGCGGCTGCGGGAGCGCGCGGGCAGCGAACGCCAGTCGGGGGGCATCAAAAGGGAGCCAAGGCGCTCCTGCGACTGAAGGGCGAATAAAACATGCAGCCAGTAGTTTCACATCTTCTAAACTCATTATAAATTAAAAAAAAAAATGCTGTAGCTGCAGGCGCGACAGCATCGTACATAAATGATGGCAGAACCTGCGCTCTGCCGACCCAAGAGGTGTCGGTTTAGAGAGCGTTGCGCAGTGAAAAGGAGCCCAAAGCCAACCCTTCGACAACCCCGTACCAAGAATCTTGTCAACGCACAAACTGCCAGGGTGAGAAGGGCCCGCAGCCCCCCGAAACAGCCCGCAGAAGGGTGCCCTTCGCTCTGCGATGCTGGCCTGGAAACACACGGGAGGAACGCGTGGTGGAACGGGCAGCTGGACACTCTGTGAGGCTGGAGAAAGATCACCCTGTCTTAAATTCAATCTTAGGTGGGCTGCTGCTGAGTGACAGAGCGGAGCTCCAAGCAGAGGGAGGGACAGGCCAGAAGGACGCTTTGCTACAGAATGCCGCCTCTCCTCACTGCCTTCAACAAGAGACGGGTTAAATGAGATTCCCCCATCAGTTTCAGCACAAACCTAAAAAGATGAGCAATTGGATCAGTTCACTCCACATGCAGAGACTGGATGACAGGGACAGCGGAATTTAGGTCCAGCAGCTTCTCAAATCACTTCTGAATGGCTTGCTTCAGTTCCTAAGAAGAAGTAAATTTAACCCTTCTTCCTCCAGGTTCCATAACCTGGAGATTGTCTGTGTAGAAAACAATTGCACTTTACCGTGCTCTGAAACAGTCTATAATGCCTTTTGCTTGAGACTGCAGTAGCTGCACAATACACGTGCACTTACACTACAGAACTTCAAGACAAAAGTTACTTTCAGTGTTACCTCCTTCTGTCTGGGGAGCTGATATCCTGCAACAAAAGTCAATGACAGAGGCAAACGGTTGTACTTCTTAATTCATAATATATCTTGCAGGCATTTAGCTAAAGATAATTCTGCTTTATAAAGCTGTCTAGAAATCCATAAAGCTTGACTGGGGAGTAAGAGGTGACAGGCACCTGAACCAGCCCTGCTAACTCCAGTCATAGTTGTGGGTGCTCAGCTCCTTTATCTTAAGTAGGATTTGCCATCTACGTTTACATTCCCTTCCAGTTTTAGTCCTAATTCAGCAAATATTTACATGCCTGGGTAACTTGACTCACTAGAGTAATCTTATTGATCTCAATGGAGTTGTACATATGGATAAAGCTATTTGCAGATGCAAACAGGATGGGCCCTTAAGCCTGAATTTCAACAGGTGGTTTGAACTGGGATGGATGTAGCCACCTCTCTTTTTCACAACAACATTTGAAATGACCGGGGAGGGGGGGGGGGGGGATTGAGCTTGATTTTTGAGCTTGATTTTTTCATCAGTTACGTAGGCAAAGCATAGGACAAACAGGGGAAAATCCACTTTTATTAGAAGCCTTCTTGTTTATGGCATTTCAGTTGTTTTTTCTTAACCTTTTTAGCTGTAATTTCCAAATTAAGAAATACTATGCCATGTATAATTGTATTATTATTAAAATTAATATAGTCTCTTGTAAGAGAAACTTCCTAAATCTCTCATTAGTGGCTCTTTCTCTCTCTTTTTTCCCCCCAGCAATTTCATAATGGGCTTTTCAGTGTTTTAAAGGACCAACAATTAAACCAATGGACAAATCAGAAGTCCAGATCGACCACAGCTGACCCGACAGAGGCACCACAGCCCCATCTTCAGCAGTTCCGTCTGCCACATTCTGCAAGACCTGGAACAAGGGCCCCCGCCTCACACCCCAGGAAAGAGGGGAGAGAAACAGAGCGTGGTGATGGGAGGATGTACATGAAACTCAGCTGGCTGAAACGTTCTGTATAAATTCTTTCACCTTCATAATGACCAGTGAAAGTTAAAGACCAAATCTAACATCAGGTGCCTGAGGCGGATTTCAGCGGCATCGAGGAGGATCTGTCCACGGGGACTCTTAATGGTCTGTAATACTCAGACTGAGAGAAATTGGACGTGCTGTTGCCTACTCACGTCAGACTGTTTGCAGGGCAGTATTTCGGGTAAAATAATGTCCGACTACAGCACAGAACTGCAAAGTCCATTTTTCATTTATACTTTTATATATTGATAATATATACATACATGTTTTAACACCTAACATTACATCTTTATGGAATTACCTTAATAATAACCACATAGAATGTATTACTGCAATAGTACCAAAGTCAGCACCACACTAGCGGTCCTACTGGCTTCATGTATAGCAAGCACAGTAAGAGTTGACAATATAAGTAAGCAAAGAGAATATTATCCCTCATTCTATAGATAGAGAATTGAAGCACCCAGAGATAAGAGATTATCCAAGGGTCATGCAAAACTGATAACTCGGATCTCTGAATTCAGGCCTTAAGGTCAAGCCCATGCTCCTGCCTAATGAGCTGTTACTGCAAAGCCTACCGTTTGTTTTCTTAAATCGGGCTGCCAAACCAGACAACTAAAACATACCTGAAAAGTCAGTACTATACAGCTATTCACTTAGTAGTTTTCCTAAAATACCCGCTACAGTATTCTGAATAGAGCATAAAAATAGCCCATTGAAAAGAAGCCTTTGTTTGGTCAGCCCCAGCATCGTGTAGTACTCTATTCCTGTCATTTAAATGAATGGGATATTTGGAACACAGCACTACAATGAATGAGAACTTCAAACAGAAAACGGGCTGTTCTTTTCACAGTGGAGGTCAAGAATACATTGAGCTTTTACTTTATGTTTTTTCTTTTAAAAATATACATTTCATATCTTTTTATATCAGCAGAAATTACAAACGTACATACAAAGGAAAACACGGTAGCCCTTTCATTAGCAGAACTAAAACAAACCTGAAAATAAGTCATACCCAGACTTTTAAGTCATTGCACTAGTCTTGAAACATCAACATTTTCTGTAACTTGTGTAAAGATGAGTGAAGGTCAGCGGTGTCATAGCTTAAATCCAGTATTAGAATTTTGTCTTGCAATGTGTAGTTTCTAATAAGTGAAAGAACAGCAATCAAGAAAATCGGATAGCTGAAACTTTCTAATCAGTGTCTATATGTAACCCCTCATATCTGAGAGCCTGAAAATTTTATCTGTTGAGTTCTGCCAGTATGAAGCTGGAGTTTCAAATTTCTCCGTATAGGGAAAAAAAAAAATCTTTACATTCTATTCTGGAGTTTTGGAAAATAATCATACAAAGATGGTCAGACTTGTCTACACCAACAAAGAGCCCTGCATAGAAACCTTTGGAGTTTTGAAAGAAAGCAGCTTTCCAAAATTAGAGGCATACTACCACTAAATTTATTTTTAAATTATTTATTTAACTTAGCTTTCATATGTGTCCATGGCTATCTCTGTTTAGAAGTACAGGTAAAGAGTATGGGAAAGCAAGAAAGGTGAAGAGTAACTTTAACAGTTATGCCTTATAGATGAGTACATGGATTTAGCGTGGCACTGGATGTTTTATATGGCCATAATTATTCAATTAACTTTGATGCAATCATAAGAAGAACATGAAGTATCTATCAGAGCACTATATATGCATGTTCCTTTACAGATGTAAAAATAAATAAAATGAGTACCAGAGCATCCTAGGAGGCCTGTTGGCAGTCTACAAAATTATTGTAAATGTCTATTCTTTTTAGACACTCTGATACCATGAAATCTTCTTTGAAAAAAGGCATTGATTGTGATCTTTACAGATACGTTTATAAACTAGCTGGCTGATTGTATATGTTGTAAAAAGATAGCATACACTTCAAATAACATCTCATTTTAAATGAATAATTTGTATACTTTTAAATAAATAATTTGTATACTTTTCAAAATTTATATTCTTCAGCTGTCAAAGTCAATGTATCTACAGCAAAGGGAGAATTAGTCTCATTTTCCCTGTGGATTCATATGGAATCAGCATATAAGAATTTTTCTTAATTTTATTTTCAATAAATAGTAGTTATTCATGTAAATGTTTTCCTCACATTTTCTACCTCTACAAATACGAAATTCTGATAAAAGCCCTATAGAGAGAACTTAGTTTAAAAGTACTGGTTGGTGTAATCACAGCATGCTCTAACATGACACCATAACAGAATTGCAGCAGAACCCAGACTACGCCTTGTCTTTGTGCCTAGAATAAGCAAGATTTTAAATTGTCTCAAGAGTAGTAGGTCATGACATCTGAATGTGCTCATAAATTAAAGAAAATGGTCTTTGCTTATTTCAGGACAAAAAACAAGTTCGGAAGTAGTCTGAAGTGTAGCAGAAGCTAGAATGTGCTGTAACTTCTCCCCTTAGAGGTTGGATATTGTAAGTTTCTATGGGCTAGATGTCTTGCACAGCTGAATCGGAGAGCCAAGTGACACTACCACAGCGCAACACTCCACCGACGTTTACCTTCAATGGGAGCAGGGCTTCACGGGACCTTGTTTTCCCTTGAGCTGGATTTATCTTTGACTTTGTTGAAATTATCCATTTTCATTGGATTTGCACACCACAACTTCATCTGACAAAAAACATTTTGCATGACAATGGTGTGATTACATATATCATAAACATGGAGCACCTGGACACAGGGCTACAACAGCCGAGCGGACCGTGTGCACGTATGAGCATACATTTAAAGGACATTTGTACAAATACAAATTGCTGTGTACTGAAAGTCAGAATTGATGTTTGCATGGATGCAAGCTAAGAAAAGACGATCCAAAGGTAAATTCAGACAAACTCTGAATGCAAGTTTCTAAAACTTAGAATTAACTCCTTGTCTCGTAGAGTTACACAGGAAAATTTTAAATTTTATTTGAAAGTCAGTTTCATTAAGTCTTTTAAATTATATTGGCTATTTTAGAGTGAAATACAGAATGATGTAACAGCAGGTCAACAGGAAGTGGAGGTAAATGTAAGGCTGCAGTGAGAAACAGCAGATTAGTATGTTCCCAAAGGATAATAAACAATTCACCTCTTCCCAGTATGGAAAAAAGGAAATTATAGAAGAATAAAGACTGGAAATATTTCCCTTATACCACATACATACGCTATAAATATCTCACTGTCTGTACACACAGATCCAAATTTTGCTAAGGGTCACACGAGATTTATATCAGCATCAATCAGGAGAAGCATTAGTATGGTAAATAAGTTCAAAATGTTTGACCACCATCAGGGAAGTACAGTGAGCACGCTGATCTCTGACTACTGCCGATGGCCTTTATCTTTGTGGCTAGTGATCAAGCTGCACAATGGTTGTGCAAAATGGGCAACACTCCAACAGCACAACCTATGGCTTTAGTTAGCCCTAACACCTAAAAGCCTAACTCCTTCCAGCACTGAGGATGCTTGCTGATGTCTCTCGAGCCACCTGGCCATTAGATTGTTGTCTGCCCAAGGGCCTCTGGTCCATGATACTTTGTTTTTTAGATTAACTATCAGTAGGGCAAGCCTGCTTAACTGCCTATTTGTGTAGAAGCTTAATGCATGAAAATCCTGTTAAAATCTTTTGCAATCAGTGATGTCGTTTGAGAGGTGAAACACTGGAGTGGTTACATGGAATTTCCACTATGAGCTATTCAGAAACAGAAAATACAAATATCAACTGAGAATATTTCCCTTATCCATGATGCGCATTCACAAGCAATCATCACAATGTGTCTTTAACACATACAAAATACTGAGCACATTTCAGCATTTCATCCAGAAATTGTTACAGAATCCCTGGTCTGCACATTTTTGGGGCAACCCCGAATCTTTTATGTTTCTCAGGTGGCCTGAAGTGCTTGTTTTCCCAACCCTGAGGAACACATACATTGTTCTTCCGCAGAAGCATTGCATCCCCCGGGCCGTCCCTGCCACCCAACAAGCCTACAGCACCCAGCACACCACCATGACATCACAACAGGCACGCAGTGTCACAGGGCACCTCCTCACGCAGCCTGCACCACTGCCGTAAAGCCTTTTCCCCAGAAGCTTACATACACTAAGAAATCCAGATACAGTGGGAGGGGTGATAAAGACAAAAAGGGGGGGTGGTTGTTGCAAGTTGTTAATCATTTGTGTGCTTATGAAGAGCTACTAATTGCAAAGGGCTGTCTGAACCTGTGCATCCCCTGCAACCCGCAGGTGCCCTGTTCCATGGAAAGCAATGCTTCTGGTTAATCCAAGTTTTACCTTCAGCAATCACGAAGAAGAGAGGGGCATGAGCAACACCCTCAAAATACAATAAAGTAGTTCTGCTACACTATGCATCCTATTCCTCTATGTTGGAGAGAAACAGGAGTAGCAGGGAAAGTGTGAAGTGTGATGGAAAAAACATTGCCCAGGAAAGAACAAAACTAAACTTCAAGCTTCAAAACAAGTGCACAGCTATCCTTGTTGTAAGAGTTTTCAGCTGGTTTTAAAACATCAAAACTGCTGCAAGAGACAGTCCTCACCAGCTGTACATGAGCTTAGAAATAACAATTCACACTTTTCCTTAGTTGCATTTATTGTGCATGAACTTCACAGTCACTGCTTTTCATAGAAATTACATAATTTTATATATACAATCACATCAAAAAAACAAGTTCTAAAACCAAACATTTATATTCCTCACACATATACTATAAAATCCTGGCTGCATTTTCAAGAAACCACAGTTAAGGAGAATAGTCTAGTGTTGGATAGCAGCAAGACCTCCAATACTTGTTGTTTTCCTTTAAATGAGACAACCCCCATGTCTGGTGCACACTAAACAGTTTAGTTTTTTTCTGAAGTTGTGTCCTAGGACCAAAGTAGGATGGATGAATTTTCTTACACTCAACAAGACCACTCCTCATGAAAGCCTTCTTCCCAGTTTTTGACTAGTGATTACCCTGTCTCCCCACAGAGGTATTTGCTTCTAAAATAATTCTTGGTCTACACTGGCAGACAAAGTAGTGCCCATAACAGAACGGTTCTTTTACCAGCCTTCCCAATAAATCCATGAAATAAAACCAAAAGTTCTTGTTTCTCCAACTTCTAGAAGATCTTTGTCTTCTGCTGCTTTTCACCTCCCTGCATACACTGTTTTAGCTTTTGAATCAAGATGTTGACATTTTTTGAAGACTCAATGCAAAGAGCAAGGTGTGCAACAGATGCATCTTAACAGGATCTTGAAACCCATTCAACACGAGTTAGTTACTAGGCCAATGAAAACGCTTACTCTCTATTTTTGTGTTGTTAGTTCAGTTGGCAGAGTAGGAATCTTGATTATTAGCTGACACAGACTCCTAGTAACAGGAAATTCATCAGCCCTGAAGATACCTCTTACAGGTTTTAAAGCCAGAATTCTGAAAAACTGCATAAATTGCTTATCAGGACATTGTTTTATGCCATATACTTGTACAAAAGATTTGCCATTCTAGACCACCCACTGCCTTTTTTTAAATTCTAAATAGAATGTCAAATTTCCCCACTGGCACAGGAAACAGTTTCATTCCTTTTCTTGACGAAGGAGAAAAGGAGACCGCTATAGAAAGCAAGTGTCCACTTTGTACAGGATTACTGAAGTACACCACCTCTAACGCTGGAAGTAATGGGACTCAGTGACAGAACACATCTAGTCTCAGCTTCAGCACTAGAAACTGAAAAAACATCCTTTGCAAAGTCAGGTTTTTCTGGAGAACACATTTGTATTCTAGAAATATAAAATACTTTAGTAGTTGGAAACTTAAAGGTTACAGCAGTACAAAAATAGCAAAAACTGAACAAAGTTAAACCATTTTACCTCAGGTCCAACTTCACCTATTAGGAATTAAAAATCCTTGAAGCTCCAGAACTGATGATTTGAAGAGAGCCAGAGTGTCCAGTTGTAATAGCTTTAGAGTGTACGCAGAGCTCATCCTTCCAGCTTAACTTCTACTTCAAAATGTGAAAGATGACTGAAGAAGAGTCATCTGTACAAATCAGTCTGGATATTACATTACCTCAGGTTCCCTCCAGAGCTCCAACAGCAGTTTTCCAAATACTGTTAAGTTTTGATTTGCTGAGATGTTAGCGCCAGTAGTCTCTTGCTGAGCAGTGCATTGTGTCGCTGAAGATACTCTATTACATCTCCTTGCTTCTCAACTATCTCTTCTAAACTTGAATTTTCCCTTGAAATAACGAAAGCAAATCCGGATTTCAATAAGTGACAGCAGCTTTCCAACATAGGAAGTGTTAGCTAATTCACAATTACTCAAAGTTACTTCTTTCAGTTCTACTTTTGGTGAACTCAACTAACTTTTGAAGGACACCTTTATGTTTACCCTCCATTTTGCATGAAAAGGCAGGAAGAGAAAAGTTTGGCTAAACTTCATGCCATATCTACATAATTGAGTTACATATTTCCTGCTAGACAGTTACAGAAAGCTTGCAGTAGTATGAAGGTTCTTACTGTCTAACAGACTTAGTGAGCGAGAATTGTATTAAGAAACCCACAGCACCTTTTCCAAATACATTGGGAAGCTTATTTTAAGCAGGCATAGTATTTTTATTCAGCTGTGGGGATTATAAGCTGTTTAAGACAGAAATTTCTTGATTAACCTGCAGTAACATACATGATATACTATTATATACAGTGGTATTATCTGTCACAATACAGTGACAGCATCAGCACCAAACAGTTGTGCTATTTCCAATCTACAGCCTCACATACACCTAACCTCCCACTTAAAGTATCTCCAGATTTCAGATATCCTTCATTTTAACTAGCATAGTAACACTGCAACATTAAGTAAAGCTAAGTTAATTGAGAAAAATCTAAAGGGAACAGAATTTTTTCAAATCTGTAATTAGGAACTTTTAAAAATACAGCAAGAACAAATACCTATGCCTAAGCATACCCCAGTCTTCCCTTACACATTATTTCTTCCTAGCTGACTTTGGAATCTGCCCTCTTAGTACACATGTGAGCATCTTAGAACTTAGAAAGTTGCTCCTCAGCCTTGCAGCATTTTGGAACATTGCCCTTTTCATAGTTCTTAAGAGTGTTGAGGAGGATAGCTACAGTGGAAAAAAGCTTAGGTCCAACAAAAAACCTACTGTCGTTAAACTGGAAAAAATAAAGAAAGCGAGTTTTGGAAACAAAGCCTGCAGCCTTAACCAGCAGTCTGCACTGCCAACTTCAAGCACCAGAAGAGGTTCTGATCAGTAGCTTAGGTTGTAGACATCACAGTATAAAAAAAATTCCTATAACCAGGGTCAGCTGCAGCGCTGACAGGATTCACTTTTCAATAGACCTTAACTCTCAAGGGAAAGAGAGTCAGAGTTGTATAGAGCTGAATTAAAATAATTGTTTTGCAATCAGTTCCCACAGGAAGTTTGCACTCTAATCAAAAGTAATCAGAGTCTTTTCCTCAGCTAGTCATTGTTGCAGACTCCTTCCCTGGGCATTTCAGAATTTCTCAGGGGAGAAGCTGAATGAGAAAGGAATGAGGTCCACCATGCATTCACCATGGTGTTTATATCAAGATGGAAGTCAGACATTGTATCAAAGTTCAAGACAACTCTAAATCCTTCCTGTAACCTGGACATCTACTTCCAAGTTCCATAAAAGCATGTGCCTGCTGCATTTGTGACACCAGGGGAAGTGCCGAACTATTAGTCATCTCTGCAGTTCAACTTTTTACTATGACATGTACATAAGCAAGTTATACTGTATTAGAAAATTTTTAAATAAATTCTTATATGGAAATCCATGTTAGATGATTTTTTTTTTGTTAATGCATACCAGACTCCTTTCAGCAACTGGAAGATGTTCAAGCAGTCGGAAGGTACACAAAGGACAAACAAGCAATGAGTCTCAGTGCTTGTGAGGTTAATGTTGGGTACCTTGTGTTTCACTGAGACCTTCCTTAACTCTGAAGTGCCCCAGCCACCTTTAAAGTTCCTTCCCAAACTGGAAACATATTTTATACTCCAAATCCCTTGCTAGAATCTTATGTCCAACTGTTGGCAGACAACAAAGGTGCAGTTTTCTTCTTCATCTATCAACTGCTTACAACATATCTCCTTGCCTGAAACTGGCTGAAAAAGCTAGGCTTCTGTAAGCTTACTTTAAGTAACAGCGTAAGACACCAGTATCTCTCCTCAAACTCCCATATAAAGTCAGTAACACAGATTAAGCACAGTTATTTATAGCACATTAGAAATTTGTGCAACCAGCCATTAATGGTCAAATAATTTCTGTCCTTATATTTGAGGATTTCTGTAACCTAACAAATTGCCATTACTATGTATAAAGTACAAGACTGTGCTACTCATCTGTGCATGTAAAATAGCAACCTTAAGCATACTATTATTCCCACCTCAGCTTTGGTCGACAGATTTAAGATTACATGTAAGTCTACAGAAACTAATGCAATGACATTAGTCAGTGTTACCTATATACCATGCCTGAACACAGCACAAGATTAAGACTGAAAATCTTACCTGAATCCAATTTCTGAGGTAATGTGACTAGGGTAAGCATACATCTTCTCCTCTTCAATTATGTCAGGTCTTGGCTTCGCACGATTGAAGTTGCTTATTTTCACTGCAACAGAGTTTTATAAATTGGTCAGAAAGCAAGCAAAAAGAGAAAAGCATTATCACCAGGCTCCAAAGTAAAAAAACCCAGAAATCTGTAACAGATAGTAAGATTGCCTTAGGATAGAAGATTGAAAGATAACGGAATCTGGGGAGTGGGGAGGAAGGAAAGAAAGAAAAAGCAGACTAACTCTGCTCATTTCTGGAATGGCTTTGATAACCAGGTGGTGGAATTGGCTTTGTCTGGATTTTTTTGTCAGCCTTGCTGCTTAAAGGATCACAGTGAGGTAAAGACCTGAATGGAGAAGCTTGAACATACTGCTTATACTGCTTAACATCTGCAAAGTTTAGTACGTCACTGAAGAGAGGCTGAACCCTTAGTTGTGTTTGAGTGGCTACTGAGACACAGTCTCCAAATTCAGGCCATAAATGACACAACATGCCATATAAAAAGTCGTAAAAACTTTTGATACTGGTATCTAGGTCAGAACTTCTAGTTTAAGTGCTTTGAGAAATACTGTTTTAACTAGGCTACCTGCAGTGAAGCAGCAGCTTGTCTGCCTGCTCTAAAACTAGGGCACACGTGCTACAGAAAGCCATTAAGTATTCAAACTAGAGTGGTTGTGTGATCAGCCTCACATTCTGAACCTTGCAAAGCTGGCTATCAAAACCAGAAGTCATTCCTGGGCACCTGTGAATAAAGTTTAAGATTAAATTTAACAGATGTGGAACAGGGATGGGAGAAGCTATAGGCACCCTCTGCATTATTTCTGGAAGGAAGCTGAAAACATTTGAAGCCATTCATATCCTGATTAAGGGAATGTACTGAGATCTGGAATACACATTTGGGACCCTGCAGTTAGGACTGCTTGTGAAGCAACACATCTAACACCACTAAAAATATTACAGTCCAGCCCCATGAGAAATCCACACTACTGCAGCACAGAAAGACCATCTTTACAAGTCAATAAGATGGGGTTCACTACAGGCCACCCTGCTAAAACAATGCTAAGACCCTCCAGAGGTTAACTACAAGTTAGGCTCAAAGGTTAGTTATTTCTATGATGGTATTTCTCTACAAATAAAGCCACAAAGGAATGGATGTGGAATTCCCAACATGTGTTGTCTGTGGGAATGTTACTCTTTTATTGAAGTGATATTAGAAGTATGTAAGAAAGTCATTAAATACATATATTTAGTAAACTTTTTAAAGCTTGACTCCCTAGCCTATCAATAACAAACTTACAATAGTAAGCTGACATTTGTAGCTGTCTATCATACTTCATTCCATGCACATTTACCTCACTCAAATGATTTACATGTCAAGTCTGTTATAGGTCAATCACAGCAATTCCTTGTGGATTTCCAAATCCCTGCCTCTGCATCCTGCAGCTATATATACATACTCTGCTGAATGGAGATTTTTAAGCAAGGCAGTAGTACTTCACAGGACATTGTACACCATGCAATTCACAGAACAGCTCCAACAAGCAAGAAGAAATATCTAGAATTACAGTGAGGTATTCCATGCCACCACTTTCATTTGTGATGCAGTAATATTTAAATGAAAATAAATCAGGTACATGAAGCTTCTACAGATAAGCATTTATAGCTCATTCTAGTAGTTAGAAATAATTGTTCCACAGTGGAGAATCAATGTATGAAGTAGTGCTACCTTCCCTCCAAAATTTACTAACATACACTAACACAAGAAAGGGGTTGATTATGAATTGCTAGTGTAAAGTGACCTTGATCTCCCCATTGTTGCTCAGCTACATTAGCTGATACTATCTTAACAGTAAGTGGTGTCTGCCAAGTGCTTGCCTTGGAGAGGCACCATAACTCTGAGCAGAGGACTGCTCTTAAATTATCCTAGTAAAGAAGCTTCATGCTTCCAGTCACATAGGCTGCTCTGTTTGACAGAAAAGAAAAAATTATCTGAGTGTCACTGTTACTACAGATTCTCAGGCCATTTTCAAAACTGGCCAAATACATTTGTTTTGCTTCAGCAGAGCTTTAGTTTGATGCTTAAAATGTTAAAAAAACCTAAAAAACCCAGCACTACATGACAGAATCTCCTCGCTTACCTCACCTCAACATGTGCTGGGGTGGAACACAAGCAAACAAGTTACACCATGCAGCAGAAAAGTCACCTAGAGTGATTGGAGCTCTTCCCCATCTTGAGGCAAGTGTTAAGTCACATAAATTAACCTTCATTTTGCACACCAAGCTTTAGAGAATGAAGCTTAGACTGTTATTTTGGGACTGCTGAGGAAATGAGGTAGCTGTTGCCAAAAAAGACTGCCTTACTCCTTCCTAACAAGGCACCTCTGTCCCTCCTTCACCTTTGTTCCAGGACTCAGACCCTTCAAGCCTCCTTCAGCTGGAAACCAAAACACTGCACCCCACAACTTCCTAGTATAAGTCTGTTAATGGATTTGCTAGGCACAGGAACTGACAGAGTACAAGCTAGCAAACAAGAACCTTTAGGTGACGTAAGCAGAAAGATAGTTAGAGAGCACTTATGGAAGTCCAGGCTCAGACCTTACTACTATGAAGATCAACTTTCTTGTAGTTGCTTGTCCTTTTCTGCCAGGGTAAGCAACACACAATGTAGCTCTTTGAGCTCCAAGAGGCCTCAGGGTAAGAAATAACGTTTCACTGGAATTCTATTAAAGTTTTGCAATTTATCTCTTGCTTCCTGAGTTTCCCAGGAAAGTAAGTATGCATATGCGAAGACGGGATGATCTCCAGCATTCTTGGAATAGTTCTCTAGGGCTGCCATGCTGGCATTCCCTCATCATTGCCTTTACTCCTTCAGAGGACAGTCAGTCTACTGGAGCCACGCTGGTCTGTTCCAGGAAAGCCTGACAAGCCTAGGGCATTTGGGCCTCTGCACAGCTATAAGTAAAGGACATAGTTTAGAGCCAGGGCCTCATTTAGAACCATAGAATCATTAAGGTTGGAAAAGACCTCTAAGATCATCCAGTCCAACCATTGACCCATCACCACCATGCCTGCTAAACCATGCCCCAAAGTGCCACATCTACACGTTTTTGGAACACCTCCAGGGATGGGGACTCAACCACCTTCCTGGGCAGCCTGTTCCAATGCCTGACACTCTTGCAGTAAAGAAATTTTTCCTAATATCTAATCTAAACCTCCCCTAGGCACAGCTTGAGGCCATTGCCTCTTGTCCTATCACTAGTTAGTTGGGAGAAGAGACCAACACCTGCCTCACTACAACCTCCTTTCAGGTAGCTACAGAGAGCAACAAGGTCCCCCCTCAGCCTCCTCTTTTCCAGACTAAACAGCCCCAGTTCCTTCAGTCACTCATAAGACTTGTTCTCCAGACCCCTCACCAGCCTCACTGCCCTTCTCTGGACAGGCTCCAGCACCTCTATGTCCTTCTTGTAGTGAGGGTCCCAAAGCTGAACACAGGACTCCAAGTGCAGCCTCACTAGTGCTGAGTACAGGGGCACAATCCCCTCCCTACTCCTGCTGGCCACACTATTCCTGATATAAGCCAGGATGCCATTGGCCTTCTTGGCCACCTGGGCACACTGCTGGCTCATGTTCAGCCAGCTGTCAACCAACACCCCAAGATCCTTTTCCCCCCAGACAGCTTTCCAGCCATTCCTCCCCAAGCCTGTAGCATTGCATGGGGTTGTTGTGACCCAAGCGCAGGACCTGACACTTGGCCTTGCTGAACATCATACAGTTGGCCTTGGCCCATGGGTCCAGTGTGTCCAGATCCCTCTGCAGAGCCTTCCTACCCTCAAGCAGATCAACACTCTAGCCCAACTTGGTGTCATCTGCAAACTTACTGAGGGAGCACTCAATCCCCTCATCCAGCTCATTGATTAGTGTTTCTCTGTGTGTCATTACATTACCAAGAACATACCAAAGTTTTCTTCTCTAAAATAAAAGATATCCTAGATTAATTACCAATTACAAAATCAGACAAGTCAGATAACACAAATACTGATCACCACAGAAACAGCTTTCACTAAGTTTTAAGCTTCATGTAGTCCTAAAAGAAGTATTTCCACTCTCCTTCCCCCTGTTTGATTAGAAGTCAGGGGCAAACTATAAGTTTTGCCCATTGGTTTTGTTCCCCCCACCCCACGTCCAGCACAACCAGTGCTACTGAGAGTATTCAGCTAAGGTGTCATCTCCTTTGTAGCTGTAAGTAATCACAACAAAGCATCTCAGAAACAGGAGTATAAACTGTCTAACTCAAGAACAGGAACTACACATCATTTAAACAGACACAGACTTCACAGTAAATATCTCTAGTTTTCCTCAGGCAACAAAAATAATTGTCTTTTTTAGTGTCTTGTACCATTTCAGTTTTTCCGAACCAGTTATTTCCATTTGAGGTAATGCAAGCCATAAAGCCAAACAGCTTTTAAGATGAGATTAGAGAAAACTATTTGGTTCAAGCATTTAATCAACATTTTAGATACTCCTGCAATAGTTAATAGGAAATAATAGTTAAAATAAGAAAGAGATTTATCAAGTCTTGATAAGTTAAAGCAAAAAGCAGCTAACCTTACAAACTAACAGTGACAGTGCAAAGCAATGCCTCAAAGTCTTGTGATGCAGTATCTTATCTTAGTAAAGCACAGATTCTAAAAGTCATGATTTTTTTTTTTTTAACCTTTCATTAGAGGGAATCTTTCATTTTAGTGACAAAGTAGAACTAAAGCTTTTGGGGTGGGACCAGGTAAAGGTGAAAAGTCTGGAGAGCAAGGCACATCACACTATCCACAATGCAAGTCCCGTATGTAAAGCCCACAAGCGGTTCATGGTCAGGCCAGCTAGCTCTGACTGCTTCAAAGCTTGTGGTGGACACATTTGAGAACACACTGCTGGACAGACAAGCCTGTTCACAGGACACTCGCAACAATTATACATCTATCACCACTTTACTGGATCAACAGCTTTGATGTGACATGGAGCTTTCACTTAGCAGCACTTGGAGGCCAAATCAAGCCTGACAACCTTCCCATTTATTTTGGAATTGCCTTAGTTCTTCTACAAACACAGAATAATTCTGTATTTGTAGTAGCAGTTACATATCTTTGGGTACCTCAAGTGAGCTACTGTGAGGGCAAACAGAACAGCTGAGTAGCAGCTATAACAAGTCTCACTCAAAAAGGGCAAAATTGCCTCACCTGTGTAAATCACTAAGCACGTCAGGGAGCTAATCAGCTCCAGGCCCAGGACTCCCAGGATAAGATACAGGTACACTTTACTGTGATCAGGAAAGGAATGCTGCATGGACAGAATCAGAAGAAGGGCTGCATTACCTAGAAAACAAATGTTGTATTTTACAGGCATAACGATTTCATTAGCTGTTGAAAATAGCTTGGTACTCTCTCATTCTCAATATCTCCATTACACCACAGCATTTCAGTAATGCTTCTCCATTTCATACCATACTTGCCTTTTTAGCCATTTCCTTAACACAGGTGATGCAAGCTTACAACTGCTGGCAGCAAAATGCTGTTTCGTTTAAGCATTTGACTTCTATGGTAGAGAAATATGAGTTTTCTTACAGATATTTCTGACTTAAAGTAAGAGCTGAAGAAATACACTAGAAAGACCCAATATACATGTGTGGGCTTAAGCACCTTCTAGCCTTGTTGCTGCTATCCACCCCCAAAACTGCTTGGACACTATTAATTTCTTTCAACTCCTAAGAAGTCACATCAGTCAATTCAAAGTGAGAGAGTGTTTTCCTTCAAGTGGTGGATTTGATGGTATTTAAATGAGGCTAACAAAAACCCAAACGCCTTCCTTTCACAGGGAGATACTTGCATAGGCTTCCAGTTGCCTGGCTATTATTTTAATACTTGCAAGGTACTAAAAGTTTAACCAAAATGAACACAATTAGTCCAGGAGAACAAATGTTGAATGACAGACTTAAAACATCCCTAATTCTTTACACTCTGTATCAGAGAAGAAGGTGTGTGAAATGTTCTTTTCTTTCCCATAGAAACGCTATAAGCAGTGTCTGGATAAAGCACTAAGTGTTTTAAGACCCTCAGTATAGCTTAGGGGACTGCACAGTTCTCTTTCATACTGTGTGAGGGAACTGAACTGTCAGGATGGAAGCAGCATCAGCTGCAATTAGCATGGCATGGAGTCTGCACTAAGGGATCTAACCACCTTCTGACCCACAGATAATTTACCTCAAAAGTCCACAGCACACAGATTGCACCTGAACATTTACACATGCCCAGAAGCTTGTCCAGCAGTGAAGTGGGCTCCATCCAAGACTGAAGACAGGGCTAAGTATGCCAGACTACACTGCAATAAGCAGAAATAGTCTTTTTACTCTCTTCTGAAACATCCTTAAACCTGCTGTAGCCCAGTTCTGTCACCACACTCCAAACACATTCTTTATCTTCAGAGCTCTATCTAGTGGCCATAGCCTGAAGTTTTGCATTCATCAAGTTGGCCAGCTCTTCTAGTGACTAGGTGGAAAGAAAGCTAGGGTTTCAGATAAAGCTCAGGACCACCTAACTTAGCAATTCTGGTGAAAAAATTTCTACTCCAGTTATTCAGAAGATTTACAGAAGGGAGGTGGGATTATAAGAAGCAAAAATACTGTAAAAGCCACCACTGTTCCCTTTTCCCCCTGCTATTCCTGTGTGAAAACTCCCCTCAAGTTAAATGGATTAAGTTTGTTGAAGAAGTTTGTTAAAAAAGCTACACCAGCTAATTGTACCAACACTTCACTCATACCACTGGCCAGTGAAACTAACTTGGAATACGTAGTTAAGCCACTCCCATACACCACCCTTGGTCCATAGGAAGTAGAAGAAAAAGCAGTTGGTGGACCTGAATTTACACATGCCCCACTGAAGATCAGAAAATTGCCTGTTTTACTGATTTCAGACAGCTGTTGAGCAAGAGGCAATTCACCTGTTTCTACTTGAACAGCTGAGTTTAAGAAAAGAGTAGCACACTTTTTGAAGGACTAGCAGTCTTCCCACATATCCAACTAGACAAATGATCATGCAAGTCAAGATCACTAGCAGCCAAACACAGACCTTACCAGCTGAACATTTTATGGCTGAAGGCTAGATGCAAAGAACTCCATGTTTTACTCAATTTCACACTTGTGGGCATTTTTCCACCAGAAAGTTCTTTACAACATGCATCTGGCAGGCCAGAAAGGTCAGTCAGGGGATCCACCTGACTAAAATAAGTATCATTTATAAATGCTGATAGGCAGGTTTTAAAAAGCTTAATATATAATATCCATTTATATATAAACTGTTCAGTCTTATTGTGTCACAGTTTAAAGCTTTAGAAGAAAAAGTAGGAAAACAAGTTCACTTCACCTGTGGAGTGTATCAGCAGTGGAAGCCTTTTCAGATTTCTTGTTGATCGGTATATTGAGAAGTAACCTCTGCTTCTGACTTTACTGTGGTGGTGCTGGACATATCGTTCAAAAAAAACGTGCAGGATCCACAGAATTACTTTTGCAGTGATTATAACAGTCATCACTTTAAGCGGGTGAGTATAGTTTCCAGGGCACTTATCCTGATTTGGATTGGGGTAAGAGCAAAACATAGCTGCTAAAAATGCTAGAACAACAAAAGCAACCTGGAAGACAAAGGAAGGCAGATGAAAACTCTTAAAGTCAACATTTAACCATAAAAAAAAAGACAGGCTTATGTAATTTATTCATTATGCATTACTTTCTGAATTGATTTTATTAGCATTGAGATAACTTATAAAACATTAGACACTTACTACCACTACTGCATGTCATTCTAGGAACATACTCATGACTGAAATGGCTAAGTAGTAAGATGGTCTTGCAAGAGTGCATCTAGAGCTGAACAGAGTTGAAAATCACCACTCTTCCCAGAATTCCCTTTAAATCAATTTCCCTGTTCCCCAAGTCTCCCCTTCACAGTGAATTTCTCTTATTTCTGAACCCTCTTTACTGTGTCTTTTTACTTTAAGGGGCCCTTGATTTATACTCCCTCAAAATAAAAGAATCACATCTTTTTAGACCCATCCAGTTACACTTGTTACTGCTCTGCAGGACATCCTCATATCTTATTGGTACAGTCTACATTTCTTTCAATTGACATTTCCTAACTGAAAAGCAACCCTTTATGAAATCCATTAAAGATAATCTCCAGGTTACGACATTAGAAAAAAGTGTATCGTCATCACATTAACTTAAAGTGAATTATTAATACTGGGTAGGCATCTTTGCAGTCAGTAATCGTTCTTTAGTATACTTACTATCAGATTTTTCCATTTTGTTCAGAACTCATGTCAGAATGATCAGACTATAGCCTGTCAGATTATATGCACACTTCTCCTTTCAGACTAGTGCCATTATGCCATAACTTTTCCTGTCTTCTAGACTTTTCTCCAGATTTCCAGCATCAGCAATCTTTTGGCCAACTAGAAGGCAGAGGCTTGGGTGCACATTATCTGGGTCATACGTAGACACACACAGGGCTTTTTATAATCTTTATAGAATTTGTGTCAGAAACTACTCTCCCTACTGTTTTAATTCAATGAACAAGCACAGTACTTCTACAGAATAGGAATATTATAAAATGGAACTGAAAACAAACACAACTCCCACCAATACAGAACTAAATTGAGAGCCTCTATACCAATTTTCCTCAGGTCTAGAGAATTCTAGTATCTTTAACGTACTTTGCTTAAAAAAGTGTCCAGTGTTCTGCATCTCATAACTGGATAGAAACAACACATCAGAACTGAAGACAGAGGAAAGCATCTGATTTTTGTTTGCTAGCTATGTTTCCATACTTAATTCTATGGATACCCAAGAGGCCACTGTCCCCTTGCCATGCCCTTGAACTTATTTTTCATATTTTTGTCATTTCTCAAGCAACTTTCTTCAGAAATTAACCTTTGAGAACCACTTAATTACTCTTGATATGAACTGCTCTTAGCTTGCTCTGGTTATGAGTAGAGGAAGGTAATTGGGGAGAGGGAGAAAGGAGAATAATTGTCAGTCATCAACACCTGACAGAGACATTACAGAGGACAGTGTAGAAGGCGGGAAAAAAAAAGGAGCATGTTTATTATCCATAAGACCATTATTTCAAATGCAAATTAAGTCCAAAATTATCTTGAGATGGGTTAAACAGCCAGATTACGAAGTGAAACAAAAAGGTGGGATCTCAACAAAATGTTTGTTTAATCATTTAACTACCTCCTTTTCTTACAAAGCTAAGAATAATTCAGCTAATCTGTATTTTATTTGGTCCACTTACTGTTTGGTTTGCCACTTTAAGGCAGCAACATCTAGTTCTACTCCCTCCAGGTGTTAGGAATGTATTTCAGTACAGAAAATGGCTATATTACACTGATATGAGTGGGAATGGCCTAGCATTGCAGCTCTACTGATCTCCTACAGCAGTGTATACAACAGGAAACAGATAGCTGGCATTAAGAGTGGCATTTATTAAAGATGTTTTGCTTACATTTTAGGGTATTCCAACAACAGGTGCTTCACCCCAGTACAGGGGATTTTTATATACAAAAGCTATTCTTTTAAAGAGTAGTATTTAAGTTCAGTTTTGTTTATGTGCATACACATAGGGGATTAAGGAAAGGCAAGGTTAATAAAATAATCACTTTTAGCCTGTACACTTTACACTGCTCTCCAGATAGGAGCCAGAAGCCTGCAGAAAAGCAAGGCTTGGCAAAAACAAAGCCACTCAAACCCAGCCCCACCACACTCCAACCTAACCTACTCACACACTCCAGAACTGTATGTAACTAGGCAGCCGTACCAAAGCAGCTATTTGCTGCCTAACCCAAATTCTTGGCACAGGAGGGTGGAGAGGAAATACTCCAAGTTACATACAAGTTACTTTCAAGATGCATTACAACTCTACTGCATAATACTATGACGACTTCACTTCTCCAGGACACCTGCCCCTTTGGCAGGCTGTGCACACTTGCAGAAGCAGAGGGGAAGGAAATCCAATAAGCTTGTTGTCCCCATCCATGCTTCCAGCAAGAGACATCACCATTTCATGTAGCAATTATAATGCTGTATTTCACTGACAGAAAAGGATACTTCTCCATTTTGCTCCAAGGACCAAATGGCCACTGCAGCAGGTTCAGCAAAAGGAGCAAGTCTTTACCTGGAAGTGTGTGTTGACAGAGGCCTCAGCAGTTCTCTCTATCTTCCCACACTTCTCTCCATTTGCAGAAGTGATGGGGAGAGAAGAGGCAGCATTTTCCTAGCAACTGGGTGACTGACATTTGGCTACACCAGTGATGGTAGTAGATAATAAGGCCTCAGTATGAGGGGGTGGAAAAACATTTACTGCTCTACTACCAATAGGAGTGTCTACCTTTGCAATGCAGACTTCAAGTTCTTCTGGTAGAGGAAAGGAATAAGGCTGAATACAGTTTCCACTGGGAATTTTGTTAGTTTTTTTCAGCAGAACAGCAAAGTCTTTCCTAAGTCTACCTGATCAGACAGACAGACATTTCTTGATATTACTAAGAAGCCCACAAAACACTTACTTCCAAAATTAGAAGGCCAAGACATTGTTTGAACAGCTTTATGCAGCTGCCCACAGAGAGACCTCAGAGGTTGGTGTGCACTCTTAAAGTTCTGGTAAAGAGTGTTTTGCAGAGCCCTGGACACACCATTTTGAGATCAAATGAACCTTTAACATAACCAGCACCACATACATATATCTTGTGCACTGTGGCTTTATATGCATACTACCTTTAGGTCAGTTTTAAGGGCATTATGCAAGTATTTTTTCAGTTAGATCTTAGGATCAGAGCTCTTCATACTTCCTTCTTGATGTTTGGTTTCCACACACTCACAATCAACAGTAAGTCTCTTCAGCTTGTCAAGGATAAACACATTACTAGGCCAGAGTCTCTCCACTTCTGTCGACCAGCCTAAAAGAGGCCTTTATACTGGTAGGTACAAGATCTGTCCTTTATCTGTGCTTTTCACCCTCAAGCTCCTGAAGTCAGAGCAGGAAGTAACATTTGGATTCCTTTATCTCTCCATCCGCTACAATGGAAAACCCCTGCAGCAAGTCCAGCTTTACTTATTTAGTTACCACATGAAATACCTTAAGTATTCTCTGTGAAATTAAGTTCAGCCTCCAGAAGGCTGAAATTAAAATTATCTTAATAATTAGGCATCAACATTATCTTAGCCCTCTATAACTAGTCTAAGCACTTCTATAGCTGTAACATTATCTTAAAAGCACATTTCCAACAGCACAGAAGAACTACTACTCCAAAGGCTTTTCTTCCTAAAAGATGTGTTGTAGAATGTTAGCACCGATAAACAACCTGAATGAGAACACAGCAAGTATAATGTAGCATATACATGATCAAAATTCATTGGTAAATAAGACGTCACTGGTTTGGAAGAACAGTGTATATAAGTTTCAGCAGAATTCTGTCCATGTGAACATTAAGATTTCAGAATAGAGACAGCAAGTTTTCATAATGAAATCATGCTGCTTGAACTTACATGTATTAGCAACAGAAAGTTGGCAAGGAGAACTGCTGGGATAGCATGAAATCTTGGCCTCAGCTGGGAATGCAATGTATGAGACGAAATAAGCGGTGCATCCAGTAGAGGATCATCTTCCAAACTCTGTGTGATTTCCAAGGAACCCTGGAACAGAAGCACAGGGCAAACAGTAGTAATAGGTAAGCTTTAGAAGTAAAGTACAAAGTCTTAGTACATTCCCTGTTAGCAAATCAAGCTTTGTGGGAAAAACAATTGAGTTAGTATCTTGACACAAGCTCCTTAGTTCTAGGCAAACTCTCATCACATCTTTCTGCAAGAACTCAGTCCCTGAGGAATCCAACACTAACCTACCACTCAACAGCACACTGAGTCTTCAGAAACTTTCACCTTTAAGATGTAATACAACTATCTGAGCATCACTCCTGAGAGGCCACAAATAATAGTACATTTATGTGAAAAGGTGGAAAAACTGACAATTAAAGTCTCTCTCTCATATTTTATACAGACACTGCAAAAATCCTTGTTATTCTTAGTTCTGTCCAACTACAGTTAGAGGCAATAACAAAGCTGAGGTGTAACAGTTTCAAGTGATTCAGCCATTGACACATCAAAACACCTGCAGCAGCAGATCAAATGGAACCCAGGCAAGAGAGAAGCAGCAGTTCACTGACGGAAGAAGATGCTACCGAGACCTGAGCAAGACCTTCCCTGCTTCCACTTGAGAGCATGCAGCCCTTACTTGTCACATGGGCACCAAGCACTGGGGCTCTGGCTTCACATTCAGCTCCAATGTTCTGGCTATGGAAGTTTCCAGGAGTTCCTTTTACATTCTCCAGTGTTATTTCACCTATAGACAGCTGTCTACAGTGAAGGAACTAGTCATCAAGGTTAATTTCAGTCAACAATCAGTTCTATTTTAGTACTGTGAAGGCCACGCTTGCCCAACCATAGAGGAGTGTGAACAGGCCTCTGTCACTTAACTGATACCTTTTAATTAGCCTTGTCTTCAACTGTAAACAACCCTTGCTGGAATACCTGCCTGGTAAGATGGTATTCCATCTGCTGTAGACATAAAGGTTTACAAATGGCACTCCTTATGTCACCAATATAAAATCCAGAAGCAAGTGTACAAAGATGTCCACTGTCCCTCACCCCCCATTTTCAGGGCTCAGGTATAATTTTAAGCTCCGAAAGCAGATGCGCAGGACCAGCGCTCCAGCAGCCAGGACACCTTGCCTCATTCCTCCTCAGCGCAGAATTAACAGCGGAGTTAACAGCTCACGCCTCCCGCAAAGGCAGCAACCCTCCTTAGGATGAGGTCCTCTGTCTCCTGGACAGGCACACTCCTGTGGTGTGACACCAACCAGGGCACTCCTTCACAGGCAGGGCTTTACCAGAACACGTGCAACCCTGTTACTGACTGCAAGGCTGGCCATCATCCGTCCCTGCATCCCAAAACACAGCTAGTGCTAGGCAGCATGGGGTGACGTGACCTCCCTGAGCAGCTATGGTTACAGGCGGTGTGGGGAAGAGGGGAACCAAAGCGAGAGAGATGGCAATGCCCTACAGTCAGACATCACGAGAAACCTAGTAAATGTCCTAATCAGATCAAACATAGGCTTCATTTAATCAAGATGAGCCAAATCCACAGCTGCTAACAGCCAAAGCGCCTTAGAACAACGGCACTTCTGCTCGGCACCAAGGTTAGAATCATAGAGTAGTAAGGGTTGGAAGGTTCCAACCCCCCTGCCATGAGCAGGGACACCCTCCACTAGACCAGGTTGCTCAGAGCTCCATCCAACCCGGCCTTGAACACTGCCAGGGAGGGGGCATCCACAGCTTCTCTGGGCAACCTGTGCCAGGGCCTCACCCCCCACGTGGTGAAGAATTTCTTCCTAATATCTGATCTAAATCTGCCCTCTTTTAGTTTACAGCCATTCCCCCTTGTCCTATCACTACACACCCATGTGAGAAGCCCCTCTCCACCCTTTCTGTAGGTCCAGGTTACCGTGAGCGCAGGCCGAGGCTGCGGCCTCTCGGCCCCCCGGGCCCGCATCAGGAGGAGGAGGAGGGCAGGCAGGGCCACAGGCAGCACGCCCTGCCCGCCCAGCCTTCCAGAGAGGGGGGGAACAACACCCGAACGAACAGAAAACGGCCGAGGTCACGCCAGCGGGTCAGCCAGAGACTACCCCCACGGGATCTGCCTGCGGAAAAACCAACCCCGAGGAACTGACCGAGCTACGCGAGAGGCCTCGATTAAACCAACAACCTCGGTCAGAGCCCAGCCCGCGCCCCGGTCACTCGCGGGGGTGCGGGGACAGCGCGGCCCGGGAGCGGCCCCGCCGGGCTCTTCGCCTCCGAGGGCGCCGCGTACGAGGCGCCTCAGCCGGCTGCTCCCCCGGAAGAAGACGCCGAAGCCTCCAGCGCTCCGTACAGCGAACGGCGGGAGGAGACGGAGCGGAGAGCGCCGAGCTCCCCGCCCGCTGGCCCCGCTCCCTCCCGCCGCGCGGGCCCGCGCTCACGTTGTCCAGGTCCCGCCGACGCCTCCCCGCCGCCAGCGCCATCACCGCTCCCCGTCCCGGCCGCCCCGGCTGTGTTTAACCGGCGGCCCCGGCGCACGCCCCGCCCCGCCCGTAGGCCCCGCCCCGTCCGTAGCGCCCCCGGCCGCTTGTCGGGCCCGGGCCGCGGCGCAGCGCCGGCCCCCGGGCGGGGCGGGGGCTGCGCGGCAGGGGGGGGCAGCCGGGGCCCGGGCTGCGAACTGGGTTTTCTGACCGTGCGCTCTTGAGGGGGCTGTGGCCGCTCGCGGTGCCCACCACGCACTTCGCGGCCCTCTGCCTTGCCGCTCCTTGGCCCCCTTTCGTGCGCCAGACGCCCCCTGGCCGCCTCAGCCCCCTCCGGTGACCTTTCGTGGCCTCACAGAGCAGCGCGTTGGCTGCCGGTTGTGTGCCAGCTCCACGCGTCCGCTCGTGATTCCGCACCGTCCGCTCGCCTGGCGCCACCGGCCCTGCGCCTTGGGCTGGTCTCGGCCACTGAAGAGGACCAGAGCTGTGGCAGGGGCTTGAAAGGCAGCAGGACTGTAGCATCTCCAGGCTGGGGCTGTTCTTCATGTGCTGTTCGAGAGACGCCGGGGCTGTCACTCCGAGCAGCTGGCGTGGCCCTGCCTCTTGGCAGAGCGCAGAAGTGCCAAAGGGCAAGAGCTGCTTTGGAGGCACGGGCATCTTCAAGCTGTCCCAAGTTTTTTATCTGTTTCTGTGATTTTCTTTTGTACAAAAATGCCCAACTGAAGCGTCCCACCTGGAGCATTTACATTCGTAACTTGCATTCGTTGGTTCTTGTTGTACATAGGTACACATATATAATGACCTGGGCAACTACCTTAAATGAAAAACAAGCTTTAAGCTTGCTTGTAATGAAAAGCAAGCCTTAAACTTGCTGGTTTCAGTAAGGTTAAGTCCAGCTCCTGTGAGAAGAGCCTGCTCAGTTCCACTTTCTCAGCCCAAATGTTCTTTTTTTCCTCTTTCTTGTGGTGCTTCCTCTTTCTTCCTTCCTCAGAAGAGCACAGATCCTGCTGATCAGCAGCCAGAAGACAAAGTTTTTCTGTGGCAGTGAAGCGAGGCCACACTCCACTGGCTGCTGTTCAGGTAACCAGCGTTACTTCTGCGAGGTGCTCTGCCTTGCCCAGCAGTTAGGTTGGCAGGGGTGGTCTGCGTCGACACAGACCCAGCAACCACCTACTTCGCAGATACGGGTGGTTCGATCGAGCAGTCTGAACCTCGACGGTGCGACTTTTACGAGGATGCTGCTTGGCTGTCAGAACGCCCCGTTTCTTTGTATAACGAAACCCCTTACCTGCGCAGTGCCTTTGGCTGAGCTCCTGCTCAGCTCGAAAAGCACAAAGTCTTTATCTCTTGTTTGTTTTGCAAGGAGCAACCACGTCTGTGTTCTGCTTAGCACGTGAGCTCTGGAATAACCAGAAATGCCAGTGTGCAGTGTTTTGTACCTACTCACACAGCCAGGAAGCTAAATAACAGTGCCAGCTGATGACGGTGGCTAGAATATGTATTTTTGTTTTTACTATGAATAAATTTATATTGATTAAAAGTAGTTTATAGCAGTTTATTTTTAAAAAAAGAAAAAAATAACCCCAAAACCCCCTAAAAAGTATTTTACAAAAAAAGTCACATATCATCTCACGTTGCTTAGCTGCTATTGCTTTCATTTATGACCAAATAAAATGCTGAACTGCACATTTATTTCTCCCATTTCCCCACATTTTGCTTGCTTACATGCATGCTTAGGAATGCACATATGGTTTTGTCCTTTAATCTGGGGCGTTTGAATTCTGAATTTGGCAAGGGTGATATTTCAGGGAAACAGTAGCGGGGAAAGAGATATAATAAAAAAAATGAAGCTATTTAGAACAGTTGTTCAAAGACTTCGGAAGCAAGGAGCCTAAAATCAGGGATTTGATTCATCACTTGGAGACCCAAGCTCAAGCAACTACATTTTTTGTTAGCATAATAAATTCAGTTGTGGAAGTACTCCTCCTCCTG